>NC_060207.1:204297500-205497500 GCF_021130785.1 Homalodisca vitripennis
ATATACAGGTTCACATTCATTGACGATTGAAAGCCTACAGAGTTGTCAAAGTAATAATAAGAAGTTGGCAGCTATCGGCTAGAAATACGACAAATAAATATAGCGCTTTGATACGCGGGTGCCAGAAATAGGGTAGCTATACGCTAGCGCTACAGCGGCGCTGTACTGCTGTCGCTACCGGTGAACAGCTGTGCTGCACTCACTTTGCCAGAGTGCTCTCTCCGTGCGGCTGCCGGCTACTTAACAGCTTGGGACTCCGAAAAAGGTAAGAATTTGAATCAAAGTGACAGGCACATGTAGCTTTATCTTGTAGTGTCCAACTTTAATACGCTCGAAAATGCTAGTTGCATTGCAATATTGATAATTGTTACTACTAGTAATCACAAAACACAAAAAATAATAATCCCTCCATAAGTTGAATTACTCTGTTTTATTGGGACGTATTGTATTAAAACAAAGTAGAATACTTATTGCTTAGAAATTGCGCAATAAAGCACGTTTTAATTTATTCAGAATTTAATTGATCAGTTGTTTTAGTCGAATTAAGAGAGTGAAATCAGTAAATAGTGTACACACGTGACTTTGAAATAATCTTCAATAACTACGACATAGTATATTCATTTAAATTTACTACGTCAACTCGTTACTTCAATTCAATGCTTTTGTAACATAATATTATGTTAATTGACAGGAAATAGCTGCTACAATAATAATTAAAATAAGCATTATTTTGCTTTGGGTTTTTTTAGTATAGTGTTGTCAATAAATGATTTAACAATTAAAGGTTAAAAAGGTTGCAATTAAGTTATATTGAGATAAAACATAAAAGGGCAAAATAAAATACAGGACAGGGACAAAAATTCTAAAAATGGGGTTTAATAAAATTAATTGACAATTTTGCCTAAAGATCTAAGGATGATTGTGTGCTCACGTAGTTTGTGATAACAATTATACACGGAAATTATTTTAAGAATCACGAAGAATATAGAATTGTTCAGAATAATAGTGAGGTGAAAAAACATATTTCAAGAAGTGCTCTATTATGAGGAGAAATAAAAAGTTTGTAAATTAACTAGGTCGCCAGATTTTCTTTAACATATCCTGTATTTTGGTATTAGGTAATAAACAAAACATTGGGATGATTATTAAGTAAATACCTATTATTGTGATAAAAACACGTTTCAACAATTATTATTGTTTAATTTGTGTTGCTTGTTTATCTTCCATGAATTACGTACTTGAGTATTTGCCAGAATCACACGATATGGACTCGCGGTTTTGTGGATGAGTCTATTAAGTTCGAGTCGTTTACACCCACACGATCCCGACAGTAAACGGGTTACGTTAGCTACGACCAGTTCTTTGAAAATGGAAGTGTGTCAAAGATAACTTGCTGTTGTTGGTTGCTTCCTCTACAAAATATGTACGTTAATACCAAAATATTCTGGGTTTATAATTTACGGTTTCTAGATTTAGACGTGGTTTTCCCCCACAACTTAATCTACACGAGGAATAATCAAGACCAGTCTTCATTTCAAAAGTCAAACTCACCCCAATAATAGTCTGCCACAAATGATAGCACGTCTCTTAAGCTGATTGTGGTAGACAATAGACAAACTTCTTTATTTAATTAACACATTCTTTAAGAACTGTGATTGCGTCATTGCATTTTACATAGGTGGGCTTCGAGTACTTACACGAACTCTCACTTTAAGATTATCGGATTACATCAAATGCTTGAGCTAAATAAAACAATGTTATTCGCCTCAATGCTGCTAGTGCTGTAGTTCTGTGACAGAGCCTCAATAAGGTATTTAGCCTGATTTACTCTATCAGTGTAACGGCAGAAAGACAATCGGCCCTGATTTAAATAACAATCAGCTCAACTCTTATTTAGCACAATCTTGTTTACAGCCTCCCTCATCGGTTCCGATCAACTGACCCACAATCCTAACCTGCATGAATAAAGCTGCAACCACCGTGTCATAAACAGCATACAATCTATTAACGCTTAGGTTAGCAATTTGAAAGTCAATATTTGTAACACAATGTATAAGTGTATAAGGTACATGTTTCACATATTTATTCATTTTAATAAAAACCGAAGCCTTTCTAGTTAAATTCACAAAACAATAAAGTCAGTTGCTAAAAAGACATTTTACAATCCCTACATTCGCATTTTTTTGTAAGGAAAGATTTGTATGGGCTACACATAAATTAAATTAATCAATCAAATCATCAATCAAATTTCCCAAATTATTGAAATATAAAGAAAGTTTAATATCATTTTACAATAAAAAAGTTGAAAAACCATACTTTACCACTGATTAATTCTTAAATGATAAAATATAAAGATATTTGCTATATACATAATTTAAATTTTATGATTTCAAAAGGAGACAAGTAGAAATTAAACGAAGACAACGGAACATGTACGCAAAAATTAATTTACTTTGCAATAATTGTTGAATCCAGTTAGAGTGTTTTAAATTTAGCCTTACATTCATACGTCTAAACATTTTAAACAATAAATTGCGTACGCTATTTATTCTATTGTCAATTACCTAAGCGTGTTTAATGTTAACGGGAAATACATATCACTTCTAACAATATAAATATTGGATTAGGTTAGCATGGATAATGAGTGTAGCTTGGCGATCTAGTAAAACAGCGTTATAAATTAATTTGACTCTGAAAAGTATATTTCTCTTAGTAATTTACTGTCGAATCTTAAGTTGGTTTACTAGTGATTTTTTACTCAATGAATAAACTGGGACGAACGTGACTCACAGCGAAATAACGTGTGAGACGACCGAATAATGATAGTGATAAAAATAGAAATGCTCTCTGAATTTATCAACGCGTGTGTCACAGTTTCACATGACAAGGCAAAGACTGTGAACAATGTGATATTTAATTTCCGATAGTTGTTCTGAGTTTTTTTATTTAAAATTATCGATTGCTATATTAAATTGACAATATAATGTTTACCCACGTGATACGATATTTTTGAAGTATCGAATATTTTTGTTGTACTATCGAATACATAATAGTGCAATCAATTTTTTTCCCGGTGGCCAGTTCCAACAGACAATTTGAACTTTCGAAGGAAAAATCCATGAGGCTATTAAACACTGGAAAACGAATTTAATTTAAGGAATAAATTTAAATTTCTGAAAAGAAATAAAGTAAAATCAAGTACATATAAATAGTTTATATCAAATTCTCATGCTCAGTTTATAAGGCTTGTTCGTTTTGTTATTGTTACACTAACATAACATTCCTATTAATTCGATTTTTAATCTAAATGTTTCATTGAGGTCATTTATATTTATATAGCTATATTATATAAGGTAAAATTAAAATAAAAAGCCTTAGGTAGTTTATTTTTAAGGAGCTTTTATTTTACATCCATTCCCAGAATTGGAGTCAAATGTGTGATGGTTAGGGTTCGACTAAAATTATCATACTTAGCAATATACTGTAACCATATACCTAGTCAGTATCCAGTCAGAGTGCACTAGAGATAGCGAAAACAATTGCTTTGGTTTTGGTAATTAGTATCACCTATTAAAATATCACAGGAATTTAACTTTTACTATTATATTGTAAAAATATTGCCAAAGGTTTGTAAAAATGGTATAGTGGAAAGTACAATTAAATATTATAGAGAAAGGAAGAAAGGACAAATTTTAGGGATTGATTTCTAATGTGTGTTTTTCTCAATTTCGAAGTGTAAAATAGAAAGCTAAATAAACAAGCAAAAAGAACACTCTTGCAATTCAAATACAACTTCAGCACGTCATTTTGCAAGTACGTTTAATGTAAACTGGTGTGAACCTTTCTCACAGTTTATGGTCTAGTGTCGGCCAACATTCGCAAAAAAGTCAACTATGTGTCCGACATGCGAGTACAGGCAATTTTCTAGTTGGCTGATCGCTAGCGAAGCCTATCACTCGAGGGGCTGGTAACATTTAATTAATTTCTGACTGTCTGTATATCTGTTTGTCGTCTATATGTCTTGTCTATTTGCACGATTGTCTGTCTTGTCTGTAAACAAACCTAAAGACTTGACATTTTGCATAAAGATTCATTTGTATAAGTGATATCGAGTTCGATAATGGTGCATTTCACTCCATGGAACTTTGCTGAGCATGAACGAACATTTTTACATTGGACTTAGGGTAGCCACAATGACAACGAAAAACCGAAGAATAAATAAATTTGTAAACAAACTGAATTCAATAATATGACATTTTAACATATGACTTAGTAACACATGTAGCCTAATAAAATGTGTTGTAGGTTCGAAATTTTGCATGCATCCTCAGCGAAGACTGTTACTCCTACCTTGTTATTTTTAAATTCGGAAATCAGTTCTTCAACATCAAACAAATTTTATTTTTATCTGTAACAAATCTGCATGTTTTACTGATTTAAAAATAGGTGGATTAAAATAAAAGCACAGTAAGGGAAAAAACTCAGAAATATTTGAACAACTTTTCACAGTGCATTCTGACGGCCAGACCTAATACTACTATGTTCACTAAGACATATTTGGATTTTAATTGGTCTTTAAGGCACACACGTCTTTAAAAATTCTTTCCTGTCCCACATTGTGTGTGTCTGTAGCATGTCGTTTTGTGTAAACTGTTATCTTTAGTGTTTGGTGTTAATGGGTGTATCCATGGATACAACGCATTCGCGAAGCTGTTTTCCACTTGTACAGTTGGTACATCATTTTATGGTATACACGGCTAAAATATCTATGTCACATTCAGTCAGCTGGAGAAGGGTCGTCCCAAACTCTTGCCAATTCCACGACAAACCTTTTCTATTTGAACATTTCAGTCAGATTAACAATGCGTAAACCTTCTTTTGCAATAAACCCAAACATTTTTGAGTCCTTATTCGGTGAGGAATGTATCACTTGTGGATCAGCAGACGGGTGTCAGTCAGCAGACATCCCACTGTAAAAACAAACCGAAGCGGCTTTGAAATCTGTCTGTCCATCCGTTCAGTGCGTGTTTTTCTGAGAGCATCTCCTATCGACTGCTAGATAAATAAAGCAAGTTCGTGTTGCAACCAGGACTAATTGTGGGGGATTACGTCGTAGAGGAAGCGCTGAACCTTTTCCTTTCAGATGTGTCAAAATATTGTATCGACAACACGTTAGAAGCATACTTGAAAAATTAAAATATTTAAGACAGTTTAGCGTTAGATTGGAATCCATCAAATTACCCTATGGTCTATTATAGAGGTAAGTTTGGATTTTCCAATAATAAATAAAGAATCAATTCTTTGTTTGAAGTTTATTTTTGGCGATGGAAGGATTGTGAAGGAAACATGATTTTCTGGACATTTGCCATCGTTCAGTGAAACAAAAAAATCATTAACACTACGTTTCGAGATCTGCAATCTGATTTTTTCTTCAGGTAAATAACTAACCTAATACATAGTTACAATACAAAAAGGCTTCAAGGAATAATCTTGGACGAATTAGAGCCTGAAATGAAAACATTCCCCCTGATCAGTTCCATATTCTAAAACAAAGAAAATCAGTTATTAAATTACTGCATTGAAAAATCACATGAACAATATTCCGAACATTTTATCCCACAAGACCTTTTGACAGCAAGGCTGTCTTTATCAGACACATCACAAGACAAATTTTGTTATTTGTTGATTGTTTGTTGTGATTTTTCAATATTGTCATTATAGTAAACCCAATATAAGCTCTATATTCAACATTAATAATTAAATTGGCTTAAAAGCAAATTTACCTGGCACTGCTGCTCGGCATACAGCGATATGTTTATATTTCAGAACCTCGTGTGTGGGCGCGGGAAATCGTAGTTTCCCGCCCACGCAGATTACGTCATAGTTGACCCAAGTGGATGTAATTGTAGCAATGAACGCCCAAGGACGCTGTGCAGTACCCGCGGTGTAACAGCCTCTTCAAACAAAATTTACGCTACACATTTAGTTACCTTTGTTCTTCTCTTACAAAAATGGTACAAATACGCCATACCACGGTCGTACCAGACTTCGCTGAGGGTGTGTTCAAAATTTAAAATTTATAGCTCATTTCATTCTCGATACGTCGTGCGGACATACAGACAGACAGACAATCATAAAAAGGGGTTTGACTCAAAAAGTACGCATCATAGAACTAATTCTTGTAGAAATGAAGTTGGATGTAAAATTTAAAATCTACAAATGAAATCCTCTTCGACACATCTTGCCAAATAATGCATTCACATTTTTGTTAGTTACATTGGGTTTCATATTAGTGTTAAAATAATAAAAGTATACAGACCAAGTCACTATAAATGATGTATGTGTTGGGATAGTTAGTCTAAATCTTTGAATCTCTTTTTTCTCTCGCTAAAGCTCAGCCAATACTTAGTGTATGGGGGCCTTACAGGTAGATCATTATTCACTTTGTGTTGACATTTTTACAGCATTTCTATACTTAAGTCATTCCATTATTCACATTTTACGCCATCACTTATTCACTATAATTTTAATTACCGTATCTTGTGTGTGTTTTTTTTTTAAATAATGTGAGAGGTTAAGAAATTACAGCGAAAAGAATATGCTAATAACTGTCGTAGTAACAACACCCAAACCGGAAAGGATCCAATCCTAATATCTACAACACGCATTTTGGATTTTTAAAATTGTATATATACATATGTATGGAATGGTGAACTAAACAGACCGCATTTAACCATCAGAAAAAACGGAGGATTATTAAAGTCCTTTTTTCAAAATTGGAGTTGATAATTTTTTAACAGTACAATATTTTTTAATTTATTGTGGTAAAATATTACATTTGTTTTTGAGCCTTTAAGCTGACTTATCTCATCTTTAACTGAATCTTGTTCAAGCAGGTAAAAACCATATAATATAAAAATATTTGTTTGTTGAAATGGAGTGAAATTAGTTAGGCTGTTAAAACCTTAACCTTCCAAGACAAATTTAGAAGTAAAAAAGCAATTTTGCTTAGATTTAAAGAACGCGTATTTTTATAAATAAAGTGAGTATTAGTGAATTATTTGTAAACTTGCTCTAATCATGTCAGAGCTACTGAGATGAGATGGAAACTATTAACTGTTATACTGCAATACATTACCACTGAACATTTTTTAATTGATCTTGATTTATTTAACGTTCTTCCTTTCACAGTGTTTTTAAGCCTACTCTTCCCAGCATATTGATTTAAGACCTAATTCGTTAAACTAACCTAAAAATCTGTATATTTAGAGAGTGTTAATTTTAATAAGTACAATGTTATTTAAGAATATAAATTTATAATTAATGCGTGTAAAAATGATTAGTCACTAATTTTTTACATTTTTATTTTAGAATGCTCAATGTGGATGAATAAAAAATAAATCCACTTTTAAACTTTAAGTTGTCTCAGGACATTTATTGTGACGTCTGAGGCTCAACGATAAAATAAATGGAGCAAGTCAATCCGTACAGTTGGTAGAGGTGAAAGTACAAAACAAAATGTTTGTTGATCTCTCAGTGTCATAGACAGGGTACGATAAATAAACACGACACAATCGGCCATTGTCATGTCGAATGGATACTGTTGCAAGTTTTCCCGCGCGTGAGTTGTATAATCTACGATCGTGTGAACCGCGCCGTGCCGCGGCCCGCGATATTGAGCAGGTTATGGACCGCGGGAAGGATCACTATGTAGGTATCGATTGGGCGGGAACCTGGCACCGTGTAGTACTTCCAAGTATCACAGATTATACGCTGTTATTGGAGAAGTCTTTAGGTCTTCCGTGCTTGGTTATGACTGCAACCGAACTTGTATTGTTTGATCTCAGTAACTTTAGAATTCCGATTCCATTACAAACTGTGGGATGTAGATGAATATTTTACACAATTTGCATGGCTAATTAATAGAAGAGCTGTTTTTAATCCTAAGCATGCACTGGAAAATTAATAGAAAACTCTTGTAAAAGCTATACTTCTTTGGTTACAGTTTTGGTTTCTCAATTAACAAATATTTTTATTGTAAGGACGAAGCCAGACTTTTATTTCGGCAAAAGAGGTTATTATACAGTAAACTCGGGGAATAAATATAACCGCTTTGTGTTATTATGGTATATACATTGTAACAACTAAATTCCCTTATATAGGTCTAGCAGCTATCCGCGGATTTTCATAAAATTTCATTTTGAAAACAGGGAGACCATAAGCATATTCTTTTTAAATGTCATTCCAGACTATTCTGAGATAAATGATGGTCTCTGAAAGATATTCCAATCTCTTGATGCGTTTTAGATTTAAGTTTAAATGGGGCCCTGAAGACGGAGATTGAAACTGTTTTTTTATGTTTTTGTGTATGTACCTCTGACATTTTTTTGAATTTCTTTTCAATATTTCACAATATTTTAATGAATATATACGATTTTAGTAACAATAAGAGCTGTACTCAGCTTTGGCGGGCCCAGGAAAAGATATTTAGCCGGGCCTCGCCATGTCGTACCACCGCGGCTATCCGTCGACACGGTCCCTTCAAATAGACGTGTGGCGAGGTCCGGTCAAGGCCCCCTGAGGGCCCGGGCCCCGGTAAAATTGTCTGAGCACAGGCCTGGTAACAAATGAACTACTTTAGGCCAGTGTAAAGAAATCCTGTCTAAAGGAAGACTAAAGTCGAAGTACTTAGTTTTTCATAAACACATGATGGCATTTTACTGTAGTTGATTAAAATCCCAATAACAACAAAGCCAGACAAAGAAAACTACATGACAAAGTAACAAGAAAAGTAACATGCCATTTGTAAAGTATAACTGACTTTGACAGATGAGTAGCAACAAACATTTACTATCACGTGTTTAAATGTTTGTAAACTATTATAACGTAGGCCTACTTATTATTATTGTGTTTGACAGGTGATTTACTATCATATTTACACATTTAAAATTTGATTTCTAAAATATTTGTCTAATATTTTGTTTAAATGCTTATTTGAGAAACGATAAATAAATCAACCAATCCAGAAGAATAAAAAAATCCAAACATGATGATCCAAAATTAATTTAGCCCGAATAATAGCTGAAAGGCAACGTTTAGACCGTTGTTTTCTTAAAATAATTTTAGCACTTTATATGAAAGTATTTAGTATTGTATAATAAATTACGAACTGTAAAGTTGGTGTGCCTGATATTCGTTCGGCGCCGTTTGTTTTGGAAAGTCACGTAAAACATCTGTATTTCAATATGGTTATCACATCCGCAAGCACTTAACCTACTAGATAGCTGGATAGAATGGAACATGCAAATGCTGTAAACGCTTTTTATAAAAAAGCTGTAAATATTTAATGTTCTTCTGATCGATTGTGTAATCCACGTGACACGCAAGCCCTAAGTGAAATTGCCGCGTAATGTATTCTTTTTTCAGTTGACATTCAACATTGTCCCAAGGTCACATACCCGAGACATCACGTGCTCGCGTTATCTTTCATGCAATTGTGCGCAATTATGAGCTTATTTCTTGTCTTATCTGGGAAGTAGGCACATCAGATTCAGAGAGGAATGTAGCTAGCTCTCATTTCTCATCAGTTGGACCACAGAATAAAGATATTTCTATAGTTGGACTAACTAGCCTACAATTTAGTGTACCAAACGTTAAATTTCACTCATGGTAAGTTGACTCCTAAGTATAATCAATTTCAACTTGCTTCCACATTAGTATGTGTAATTCCACAAAAGAAGGGTTCGAAAACGGAAATGAGTAAACGGATTCCATATTGTTATTTCGCTATGTGGTTAATAGGGTTTTAATGGTTTAAACAAGATCACGTTATTTTGTCATACTAATGCCTAAAAAGAAATTTTAAAATATAACAAAACTTTATGATTTCTAGATGTAATAAAGTGTCGACTTCATGTACATGTATAAGTGGACTATTATTTAAGTTTAATTTTCAAAGACTTATTCACTAAAAGTTCGCATGGTCGATATTATAAAAAATTCGATATCTCTGAAAAAAAAATCAATTTTGTATTAAAAAATGTATTTAAGAAACGAACTTTCTTGTTTAATACAGAATTATATAATTTACTTTGTTTGAAGTTTATTTTTGACGATGGAAGGATTGTGAAGGAAACAACATCACAACCACCATGTTGTGTGTCAAGCCGGGCATTAAGTATTAAGCTCCAGTATTAAGTATCAGACGTAGGTGGTTGGTAGATATATGCAGACCTATTTTGACCTGTATTTTGCAGTTCAGTTTTAATGATTAGTTTTGTGTATAGTTTTTTATTATGTACATGTCTTAGAGTTAGTGAAGTTGACACACATCATGGTGGTTGTGACAACGCTTTGGTATGATTTGT
The DNA here is from genome assembly GCF_021130785.1 of Homalodisca vitripennis. Lineage (NCBI taxonomy): Eukaryota > Metazoa > Arthropoda > Insecta > Hemiptera > Cicadellidae > Homalodisca > Homalodisca vitripennis. The sequence continues at coordinate 204,307,868 of NC_060207.1, forward strand.
TTGTTTTGACTCAGTTTGTAATTGTGTATTAGGTTAGTTATTTACCTGAAGAAGAGATCAGATTGCAGATCTCGAAACGTAGTGTTACTGATTTTTTGTTCCACTGAACGATGGCAAATGTCCGGAAAAAGATCTTGTACAATTTTGATTGAAGTTTCGTTTGGAAAACACACAATTGAAAACTTGAATATGCTAGGAATTGTGAACAGTGATTTTCAACCAGGATCAAATATCGCGCGCTTGTGTAGAGTATCCATATAGTATTTGAGCGTCACTGCCGTCTCTCACAATGAGTATCAAAATTTAAAAGATTTTGTGTATGTATATTTTTCTAAAATAAAGTCAATAATAAGCATCAAAAGGACACAATAAGAATAAGGATTACTAAACAAATCTATTTAATGATCAACGTTCTTAGTCTGTGAAAAGAGTCCTCACAACTTCGTGTGGTTATGTCGTATCTAATATTCTATTCGTTGAAAGATTGTCACCGGTTTGTCGAGTACATCTAAAATTAGTACCGGTGACAGATACTTGGGTCACTGAAAAAACAAAGAACAGTCTTGGAACGCATTCTTCATATGACTCATTCCGTAAACAAGTTCTTCGTGCCAACAAAATTTTACTATACTTACAAAGCGTAATGTTATATTTTTGTTGGTAAAAAAAAAAAAAAAAACATTATTCTAATAAAGATGCTCTAGTTTACACTCATTTGCTATTGTTGGATAAACTAAAAAGATTTAATAATTTATACGATGAACGATTTTTTACTATTTATTTTTCACTTGACGCTACACTGAAATTTACCCTCCTCTTCAGGTCAAACCCCTTAAAACACAAGATAAAAAATTTAAATAATCAAGAAAAATACTGCCAAAGTCTAGTTACACAGAGGAAATGTGTATTTTGACCTACAACTTTATAAAAGTTAATTAATTCGTGAGATGAGTAGGCCAATAGCTAAAGAAAGTAAAAGTAGCAAAGTATAGACTCCGAATTTTAAAGAAACGGCTACAATTTGTAGATAATTTCGTTATATTTTTGCTAAAGATATCAATTAATCTTTTTAGACTTCAAGCAGACATTTTATCTGGAAAAGATAACTACTAATCTTCAAATATCCGTGGAAATAAACAAACAAAAGTGATTTGCAAATTTTATCACAGCTATAGTACCTTTGTTATCTGCTTATCGTGTACACAGGTACTAAAACCACGAGGGCGCTATGTCCAAGCGAATTTTCTCCCAATATCTTAAAAATAGAAGAACAAAAGTTTGAAAATAAACCAAAAGCTAGTCCACATTCTGTAGGAAAAAAGAAGACAACACCATGACTAAGCGTGCTAAATGTTAATGAATACAAGCAACTTGGCCGCATGCATGCCATTTGCCAGGCACGGTATTGTCAGGAGAAATATCTGTGCCATTTGAAATAGAAGCGCGCACATTGGCCAGCGGCGACAAAACAATCAGCCTATAAGCCGGAGTACTTTGGTCCCGACAGACTTTCCCGATGACTAAACTGTCTGGACGATAAAAGACTAACCATAAAGTAGACTAGTTGGCGGGCTCTTGAGTAGGGAGGGGGCAGAGGGGCAAGGGGAAGCGGGCGTGCCTTTGCCATGATTGATTGTATCAGTCGATCTAAAAATAAAGTTTCGTGCAGTTCTTTCTGTTTGTGTGTTTTGGCTATGTTTTCGCGTAGAAGTGATTTCAGGACTGATATTATAATGTGGACTATTATGTGACAACCAATCAACGATATACTTATAAGTTCCTGTTATACGTAGTAGCAGGGATCATAAAAATACAGCTATTGCATTTATGGTCCCTGCTACTGAGACTACATTACTGTTAATATCTCTGCAAGCGTTGATTACATTTCTGCATTCGGCGTCTTTGGTTGGGTAGGATATGAAAGAGGTTGATTCACTTTCCACTAACTGCAAAGATGCTAATATTGCAACGCTCATTTGAATATGACCTGAATTGCACAAGACGCCAGAATGCATGGCAATTCACTATCGCCATTGAATCTCATCAGGTGAATGTAGATGAGGCTGGATGATTGGGCAAAAGTGGTAATGAAAGACACAAGAACCAATTCCCAGATACAATGCTCCATCGAACGTAGGTGTATAGAAAATTTTGGATGTAGCTTCACGTGATTTTGTTATTAATTCCAAAAGAGCATTGACAATTGGGGGTAAAAAGAGATAACCGTTTTGGGACAACCACGTCTAGACATATCGCCAGCTCCAGTGGTTTATTAAATTTAAAGCGGCTAGAATTGTATCAACCTATCTGGGATATATTTGGGATATAATTGTCATCTGATAAGGGTATAATTCTATGTTTAACTTTAAAATAAAGAAGTTAGTACCATGAATAATCTAAAATTCCATAAAATTTAAGAATAATCATGTTTACACGGTCAATTAGAAGAAGTTGCTCTCTGATACCAGTGATTCGGCCCCCTAATGTTTTAAGTTAGAAATGACGTAGTGTTATAAATTACTGAAATACAGTATACAACAGAAACTGCCACATATATAAGTTAACTCAGTGGTGCGCATAAAGAAATGTAAAAGGTCTCAGTCTTCTGAGCTTTACCCAACTTGCACTTCCAAAACAACCAGTGAAATCTAAAGAAACATACAACCAAACGTCAAAGAATTTTCCATAGATGTTCCTTTCATCTCACGGGCTTCTGGTATACTGTGGAAAAATACGTGTAGTGTGAGTCCACAGTTAACAAGCAAGGACTTGTCTAAATGTTTGAGAATTTGCTCAATTACGTCATCACATCTGAACTAGAAAACTCTTTTTTACTTTTTCTCCAAAAAAATACTTACTTACTCCTTATATTAATAGGATTTATTTCGTTTTCGTCCTACAGGTCCCGATCTACTAATAATTGAAAGATATGTGGTGAACAGAAATGGTGGCTGAGAGTACTAAAACGTTATGAGTATTGAATATGATTTACAGGCCATAGTTTTCACTCTCGAATGAAAGCGATCATTGGCAAAATCAAGAGCAGAATAAGTAAACGTAATTTCATAGAAAAGTCAGCCAATCCGGTGGTATGTTGTTGGACAAGATTGACATATTATGAGTACAGAGTAATTCAAAAGCTGTGAGTCATCAATTGTAATATAAAAGATGCTAGACATCATGCTGATAGGATTATAACTACGTTTATACGTACAATTCCATCCCTGAGGTTTTTGTTTGACTACCCGCAGTTTACAGCCTGATTTGCCATAAAATCTGCGAATGTGCGCGCCGACTGCGAACTGACGACAAACCGCGCAAACTCTCGCTCGAAATAAACTTGACGTCATCGCCCAGCACGAACCTTCATTAACAAGAGGTCAGGAATTCACATGTTCACCGGCCTAGACCAGATGTCGTATATCTAGTTCTAGCTGATAAAGAACAAGCGACGGTCAGAAGTTGGATATGTCAACAAGATTCATGACTCAAATTCCATTGGTGAAGAATATACCTCCTTAATTATTATGCTTTTATGTTGGTATATTATTAAAATAGACTAGTTGAACTGAAACTAAAACGCCAGTTTTAGATGGTGGAATTTCACATTTGTTGAGGTTTTCCAAATAACTCTGTTCGGGTTCGGGAAGTTCTCACAGTTACGCTTGGCCAGTAGACTTTTTGAAATCTCAAGCATTCTACACTCACATCTCTGAAACTGAAGAACCAATCACGCAAATTTTAAACAAGAACGATCTAAAACAGTATTTATACGGTAATGTATAAAACAAATCATGTTACTACGTATTTAAAACTTTTCAGCATCATTCCCAATGACAGTTCTGTGAAGTTGGGGAAATTGGGACAGACACGACCAATCTATATCGATGGTCTGGCAGGTCATTGTGTCCTTCAATCCTGACATCCAAGAGATGTGGAGTCACATTACCTAACTAAAATATAGAATTTAGGCTACCGGTATATTGCTTTAACAGTGAAAGAGGTCATATGTTTAACGTTTACAAGAAATGATCACAGTATTGTTTGTTAGTAAGGAATACTCGGAGAATCAGTCATTTGCTCAATATTGTAATGTAAAGCATTTCCAAATTGTGAAATAGCGACTGTTCAATTTACTATCTAAGTAGAATAGGGGTTCCATTGAAAAGTATTTACAACTATTTTAAATTTTCTGTCTTTCGGAATTAATTCTGTCACAACAAAGTTTAATGTTTGGAATGTTTTCTGTGGTATTATCTTACAGTAGACTACGTACCAAACAATGTTCCCTTACCTGGTTCACAATCGCATTGCTTGCTAGCGCACTACTTGTTGATTTCGTCTTCTTTTAGATAGTCTTCTTCGTTGCTGGGAAGTCCTCATTATGTTTTTGATCGAAAATTATGTTGCACACTTAAAAGAGGTTGGTTGGTTGACCTATGGTTTATAACACATAGAGTGCTTTTCGGCTTCTAAATCAGACATAAAATATATGAATTAGTTGGCGTTAGCACATGAATTACAACGAAATAAACATAATTGCAGAAAAGACTGTCTTATTTTTTTGCAATAGCGCTATCTAACATTGTAATGACTTTTTAGCCGTAATGTACATGTTTGGAATCGTGAACATTTCGAGTAAATGTATTGTTATGTTTTGATTAACAGCTACAATTGTCGTTTACTAAAAGTTAAGTTTCGTGCTTGCTACAATAGTCCTTACTGCAAGATGAAGTCATCTTCAAAGTTGCATTTTATTTAGGGGGAATGAATTCAGAATCAATTCATATATCAATTGGAAGAATCAGAATCATCATACCTATATCAACTAGTGGTTTCCACATTAGAAATCCCTTCGGGCATCCAGGAACATCCATCCATCCATCCCTTGGGCTTTACTGCAAGGATGCCCCCCTTAATTTGACTTTTAGATCCGCCACTGGTGCAAAGGAAACTTCTATAGAGTTGATGGACAGTGGGCAGTGACAGTCTGGATACCCAAATATGTGAGATCGCTGCAATCATGCTAATCGTTGGGCGGAGGCGAGGGCGTCTGAAGTCATCTTCAAAGTTGGCACTTCACAATGTAACCTCAAGTTGGCAACACTGTCATCTATTCCCTCCGGTGAGTCTTCCTTATATTTAAAAAGTTGTATTTATTTGTTGAAATGTTATGTGAGTAGGAAATATGCAATGTTGCTTCAAGACCAAATAATTTCCCCATTATCTTATATAGGATACAACAGGAATATTCCATTTTTCTACATATGAAATTTGCTAAGTTTTCTTCTAAACATTTACGTAACTAGTTTATTGTTAGACTCATGGCGGTGCGCGGCATTCTAACTTCTACGATTCCTTTACTTTACAGGATTTCTGATGGAGAAAAAGTGGTTCAATTTTGTGATGATCTAAAGCTGTCAGAACATGAGGACTATCAGAAGTAAACTAATGAAAGAACGTTAGTATTGGTTTGGTTTCTCAGCTTAACTGACTTAAATGAGAATGTAATGAAAACGTTTCAGTAAACTGGTATAGTTGTCGTTTTTTCATTGTTCATTTCTGTGATGAAGATTCACTTCAATTTGTTTAACTATAAGTTTACGGTGGATAACAGGATTTCGGGCTTTCAGATAATTGCCATCGTCATGTGTTGCAAAATGTATAACACAACATTTCGAGGATTGGAATCTATCCTCTTCGTCAGGTGGGGGAATATTAATAAATACAAAAATAAAGAATATAAAGAAGAAAAGAGGAGCCCAGCTGCTTGACAGCGCCTTTTGGCTCTAAGCAGCCTTTGAGTATGTTTGAATCCTTTCCACCCTCTTTTCTTCTTTTTATTCTTTATTTTTGTATGTATTAATATCTTACCCACCTGAAAAAGAGAATAGATTCCAATCCTCGAAACGTTGTGTTATATCTTTTGTAACAAATAACGATGGCAAATGTCCGAAATCCTGTTATCCTTTCAAACCTTCCATCTTCAACAACAAACTTTAAATAAAGAAGTTTAGAGTGTCAACCAGAATGGGTGGTCAAAATGGCTATTGTTTTATTGTGACTTGAATAAAAGGATTGTTGTAGCTTGCGTGATTCTAGTTTTATTTCGTTCTTCTAGTCTGTCTCAACTATTACAACCGAATAAGTGAAAGCAAATTTACTCAGTATTCTTTGAACTATCTAACTACGAACTACAGTGTTACGTCTCGCTTTTTCAAGTTACCTACGTTGTAGCATTCGCGAACATAAACATAGTAGCCTTTCTTATCGCTCTCTGTTTGATTAGATAAGTATAAATAACGGTTGACGAAAAAACAAAAACTTTACGTACGTCAAACCATTTTTAATTTAATATATCATGTTTAGAATATCATGCATTGATTATTGGTAATAACAAGGGTGTATATAGATAGGTATAATGTTTGTTACAAGAGATAACAGTTCTTTATAGACGTGCATAAAATATTAATAGATAACACTAATCGCGTTGGATTGGTTGACTTGAGAGAGTTTTTTTGATGGATAAACAACGAACTGAGATACCTATACCATGCTTGATACCTGATCGATAGTTTAATATAGTACATTTTCATCACAAAAAATAGACCGTTGTAAAATGTTAACTCAATGATCTAATAATATGTCAATAAAACAACATATTAATGTTTGCATTAACATTTACCAAAATCTTTATTTTCCGATATATTAAATTGTTTTAAAATGAACTTCCACGATAATAAAGTAGTTAATTTATCAGTCCTTTTGAAACCCTACGTTAAATTATATACAAAGCAGTAATACAAATATCATCTAAAACTGGTATGGTATAAAATACTAAGTAGTGTTCAACAATGTTTAATAAACACATATTAAAAATAGTCCTCAATAATATGTTATCGCTCCATGTCATGAACGACGTTTGTTATGACAAACAAAAATCAATACGTAAACGTTTTAGTTAATTTATATTTCATAAAAACTCAATATAGTCATAACGTCAAGCCTGCAATGAAAATAGCTGTGTTTTGCACAATCCTTTCTGATGAAACAATAATAATATTTGAGGTTAGCGCACTGAAAAAACTTAATTGTTCGCCAGCTGGTTTTTCGGATCTCTGTTATGGGTAGTAATGAAAAACAATCACTTTACGTTGAAGATGGTGCCTTTATTGGTTATTGGTACATAAAACTGATCGTCAGATACATACAAATTTACGTCACAATCAGAAAATTATATAAAGGGTTTCAGTCAATTAATCGGACTGGGTAAGGTTAGGCGGTGCTTAAAAAGATTAATTAACGTGTTTGTAGTTTGATTGATTTTCAGGTAAGACTACGAAATTGTTGTAATATTAATCATTTATAAAAACGTGTACCAGTTATGCAGTTCTAATTAAATTTGAATCTGTTGAAATGTATAATTTCGACTGAATAAGAGCAAGAAATACAGTATGAATAGGAATGGCACAGTAGGGAAACGGCAAGACTGTCTGTCATATGGACGGACAGACAGACACATCGAGGTCAAATCAATCTCTCGACACGAAGCCCACACACAATCGCACACTGGATGAACCGAGCTCCTAATCTCGCAGCTCTTCAGCGCGTATACAAGTGTGTTGTACGAAGCTGACGTAATATATACTATTGTATAAAATATAGTAGGGGTTGTCGTTGTGTTCGTATGTGTGTTACTCAATTACGTAACAACTACTGGATGTATCGCATTGAAATTTTACATGGATATTCTTAGGGTTATGAGATTGTTCGCCAGCTGATTTTTCGGATCTCTGTTATAGGTAACGAAAAACAATCACTTTACGTTGAAGGTAGTGCCTTTATTGGTTATTGGTACATAAAACTGATCGTCAGATGCATCAATAATATTTATGTCACAATCAGACAATGAGATAAAGGGACTGAAAGTCACCGGTTTCAGTCAATTAAACGTATTGGGAATGGTTAGGTGAGGATGCTTGAAAAAATCTTTGTATTTGTTAGTTTGTGTTTGTTTTCCTTAAAAAGTTATTGACCCGTTTCTTTGTTGAGAACGATCTTTCAGTAGTACATGTCAGTAATATTTAATTATTGAAATAATACTAAGTAACTGTCTAAATCTGAGTTCTAAATGCCTTGTCACATACTAATTCTTTCCTTGTTAGACATTTCTCTGTGGAAGACTTGGTGGCCAATGGTTGTAGCCCATACAAAAGTGTTTATTCACTTAGTGTTTAATGTAACTTAATTAATTTACTTGTGTATTTTAAATTTTAAAACCTTTACACAATGTGTGTTGAACATCTCTGACTATTCTTTGTTTGAAGTTTATTTTTGACGATGGAAGGATTGTGAAAGAAACGGGATTTTCCGGACATTTGCCACTACGTTTCGAGATTTGCAATCTGATCTCTTCCTCAGGTAACAACTAACCTAACACATAATTACAAACTAGGCTAAAATAAACAAATCATACCAGAGCGTTGAGACACGTCTAAGTTAGGAATCACAACACCATGTTGTGTGCCAACTTCACTAACTCTAAAACATGCACTTAATACAAAACTAAACACAGCACTAATTATTAAAAGTGAACTACCGAATAGCCTACACGTCACAATACGTCTGCATTCGTCGAGCAACCACCTACGATCTGAAGAAGAGATCGGATTGCAGATCTAGAAACGTAGTGTTACTGACGTTTTTGTTTCACTGAACGATGGTATGTTCGGAAAATCTCTGGGTATGATTGTATTTGGAAAGTAAATATTGCAGTGAAATCGAATAGTTATTGTATTTCCAGCTCGCCTCAATCGATATTTGGAATCTTTTTTTAATAGAGTAGTACCTTTTCTGACAAGTCAGAAACTTTGTCACTCATGAAATATAACAGAATGTGCAATGTATTGGCCAGCTGACGTCAGGGAGGAGCTGTCTGTTGGCGGCTTGCCTGTGACCGGGACCCGCTGTTTGTGACGCTTTTAGTCCATAAACACTTGCGCTCTCCCGGCATACGCAATGTTTCTGTACGTTAGTTAAACAGAGCGTTTCGCCATGTTTACCGTGCAAGAGGCGGGACTCCCAAACGGCCTCTTATTTCCCTCAATGGCCCATCGATATCCTGGCTGGTTTGTGTTGGATCCGTTCTCTTCCAACACAACACAACACAACGTGGGCTGCCTAATCGAGTTATCGTCTTGATGTAGTGAACACCCAAACAAGCTTTCTATTCTAGGTGGATTATATGAAGGCGATAGGAAAGTAACAGGACGTTTACGGACATCTTATCGTTCAGTGATAAAAAATATCAGCAACACAACGTTTCGAGATCTGCAATATCGTCTCTTCTTCACGCGTAACTACAATCTACGTCAAACTGTGTACACTCTATTTCTAAAGTGGCAAATAGTATTATTGTTAAAATATCCACAAAATTTAAATGTTTTTATAATCAAAATGGCATTTTACTACTAGATTTGTCTTTTAACCACGAATTTTAGAATCAGAAAAATAATTGTATCAAACAACTAAATATGAAATACTGTTCGGTTTAGTGATAAAAAAGTGATGGCTTTCACCTATTTTTTCATATTCACCAGAATTCGTATTATTGCGACTTTAATTAAAAGATAAAGTCATAAAAACACTTCCAGTTTTGTAATAGCAGTGCAAGAAAGTTTAATCTAGAGTAACGTTTTTATCATTTTCGATATCATTGAACTAAGCGTGTTATACTAAGGACGTGTTGTTATTTGAACAACTCATCATGGAACATATCACTCCTTCAAATATTACCCCTTGACTTATGGGACACTCTGTATAAGTATGACCTCGGTTGATCTGCACCAGAAAACGGAGTGAGATCGCAACGACAACGTTTACGACAATAGGGAAAATAATTCGTCACTTATACAAAGAAATCGTTCGACGCATCCACATACAGGCAGTTAATGTAGGTACATCGGAGAATAGATCGTAAATAGATCACACAGGAGAGCTTAGTCTAGCCATTCATCAAACCTTAACTCGTCTGTCAAACCGCCAGCTTCATCGGACCGAAATAAAACCCGAGCAGACAAGCACTTGACCCTGTAACCCTCGGTAGGAGTTTCTATCCAGAATAGGTTTATTATTTTGAATACAAACTTGATTTGGGCTTAAACATTAAGATCTGGAATAAAAAAAAACTTAAAAAAAATAATTTTGTTTTTTATCATTGAAGAGATATTGTAGTGATTCACATTTTTATTTGAAACAACATGAATGAGACCACCCCAAAAACTATGGTAGGAGGAGTAAGTTTTTCAAATTTAAGCAAAGATGAGAAATTCAAATGACAAAATTGTAGGCCAATGAATTAAATTTGTATTTGTATCCTTTTTTACTGAATAAATTAGATGAATATATCAATCATAAAACCCGATAATATAATTGAAGGATATTTTATTGCTTCTGTATTTAAAAAATACGAACAAAATAATTTGAGACATCGCCACGTATACAATTCTTAAAACTAAGTCCATGTCTTAAAACACATTTATGGGACTTCCAATGGGGAAAATTAGGAATGACGGCCGACTCCTAGCATGAGAGGGAACTCGTTCTCAGCTGTTTTTAGTCAATGTTCGTTTAAAAATTGTCCACATCTTCAATTCTGGATGATATTTGATGAATTCTTTAGGGATTAAATTAAACACTAAAATGGAGATTAGGTTTGGAATTTTCCGACGCAATAACTGCAGTTTTAATGACATTTTGGTTAATTGTTCACCAATTTCATAAAAATCTTGTTTTAATGTTATGTTAAATGCAAGCAGATTCTCGGGTAACAGCTAGAAACGTGTTATTTTGAAATTTACTTTGCAATTGTTTCTGAGCTGCGAGTTATATGCACAGTTAGTTATATTTTTTTTTAAATATATTTGTGTAAAATAACATTATTGAGTTGGATGCCGAAACGCCTTCCAATAAAGTTCGATATTTCCGCAATACAAACCATGTTATATATTGCAGGAATGTCTTTTAGAAGGCGTCAAGAAATCCGCATCCAGCTTCGATATTGATTGAGCAGCTTATAATAACAATTACATTGTTGCTATAATCAATTTAACAAAAATATAATACTACGTTTGGCAGGTTTTTAACCATCCTCTTGTTTTGTTATATACATACTGCATATTTTAATTGGCTTACTTTGCAAATGTTGAAACCGGATTCCAGACGTCAGTAGGAATATTGGTATTTTATGGATGGGAACCAATCCACGCATTACTAACTTTGTAGATTATTAAATGTTACATGTCTACATTTATTCAATGAAGATTGGATTTAGCAACAAGCGTTCACTGTTTCATTTAATTCCCTACAGTTTGATTAAAGATTAAGAAACTATTTTTCCTTAGTGGTTTTACAAAAAATGGATTATTATGGTAGGTTGAAAAATATATAAAAACTGTTACAGGGTGTTCAGAAAACGTCTGTGCCTGACATCACAAGAGTTCATTGTTTCATTTAATTCCCTACAGTTTGATTAAAGATTAAGAAACTATTTTTCCTTAGTGGTTTTACAAATGGATTATTATGGTAGGTTGAAAAATATATAAAAACTGTTACAGGGTGTTCAGAAAACGTCTGTGTCTGACATTACTCATCATTTCGAACAAAATGATGTGCTCTATACACCTAGGACGAGAAATGTGTCGTTTAACCACTGGCGGTAATTTTGAATGTATCTAGCAAGGCTACAGATACCAAACTTAAAAGGTAAATTATGATAAATAGAAGTAAAATGTAAAAATAAAATGGCGCATATTGAAGGATTTTTATAACTAATGTCTAATTGCTTTAGCGTGGATTAACTTTTTTTCGGGTCTTTTTCGTTTAAAGCCAGCCAGCACCTTACAAACATACTATACCTGACTGACAGTGCATTTAATCGTTTTTTGTGTGTTATTTGTTCGTAGGGCAGTAGTCCAGGTACTACTTCTAGTAACTCGTCTTATCTTATCAGTGATAAACGCGCGCCGCTTATCTTTAGCCTGTAATGAAACCTGCGTTAGTTCTGTCTGAGTTTTGTGTGTGTAAGCAGTCATGGCGTGATTTGGGCTTGGGGCTTTGCAAGCTCGAGTTAATTTTTTTTTCTAAAAGAGCAAGCAGCGGGCAAGCATCGCGTGATCTGAGTTTTGAATAGGCAAGCTAGGGTCTTTTGTGCTGGCCCTTAAACGAAAAAGACTCTTTTTTCAAATACATTATTCACTTGATTATATTTTAAAGACCCTATATGAGACTTGGTGGGGGGGAGGGGAGGGAGGCTGTAACCCTCACCCCCCACCTTGTTTACCACTGACATAACTAACAAGTATGCTCTGGCTGTATAACCAAACCGTATCAGTTACGGCCCGGATGGCTGACCAGACACATGACCTGTCCCTCTCGAGAGTAAAACTCGCGAATGGAGCAGAGCCGTGTTAAGTGACAGAAAGAGCAATCAAGGAAGAGGAATCATTGATCGGGGAGTGGTCGCGACCCAGTAACTGCTGACAGGCACGGAAGCTGAGCGAAGCGTGGCGTGGCGTCGTCGATTGGTCTGTTCCAACTTGGGTCATTGCTCGGCTGTAAATGGCCAGATTGTAGGATTTGGCTGTAGTTATCGCTTCATCTTATACTACCACAGTTGTAAGTGAACCCCTAGCTCTTTTGGTGTCAGTGAAATCGTATCCTTACAAGAAAAGTGCGTACGTAGAATTCTGTGAAGGTTTAATGCAGGAGATCAAGATGATCGTGGTTTTTGAGAGTGAATAAAAAATTTGCGTTTTCCAATATTCTTCAAAGGTAAAGTTAGAGCGACTCGTGTAAATAATACAGTTTTACGTATTTAGCCTGGTGCGATTGTTGTGATCACCAAAAACCACATCCATTGCAGGCCACTCAGTACTCTGTGTTATAGTGAACGTTGTAAAGTATTTAATTTGTAGAAATACAGTGGCTGGGACTTTGAGGAGTTTTGGTATGTCTGTGGCACGGATAGTTCGAGGCACTTATTAGTACAGTTACTAAACGTGAACATGAGGTAAAAGCTCCCATTCTTTTCGAAACGCATTGATTTATTTTAAAATACCACCTCATCTAATTCTTAACTTCAAAAGTTATACTGTCTCGATGTCTGATTTTTGCAATTTGGGGGTAAAAACTACCCTTGTATGATAAAATGAGAACATTCCGGATTTACAAATCTTAAAAGATTTACTTACAAGATTTAATTAATATTCCAATATATTTGATAAAGTCTTAAAAACCATTCCTAGTGATAAAATAAAGAAAAAACACTTATTGAAGTTTTACTTGAAATAGTTTTACATATGACTTCAAAAGTTTTAAATTGTTGTATGTACAATATATTGTAACTCTTTAATTGAAGCAAAAACCCTTATAGATGGCCTACCCATAAAAAAATCTCTTATGGAAACATAGCGTTAAAATTATATTTATGGCAAATTTGCGTTTTAATTATACTTTATATGATGATGTATAAATAAAAATCTGTTAAGAATTGACTATAATGTTTTTATTATATACATATAAAATAAAATATTAGGTAATAATGTATAGTAAATCAATTAATTTCTTATCTCTTTCATGAGACACCACTTCTTTTTCAATTCATTTTTGGAATACACTGACTGTACCATATACTAATTCTCAACTAACTTTTACTTTGTCTAAAATAGGCTTATGTGTGGCAAATAAAACTTTAATTGTGATAGTGATATTGCAGTTTTAATGATGATTGCATTATAATTAACTACGAACAACCACACAAAAACGATTCATTTACGGCGTGTTGAATTGCATTGTATAGTCTTAAACGTTAACTAACTAATAAATGTTTTTGATAAAAAATGACATTAAATAAAATATTGATTCAAATACTTACATATTGCATATGTAAAATATATGATGTTAATGATTACTGCCAATTACATTCCCTTTAAACTTAATTTACACGATATTAGCTGCCTAAATTAGATTAATTTAATTACAGAGAAACAAACCTATAATCCTATGTCTGTAATTTTACTCTAAATTCAATGGCGGTGGTAAGGATTTAGGCTTTCGCCCTTAACAAAATTGTATGGTGGGGCCCTCATAGCCGTAGGGCGCCACACGCCGCGGGCCCTTGGGGCCCGTTTTGTAGTCTCACCATTCCTTTTCAATCGATCAGAATTAGAAATATATAATTTATTTGGTTTCTCTGATACACAAATTAGTTTCGTGAATTGTTTATTGTTTACTACATTAGTTTACTTTAACATTAACATGGTGTCCTAAAATATGTTAAAATATTCTTTACACATCCCTAAAGCTTCAAAGCTTTTCAAACTTTTAGTATTGAATGTTTGTTTTGTTTGAATGTGAACGCCTTCATTCTCGGAATATTAAACTTGCTTCACTTATGTGAACACCTAGACAAGTATCTTGCTTTATTTGAAGGCGCTTCACTTGATGAGATTGTGGAAAAAACTTATTTATGGAATAAACAATGTCTGTAGTATGGCAATTGGAATTTTTATTAAGAAATTTATTCATATATTTTATAAATACTTCTGTTTCATTACTCTATCTAAAAACACAGTTTTGTAACTTCTAACTTTTTTCCATCTTTGAATATCCAAAATCGTACATTATATTTAGAGAACATTTTGTACACAGTATAGCTGCCCTAATAGTTCGAAAATAAGACTACATTCTGTTAGATTTATTCCCTGTAATTTTAGATTAATTACATTTGGGATATTTATTATTTGTGATAGCAATATTAAAAAGGAAGATAAACAGTTGTATTACTTATAATATAAGTATTATATATTATTTGCTAGCGAGTCGAATGTAGCATAAATCTAATTACTCAAAATGCAAAGCTAAATCATTGTTATGTTTGTACATATATAAGGCATTAATGGCCTAATAGATTCTCTATAAAAAACTTATGTTACTACCGATTACCATAACCGAATACGTTTTTGTCGAACAATAATCTATTCAGTTTAGATTACTATTCGTTTCATTATTGTATGGATTATGTTTTTCTTTTTGAGTACGACAAAAATTTAAGAATTTTATTCACGAAAACAGTATAGCAATTATAAGAATACTGTTTTGCCCAAAACAGTTTTAAACATAGTTTATAACACTTGTCCAAACAAGTTCAAAGGTATTAACACGCTAGCATTGTATTGATCTTTCATAACTACCATTTTATTAAATATTTTTATTCAGACTTTAAACTAGAATCTTAAAAAAAGAAAAGAAAATAAATGGCTGCAAATAATTTTATACAAGTCCCTGCATAAAGTCTTTTATTAGTTATGAAGAAGGGATTGAAGGTAATGCAATCCAAATACATAATAGATTTTGGGATTATAAAATATTTGTTATATAAAATACAGTTCCTGAATACAGAAAAATAGAAATTTGTTTCAACTCTACTTGAAATGGCAGGCATTCAAAGTAGAACATTTTGGCATTTTGTAACCAGGCCCAAAATTAAAACTGCTGGAGATTAAAAATGTGAATATTAGTGCTTTATGATAGTGATTTTTATAAATAAAAATTATATTAATAAATAACTGAATTTCATAAACAATTTTTAAACAACATGCAATTTTTTTAATTATATTTAGTTACAAAAATATAATTTCCTTAAATCAAAAATGGAAAATAGCTAATGTTCTCTGGTCCATACTGTAAAAATTTCATATTTTTATCTTCAGCTTCTTTTATTTGGATCTGAATATGGAATTTCCTTTATTTCCTATTTACAACTTCAGCAATTTCACGTGAATTGATAAAGTACAGTAATGTTCTATTTTTTATTCGGGGAAATTTTATTCATTTGTCTTAAAAGTGCTATGAATTTTTATATAATCTTTTTTTCAAAACTCAAAATTGCACCACGTGAAACTTGGGGAGGATACGTGTTTGGAGAATAAATTAGACATGGACTAGATTGCTACTGTAAATTATGGCAAAACCTAGGTGTAGGTGTAGGCTACCTAATCTGCTTTCAGCATTATAGTAAACAATAAGAGGAACATGGAACACAAACACGTAATTGTTGAAGTATCCATTAAACAAGCATTAAACCATTAAACTATAAGGTTCCTAAAACAATTTAAGAACTAAAACAATTTAAGGTAATTAACCCTCGTGCACTTTTACGCCCTTATATTTAGTAGAAGAACTATTAAAGATTTTAAAGGTATAATAATTAATAAGCATATAATAATAAGCATATTTTCTTAGTTATTCAGAAAAATATCAAAGATTTGTTCTACGTAATAGTATAGAACTTATAGAGTTGCTTAACAAATGTAATAACACTTACCGAACACACTAACTTTATCATATTTCACAAAAACTTCCTCAGATTACAGTAATTATTTACAAACAATACATGAATAGGAAAATAAACACAAACAACAACGCTACACCAGTTGAGGTTATGTTGATATTGATTGTTCACAGGACCGGCTTCGGATGATAAGAACTATTCACAACAATATCGCGGTACAGTCACTTCCCGCAACAAGTAGTACAATACATTCATAGATATAGAACACTAACTGCGGAATGAGTATTTTTTAGGCATTATGATTGTGTTATTGTGGCAATAATTATACAATTTCTAACTTGTTATTTGTTTATATATTTATTTTATGACTTATTACTGGTCGTTATTACTGATATATCTGTAATAAGATCTGGTTAGATTATGATGTGTTGTAGTTTTAATTAATATATTAATATCTAATGTTTGCATAGTCTATGTTTTTTTCATGATGCTTTGAAAACGTAATTAATATTCATAGTCAAAATAGTTAGGTTTCATAGCAGAGTTCAAGTAATAAAAGTTCCGGCGCTGAAGTTGTCTTGTCACTGACTTTTAACATTGACTTTCCACTATATTCTTTTACTTCATGAAACAAAATGTCACATGTTAAAATACAATATGATTGAACTCAGTTTTTTTACACATTTATTCTACGATTTTGTCATAATGATACCCGCAAGACCAAGGTAAAATCTTTTGGCCAACGCTCACAAAATATCATGGAGTGACATGCAACAACTTTGGACTTCAGTGTTTCCTATATAGAAATGAAAGATCTTTATAGGTCAGTTCGTTATCGAGATACCGTGCGGACAGACATACGGAAATGAAACTTTCCCAGCGATACGAGTGATAGGCTTCGCTAACGCTCAGCCAATGTAACGTTCATTTTTGTCATTTTGGATTATAGCCATAAGTTGAATAAAAACTGTACATGGATAATTGCTACGGGCTCGACTCCTGCGGTCTTCCCAAACCACAACGCTCGAGGGGCCCGCGTCTGAGTGCGGTGTGCGGCGTCGCGTTGGAGAATTTTTCATAGTACCGACAAACCGTGAGGCCCTACACCAACCAGTGGCGGTGGCAGAACCAGTTGAGTCATTTAGTAACCTCAGGTGGCGATTGGGATCTACTCTTGAGGCCCTACACAAACCAGTGGCAGTGGTAGAACCAGATAGGTCATGTAGCCAAGTAACCTCAGTACAAGTGGGTAGTTGTGGCCCGGTGGCGATTGGAATGTACTCTTGTCCAATGGGACTAACGGTGCCCGTGAGGCCCTACACCAACCAGTGGCGGTGGTAGAACCAGATGAGTCATGTAGCCAAGTAACCTCAGTACAAGTGGGTAGTTGTGGCCCGGTGGCGATTGGAATGTACTCTTGTCCAATGGGACTAACGGTGCCCGTGAGGCCCTACACCAACCAGTGGCGGTGGTAGAACCAGATGAGTCATGTAGCCAAGTAACCTTAGTACAAGTGGGTAGTTGTGGCCCGGTGGCGATTGGGATGTACTCTTGTCCAATGGGACTAACGGTGCCCGTGAGGCCCTACACCAACCAGTGGCGGTGGCAGAACCAGATGAGTCATGTAGCCAAGTAACCTCAGTACAAGTGGGTAGTTGTGGCCCGGTGGCGATTGGGATGTACTCTTGTCCAATGGGACTAACGGTGTCCGTGAGGCCCTACACCAACCAGTGACGGTGGTAGAACCAGATGAGTCATGTAGCCAAGTAACCTCAGTACAAGGGGGTAGTTGTGGCCCGGTGGCGATTGGGATCTACTCTTGTCCAATGGGACTAACGGTGTCCGTGAGGCCCTACACCAACCAGTGACGGTGGTAGAACCAGATGAGTCATGTAGTCAAGTAACCTCAGTACAAGTGGGTAGTTGTGACCCGATGTCGATTTTTATGTACTCTTGTCCAATTGGACAAGCTGTGCCATGAGGCCCTACACCAACCAGTGACGGTGGCAGAACCAGATGAGTCATGTAGTCAAGTAAACTCAGTACAAGTGGGTAGTTGTGGCCCGATGTCGATTTTTATGTACTCTTGTCCAATTGGACAAGCTGTGCCATGAGGCCCTACACCAACCAGTGGCGGTGGCAGAACCAGATGAGTCATGTAGTCAAGTAACCTCAGTACAAGTGGGTAGTTGTGGCCCGGTGGCGATTGGGATCTACTCTTGTCCAATGGGACTAACGGTGTCCGTGAGGCCCTACACCAACCAGTGGCGGTGGTAGAACCAGATGAGTCATGTAGCCAAGTAACCTCAGTACAAGTGGGTAGTTGTGGCCCGATGTCGATTTTTATGTACTCTTGTCCAATTGGACAAGCTGTGCCATGAGGCCCTACACCAACCAGTGAGGGTGGCAGAACCAGATGAGTCATGTAGTCAAGTAAACTCAGTACAAGTGGGTAGTTGTGGCCCGATGTCGATTTTTATGTACTCTTGTCCAATTGGACAAGCTGTGCCATGAGGCCCTACACCAACCAGTGGCGGTGGCAGAACCAGATGAGTCATGTAGTCAAGTAACCTCAGTACAAGTGGGTAGTTGTGGCCCGGTGGCGATTGGGATCTACTCTTGTCCAATTGGACAAGCTGTGCCATGAGGCCCTACACCAACCAGTGACGGTGGCAGAACCAGATGAGTCATGTAGTCAAGTAAACTCAGTACAAGTGGGTAGTTGTGGCCCGATGTCGATTTTTATGTACTCTTGTCCAATTGGACAAGCTGTGCCATGAGGCCCTACACCAACCAGTGAGGGTGGTAGAACCAGATGAGTCATGTAGTCAAGTAACCTCAGTACAAGTGGGTAGTTGTGGCCCGGTGGCGATTGGGATCTACTCTTGTCCAATTGGACAAGCTGTGCCATGAGGCCCTACACCAACCAGTGGCGGTGGTAGAACCAGATGAGTCATGTAGCCAAGTAACCTCAGTACAAGTGGGTAGTTGTGGCCCGGTGGCGATTGGGATCTACTCTTGTCCAATTGGACTAACGGTGCCCAACAAGGGAACGTCCATGTCCCTGAATCCCGCTTCATCATCGAGCTTTGTGGTAGAGCGCACAATGTAATGTCAAGGCCTATCTCGGGTTTATCTGAGAGCTGTTCTTGACTACAGTAGTGTACCTGCAGTTAGGTTCACGACGGTGTGTACGACTGAAACGTACTCCGGGTTTTTGTAAGTAAAAAATACAAACACTTCAAAACTCTAACGCTCTAAACAACATACAAAAGGTGTATTGACAGTTTATACTTCGTGATGGATAGGTGGGGTATACAGGGTATTCAAAACTCTCACTACAATATGTAGAATATAGGAACAAATAACGTTTGACGAATTATTTTTAATGTATTAATTTATTTATACTCTACCATGGTTGAAAATTATCCTTATTCTGCAGAAACTTAAAATTTGACATACGTGATCGGTCTAAACATGCAATAAGTCAGGTATTTCTTATCCGATTCTAACACTAAAACTGCTATTTCAATAATTGATAAATAAAAAAAAGTTATTTTAATTAATTTTTTGGCAAATTGTTAAATAAAACCAAACAAATTGATTGATAAATTATATTACCATATACACTTTATTACGTGGGTTTAGATAAAGTTCCTGGATTCGTTTAAAAAATGTGATTTAAAAAATGAAATAAACCATTGTTTACACTTTGGTTTTGGTTCCTCTTGGTATATGGAACAATACCATAAAGTTTGAATTGAGAGTTTTGAAACACTGTTGTCAGTATGCAAAGTGCCGCTTAAATGCTTTTCAGTTCCTTCGAAGATGGTTAGTAGAATGTAAATGAGGTAAACAACTCCATAAACCAGTATTTATCTCGTTTAGTTTCATGTAGTTGGTTAGCATTTCTGGGGTTTATTTCAAAGTTCATAACTTATAAATTCTTTCACTTATACCGTTCGGAAAAATATTTATCTCCTTGGACCTAAATCCAACTAAAAGTATATAAAAATAAGTATATAAAATAGTTTCCCCCAAAATAAAACAAGTTAAGTACTTCACTTACTTCAGTATCAGATGAAAACAGCTAATAGTAATTGTTTATTGTTACATGTAATTATAATATAATTATATACTATAGTTCATGTTTATTTAATTTGAATTTTTCATCTAAAATTTAAATTTCATGTCGGTATTTGTTATGCCACTTCTTAAAGTACGTAATTAACAAAACTGCAAAAGTTTAATCAACATTAGGCTAGTGCTTTAGGAGAAAGTGTCTTTTACATAGTTTTATGTACTTAAAAACCAAATAAATATAAAGCTGTGTATACAAATTTATTTTTCTGTACAAATCAGACCTTAAAGTTTAACATAACCAAAAAAGAATTTTGACAAATAAATACTGTAATCAACAAGTTTCCAATCAGCTGAATGTAGAATAGTTATAAATTTTTACATATAACAAAACATTTTATAAACAAAGGAAAAGAGAATCACTTTAGGTTCAAACCCATCTAGTTGTCTTGATTTTAAAATTAACTGATGTGTGATTTTAACATTTCTTAAATTAATCAGATTATTACATTGGTTGGGATTTGGAGACGGTATGTTGAATCGAATGTGTATATAATTGCCTCTCGTAATTTTTATGAAAACACATCGAACCGATGATTGGTCATTCTCACTCTTAATGTCCAATATAATCTTTTGGACAGAATTTACAAGTTAGTTTATAAATGACTATTCTGCGCTGTAATTATTGTTGCCTTAAATGGTATGTTCTTTTTCAGTTTGTATTACTTAGAAAAATTTAGAATGTATTAACATCTTTTAAAAGTAGTACAATGAAGGGTTCTGGGAACACCGAAAATTAAAACATGAACATGGGGTTTTCTGTTATTTTACAACTTTATAAACTTTTTTTATCAAACTAGCCTACAGATTTGTTTGAACTCAAATATAGAATAGCACAGGGAACCCAAGCTATTCCACGAGAATACATTAAAAATGAATTAGCCAGCATTTATAACCGGTTAGCACATTGCCAGACGATCAGAGGGAAAAATTTCCTATCACCTATTTTCAAATTAATTCACTAAATTGTATTCGTTAACGCTCAGCCAATAAAATGAGACTGGGAAAGTTCAGAAGTTTGTTCTCAATAACAAATATATAGTCTACTGTGTTAAACTCGATAATCGAGTTAATGTATTATCGTTAAACGTTACTCTAATGATTATACAGTGCAGCCTTTACATCCTGGCACTTCATTTATCCAGGACACCGTTATGTTCTTTTAACAGCTTCCTGCTTTCATTGACGTAACAGAACATTATTTCTCCTACAATCCCTCAGCAATCCTCCGCAATTGTTGCAAAGCCACTGAACTACTTACAGCCTCTTAAGAATTAAGAGCTGGTTCTTGCCCCTTCAAGTTGAAGTAGGAGAGAATTGCAAAGGCAAGTGTGTTTGCAAGCGTGGAGATGGCTTACGCAAGTGTGTTGTTACACACTCTTTCCGTAACAACTTGACATAAGTTCCTTCTATACTGTCCAGTGCCTGTGAAGAATAAACTCTTTTATCAACTTTAAAAAGTGATTAAAGAAAATATCGTAAGTCGTGCTAATGCTTGATCTTTATTTTGTTGTACTTATTTCTTAAACACTTTAATTTAAAGCTTGCGACCTCATATAACCAAAGCGTAGCCAGGAAAAGTTTTGGGGGTCTAGACAACTAATATTTTTCCATAGTGGACATAGAGTAAGGGCACATTTTGTTCCTTAAAACGTTATTTCAGCAGTTCATGTCAGTAATACTGAATTATTTAAATAATAATAATCGTTTACTAAAAAAGTAATAGAAAAATTGAAAATTAGGAGGGGGGAGGGGTCCGGACCCCTTAGACCCCCTCGCTGGATACGTCCTTGCATATAACGCTTAGTAGACGATATGATGAAAGTTATTATATGGACTATAATCTTGTTCCATTTCATCATCATTAAGCGATGGACAACAATACTTTTGAGCGTTCGTTACCCATAAAGTTTAGCCTTTTACAAAGCTAATTTTGGAATACATGTATGAAAACCGTGTGAATAACCTTCAAATAGTTAATAACTTTAAAAACAGTCTTTCGGCATAGAAGTGCTTCTTTTAACACCAGAGAGCTCCATACATCACGTATCATTATTATTTCAGTTATTTCATCTAATGCAGTATTATTTGTTCAAAGCGAAGTACTGACGATGGATTATTTGAAAGGATAACGATACTTTGTTTCTGTTACGCAACAACTTGACGTTTCGATGGCTTAACCAATTTAGTACTTATTAACCATAAACAAATGTAAAATGTAGGCTAATTTTGTGAAATCTATTAATTTAAATGTGACGTATTTAAACGAGTTGTTTCTGCCATTAGCATTTTTAAATATCACACGTATTTAGATGTAACGTATTCAACTAACAAACAGCCTATTTTGACTTCATAAATTACACATATGTATATGTGAACGGGTTCTTTCTGCCATTAGCATTTTTAATTATCACACGTATTTAGATGTGACCTAGTAACTGATAGAATAGCCTATTTTGACTTCATAAATTATACTTACACATTTAAACGGGTTCTTTCTGCCATTAGCAATTTTATTTAACACACCTATTTAGATGTGACATAGTGAATGACAGAATAGCCTATTTTGAGTTCATAAATTACACATATTTATATTTAAATGTTTTCTTTCTGCCATTAGCATTTTTAATTATCACCCGTATTTAGATGTGAGGTAGTGACTGACAGAAAGCCTATTTTGACTTCATTAATTACACATATTTATATTTAAATGGGTTCTTTCTGCCATTAACATTTTTAATTATCACCCGTATTTAGATGTGAGGTAGTGACTGACAGAAAGCCTATTTTGACTTCATTAATTACACATATTTATATTTAAACGGGTTCTTTCTGCCATTAGCATTTTTAATTATCACCCGTATTTAGATGTGAGTTAGTGACTGACAGAAAGCCTATTTTGACTTCATTAATTACACATATTATGTATATTTGAATGGGTTCTTTCTGCCATTAGCATTTGTAATTATCACACGTATTTAGATGTGACCTAGTAACTGATAGAATAGCCTATTTTGACTTCATAAATTATACTTACACATTTAAACGGGTTCTTTCTGCCATTAGCAATTTTATTTAACACACCTATTTAGATGTGACATAGTGAATGACAGAATAGCCTATTTTGAGTTCATAAATTACACATATTTATATTTAAATGTTTTCTTTCTGCCATTAGCATTTTTAATTATCACCCGTATTTAGATGTGAGGTAGTGACTGACAGAAAGCCTATTTTGACTTCATTAATTACACATATTTATATTTAAACGGGTTGTTTCTGCCATTAGCACTTTTAAATATCACACGTATTTAGATGTGAGGTAGTGACTGACAGAAAGCCTATTTTGACTTCATTAATTACACATATTTATATTTAAACGGGTTCTTTCTGCCATTAGCATTTTTAATTATCACCCGTATTTAGATGTGAGTTAGTGACTGACAGAAAGCCTATTTTGACTTCATTAATTACACATATTATGTATATTTGAATGGGTTCTTTCTGCCATTAGCATTTGTAATTATCACACGTATTTAGATGTGACCTAGTGACTGATAGAATAGCCTATTTTGACTTCATAAATTATACTTACACATTTAAACGGGTTCTTTCTGCCATTAGCAATTTTATTTAACACACCTATTTAGATGTGACATAGTGAATGACATAATAGCCTATTTTGACTTCATTAATTACATATATTTATATTTAAACGGGTTCTTTCTGCATTAGAATTTTTAATTATCACACGTATTTTAATGTGACCTAGTGACTGATAGAATAGCCTATTTTGACTTCATAAATTACCTATATGTATATTTAAACGGGTTATTTCTGCCATTAGCATTTTTAATTATCACACTTATTTAGATGTGAGGTAGTGATTGACAGAATAGTTAATTTTGACTCCATATACAGGGTTATCATAAACGAATGGTGAGCTTTCAATAATTCGTTGGAAGATAGTAAAGAAATTTCTAGGTGTTATATTGGTATCTCTGAAAGCCTCCAACCCAAAAGTTTGTTTATAAGCTGTTCTAACCTCAAAATCAGTTCTTGTATTGTTGTTGCGGTGCGTCACTATGTTCTCCGATAAACATAAAGCAAAGTGTATTTTATTGTTGTCTGTTGTGTATCTTGACATTTTAACCAGTTATTGCTTTCCACAGCTATATGTACTCATACACATTCATCTACTTCATGTACAACAAGATGGTGTTCCCTCACACTTCAGTGCATTGGGCACGGACGCTTTGAACGAAATATTTTGAGATCAATGGATAGACCGGCAAGGAGTCCAGACCTGACATCTGGTGATTTTTTTTTCTTGTGGGGTACATTAAAAGCGGTGTTTATTCACAAAACATTTGCGATCTGAACCACTTAAAACACAGCATTAATGAAACAATGACAACCGTAACCGAAGAAATGCTAACGAATGTTTGGAGATAAGTTGAGTATAGTTTGGACATTTGTGGAGCGATTAAGGGCGCACATATTTAAATGTATTAGTTACGTACAAAACTGTATGAGACGACAAATTAGATGAATAAACAACATTAATTGTAGGTAATTCGGGTTTTCTTTAAACCACGTTCGAAACCACACCATTCTTTTATGGTCAACCTGTATTACACATGTGTATATTTAAAAGAGTCTTTCTGCGCCATTAGTATGTTGAATCGTCACCTAAAAATTTTAACGGAAATTCGGTCCAAATCCACTTGCATACTTTTTTTACTCTCCCGGGGAATCGAACCCGTGACCTCTCGGTTAGAGAGCCGCCGTGTTACCCCTACGCTACGGTGAAGGTATATACCGCCTCAGCAGTAATCCTAGTCTAGCAGGTAACGGCCGAGTGTCTGGCACTCTCTATCCCGGCAACTCGATACAGGACGGCTACAGCCTTATATGGAGGACAGGTTGCTCGCTCTGGTACCACAGAGACGTAGAGGCCGCGTAGGACGACGTACAAGGCATCCTGAGGACATTGTAGAAAATACGAGTCCACGTCCATTCATACTGCAGTGTAGGTCAGACACCATTCAACTGTGGTCGACTTCCTGGAACTGCTTTGCGGGATCTAGGATGCCGCTTTTGGGAACTTGAATTGCAACGCGATCTGAATTTCTATAGCAGACATCCCAGCTTTCTTCTGCAAAGGTGGGATGAACCACAGTGCATATCTGCGGAGTAGAGAGGCTAGAGGCAAGCTAGTGTGCCGTAAAGCGTAGAGTTCACTGCAGCCTAATGTATATCCGTTACTTGTTTAAATTACCGCAACATACAATGTATTTCAAAATTTAATGTTTAATAAAAGGATTTATGTGTCAATTAAATAAACTGACATTTATATTGTTTAGTATTAAATATAAAAGTTGTTAAACCCCTAGCAATTAGGCCTTCATCGGTTTACATTCTAGATACTAACTTTATTGTTTATACATTTAGGAAGATTGTGTTTACAAAGTCAGCCTATTGCAATTGTCCTGATCGTACTTAGAGAAACGTTTTTGCACAGCTTCACCGAAAATGATCCCCAGAGTCCAAAAATACCCAATCAAAAGTTTATATATATATATATATATATATATATATATATATATATATATATATATATTTGCCACGTATACAAATTTTATTAATGTAAACAAAAGTCGTTTGATAGGTATTTGCTCTTCCGATCATATGTTAGTTTAGTTATTTAAACGCATATGTGACAGATACGGCCAAATAGAATATAATTGAATCGTAAAAAGTAACGGC
Source organism: Homalodisca vitripennis (assembly GCF_021130785.1). Lineage (NCBI taxonomy): Eukaryota > Metazoa > Arthropoda > Insecta > Hemiptera > Cicadellidae > Homalodisca > Homalodisca vitripennis. The sequence goes on from NC_060207.1 coordinate 204,334,128, forward strand.
TCTGTGGTGTAATGGTAGCACCGGCAATAATTCACCGGCAAGTGAGAGATCCGGGTTCGAGTCCCACGGAGCAAGTACTTTTTGTGATTCAATGGTTATTGAAATTATATATATATATATAACTTTACATACATTATAACATTATATACAAATTTTGAACGGGGTTGGTTTTTGGGCTCTGGCACACGTTATATATTATGTTAAATAACACAGCTTGTGGGAACGATAACTGCCCCGAAAAGCCCAAACAGGTTGAAACTTAGTACAAGAACTGATTATAGAAATATGTAGCAAATATAACGTTTTCGATGTATCGAGTAAATTTCAATCCCACGAGAATAAATAATATTTCAATTCTCATAAAGTCTACCTACTCATTTCGACTAAGCAGGAAGGTTTTGTTAAATTGGATTAAAAAACTCAATTACAGTTAAGAAATGATGATGAAGTACACTTTTTATGTATCTGACCAGGAATTCTTTTGGGGATGATGTTTGTTATTCGAAAAATATTCTTTACACGTCCAAAATATTTTTGTGGAAAAGAGCGAACCAATTTCTACGCATCTCGGCTTTTTGTCTGAAAGCGTTTTATATTATAACGTTAAATAACGTTTCAGTTCCACGACAGAAGGATACGCACAAACTGCTTGTTTGATTGGTAGTCTGAAATTTCACTAAACTTTATATAATTGTGGAATTTCTTTTTTAAATTATGAATTTACCAAGAAAAAATTATGTCAAATATTATTTAAATAGTTGCGAAGTTAAGAAAAAGTCCAATCGGAAATCCTGTGACAACATAGGCCTGCAGTATTACGATACTGTATTTCTTGCTGCTTGTACAGGTATGTTGCAAAGCCACAACTTATAGCCTACAGTGTCGCTCTTCCCATCTCAGTATCATAAGAACGTAATAGGGTATTACGCCAGGCATCGCAAACAAGCCAAGAAGCAATGATTATAAAATTAATTGCAACTGCAAAACCTCCTCTTAACAATGATTAGAGGCATTACGTCTATCGCCCATGAGTTATTATTATTGTCAGCAGTAAAGGGGAATATTTATGTTATATAAATTAAGTATGTTATATAGATAAATACTAGTCAAACCTTATTTTAATTGCTTGGCTTACACTACATCTAATCTTTATTTGGATATTAATACAATATTACAGAAAACCAACTGCGTCTCAAAAAGGTAGCATTTTATACAGGTTGTGCGTTGCAATTAATCAAATTACAATGTTGTAAAGCTTAATAATTAATTTCAGTTAAGGCTTCGATTATCGATTTCATGAAAGGCTTCTACTCCGAAATTACGGTTTATTAATTTTAATTTGATATTCAACGTCAATTGACTGGAAACATTCTTAGAATATTTTACACCCAGTTAACACCGTGTTGAGATATAGTTGCTACAATTATAATTTTGAAATATCACGGCCTGGCTGTGAAGAGCCATCTTCAATCAACAGAAAATAGTATTAGAGTATCGAAAAACTGGCCTATGATGTTATCATTTGGGACATTTATTGGTTTACCTTCAGTCAGTCACGGTTCTGTTAACCTGTTTAAGCGGATTTATTACTGACAGTTTCGACTGTTAACTGAAAATGGCTTCTTCACAGCGAGGTTTCTTCACAGAGCCATCTTCAATCAACAGAAAATAGCATTAGAGTATCGAAAAACTGGCCTATGATGTTATCATTTGGGTCATTTATCGGTTTACCTTCAGTCAGTCACGGTTCTGTTCACCTGTCTAAGCGGATTTATTACTGACAGTTTCGACTGTTAACTGAAAATGGCTTCTTCACAGCGAGGTTTCTTCACAGAGCCATCTTCAATCAACAGAAAATAGCATTAGAGTATCGAAAAACTGGCCTATGATGTTATCATTTGGGTCATTTATCGGTTTACCTTCAGTCAGTCACGGTTCTGTTCACCTGTTTAAGCGGATTTATTACTGACAGTTTCGACTGTTAACTGAAAATGGCTTCTTCACAGCGAGGTTTCTTCACAGAGCCATCTTCAATCAACAGAAAATAGCATTAGAGTATCGAAAAACTGGCCTATGATGTTATCATTTGGGTCATTTATCGGTTTACCTTCAGTCAGTCACGGTTCTGTTCACCTGTCTAAGCGGATTTATTACTGACAGTTTCGACTGTTAACTGAAAATGGCTTCTTCACAGCGAGGTTTCTTCACAGAGCCATCTTCAATCAACAGAAAATAGCATTAGAGTATCGAAAAACTGGCCTATGATGTTATCATTTGGGTCATTTATCGGTTTACCTTCAGTCAGTCACGGTTCTGTTAACCTGTTTAAGCGGATTTATTACTGACAGTTTCGACTGTTAACTGAAAATGGCTTCTTCACAGCGAGGTTTCTTCACAGAGCCATCTTCAATCAACAGAAAATAGCATTAGAGTATCGAAAAACTGGCCTATGATGTTATCATTTGGGTCATTTATCGGTTTACCTTCAGTCAGTCACGGTTCTGTTCACCTGTCTAAGCGGATGTATTAGTGGCATTTTCGAACTCGAAATGGCTTCTTCACAACTAGGTCAAACGCTTTAAAATTAATGGTGTTAACAAAATTTTTTGACACGTTTTGAACCTAAAAACTGGAAAATGATAGTATAGGCATAGCCTGTGCTGCGATTCTTAGATGGATTGTAAACGCCTTTTTGCTTTCTCGTACACACTACAAATGCAATTGTAATTCACAAATGTCTAAGAAAGGGTTTTTTTATAATCATCTCTAAACGGTTCCGATAATTCAAACCCATAAAACAATTATATATACTTAAAAATCATAGTTTCGGTCAACACTTTCTTTTACTTCATCTACAATTTTAAAAACATTTTAACCTTATAAAATACAAGGTTACTAAAAAAAGCAATGGTGAAAAATAGGGCTAATATATGTGCAGAAAAGGAAAAAAGAATTATCACTTGTGTTAACTAACGTGTTATATTAACCCATTTAAATGCCGAGAGCCGATGAGATCGGCCCGCGGGTTTATACGATGCACATAAGGAACAATAAAAAAGATGCAAACAAATAAATGAAGATCACAAAATTTCAATGTTTGTATTCCAAAGTTTTTCCAAATTTAATTTTTGTTTGTTTTATTCTTTTATTTTAAAATTTTAACATATTTTATCTTTAGAATAAATATTATATGGAATAGCCGATTTTCCCATCTACATTATAAAAGAAAAATCGTCTCATTATGTTTCCTTTTAAACAAGTTATGGATTATGTAGGTGATCAGTAACAATCTCCAAAAGAGAGCTTGGCACTGCAAGAAGTGACGTCATAAATGCTTGGCACTGACACCACCACCCCTCCAAAGTGCTTGGCACTCAAAGGGTCAATGAACATGTTTTAATATACACTACAATAATTTACAAAAATGTTTATAATAGTTTTAATGCACACTAGAGAATGAGCGCACGATATTCCATCTCTGCACACACACAACTGCGCTAGAGTTTACACTGGTTCTGTTACGTGCTGTCTTAAGCCTTAAAGTTTTTGAGGTATAAGAGGATAGTAAAATTTGCCTTTGACGAATCCTACAAGAAGAAATCCCAGGGATTGATTAGGTCAGGCGATCGTAGCGTCCAGCGCAACAAAGGTCTGTGTTCATGTCCAGAGTAATCATTTCAGCGGTTTGGTAGCGCAACATTTAAAAATCAAAATCAAATCAAAATCTTTTTATTGCAGCGACATTGTATATACATTGTATGGCAAACGTCAATACGGGGTTTCTAAAATTCCAAGCATTCATACACACAATACACATTCATACTTACAATTTTACAATCACGCCTCTTTCATTCTTCGCCAATGCAGCCCACTTGGCACAGCAGAGTCAGTCTTCTAATTGGGCGGTCTCCCAGTCAAATGCCAAAAACTCACCCGCATTATAGAGTGCCTGAGACACCAAGAAGCGTTTGAGGCGAGTCTTTAACGCCTTAGGCGTTGGGGCATGTTTAATTGAATTGGGCAGTCTGTTGAGGAACTGCACACCCGCTTGCGAGGGTAGGCGTTCATAAACTACCGTTCTGTGTCTCCCAGTCCGGTATTTTGCTCTGCCACGCGTCTCATACATGTGTATGTCTTGGCCTCTGGTTAAGGCACATTTACTCACACAAAACAAAGTTGTTTCCAAAGTGTAGAGGCACGGCAGAGTCAACAGCTGCAATTTCCTGAAAGCTTCCCTGCACGACTCTCTAAATTTGATTTTGGCGATTACTCTAATTGCTTTTTTTTGGAGTCTGAATGCTCTTTGAAACTGAGTGTTTGCGCAAGCTCCCCAAAGGACCACTCCGTAGGCAAGATGGGGATAAATCAAGCCGTAATACGCCGTAATCAGTACCTGACTCGGACAGTATTTGGCTAAAGATCTCAAAACAAAAATGCCTGAGCAGATTTTTGCGCAAACATGGTCAATGTGCTCATTCCAAGTCAGCCCTCGATCGAGGTGCATTCCTAGGAATTTTGAAGAGCAGACTTCTTCCAGTGTGGAGTCATCTAACAAAATGGCCGGCTCACACTGGTTGCCTGCAGTGCGCAAGGCAAAATTTAAAACGTTGGTTTTTGAAGAGTTTGTTGTTCAGCCTTAGTCAACCAAACAGCCAACACAACATATAATATTATAAAAACAAATTTATAAACATGCCCTTTTATAGCTGCAAGAATCAGCTGTTTCAATCATTCAAACAAAAGTAACAACTGTTCAATTCTGCACCATTCTTCCATACCACTTGAATATTTGCGAAGAACTGACGACATTTATATTGAGAATTTGGAGTGCATATTAAATTAATGTTCAGAAAACTTTATTTGTGCACCATTCTTTTTGATTGCTGTTTAAAATAACCACATTAGTTCTAGAATAATTGAATACAACGAGTGAAAACTGATTATCTGGAGGGCACCACATAAACGTTTTTCAAGGTCCGCATAATAATCAGGAAGTCCAAAGACCAATGCGGCTTTCGGAACTTACCGCATGCAGAGAAAAACTTCCTTCACGGTCGCGTAGTGACTGCCATATCTTCGCGGTTGATTTTGGAAAAACACATACATGCGGCTAGCAGTGTGGTTGTCGACAAGAAATTGATTGTGCTGTGGTCGGTAACAAATCGGTCGAGGTTATCAAACCGTGCTAGATACTTACTGTCACTGCTCGACCGCACGTATCCTGTAAGTGAACGCAGTTTGAACTCGTTGCAAGAAACCAATGAAATCATAGAGAATGCCGTTCGAAAGTAGATTCAATTTGAAATTAACTGCGAGTGGTTGTCCTCTGTGATTGACTCATGCAGTCTTCCTTTTCTTGTCTAGTCTTTGCGGGGAAAGGACATTCGAAACAAGAGTTGAACATGAATCTAGGATAACTCTAGAATAACAAAGATGGAAGCGCATATTTGATTATGAAACCATCAAACTGAAAGTGGAATTTGTATGTCCATTTGTGTTGGACATACAAATTGATCTGAGCCCAACATGATTTTTTTCATCAAACTGACAAATTGATACTGTGCAGCGGAAAGTAATCTTCCATGCTTAATAAATTTTTGCATACACCTGAATGGCCAAAATTGGGCCTAAACGAGGCTTTAAATGAGATGAACCTCTCCAAAAAAAATACAATACTATTGTAACCATACTTTGTTGGAATCTCTTATTCTACGCTGTTTGGTCATCCAGAGTATGCTACACTAATATAATTATTATGTTTTCATGAAGTGTCGTTTTGAATCATGACAAGATAGCCTACAACAAGATCGCAGAATATCTACCGACGTTTCGCATAACTCGTTATAACATGACCATAAATAATAACAACGTCGTGGTGCGTAACTTCAATATGTGAAATTATCGACCCATTGTTTTCTTATCACATTTTGAAATATTCCCCGAGAATATCTGAAGGATCTCCTCTCGGACGGCCAGAACGAGTCTATCTCCGGCGACTTGTCCCCACTGCTCACCATTGCTCACGACTTATCTTCCACATTGTTCACCACCGGCGCTAATCTCGGCGGTGATCTAAGCACCAGGTCACGTGATCACACATTAGTCACGCACTTTCTCTGTCATCAGCGATTGTCTGTGCGTACCTCGTCTCACGCGTTCATTACACCGGCCCCGGTCCTGCATCATCATTATCATTAGGGGGCGTGGCAGTTATATATTCCGTATTTCAACGGGTTTGCCTCTTGCTGAATCAATAAAGCGTTAGTTATTGGAAGATTTGACCCTCGCGGAGAAAGTACCCCTAATCATCAGTTAATTCGACCTGCCTGCGGATAAGAAGGATTAACATCCTCTTATTTTGAATAACACACGGTCAGCTCTATTTATTTACCGTGACAATACTCAATGTGAATGTGGTTTAATCCTTGGTTATTATTTCATCTGTCTTTATTCAGTTCGAAATTAATTGTTCGCTTGAGGCGGTGTGTGTTTTCATTCTTCCAGTTTAAAGTTTATGTGTTCTAATCTCTTAGTTAATTCAAATATTAACCTTCAACTTACAACAGAAGATTTACGATCAAGAGACAGAGTTCTTAGCAATTGCATGACTTTTATTAAAAATGGAGATTTTAATAATTAATTTAAAGCAATACGGTTTGTTATGTGCAGGGATTGTTCAGCACCCAGAGACCGGCAGCCGGGCACATGGCGAGCAAACTGAGGGCGCAGGAGGTGGCAGCCCTACAGCGGGCCCTGGAGTCCGAGAGGTTCGCCACCAAGTCGGCCCAGGAGAGGGCCAAGGAGCTCCAGCAGGCGCTCGACAGCGAACGGAGCGCTGTACGAGCGCTTAAGCGCGAGGCTGCCTCCCAAGCGCGGGCCATCCGTGAGGAGGAGGCTAAGAAGTACAACGCCCTGATAGAGCAGCTGAAAACCAAGTAAGTATGTCAGTAGTGACACCTCAAAGTATGAGGGAGGCTGGTTACACCGTTTACACAATTATTTGAAACGTCATCACCGTTTTGTGAAACAAATTAGTATTCTGGTTTATCTATGAAATATGCTAATCATACTTACAATGCATTTATAAACACAATTATCCCAATCCTTTAGACAATTAATTCCGTTTCTTTTTTCATAGCAGGTTAAAATTTATGAACGTTTATTTCTCCTCTGAAAATGCAACACAAATGATGATCTTGAGGAATATGTTAAAACATTAGCCATTGTTATATTTATATCTTAAAACAAAATGTTTGTTTGGATTTAGGAATAGGGTACAAAATGATAGGTAAATTTATAAATCATTGTTATTTAATTGTGTGTGACTTAATAAATAGGTAGATACAAATTTAATCAAATCTATCTTTTTACCTTTTTGCAATGACCATATAATAATTTTGGATTAACGTTGAAAATATAACGTTCTAAAGGAACGGGTTTTATCAGAACTTTGCAATTTCAATAAATTATACAACACACTAGTAAAACGCTTCTCCCTTAAAATACTAACGAATGGCTAAATGATACAGAAAATGTTTTTAGTGTATTTTAAAGCAAACGAGTCTTCTGTTAAATCAGAAACTACCACATACAGAGCACAGAGACAGTGGATGCTCAACAACACCGAGCCAACAGGACTATCAAAACACAGCCTCGGTGCCAGAGGAACTGTCAGAACAATTATAAATGTCTAAACTGATGAGACAAGTATAATATGTCTGTAATTGGACGAGCATCCTTTCATTTTAATTGAGTTAAGTTTTGAATTGTAATAAATTAGTAAAGAAACGTTTAGAATATTTCATTTGGTCAGAACGGAAAATATGGTAGAGAAAGGAGGCTGAATAGCGATAATACGTTTGAAGTAGACCTATGGTAAAAGGAAGTTCTTGGTGTCCTTGATTCAAACCAAGTCACATTGAAATTTTATCACAAACAGATGGAAAACTAGAGATTAGACTGACGAATCTTTGCTTCCAGAATGGAGTTGGCCCAGAATGAGCTCGTGGCGATGGAGAAAGAATCCACGACTCGAGCTCTAACAGCACAGTTCCACCGGGAGCTTCAGACGCGCCAGGAAGAGTGGCGGCGAGACTCCAGAAGACAGTTGGAACCGCTGCAGGAACAGGTACACAGGCTGTCATAGTGGGTTAGGATACCTCTCTTAAGTCATGAGCTCTTGGTATTATTTCTATAAAATAATATTGCAAATCACTATACTCTTGCAAAGTATTTCGTTTGTCTTTAACTTGTTTATGAATAAATAATTTAAAATTAACAATTTATTGTCTCTAAGATTTTTTGGGGCATCTGAGTACCTGAAGGAATTATAACCTGTAGAAACCTTTGCTATCTAGAAATTGAGTAGTTTTCAATATTTCTTCATCTGGCCAATTGAACCCATTGCAATTGATTGATATAGAAGGTTTGTAATTTAATGGATCAAAGGTCAAGACACAATAGTTAATTTTAAAATGTAATTGAATCTTTTCCACCAGTGCATTGGAACAAAATTGATTTACTGAAGATCAGTGGCATAACTAAGAATAGCCTTTTTGGGAAGAGGGGTAAATATGATTAAAGAGCATACCACACCTGAGTATGGAATAAATATGAATAAATTAGATAAACTTAATTCAAGTTACATGCCTGTTATGCGACTATTTTTTTATTTTTAGCGGTTTTTGGGGAGGGGGGATCTTTTCATGCTCCCCTTTGCACGCCACTGAAAAATAGCTTCTGATTAGACCCTTAATGAGTCTTACTACATTCATTCTAGAGTAATTTGACAATGTAGTAAGATTCTGGTTATGTGGTTGCTGTATTTAGTTATTCTTTGTAAATACGAAACTTATTTAACAGTTGAAGCTATACGGTGAACTAATATTATTATCGCGGGAGATTATAGCAGGAGATTTACGCGTGTGGGTGTTGCAGCTGAAGGAAGCGCAGCGAGCCTGTATGGAGAGTCCGCCACAGCGGGAAACCGAGGCCCTGGTCCATTCCTTGCACGCAGACTTCCACCGAAGCCTGCACCAAAAGCAAGAAGAGTGGCGCCGCGAAAGCAAAGCCCAGGTGAGTCGAACCATATGAAGCTCGAGCTTCGTGTTATCACACCCTCTGATTTCAAAGACACAGGTGAAGTCAGTTGGCAAGGACAGGACGGAACTCAAAACCAATTTTTTGTGGTACGTTTATAACTGAAGGGTAAGAATTCTGTTTTGATAAAATAAAACTAAGAATCCCATACCTTTTGAGGAGGAAACCATAGTGATTTAGTCGAGTTGAAACTCTAAGAGCAGTACTGAAACTTACAAAATCATTGGTTGATGCAGTAATTGTTGTGTCATCGGCAGAAAGAATTACTGATGCAAGAAAGTATGCTGGAGATCGGTAACGTTAGAGCAGGAAAATAATTGGAACGAACACTGACCCTTGCGGAAGTCCTGATCATTGATAATCCAAGATGACCTGTCATTTGTATTGGTGACATCAGTGTATACTACTATATGCCTGCTGTTGAATAGATACGTACCCAACGTACCCAAGTTGTTAACTTATCTCTTTTTAAAACTTGATCCTTCCCCAGGTGGACGCTCTGACCAACCAGCTGCGGGAGCTCCAGCGCCTTTACACAGATACTTGCAACAAACTCACGACGACAACGAACGAAGCCGAAACTATCCCAAAACTGCGCCAAGAAATACACACTTTGAAACTTCAAAATAAGGAACTTGAAGAGAAAGTACAGGTAGATCATTATTTTATCACTCGATTTATGAAAATTATTTGATTGCAATATTTTTACAGCTAGTTTATTGACTCTCTTTTTAGATACTTATGGAAGCGGACAGGAGGAAGGTTGAAGAATTCCGCAGCCAACACGAAGAAAACGCAGCTAAAATTGCCGAATTGCAACGAGCGGCCAGGAAGGAGGCATTTCAACTGGTGAGTTGAAATTTGCAGTGAAAAATAGATTATTATTACTGTGTTCCTTTTATATTGAAAAAGTCTACGGTGTATTGAAGAAATTTGATGTAAATGACTTTTTACTCTTAATGTGTTGATAGCTTTGTTAACTTTTTGAAATAACCGTTTTATTATTTCGTTTTTGATTGATATAATGAATGATAGAGATTTCCTTTAGCTCTGTCGGGAATTAAAAGAGTATTTATCGATTCACCTTATACTCCGTCCGTCGAGCTGTAGTCCCTGAAGATTTATAAACGTTCACTAATACATACATACTTGTCCAACTGGCCTACATACATGGGCTGAGCGTTAGCAAAGCCTATCACTCGAGAGGCTGAACAAATTGCATTCGTCTGTCTGTCCACATGGTACCCCGAGAAAGAACTGACCTGGAAACTTGAAATTTGGTTGAAGCTTCATCTATATATACAGGCAACATCCAGTTCGATGATACGTGGTATGGCGTAGTCCTACCTACCTTGATTTTTATGTATTTAAAATAAGTTTATATAATATGTTATTTCCTTGGAAGAATGAAAAAACATGGGTCACAATGATGATTTTAAACCTGTACAAATTTATAGGTGGCTAATTTTCTTTATTTTGTTATAAAGATATAACATGTATATATAAGTAACACAATTTACTGAGTTAAATAATAATTAATAGTGATGGTAAATAAATATCGTGATATTGTCTATGTTCATGACAGGGCACGTCGAATGCGCGTGCGAAAGCGCTTGGAATTGTGATGGCCCGTAAACTTTAGGGTTCTCTGCTATACGAATAGAGTATAAATCTGAAAAACATTCACCATCAATAATATAAAAATATATGGAAGCCAAAAAAAATCGGTTAAGGAAAGAACTAGTCGACAAAAATATAAGTTACATAACAGTAGACGTACTTAACATTTGTTTTTAAGTTTTGTTATTAACGGTTGAGTTGTTTTCTAGGACTCTTGCACACTTTGATTGGCGTTTTCGAATAAGAATTGGGTTCCTTAAAGTTTTTTTTTAACTACACTGTGATTGAACATGGGGTAGTTTTGGTGTAATGTATGTTTTAATCTGGGTGTTGAATATTAACAAAGCTGCTTTACAATCCATGTGAATTTGTCCGTTAGATTGCTTATTTTTCTCAGACTTGTTATCATTTTTTAATCTTATTGTGTCATTAATTAAACAAAGGCAATGTTTTAACGTATCAGAATTTCCTGCGCAGCTCTTTACGAATAAAATTTAAAAACGGGTCCTATTTGCTAGTAATTGTTATATTTTAATCCTTCAGCAATTAAATTAGATAATATCAGAAGAAGCTAAACTTAGCTTCATTTATTTTTTCATACTCTAGAGTTAAATCAATGATAAGTGTCGGTTTTTGTCTTAGGAGAGAATATCTATTTTGAGTTAAATAAATAGGATTCATCAACTGAACTAGATCCGACTCAGAATCAGCATTTCTGGACAGGTGGTTTTCATTTCTCCCACAACAGTTTAGTATATTCTCTTTAGATGTTCGTTCACTGCTCATATGGATTGTAAAGTAGAATTTATTTAATCCTACCAGATCAAGTTGAGGAAATACGACCTCCCTTTGCAACTCTGCACTCTAGTTGCAAAGTTGGTAGAGCTTTTACTCCTTAGTGGACTCGTTTGTTTATTGTTGCGGGCATTCTTCTTTACGTAGTCTATTATATTCTATGACATTTAAAATTACAAACCCTGTTTCAACCCTATGAGCTCAACAGTTTACGCAACAGTTCAGTCTGTTCCCTTCAAATGTTCGCTCACTCCTCATATAGATTGTAAAGTAGAATTTAGTTTATTCTCCCAGATCAAGTTGAGGAAATATGACCTCCCTTTGCAACTCTGCACTCTATCTCACGAAGTTGGTAGAGCTTTTACTCCTTAGTGGACTAGTTTGTTTATTGTTACGAGCTTACCACTTTACGTAACCTACTATAATCTATGACATTTAAAATTACACATCTTGTTCAACCTTTAAAAATCATCAGTTCAAAGCAACAGTTCAGTATTTTCCCTTAAAATGTTCGCTCACTGTTCATATGGATTATAAAGTAGAATTTATTTAATCCTACCAGATCCATGACTTTTAAATTTATAAATCTTTTTCAAACATTTAAGATCTTCAAATCATATCAAATAATAAGTTTTCATCAAATTGATGTACATTTAATAGTATATTGTGCCTTTGGTAGTTATATTTTTCTTTTTATTAAACTTTTAACGTGCTATTTCCAAAATAAATTACTGAAATAAGAGAATCCTCTATAGAGAAATAGATCATCTCGCTTAGAATATTACCAATCAATATCTCTTTTCAAAACCATTGAAGAAATTTAAAAGCAAACCCTCGGTTCATATTAAAGCGGCAAATATCTTCAAAGCACGCCTGTTCCCCAAAGTCTTAAAAGACTGAAGAAGAAAAGTTCTAAGTATCCACATTGACACCAAAGTCTGGTTGTTCCAAAACTCGAGATCCCCGACCGAATTGCACACGTGTACGACGATTTCACCGGTCATCATAACCGGCCAATTTACGACACATAATGTGGCACTTATCTCCCGGTAAATCAAGGGAGCGTCGACACAAAGAAGAAGCTGGTCGTCAAATTTGAAGTGATATATGGATACCTCTCCGAGTCAGTTAGGCGGTACCGTGTCGCGCCGCATTCCTTCAGGTGCCTCCCTGACGCTTTTAAGCCCAAGCCTAGTATATTGAGCCGTATATCTTAATCTTGGACGAGGACTTTTATGGTTTCATCGAAAGAGGCACAATGGTGGAAGTCCTCTGTCCGCGGTCCACCATATATGATCGTGGTCTGCTCTTCCATCGGATTCCAACCGGATCGCCTCGTATATCGGAACGATCCGGTGTCGACCATCGATTGTTTTCATATACAATTAATATCGAGGTAGGCTATCTCATCTGGAAATGTTATACCTTCTATATACTAAGAACGTTATATCTAAAACGCTGCTAAATTTGCCTTTTTAAGTCAAAACTTTTAAACGTAGAAGAATGTGTTGTCATCATCGGATTGAAAAAGTTGGTTCGGTTTTATGAATCTAATTCAAATAAATAAAACTGTTTTATATTTGAGAAACAATTTGCGTACATAAACCATTTTAAAACGTGCAATATAAATAAGGATAATTTTGAGAAACATGTACAATTTAGGAAATGTTTTGTACTTGTTTACACATTATTGTTTAAACCGTTTAGTCCTCCACTGTAAATAAGATTCCGAACCCATGATTTGTGGTTAAAACTTTCTTCGGTGGATCGTACTTGGTCCGTATACCGTATATACATTTTGAAAGAAACTAAAAACAGTGTTTAAAATTCTAATGTGGTTGTAGTAATTTAAAACTAAATAGATATTTAGTAAAAATTACTAAAAATAAGTATGGATTATTTTTAGAGGTACTTTATAAAATAAAATGATTTTAAGTAAATTATTTTCTTTCATTTGCCTACAAGTAATATAAAATTAAACACTCTTCGTGGGACACCCGGCATTTACCTTGACTAACATTATTTATTTAATGTAGTTATGTATTTTATATAGTTACATTGACGCATCCCATGTAATATTGTAAGTGTTTCACGCAATAAAGAATATTATTATTAATAATAAATTGCATACTTAACGACAATTGCAAGACAGAGAAATGAGTGCTTTTTGGCTATTAATATTCTGGTGCCGATACAAGCCGGTGGCCAAGTATGCGAAGACTGAAGAGGTCTGGGCAGCACGACCGCCTACCTATCTCGTGCAAAAAGCCACTTCCGAGCCGACGATTGTTAATGTCCGGATAAGGGCTCTCAGTCTGCTCTCCCCGTTACGCGCCGCACCACGATTCCCTGATATATGGTCATATATCCGTATGATGTATTTATGGCTGCTCGATTTTATCGTACCATGAGCGGTAACGACCGTGTTAAGTATTTTACAACGGCTGTAAATTTTTGAAAGCCTTTCAACACGTGAAATTCTTTAGTCGGCAGCGGCTGTGCGAAGCGCCCAAGACCGTTGCCGGTTCTGAATTAGATCGAATCCGCTCGGGGCTTAACAGCGGTTATGTAAATATACCTGCGGGACCATCGGTGACTTCAAGAGTGGTAAATTACTTCACCAATATGAAGCTATGTATTGGGCAAATTACCAATATATTTTTAGGCGTTTCTCGCCAGTGGATAAAAGAAAATTGTGTTTCCCTACTGAGTTACAGGATTTAATGCAGAACAGCCAAGCCCCCATGGTTAGACGTGCATAGAACACATTCGTGTCTATGTAGAAATGAAATTTCATGAAAAGTTCAGAATCGAAGATGAAATCTCTCTCACCACATTCAAATCTTTGTTTATTAAGTTAGCTTTAATAACAATGTTAAAATAATGAAAGTTCAGGTGAGCAAGGGAAAGTACTACAGCACAAGAGTGCGCTGTATTCAAATCTTCTCACAGATTTTCTGCTCTATTATTTTTTATTTTTACTCCATAAATAAAAAAGACAATGTTAAAAATCAGTTTTGTTCTCAGTCTATTTCAGTATTAAAAATGTCTTTATTCTGATATTTTCTCGTTACTATTATGGTTACCCATGAGATCAATAATAGTAAAAGTTCAGGTGAGCAAGGGAAAGTACTACAACACAAGAGTGCGCTGTATCCAAATCTTCTCACAGATTTTCTGCTCTATTATTTTTTATTTTTACTCCATAAATAAAAAAGACAATGTTAAAAATCAGTTTTGTTCTCAGTCTATTTCAGTATTAAAAATGTCTTTATTCTGATATTTTCTCGTTACTATTATGGTTACCCATGAGATCAATAATAGTAAAAGTTCAGGTGAGCAAGGGAAAGTACTACAACACAAGAGTGCGCTGTATACAAATCTACTCACAGATTTTCTGCTCTATTATTTTTTATTTTTACTCCATAAACAAAAAAGACGATGTTAAAAATCAGTTTTGTTCTCAGTCTATTTCAGTATTAAAAATGTTCTTTATTATGATATTTTCTCGTTACTATTATGGTTACTCATGAGATCAATAATAGTAAAAGTTCAGGTGAGCAAGGGAAAGTACTACAACACAAGAGTGCGTGTATACAAATCTTCTCACAGATTTTTCTGCTCTATTATTTTTTATTTTTACTCCATAAAACAAAAAAGACGATGTTAAAAATCAGTTTTGATCTCAGTCTATTTCAGTATTAAAAAATGTCTTTATTATGATATGTTCTCGTTACTATTATGGTTACCCATGAGATCAATAGTAAAAGTTCAGGTGAGCAATGGAAAGTACTACAACACAAGAGTGCGCTGTATACAAATCTACTCACAGATTTTCTGCTCTATTATTTTTTATTTTTACTCCATAAACAAAAAAGACGATGTTAAAATCAGTTTTGTTCTCAGTCTATTTCAGTATTAAAATGTCTTTATTATGATATTTTCTCGTTACTATTATGGTTACTCATGAGATCAATAATAGTAAAAGTTCAGGTGAGCAAGGGAAAGTACTACAACACAAGAGTGCGCTGTATACAAATCTTCTCACAGATTTTCTGCTCTATTATTTTTTATTTTTACTCCATAAACAAAAAAAGACGATGTTAAAAATCAGTTTTGATCTCAGTCTATTTCAGTATTAAAAATGTCTTTATTATGATATTTTTCTCGTTACTATTATGGTTACTCATGAGATCAATAATAGTAAAAGTTCAGGTGAGCAAGGGAAAGTACTACAACACAAGAGTGCGCTGTATCCAAATCTTCTCACAGATTTTCTGCTCTATTATTTTTTATTTTACTCCATAAACTCCTAAAAAAAGCAATGTTAAAAATCAGTTTTTTGTTCTCAGTCTATTTCAGTATTAAAATGTCTTTATTCTGATATTTTCTCGTTACTATTATGGTTACTCATGAGATCAATAATAGTAAAAGTTCAGGTGAGCAAGGGAAAGTACTACAACACAAGAGTGCGCTGTATACAAATCTTCTCACAGATTTTCTGCTCTATTATTTTTTTATTTTTACTCCATAAATAAAAAAGACAATGTTTAAAAATCTGTTTTGTTCTCAGGCCTATTTCAGTATTACAAATGTCGTTTATTCTGATATTTTCTCGTTACTATTACGGTTACCCATGAGATCAATAATAGTTAAAAGTTCAGGTGAGCAAGGGAAAGTACTACAACACAAGAGTGCGCTGTATACAAATCTTCTCACAGATTTTCTGCTCTATTATTTTTTATTTTTACTCCATAAATAAAAAAGACAATGTTAAAAATCAGTTTTGTTCTCAGTCTATTTCAGTATTAAAAATGTCTTTATTCTGATATTTTCACGTTACTATTATGTTACCCATATGAGGTCAATAATAGTAAAAGTTCAGGTGAGCAAGGGAAAGTACTACAACACAAGAGTGCGCTGTATCCAAATCTTCTCACAGATTTTCTGCTCTATTATTTTTTTATTTTTATTCAATGAATAGAAATGACAATGTTAATTATAAGTGGAACGGAGTGGCATGTGATTTTATAATCGAACTCAGTATTGCCTATTTAGAAATAAAGCTTCGTACAAATTATCTAGTCAGTTTGTTTTCGGGCTTTCACGCATCGACCTTCACTGTGACCTTGAGGTATCTTATTATTCTTTTTACATTTAATCTATCCAACCATGGAGGTATATGAGGCTTCTCTTATGTAAAATGTAGTGTTCTAAATGGTATTTTAGCTAGCATGTAAGGTCAACTTGTTTTTAGAACAAGCAGGTGACTATCAAGCAGTGGAATATCTAAAACATTATAGAAGGAGCGACTTCGAAAATCTCCAGGAGGGGTCCTATCTAGAAAATATCTTATCTGGAAAAAAATAAAATTTAGAGTTTAGCAGTATTTAAGGTCATACTGTATTTAAACTGAAACTTCCAATAATAAATATCCTCCTGTATAGAGCTCAGATGTATCGTAATTGGTCTAAGCTTAAACAACCACCGCCCAATTAGGAGAAGCCTGATTAATATGGCTTCCTTATCACAGGCTGTAGGTTTCTGATAATCTGACGCTATCTTCTATGTTGAAGTTATTTTCTTTCCTGGTAATTTATGAGGTTTCTTTAATTATCCTTGGATAAGAGTAGAGGGGTCTTGCAAGTACTTTCGTTTTGTCGAATTCTATGGCATATTTGCTTTCGTAACTGTGTTCTGCGATGGCCGATGTTCGATGTTTCGTGTGCGTGATGTGTCATTTCTATAAGTAATGTGTCGACGTGGTGTGAACTAGAAAACGTAGAATATAATTTTGTTAATTTTGCTCCACGTGACCAATAAAGGAGGGTGATCTCCCTCTTCCCCGCCCCCGCCTTAATCGATAAGAAAATTAAGACGGGATTGAAATCGTTGCCTCTGTAGTCACTATAATTGTCATTTTATTTTATCCATATATGGAATTGACAAATTAACAAATTACCAGACTCTGGCAGCACTTCAAGTTCTGGTGGTCATCACGGTTGTTTACCATGAATTGTTCTGCTACTTAATTTTAAAATCATTGAGGCATCTTGATATGAGTCGCAATCATATTAAAACACATATTAAACTGATCGTTAATATGTGATGACGTTGTTCAACATAATACTTTTGAGGCAACCAACCTTAATGACAGGCTCTTTCTTCCTTATTTTCCAACTTTCACGCTTGCAAAGTTTCAAAACAAGAGAAGCACCCCATTTATGACCTCTAAGTGTCAATGAAACACGGTTATTGTCTATTTTACTATGGTTAAACACCAGTCACCAGATTCGAAAACGTTTGTTTACTGAAACGCAGTAGGTATTATATAACGCTCAGTCAGCCTGAGTGATAACCAACGACTAACTCAGCGGTGAAGAACTTCCTTGATGCTCTCCTCTCACCATTTGTATTGCTGGCCTTTATTGTATTGCGTACAGTTGGTTTGAACGTAAATGTTGATTGTAAAATAACAACATCGTGGTAGCGATGGTGGGAAGGGTTGATTTAATGAATGTTGCGTTTAGCTCCAGTTCACTTCCTCTTGATGAAGCCTCTTGATTTAACAACCCTTTAGATATGTTGGTCAAATCAACTTTTCCCACCATGACTACATTGTACGTATATTACTCGGTTGCTCCACCGGGTTAAGAGATCGTGTCAGTAATAGACTATCGTAGTACAGTCAATTGTCCACCTGAAGAGACAAAGAGAATGCCTATTCACTTGGATTACACTATATTTTGTATTTTGTAATCTAGGTGCCTCCGATGTTAAAACGATGTAAATTGTCCATTTTGTCGTCGACTTTTTCCGATCTCTTCAGACTAACATTTCAGATTCCAAGAGTGAAGTCTGTAACAGCATCAGATTCCATACGCTGCATTAAGAGAAAAGTTAACTGGAGATAAAACGCAACATTCACATAATAGAAATCGGTCATGTGACTCAGATAATTGATTTAGAATTCGCACCGTAGAAGCCACGATTCAAATGTGACATGCGTGCTGTGTGGGTTTAAATATGGCCTCTGAGTTAAATATATCCTTTAACTTGAATAGTGCTGTAGACCTAATTATCTCCGTCAGTTATCCAAAAAGTCTTTGGATCCACAAGAAAACTGGCATTGTATGCAGAAGCGACAGCAAAGGTTCACAGATTTGGATGATCCAAGTTTAAGGATGGCGGAAGCTAGTGACAAAACGTCTACCACTGTCACATTCGCCATCTTCTTCTGAAGTCCTCCAAAGTTTTTAGCTCCAAGCAGCTCAGCTACAGCTCGAGTTGTGAGCAAGAGAAGTGGCACTCCACAGTGTAATGCCACCGCTGTCGCCGCAGACATCGCGCCGCGCCGGGGCTTGGGGCCTCGGGCCGAGTACAGTTTCTCATTACGGCGGTGTTGTTCTCACGGCCCCCGGTAATGAATGAGGGATAAAAGAACTTCAATTACACACGGGTTCATCAAGAATATCATTAATCTTGGCATAATACTTGCAAAATTATTTAACGATAATTCCATGGTGTTATACACTCGTGAATGAAATACTGTGTTTCTATAAGGCCTAAATGAATGTTCTGTGTTCAGAACCTCCTGAAATGATTAAGGAACTTGATGTTCTTTTTTAATAAACTCAACTGCTTCGATCAATTTTGTTTATGTTCTCCCAAATATTCCACCATTTTTCGTATATTTCCCGAATTCTTGCTGTTTACGTTTTAGACAATTTTACACGCATTTATTGTTAAAAGCGTCCACTTAATTTATTGTCATGAACACCTACACATTAAATATGCTTAAAGTTTAAGATGTTTCATAATTTTGCATCTCGCTACTAAAGATTAGGAACCTAACGATATACACGCTAAATGGACTTATATGGAAAAAATAAAAAGGACTTAGGAAATATTCATACGTATCACTTAGTTTGTAGCGAAAGTCAACATGAATCTTGTGGTCGGTAAGCCGAAATATCGTATTTTAACCCTTTTAAACCCAATCCCTAGGGGACTTTATAAGTCACCGGCTACTTCTGAAGTTCCCTGATGTGCCAATAATGGAACTATGGTCAAATATGAGTAAACATTTTCAACGACAAAAAAAGTTTAACCACATAATTTTGAACTGTGGCTATAAACATTATTACATGACATAATATATATATTGAAGATAAAATAGATTCATAGAAATAATGCTACAATTTCAATTTTCCGTCTTTACATATCATATATTCACTTGATATATCATTCTGATTAAGACTAGTCATCTCAATACCACACACTCACTAAATAATACCAAGAAAATAGTTAAACTAGATAGTACAATTACTGGTTAACCCTTTGCAGAGCGTTTATCCATTTAGATCATCATCCTGATTGTGACTATGGTACGAGGCATATCATTGTAAGCCTGGCGGTTGTCTTTATTCTCAATTGGTGATGTAGAGTGATCTCGATTAATAATTTTACTACTAGGTTTATCGCAAAATACTACTCGTCTGTACTCTTGGGCAGTTTAAAAAACATATATCTTAGGACTAGTGCATTAACCACTATCCAAAAGAAAATGGTAAGACTGATCAATTATGCTCCTTTTCGTGACCCGTGCAAGAAACACTAACAGATTTACAAATACTTCCTCTATCTTCTCTTTTCATTCTTAAGAGTCTTATTTACGTCAAAGCGAACCAAGAAAGGTGTTTTAATAACAATCATCACCACTCTCATTTTCCTAGAAACTCTCAATTGCTCCAGTTTCCTATTCACAATACAAGCTTTCTGGAAAGGTCCCCACATTATACTGTACACGTATACAAATTTACAGTCATATGCCACTTTCAATCAAGAAAGAAGAATCGCTTCCAATATTCAAAATACTTTCAAAGGACTATCTACTTTCTCACTGTTTCTACAGTGTACTAATAGTTGTGTATAATTGACGAGTCTTTGTCAAAGCATTGTGCTTGTAAGGCGTCTGTGACAATCATGTAAATAAATAAATCAAACAACGCATTATTTACATTCTAGGAGCTTTGTTCTTATTGGAATTAGTTTTTAATTTAAGACAAACACTCCAATAATATACTTTTTTTCTGTTTCTGTGATGCCTTTCGTACTCAATGAGCACATCAAACCCCACTCAGATTTGTGGGTCTGATGATGTGCTCATCGAGTACGAAGTATAAAAAAGTACATTATTGGAGTGTTTATCTTAAATGAATAACACATTATTTGCCACAACCAAGGCTTGCATTGATGTCTCTTACTATAGTCTCTAACGCCATACACTCACTAGATAGCCAAGAAAAGTGTTTCCAATAAAGACCTTTTGAATTGAACTTGTTTAGTGTCCCAAACCAAAACCACTCTCCACCACTCGGCGCTATGCTGGCGCCGACGACATATTCACAGTCCTGTAGGATCCGGGATGTAAAATACTGCACGCCGAGGCCGCACCGGTCAGCACTGTTGGAACAGCGTCATCAACAGATAAGCCGGTCGCGAGAGACCGCCTGGCCACCTACTGAACTGCGGACCACCGGGCTCTCTGTAACTTGAGAGCCGGTGTGGTATACCGCCCGGGCAGTTCCCAGGGTAACACCTCCTGCCGCGAGGTGGGTCTTGACTTGTCATCAGGAGGATGAATCAGTCCAGTAACCTTTTGATAGTGTAGGAGGTTGGCTGGAGTTAATCATCGAAGAGGGAAAAGACTTTTTGCACAATTACTACTTTAGTGCAAGTACGTATCTTAAAATTGTCCGTCCAAATCAGAGCAAGCGTGTGTTTGTGTGATAGTGTCAACAAGACCATAAGAGCAAATTATAACAAGAACAAAACTGGATGAATACTGAAAATTGTACTATAATTTTGGAGTTTTATTTAGTAAGATTTTTATTTTTAACATGCATTATCTATCAATAAAAACGAGCTCTTGAGATGTCTACAACTTTTTAAGTATTTTGGGTCCATTAGACAATAAAACTGCATTTCGGTAAAAAATCACATCCGAAGGTCATCACAGGTTGATAAGAAAACATGAGTTTTCAGGAAATTTGCCATCATTCAGTTATACAAAAAAATCAGTAACACTACGTTTCGAAATCTGCAATCTGTCCTCTTCTTCACGTAAATTGTAGTCTAATTAACCTAACACATAATTACAAGCTAGGTTAAAATAAACAAATCATACCAGAGCGTTGTGACACGCAAAGTCAGGAATCACAACCACCATGTTCCATGTCAACTTCAC
This sequence comes from Homalodisca vitripennis, assembly GCF_021130785.1. Taxonomy (NCBI): domain Eukaryota; kingdom Metazoa; phylum Arthropoda; class Insecta; order Hemiptera; family Cicadellidae; genus Homalodisca; species Homalodisca vitripennis. Next base: position 204,355,891 of record NC_060207.1, read on the forward strand.
TAACTCTAAAACATACACTATTGGTTGGTCGGCGAATGCAGACCTATTGTGGCCTGTATTCGGTAGTTCAGTTTTGAAAATTAGTGTTGTGTTTGTTCTTAAGTGTATTATGTGTTAGGTTAGTTATTTACCTGAAGAAGAGATCAGATTGCAGATCTCGAAACGTAGTGTTACTGATTTTTGTGTATCACTGAACAATGGCAAATGCCCAGATAGTCCTGCATCTTCAAAAACAAATTGAATTTTAGTTGTGAAAAATGAAATTGAAACTGCGTTCGAAACCGGTGGTTTGGTGGATGCAAAAGGGTTTTGTAAAATTTGACATGCGCACCAATTTTATGGAGTTTTTAATCATTTTATTTTTAAATCGTTAAGGCAAATTGATAAAATGTTATCCATTTCCACCCAAAGTAGTATTACGATTACGAATGGTTAGTATTTAATATTTGTCAACCGAAACGGTCCACCTGGCACATAAATGTGCCACCTGAGAGCGAACAAGATAAATAATAATTTAAATTTGAGATTGTTTTCAAAACTTGTGTAAGACGAATATCGGAATAGTTTTTAGGTCCAAAAACGTTAACTAGTGTTGATAACAAGTTTAAACACGTATTACACGACCTTACTCGTCATTACCTGAATAGTTGTCTTTAAAAGCGATTGGAAATGGAAAGTTGAAAATAATTACAAGTTTTCTACATTACGATTTGTTAGTGACATGCTATCGCAGAAGCAGCTAATAATTATCACGCTCGTACTGGGAAACGTTTAACCAGTGCCGGCGCCAGGCTGCTGTCCGATACCTCGAGTGTTTGACCACTCGCTTTAGACGGTTTATTATTATGTTCTTATTAATTATTTACAGGATACTTTTTATTTGTATATGAATTACGGCGAACAACAGGAGACCCCATTTTATATGTAGCAAGTTCTTTTTGTCTGTAAACTATAATAAACTATAATAGGGACTACAGACATATCATTGTTTTAACTATTTTAGAAATTGAAAATCTATATCACCTGACTATTTCTGTTTCTAATTTAATTGTGGTGAACACTAATGAAGTTACGTTGATTTTAATAAACGTTTAATCAACGCTAGTGGGTATTGGATTTTTCCATAAATATACTCAAACGGTTAGTGAATTGAAATTGGGATAAAACCATTGGTAATAATGACAATCGCAAAAAGTTTAAAGTAGTTTGTGGAGCGATTAGAACCGTGAACTAGGAGCGGCGTGAGCGAAACAACCTCTGCATGTAATAAAAATATTACTTAGTGATGTAGAAAATTAAGATAAGGATATACATACCCAGATCTTTGCGTGTATTAATGAAAACGGGCCAATTTTGTGAACAAATGTAGAAAATTGCCAGGTTTTGTAATTAAATCGTTAGTCATAGGAAGCTATTTGGAGACGAAATGCAACAATAAAAATATGTAACTGTATTGATTGAGTGTAAGCCAACGTATACGTAATCGATAGGAAAAAGGCTTGCATTATTACTAGGCTTAGCAGTATGACAAGTTGGACGTTTCTAACTTAAATAGGTGAAATGGGTCACATTTTCTTTCTGGAAATAACCACCGCTATAGCATATTTACAAATAGAGCAAAACAGGATTATTTATTTTTAGAGAATTTTATTACGATAAGAAGTTTGCTTTCAATAAGTAACAAACGTGTTCCGCATATCAATGCTTTTTTAATAAAATAAAATAATTCAAAATGTGCAGACTTTTTAGCATTTTATTATTGGTTATCAAATCAAATTTCTAAGGTGAAAATTAATATTCTGATGTTTGATATGTTTGAAATGCATGTTTGAGTCTACAGTAGAAATAAATAGATTTCACGGTACACTAAGAATTTCGAAATCACTGACATCCTAACATCCAAACTAATTGTTCTTCCTCTAAGCTCAGCCTTGGCTCTATTGATCTTTAGGCTTCAAATTAATTGACCGCAGGGTCACCTCATAAACTTCGGTCTCTAGATTGACATCTCAATCTACGGTATTCGTTCACGAATCTTACAAGGTCCTCTCACCTTGAGATTTAGGAATTGGATCTGGAAGAATTGACGACTCTGAGTTCCGAAACCACAGAATCTTTGAACCTGAGATTTCATCCATAGATCCAAACTAATGGTCTTCCTCTATGTTCAGTCTTGGATCTTATGATGTTCAGGCTTCAGATAAATGAATTCTCTGCAGAAGCACAATATTTGCAAATAGACAAATAGTTACTTACTGGACATATTTTATAATTAGATATTGCTATTTATAATAGTGATAATTTTCAAATAACACCAACCGGGAGGAAAGAACCGCACTTGATTATTCATAATCTCTGGCAATCAACAAACATTAGTATACATTCCTTTTAAGGTGAAGAGGTTTTACCAACCAAATAAAGAAGCTGATGACTGACTAAAGCATGAGGTAAGATGGCATAACGAATCGGAAGTAGTAAATGATATTTAATACCATTCAAGAGAGTCTAACGTCAAACATGAATGACTTCTCTGAGGAGCCAGGGGCTAACAATGGGGAATTTGAGGAGCCGTGGGCGCAGGAGTCGTTTGTCCCAACTGACAGTCGAGGCCGGGGAAAGGAGACAAAACTGACAACGAGTGTGTCCTGTGCTGACAGGGTAAATGGCCAGCGTCTGTGATTTAGCATAGAATGGCTGTTGAACCTGTCATCTGGCCACTGACCGACCGGCCACAAGATTTATTCTGCATTGTCTTAAAACACACAACAAACCTGGTAAAAACACTTAAGAGGATGCTGTTATGCTATACTTGCCATCCTAGGAATTCCGAGCAAACAAAAGGTGTAATAACCGTAATTTACAATGTTCTATATGAAGTAGACGAAAATGAGGTCTGATATTTTCAAAGGTACCCAATAAATTGTAACTCCTCTCCATCTCTTAAATCTTGATTCCATGTGTTTTCACTGAACATCTTTTAGGTACCTAATCTAGTATGTTCTAGATTCATTAATTCGCGTTCCTGGACATATTTGTAAAGTTTTGAGATGTTGCCAATTCTAATTGCAAAAGTTCAACTTGCAATCCAAATACTAATAATAGTAGTCCATTGATTGCATAAGGGTTGAACACTATAAGTATCAAGTATGCTGTAATAACTTGCATAGTTGCTGAGGTATGTATTCGTAATCATTCCCATCTTTATAAATCTGTAGCAATGACTAATCAGAGTTAGAAAGTGTTTTGTACATGAATATTTGCAAATGCCAGAATAATTTTGCCAAGTGATCCAACCGTGATGGTTACCAATGCAACTTACATTGGTTTTATGGTAAAAGGAAGTGTAATTTCAATAACACATGTATCTTGATCGTATCCAAAGCTTTCAATGACTTCGTTGAATTTTCTGGTAAATCTGTAATGCAATGCTATAACTATAATGGTACTTGGCGCGGAGTCCTTTCCAAGAATCGCTGCAGATAAATAAAACAGTAGACTACTGAGCATGAATCAGCAGAACATCGGTAACTTTATATAATATGGAGTTGATATTGATAAACGATAAGATTTAAAATTCGATGAAAAAGTTCTTGATATATGTATTATAGTTCTATGTACTAAACGTCCCTCAACGTAGTGTATGTCGTCAATTCCTTCCTCTTCATGGATCGATTTCTTTGTCATCGCCAGAGTCATCTTTTAACATCCCTTTCCTCCATCTTTGATTGCAGTGACTAGATCTTCTTGTTTAAATCGTTCACTGGCTCTATCAAATCCATCCATCATTCAACGCAAGCGTAAGATTTTGACATTCCCGACAAAAAATGAATAAGTAAACCACTATAGGAAAAACATCTACCGCTGACATAAAATTGTACCTTTTTAGGTTTTCTTGAACCAAATATTACTTTAGAGAAACTGGAATAGGTTCACATTATTCGATGCCTGTAAACCGAAGAACGAAAAAAAATGTCCATCGCAGATGAACTCTTTTGTTCTATATATACTAAATACCCTCAATGTAGTGTATGCCGTCAATGTGAATAATCCTCCCTCTTTGTGGATCGATTTCAGTTGTCTTCGTCAGAGTCATCTTTTCATCACCCCTCCCTTCATATTTGATGGCAGTGACTATCTTTCTTGTCCAAATCGTTCAATGAATTCATAAACACCCCATTCATTATTCAACTCAAGTGCAAGATTTTGACATTCATGACAAGAAATTAATAAATTCACTACTATTGGAAAAACATCGACCACCGGCATAACATTGTACCTATTTAGGTTTTCTCGATCAAAATCTTACTTTAGAGAAGCTGGAATAGGTTCACATCTTGGAACAATGCCGGTGGAATCCGCTCTCAACCTGTTTTCTGACGATCTGTCGGGTCATTATAAGGATAGGAGGCTATTTATTTTTATACCTGTGAGTTATGTGTGAACCCCGATGACTAACCATGTATCGTCTGCCTGCAGTCTGGCTTGTCCGGAACTGCTAACATTCCATGCCGCACGCCGTCTTCCCGCCCAGACCACGCCCCGGATCTAATTCGGGGTCTCGGATAATCAATTCGAATGGGGAAAATTGTAGGGTCGCTGTCAGGGGTAGCGGGTGGAGAACCATTTAGGTGCCCTTGTAATAGGGCGACTCAGCTTTTTACGTCCCTTCCGAATTCCATATAGAAGAATTCATTTTTTGTTGTTTTTTTAATTACGGAATGTTTATACGTGCATTCTTATTTGAGGTAGATTTTGTAAACAATTGTCCTTGATACTTTTGTACACAAGATTATTGCGTAACTATGTATGTTCACCGTGCAATAATCCACATATTCCACTATTCTGGCGGATCCTGCAAAATTATTAAAAACTCCAGAGAATCCAAAAGCAACGTGACTGATTTAACATATCCTACCATTGGTAAACTAAATTGTGACTCTAAGAATACAATTTATAAAATTCATTGTACATTTTGTAATAACTAATACATTAGGCAAACATCTAATCTTCTTAGAGTCAGGATGACAGGGCACCGATTTGATATATTTGATTAAGATAAGGAGAAAACCCATTGGGAAAATATGCTGCCGAGACAAACAGAGACCATTAAAGAGTGTGGTAAACTTAAATGAATTAATAAATTGTATGAATGACAAGTCTCTCTTTGTCCTGAAGAAACCTTAAATAGATTACAGTTTAAACATTTTGAACAAGCCCATCAGTTCATTCATAAATCTAAATACCTAATTAACTTAAAAATATGAGAAACGTATACTTTGATATTTTTAATGAAATTACAAATTAGTTTACAAAGATATTTTAGTAGTGTATTTACATTTTGTGTGCTGACATATATGTTTAAATTAATGAAATAAATGGACATAAATTGAGTGGCTCCTATATTCCGTGGCATTTTATATCCACGTCTTCAGGTAGCGTAACAGTATAAATATAAGATAAAAAATAAACACAACAGAGAACGATATAACTATAAAATGTAAATACACAACTAGAAAAACATTAAAAGACTAAGCTGTAAAATCATTAAAAATATAAAAGTGTATCATATAAAAGTATAAATTTACCTTATATATTTAAGCTAATTGGGTATTTATATTTACAAATAACGCTTCCAAAAAGATATATCTTGTAAATATCTCGGCTAAGTTCGTTAGCAGTTAGATGCGTCATTTAGTTTCAATAAGGCGGCCGTCCAAACATTCTTAAATTCACATCTCCGTTGTTTATTAATCTAGAGAAAATAAAAAAAATGAATTTGGAATTGGTATAACACCTAAACTTTTTGTATCTCGAGCGATTTTCAATAGATATTGAGTATATATAAATCTCAATAAAATAAATTTACGATATTTCACTTTTCTGAGAATCTACGTACTTGTTTCATCTAAACCTAAATGACTATTTCTTATACAAATTTAGATAGTGCGGAATTCACTCGAGTTGTAGCTAAATTAGGGAAGTGACAACCGAAAGCTTGTTTTTTTATGTGAAAAGATTTCCATCTTTTACTAAAAATCTAATACTATCAAATAATACAGAAGTGATTATTCTTCTCTATACACAATAATATATTTTTGAATCCTTGAAATTCCGTCCATAAATTGTTTATGACGTCATTGTTACACTGCGGGCCAATAGAAGATAGTACGTGAACAACAGCTACTTGTATGAGCGGTTCAGTTATTTTTAAAGTATTGTACAGTATAATCGTATACTTTAATAAGGTAAAAAGAAGAGGTGTTTTTTTTTAAGTAATGCTGATTATTGAAACATTTAAGCGTTGCTTACGTAACGCAACCAATAGACATAGCTATAAATATCTAATATGACGTAAAGATGTACAATAAATCACGCAGGGGTGTCCGCTGAACCAATAGACCGACCGATCTCGTTTCTCAACTAACCCACATTTCAGCCTCAGCGCGTACTCTCTGACCTGCAGGCCTTGGCACAGATCGCGCAGGGGTGTCCCCTAATCTCCAGACAATCGCCGCACTGTTGCCCAACCAGCGACACCACTGTTGAATCACCGACTGCCATTCTCCCATTGTTTTTCAGGCCCACTAAATTGGTATTGCGTCTTGAATTGCAGCAGCGCAGTCCGCCAATACCTGCAAGGTAAGGTATGGATGATACGTCATACGGCAGGAATGACGTTATCGATGGTTATAGCATCGAGTAACTACCCACTGTAGGGAAAAAGGGTGATACTGTAACAGGAACGTTCGCCTCTTCGATACGATCTCGTAATTGATGTACCTTAAGCATGAACAGGCACTGAATACTCAATTCCTCTTTTCTTTAACGTCCTGATAACCTTCTTGCACTTTGGTTCTATAATTCCTTTCATTTTCCAATATTCTTTAAACCGTATTCTTTGTTATTAAGGATCTCACAGGCCTTCCTAAACCCTTGTATGTTTGTTCTTCCGAGTGGTTACTAAGGTCTCTAGGATAACTCTTCATAGAAAAGTCTTGGAGATTTTAAATTTGGTCCAAGTTAAAACTCTAATTACTTTGAGATGAAAAGTTCAAAACTAAAAGTAAAAACAAACATTATTACGTAGGTCTTGCCGGCAAACTATGATGGCAAAGAAAAATCAGAGAATAATCAAACCAATATTACGTATAATCATACTACATTTTATTATGTTTTAACTAGAGTCGGACAGTTGTACTTGAGAATTGGAGAGCACTTTCGGATAGTAAGACTGTCTAATGCCAACAGATCCGTACTGCGAGCGGTGATGCTACTAAATTGTCGGACAGTTGTACTTGAGAATTGGAGAGCATTTTCGAATAGTAAGACTGTCTAATGCCAACAGATCCGTACTGCGAGCGGTGATGCTACTAAATTGTCGGACAGTTGTACTTGAGAATTGGAGAGCATTTTCGGATAGTAAGACTGTCTAATGCCAACAGATCCGTACTGCGAGCGGTATTGCTACTAGTGTCGGACAGTTGTACTTGAGAATTGAAGAGCATATTTGAGAATTGGAGAGCATACTTGAGAATTGGAGAGCATTTTTGGATAGTAAGTCTGTCTAATGCCAGCAGATCCGAACTGCGAGCGGTGATGCTACTAGTGTCGGACAGTACTTGAGAATTGGAGAGCATTTTCGGATAGTAAGACTGTTTCATGCCAACAGATCCGTACTGCGAGCGGTGATGCTACTAGTGTCGGACAGTTGTACTTGAGAATTGGAGAGCAGGCATTTGAATTCTAAATATTTCTGAGATATTACTGTCGTGTGTAAGCAGACTCTTGTTACGACAGTACTCGAAATAAAAATTGCTTACCCTTGTTCACAATATGTGACAGCAGTTGTGCAGGTTCTTTACTCTCCAGTGTAAAAGCAGCCTTACATAACAAACACTAGGTACTGCAGTACAGTACTTTAAAGAGATATATTCAGTTTGAATTCAATAAATCAGTACCTAATAGTTTGGATTAAAAATTAATAAATTAATATAAAGTTGAAAAGTTTATTAAACTATTAACAAGAACATAGTTTAACTATTAACTATTAAGATAACAAAAGTGAGTTAGGTAGGTATCCTTAGTAGTATACTTGGAATTACGGAACTGGTTGCATTTATTTGTTATGTGCCCTTGACACCCAACCGGTGGTAATGCAAATACTGAAAACGTAAGGATTCGCGATGATGACTCATTTGAATGACCCAGTAATCCAGACATGCTCTAGCAACTGTGTTCCAGAGATAGAAGTTCCTCCTAATGTTTATACCTGAATTCGAGGGTGTTTGGAGGCATGTTATTATTCAAACTAACATTCCCGATGATGGGTTGCAAAGCAGGGTCCATAACCATTACTCATGGTGTGCATAGGTAAATTTCACTAACAACGAGAAGATAGTCAATCACAATCCCTTTAGAATATAGGATTTTCGATCTAGTGTAGCGAGGGAGAGAATGACTTTGATGGGTTTTTGAGCAGAGAATGAAATACTGAGAAGGTATTAATTGTTAATTTGAGAGCATGAAGACATCTTACCGTCGAATATGAGATATATCGATAATCTGACGACGCCTCTGGTGGAGATCTAGAGCTTCTGGAACTGATGCTCTAGGATAGAGTGATAGCTAGATAAAGGTGCTCCTTATTACCATTATTGCTTTCAAAAATGACATCTAGCCATTCTGAAAAAGGTACCTAATGATTCCCTCGGTCATGTCTAAAAGGTAATGATCTTGATATAGCAAGGAGGTATGTATTATGGATTGAGGTAGATATTCTTCCAATGAGGATTGGTGACATCACGGGTGTTTTGGGTATTCTTATCGTCTGTGCAAGAATCCCCAACGACAACACTTTGCAGTTCGAGAGATGTCACGCATAACGCAGATAGATGCTATAACATGTAGAGATTAAGATTATTAACTTACAGACATAATACAACAGACATTCCTTGAGAACTTCTTGAACTCTCAGTAGATGTTTTGATCAGCACGGTTTTTAAAATTACACGAAGTAGAAATGCAGACATTCATTATGATCTCAAATAAAGATTTAAGGAAATCATGAATAATAATTACAGATTTTTTTTAAAATCTTCTACAATCGATGATTCTATTAAACTTATAGCACGATTAAATTATAGGATAGCCAGGATAGCCCGAGTTGGTGTATTTAGATAATTAAGGCGATGATTCCAATTAACTTTGTAAACAGCACTTAGAGTTCAACATTAACATATAAGATGATGTCGGACGTATAATTAATACCAGGAAGCATAGCCAGAAATCCTCGGATCTGAAATTCAGAATGGTTTAAACCATGTACTAGCGAAAATTAGTAGTTAGTACTTTATTTCTGCATTGATGGAACTAAGCATATTTTAGTCCAATATTCACGTTTGGAATTGTTACTATAATAGCTCTGACTTTAAGGGCAAGGAATCCCGTTTATATTGCACTATTTGAATGAGAACTGCATAAATCATGAAAACTCAATTGTCATTGAAGAGCTGGTTAAAAATAAATATATGCAAAGCCGTTGGCGAATTTCAGGTTTAATTGCAGCATTAGTTTTAAAACAGACCATTAACTCTCCTCTAAAACTCTATTAACACAATATGTTAAGAAGATTATTAAATGTAAAATATGTTTGTTAATAAATTATTGCCTGTATTGTTTCCCAAATGTAATTTTCAAATTTAAAACTTTAAGGATAATATGGATGATCAGAACTTTGAATCTCTTAATATATCAATTTAACTTATAAAGTTCTTCCACGTTTTCTATCATGAATTCCAAATTTGTCAATAAGAAACAAAAATCTACTAGACTAATTCAGTAATAAGGTCACTAAGGTCAGACCTTATTACTGAAGTCGTTTGACAATTCAATTTTGATTAACGCCTTTCACCCACAATGAGTCTACGTAAAACCATATTTCCATAAATTCCACATTTCCTGAAATTTCCAGATTATAGTTTTTATGATAGCATGGACTTTATTCTTTGGATCTTACCGATGACTGCAGGTCACTGTGCCACCAACGCGACGGGGGCGTAATAATAGCGTAGACCAGATGTAAGACGCTGCAGCAGCTTCGCAAATAGGTGGAAGTCGGGTTTGATGGCTTGTTTTTGTGCAGACCGTGGGAAGCTTAATGTGAGCACAAAAAGCTAGGAAGGAAAGGTTAATGGAGGCGTCACGTCAGGTCCTCGGGCGACCCAAACAGTTATAGACAGTGCGGGTTAGTTCCTTCTTCACCGCTCGTCCGACGTCCATTCACCGGTCAGCAGCCGGCCTGGCCAGGACCGCGCCGCATCATCATCAATAATCGTGCGCCCTCGATTGGTCGGTTCCATTAGCGATCTCGATGACTTTTCTCAGAATTTTCTACATATTCTTTCTTACTATTTCATTCGACTCCTCCTCGGCCGAAATTGCCGAACTGCCTTAGATCAAATAAAAAGTGTTTTGGACATTTTTACAACTGTTTTTACCGCATGCTTCAACATTTTACACATTCCCCATAACCGATTTCTGAGAATATCCTCTAATAATGGTTCTATTGTAAAAAGCTCAATCTGCAGATGTGTTCACGTTGGCATGATTTATATCTGTCAAGCACAATCTAAAACGGATATTGATTGTCACTTACATTTGGCCAACTCAATATGTTCGCGCATTTTCTAATTGATATAGAAGCATATTGGTAGGGTGACTTGGCGAGAGATGGCGCATGATAACGGTTGCTGTGGGTATGCCTCCTTCGATTCAAATTGTAAGATAAAGACGGGATTCCCCTTGCCGATCTCCAAGGAGAAAGGCTGCTATTCTTCCAAGACGGCAATTACTACACAATCCTCCTCCATTTTCATTTCCTTCAACCTCTGTAGCATGAAAACTTAATCAATCTGACATCATGAATATCCTGTCACACTTGAAGCAGTGAAAACCCCTTTTAGGCAGGTACGAGTAGTTCATGACCTGCCCGTGCACTACATTTGCCTAAATCAATCTCTATCTACGATGTTCAGTAAATATCCAATAAATTAATAATTCAGGTATATGAGCCTATACAGCCTATTGTTTGTTGTAAATGTGCACTAGCTGAGCAGTGGCAACTTAAGTGGCTGGCGACTGTAGTTATCGACTGTAAAGAGTCTGGTGTGAAAGCAGAATCAGTTGCAGTTGCTGTGCGTTTTGAATTGAATGTGCAACGTGTTTCTTTGGTTTGTATTATGATCTTAAAAGAATATAAAACTACTGTTTACACCTGCCGAACATGAAAAATATGATGAATCGGTAGCACCTTATTCTGCCGTTTACGACTTAAAGAACCCGCTATATAAAAATCATCGTGCTAAAAGAAATATATGGTTATTGATACCATTAAAAGTAGAAGAACAACACATATAATTTTAATTTTGTTATTGTTTTGGTCGCATATACCCTAAGTAGTATTGTTTATTATTAACACCCTTATTGCCTCCACAACTATAAAGCTCAGGACAATATACACAGTGGCATTTTTTAAATGGTCCACCATTGTCATCTTGGAAAATATAAATCTAACAGCAAACTTCAAATGGGTAATTTTCCTCATTGTTAGAAACATTTCCACTCTGTAAGGAATCTCAACACTTTGAACTCTCATACCTTCCTGTTATTGCCTCCATAATTAGAAAGCTCAGGACAATATACACAGTGGCCTTTTTTAAATGGTCCACCATGTCATCTTGGAAAATATAAATCTAACAACAAATTTCAAATGGGTCATTTTCCTCATTGTTAGAAACATTTACACTCTGTAAGGAATCTCAACACATTCAACTCTCATACCTTCCTGTTATTGCCTCCATAATTAGAAAGCTCAGGACAATATACACAGTGGCCTTTTTTAAATGGTCCACCATGTCATCTTGGAAAATATAAATCTAACAACAAACTTCAAATGGGTCATTTTCCTCATTGTTAGAAACATTTACACTCTGTAAGGAATCTCAACACTTTCAACTCTCATACCTTCCTGTTATTGCCTCCATAATTAGAAAGCTCAGGACAATATACACAGTGGCCTTTTTTAAATGGTCCACCATGTCATCTTGGAAAATATAAATCTAACAACAAATTTCAAATGGGTCATTTTCCTCATTGTTAGAAACATTTACACTCTGTAAGGAATCTCAACACTTTCAACTCTCATACCTTCCTGTTATTGCCTCCATAATTAGAAAGCTCAGGACAATATACACAGTGGCCTTTTTTAAATGGTCCACCATGTCATCTTGGAAAATATAAATCTAACAACAAACTTCAAATGGGTCATTTTCCTCATTGTTAGAAACATTTACACTCTGTAAGGAATCTCAACACTTTCAACTCTCATACCTTCCTGTTATTGCCTCCATAATTAGAAAGCTCAGGACAATATACACAGTGGCCTTTTTTAAATGGTCCACCATGTCATCTTGGAAAATATACATCTAACAACAAACTTCAAATGGGTCATTTTCCTCATTGTTAGAAACATTTACACTCTGTAAGGAATCTCAACACTTTCAACTCTCATACATTCGTTATAAAATATTCTTAACATTACCTACTTGTTCTATTGAAAATAATTATAATATACAGGGTGTTTCACAAGAAAAAGTTGACCTCTATATTGGGAAATGGAGGAAATTAAAAAAGATTCGATATACTTATTTTTAAATGTATCTCAAACAAATTTAAGGTTACCCATTTAAAGTTTACAGTCAGCATTATAATGTCCCAGATCACAATGGTGGGCCATTAAAAAAGTTACCCAGTATTTATCAGATTTATTAGCAGATTTATTATTTAACCCACTCACCTGACAACAGTGAACTAAAGGTGCAAATTCCAAACCAACACTAAACTTGTTATTATTTATTTAAAAACTATAAAAATCACACTGTTTTTCATTAACATATTGGTAAGGCATTCTTCCATTGAAAATTAGTGGTGTACTTAGAAATTCTTAATCGGCGGTAATATTATGACGTCATACCTTAACATGAGAGCAAGCGTCTATGACCGGATAAGGTTTTATGTTCGTAAACAGTTTCGAAAGGCCCTGTCGTATTTCACAAACAGAAATTGGTCCTTGAAAATTCTAAAGAACTCTGTGAACAATTCCTTGTGACTTCGAAAATTGTTACTAATTAATATCTTAAAAGTACGTAGCCCTAATCCAGAATTTTTGCAAATGTAATATTTATGCAAAACTCGTGGTATGATAAACGTTTCTTACAATTCTTACAGTTCTTTGTCATCAATATCATAAAAAAATGTATTTAGACAACTTCTGTATTGGACTTATTGTCCTACTTCACTTGCAAGCCAACAAGCAAATGAACAGAATCGCTCCGGAACAATAGTTTCAGGGAACAATGACCTGGTTAGCTCTTATCGCGTTAATCACTCCTAGGCATCTTGAATATTACATGTTACAGATAAGCTGTTATCGTCTCCTGGTACTTTCAAACTGCTTTTACTGCTGAATTGCATTTTTCACTTATTGGATCATTAATCTTGTATGCCGTCCTAATCATAATATCATTTATGTCGTTAGAGATTATGTTTGAATCTCTTTATATAAAGACAATGGTATAGTATTCCAGTGACGTAACTACGAGCGAGATGAGGGGATATATAATATAACATAGATTCAAGTGAAATGCAGCAGTTAAATCTTTACCCTGAATAAGGCCTATCAAATGATTACAAATTTATATGTATTCAGATTTATTTCATTCTCCCCAATGTGCTCTTCAACCATTACCCCCTCCCTCAAAGTCCTAGTTACGCCCCTGCAGTATTTTGGTTTCTGGATACTTATCAAACCTACACATTAACCTTTATTGGGACTTCCTCTTATTGGGTCTAAGATGGTTTATCTAAAGAGGAGTTAGATTATTGAAGGTAAAAAAAGTAAAGTATTCGTACAGTATCAAGTTTCCTTATCTATTTATACACCGATTTGCCAGTAGGCCTTAAGCAAGCAAAAAGTAACGTTTCTTGTTTCCGTACTTTCTTTATTGTCAGAATTTGCTTCCATTACATGTCACCACAACTAATGTTAATTTGATCCTGTTTATTAAAAATATTGTTCAGATACTTGCTTAAATTTTAAAGAAAATTGCCAGAAAAGCGAAAAGTAACATTCCATGCAATTTACCTACTTTTAAAAAAATTATAGTGACTATTTCAACGCTATCTATAAATACAAGTCCACCACGGGTTTAGTAGTCCACCCAACGGCCCAGTAACACGCTGAGATTATTAATGAGGAATTTCGAGGTCCGATGCCTTAACAATCTGACACTTGGTGCATGAGTGATGCCTCTGATTGTCTTGGAAGGCGAAGGTTAAAGTCTTCACGGAGGTTCCAGTAATCAATTTGAATCTAAATTCGTTAGGTGATGCTGTATGACACAGTCAATGAATGTATTTTCATAGAATGGATAGGGGGGGGGGTATAGAGCGACGCGACGGTCTTCATCTACAAAGTAAATTTGGAAGTACCTAGATGTTAGCATAGGATGCATCAACAGACAGGGAGAAAGGGATGGTTTGCCTAATGGTTTCAAGTTCTGTTCGTGACAGGGATATTTGCCGTTGACATACTTTTTATGGTTTTAAATGTAAAATAACTAAAAAAATCACGTTGCTGTCAGGGACGTAGCTAGCGAGAAGGTCCATAGAGTCCGGACCCCCAACTCCAAATTTTCTATATTTCAAATTAAGGTTTTAGTAAACGATTATTATTATTTAAATAATTCAATATTACTAACATGTACTGCTGAAAAATCGTTCTCAACTGGCCAAGGCCATTTTTTAGGAACACATTGGGGCCTTACTCTCTGTCCACTACGGGAAAATATAAGTTATCTGGATCACCCCCCCCCCTAAATATTTTCCTGGCTGCGTTCTTGGTTGATGTATTGAAAAATTTACGCGCCACCCAATGGCAAATGTCGAAGGAAACGGGTAGTTCGCCGTATGATGATGGAACAGTGAAAATGACATGTTCTGTCCAATGATAAAAAAACTGATAGTTTGAGTAGTAAAACGGGTAGTTCATTCATAGCTCACAATAGCGGAAGTTACACGTTCTGCTTAATGAGAAATATTAAAAGAAAAGAGTAGTTTATCATCGGCTAGAGTAATGGAAACTTTAAGTTCTACTTATCGGCAACAGTCAGAAGCACATGGTAATTTATCATAGGTTTAAATCGAGAAAATTTCAAGATGTACCTAATAATGAATGCAAATAGAATCTGGCAATTCGTCATACATTGAAGCAGTGAATATGTCACGTTCTATCCTATGATAAATGTCAACGGACCTAGGTAATTCATCATAGACAGGTGGGAGTGGTAAAATTTACGTTTGAACCATAAATTTCCAAGGAACGGAGTAATTATTGCTCATGGGTTGAAGTGATATACGTTACCGTTGATAAATGTAAATGAATTTGAGTAATTCAAGTTCCGACTGAATTATAGTGCATATAATACACTGTTTAATTGTATTAAATTTAAATTTTTACAGTTCATAAATTTGGATTCATCAAATTTGAATATATTTTATCGCAGTTTGAATCGATGAATTTATTGGAGCGAGTTCCCAACATTTAATTAACAAAATAATATTAGTTGCCAATATTTGTTTGGCTGTGAAATAGTAGCAGCTTAAAGAAGTAAATCCTCTCTCTGTAGCATCCGCTTTTATTTTGAGAGGCCGATGCCCGCTAATGTTCCTAATGTGGATCCCATAATTCATTTTCACACATTTAAAGTACAATTATTTAAAATCTCTGGACCACTGTAATTTAATATTGTCAATTAAAAACCGATAAAATGTGATCGGAATAATCAATACTCCTTTTTTTTCTAAATAACGGCGGGTATTACATTTTATAAAATCGTAATGGTCTCTCATAGCTGACCTCCAATTATATGACAACTGACACAAGATAAGCTAATCAACTGATGCGGCAGTGGCCGATAAGACTGTTCTATCCACCGACCACCAAAATAAAGTGGATATCTCAATGTTTTATCTCTCTCTCCAGGTTGTAAGACCAGATAAATGCATGTAACTTAATTAGAGCAGTTAAACTGAATGTAAGGATACATTTTGGCCTCAAAAATGGTCTACGTGTGACTTAGTATCTTGATCATGTTATCTGCTCTCGTGTTAACATGGATCTATTACATATCCATAGAAATACGCGGATGTGTAGAAACTGTCATCTGAGTTCCACTTCATCTGTACACTACTAAACATGACGAATTTCAAGAAATATGGTGGCGAAGAAATTTAAATGTTGTTTTTTACGCTGCAGTATTGTTTAGTTGACTCCATGTAGACGATTGTAACTGAATTAGAGCGAGAACATTTATTTGAGGATAAACTGAGACTATCATTTCGTATTTACAGTTTCTCAGTTTTAACAACTTAGCAACCAATTCTCCCGGAATTTATGGAATATTTGGAATGCTGATACAGAATCACAGTTTACAAGATTCAAAATTTATAATTGCCATCATCATCTCCAAAAACTTTCAAGATATACTAATCTCTCCGTGATGAAATCAAAATATCTTTTTGTACAGTGGATAGTCTTTAAGAAACAAGTGCCGTTAATTTGATGCCAAAATGGTCATGGCCCTTTACCCATTACAGGGATCCCCTTGAAAATAGAGCAATCTTGTTCGGTTTGCCGGACTTAATAGGACTAGAAATTCTGATTCGTGGAATATGGAAAAAACTGCTATTCAGTTTTATATTGTGGATTTATATTCTTCAGAACTATGTAAACAGGAAAGAGGCTTAAAGACTTAAAAAATTATTATTGTTGAGTGAACAAATTTATCAAGAAAAAACTCCCAAATAATGTTTTGTATTATCGGTTGACGCAAGTTAAGGAACAAATCTAAAATAATTAATAAATTAAGGTTTACACTAAATTAAAAAATGTGTACAAGCGCGGCTTGTTTAGTTGTCACTACACGCATACGTCTTGAAAAACTTCCAACACGTGTTACAGAGACCATTACTAATGTCAGAGTATACGGGGTGTTATCACAAAAATATAGCAACAAGTTAGTTTCCTTATTTCATTAGTTAGAAAATTAAATTTAACATGCCCATGAATACTACTAAAAACCCAAACATTCTTTGTGCAATATTAAAAAAAGGTTCCAATTATTCTTATTTTTAGGAAAATTATATGAAAAGGCTACGACGAGAAAAATGTTTGGAAAATTCAAATAAACAATCACCTTAATGCTCCTTCTCATAGTGATTATTTGAACATCCAGATAATTATAGTTATTTAATGGAAACCTTCCCAAAATAAGTCCTAGCCTTCCCTTAATCTATGGTAAAACTCTACTGGGGTCATATCGTTTGTCCGAAATATTGTTTATCCGAATATTCATTTATCCGAAATTGATGTACCCGGCTCGGGGCGAGGGAGAAATAAAGTCTTTTGTTATCCCTAAATTTTCCGTTACCCAACTTCCCACTTTGTATTAACGTCTGTGCTAACACTGATGCTAGACTTAACAGTCGGATGGAGGCAACGCCCTAGCAAGAAATGCTTCCTTCCTCCTCCTCTTCCTTTCTTATCACTCAGCGCCAATTACGGTCGTGTTTTCTTACCTCTAGGCTACAGTATGTGGTTTATATACGTGGTTTTGGCTTCATTGTCATTTATATCAGCATTCTAGTATTACGGCACCCACTCCACCCTTACCTGGAACTCTAGATATCCGGGTCGAACAGGATCTGTTCCTAGAGAGAACCAAGCCACTAACTTGAGTAACGATTCGAGCACACAAGGACAACCTTACATTTCTCTTCTAGCCACTCTGCCATCATCGCCACTATCGCCCGGGCTGCAAACTTGTGGCGCGACCCCGAGACAAATGGCCACTCGAAAATAAACGCATGTGAATATATGATTATAGTTTGGCTCCTCTATTTGTGGCAGAGCCTATAAATAATAGAGGCCAGGTTCAGGTCGGGCGGGAGCAGCGCCGCGGGCAGACGGTCCTGCAGCCGATTCCCACGGTTCCATTGTTTATAAACAGCCACCAGCGGAGTATTCAAGGAGGGTAGAGGAGCTGAATCCTTTCCTCCATTAAACTATTAGGAGTCAACCCAAAATATCAATGGGTAAAGTTTGATTTAGTTTATTATTGGGAAAAAGGCCCTTGGATGAGCGCTCGTTGAAGGATAGCCTACAATCAGGAAATATCCTGTGAGGTCTTTGTTGATAGTTCAGAAGGGTAACTGACGGTTATGGATTTTGGAGCAGTCCTAAGTCTCTAAGGCATGCAAGCTTAGAAAGTTTTGGCCAGAGTGACAATAATGAAAACCAATCAGGTGCTGATAGAGCTCGCGGGTAGGAAGGGTTAGTTAGCCCTCACAGAGGAAGGTCACCTGTTCGGACTGTGTTGAGAGTTAGAAATGAACAACTCTTAGTGTTGTTGGTAAAGTAGGCTGTAGCAGGGTCCCAGTTCTTGGAATTGTTCCTGCTGCTCTCCTTATCTTACGACGGCTGATAAAAAAGTCATTATATCTTGTTATCTTAGTCTTACCTAGTGAAATATAATCAAACTTTTAAATGAAATTAAATCATTTAATAAGTTGGCGTTATTAAATTAGTTTGTTAAATATGAAATACAATTTTTAGTTCTATTTCAGATCTATTTAAATGTGTTTTTTATGGACCGCACAACTTTGGGATTAATTTGTTCGATAATTTGTAGTGATAATATATGGATTTATCGATATTAACTGAGAATCATTTATTATTACGAGCATTGTATCTGCTTATCCAAAAATATGTAGTACTAAAAAAAAATTTTGATTACAAAGACATTCCAGTTCTAAACTTTGCTTTGATATTGTTTTTGTTTGTTTTATTTTTACAGAAAAATGGTTTTTTAATCTCAAATAGTTTCCAATATTAAATATTACGTCCTTGGTACTTGGACTGATCAATTGAACTAAAA
This sequence comes from Homalodisca vitripennis, assembly GCF_021130785.1. Lineage (NCBI taxonomy): Eukaryota > Metazoa > Arthropoda > Insecta > Hemiptera > Cicadellidae > Homalodisca > Homalodisca vitripennis. Next base: position 204,374,943 of record NC_060207.1, read on the forward strand.
ATAGGTTATAAATAGTATATAAATAGGTTATAAAAAATTGGTTCCGTCAAAAGTACGCCCATCCTTATTTGTAGTCATCTCTGCGTGTTTGCCAAGATAATGACACCTTATAAAATTGAAAACTTTAAAACATAAACTGCGTCATCCAGTAGTGTCGTCAATTTTTATTAAACAAGTTAGCAATACAGTTTATAATGCACACACGAACGTATACACAGATTTGCTTATATATTGGCTTACGATACAATACGTGAAATCGGGGTCTAGATATTATGTGGTACTAAACTTAAGTTTAAAATTTAGTTTTCAAAACTGATCTCCTTTCGTCATCCCTTTCGATACGGGTTCCCCAGTGCGATCCCCTAAATGTTTTCCTTGCTACGTCACTGTAAGCAACAACGTCATCTGCCTTCTGCACCCAACGGTTGGTTCATCATTCCAGTCAATGGTCTGTAGCCAATCGTGGCGTGATTTTAATGGTGTTGTTGGTTGTTCAGTTTGACCGCGTTCATTATCGAGGATGAATTCCGTTCTACAAACCTGACCTGACTATTCAATTTAAACGGATTTACGTTTAATATTCTAGATTGTGAAGTACAATCTAACAATTTACACAAGGTTGAAATAACACGTTTATAATGTGGCTAAATTCGGGTTACTGATCATTTTCAAATAGCCAACTCTTAAGTTTGTAACAATTTACAAACTTACTTACTCCTCTTGCGAAATTGGAAGAACAGTGAATTTATAATATTAAAATATCCGTTTTAAGATAAATGATCAGTTTTAAGGTTAATTTATATATACTTGTCGTATAATTTCAAGTTGCAGCTTAATACCAAGTCAGAATAGCTTAAAATATAATAACAATACATGGAAATAACATTCAAACAACTTAGTTAGATTTAATAAAATGCTCTGGGGTTAAGCAGGTGCTGATGACAGTGCCGTGTACATTGTTTCTAGTGAGAATGAATTGTAAATTACAGTAATATATGCCTAATTAGTCAATTAAATAGTAACTGATTCTTGCTTATAAAATAACTAACAAACGACAGCAAAGAGACAACGGTAGGAACCAACAAGAACAATCTAAATCATAATACTGTAAATAAATAATGCAGCTAAAATTTGAAAGCACAATTAAAAAATTATATAAATACGGTATTAGTAACAAAATTACCAACAGATACTAAGAATAATTAATAATATTAAAAAAGGTAATATTCAAAACAACCTTAAACTATGATTTTCGAAAAACAATGGTAAGTAAAAATGATTAATTATAAACCTAAACAGCATTGCAGTCGGTTTATAAATATATAAACAATATTTTTATTAGAAACACACAAAAATGGTCGACTACAGAAAATCTGACAACCCAAAACGACTATACGAGTGGAGATAGCTCAAGATGTATAGATTAAAATACTCTGTACATCTAGGAGATGGGTGACGTCTTCAAGGCATATTTAAATATAATGCTCGAACAGATTTTTTGTGAATCGAGACAGCAACTCCAAAACTTTATAATGACCACGGCTGAAATTACGAAGCCCTGATAGATCGACCGGACTCAGAAGGGCGAAATTTGCAAATGGATAAAAAATATGTACGTTTACTTTGTGACGTTCAATATCTATATACATAAATGTAAATTGTCAATTAACCCTCCATATTAAAAACTCGTGAGAGAATCTCAATACTTTCGCAAGAGACGAAACAGTAACATGTACAACAGTTCTTTTCATTGTTCCTTCTTGTCTTTAAAATCTAACAGAATAATAACAAATCTAGATAGTTGTTTTTCTGTTTCCTATCTTAAAGCCGGTTGAAGTGAAACAGCAAGTGATTTTATCTTATAAGAGTAATGTTTAACTTCAAACTCTTTCACACCTGAAAGTGGAATTGTCTCTAGTTCCTTATTCAGAGGTGTTGGTATGATCTGAGCATAATAAACAGTTTACTTTTCTAGTTGTTAGTATTAGTAGCAGATTAAACACTAGACTAAATTAGAGTCCTTGCATAATAAGAAAGTAGCATTAGATGATTACCTACTTCCGGGTGGATCTTGGAAATTCAAGTTTAAAGGTCACGTTCAAAGTGGTGCAGCCATCACTGATAAGTCGTAACAGATAAATCAGTCCGGGAAAGAGGGGCTCGCCAACGTGACGTAGCAGCCATCAATATTGCTATGTCTGTCGAGGCGCCTTGTCCCATCAAGAATTCTAACCGGAGACCAAGACTGGTGGCGAACACGGAATGGTCAAGCAGAAGTGCAATCCTGTTCGGGAATCCTGCCGTGTTTCCTTTCACATGGACATGATGATGTCAGAGGTTGATCATAGAATCGTCTTTGTTATTTAGGTTATGTTTCAGTATACACTTAGAATGCTTTACACTGTATCGTCCGTACAGATGGGTTTGCTATTGGCTATTGAAGAAGCTCAATTTTCTTGAAATGACATATTTCCCTTTCCAGATCACATGACTTCTATATCCGTAGAGAGCATTGGATGATGTTGGAAGTTGTATATTAAAAATTTACACTGATAGTGTTAAATTTACACTTTCCATCCATCCTTTGTTTGAACGTTGAGCAGAAGTTTTTTTTAATTCTAAGAGATGATTGTATATTCTAATTTTAATCTCCAGAAATTGTCTCAATTAATCATGTGAGCTCTTCATACAAATGCTTTTCCGTAAGAGCGGGCGGGGGATCTTCATCTTCTAGCCTGCTGGTAGATAATCTTTCGATCCTTTATTTGTTTGAAAAACAAGCTATGAAACCCATTCCGTGGTTCCAGACCTGATTATGAGACGCATATGAATGTGAACTGTATACAAATCACGATATCTTAAAGTTAACTTAAGAAAAATTCCTTTCTTACTTAACAATTTGGATTAATCACTTACATTTTATAATTCTATTTCACCTTAAGTTAAATTATTTAAAAGTGATTGACTTCTTTGAAGTTTAATGAACATTCAGGGACAGAAGACACCAAATGGTACCAGATCTCTGGTGTCAGAACCAGAAGGCGTTGAGGGCTGCCAGTGACGTAGCTAAAAGTACCCTTTAAGGCTTACTGGGGGATCCACTATGATCCAAAAGTTTCAAAAATTGAAGAGAACAAAAAATGATACTGCAGGAAGGTTTAAGAATGCGGTTTTACATAAAGGCGTTCTAGACCGTTCTTACTTCATTGTGTAACCTAATATCCCCAATCGGTGCGTAATCCGTTCGTGAGGGCCGAAAGTGAAACCGAACTCGGACTCCGTCCATCATCCTCCCGCAATCATCGATAATTGTCACATTCGGAGAAAGAGGCGAGAGTCGATGAGCGGGGAAATGTAACACGTGGGGAAGGTTGGGCTGGCTTCACGCACGGAAACATTACTTGAAGATTTCTATTTGGATGAGCAAGTGAATCCTTCGCCCATTTCGGCAGGGCAATTGAAATTTTCTTTCGTGCCAACACGAAAACATCCGAACAGATTGGGGTTACAAGTTTGATATTTTTGAAATGTCTTTCATCAACCAAAGAAATGAACAATTGATTTTGGTTTCTGTAGCTCCAAGGGAAATCTGTTTTTTGGAGGAAACCTCTATGAAAAGTGGACAAGACTATTTTAAATACCAATATATTAGGCATTAGTAGATGCGTTTAGGTTGATAAGGAACTAATTGATCCTATCTTCTTTGTTTAAAGTATGTTTTTTGTCGTTTTTTGTTCTGTTTCATGACGAAGAGATCGAAACGTAGTGTTACTGATTTTTCACGTCGCCGAACTATGCAGATATCCGGGGAAATCGTGTTTCCTTCATGATCCTATATGCTTCAATTAGCGTTGCAACTGCAGTATATTAAATTATCTTTTAATATTAATAGTTTTAATATTTTGACCATTATTTTTATAAAATTAATACAACGTTTATTTATATAAAATTTCTGTAGATTTTTGAAATAGTATCTAACAACCTAAAGTAAATGAATAAAACGATAAACAATTTTCCAACATGATATAAAAACACTGTATAATTTGCAATATCTCAGTTAAAAATTTGTGAAATGGACTAACATTAAAATAAGTATATTAATGTAATATTTCCACAAGAGTTGTACAATTTAATTTATTTTTAAGATAAAGACGGTAAATTAGTGAAAAGCGTTTGATTCTTAAGTTTCCAAAAAAGCTCCACTGAGCTCCAACCTGATTTAGCAATTTTGAAAGTCTAAATATAGGAAAGTAGTAAAAATTTCGAATGTTTGTGTATCTGGTTCAAGCACTTGATTTTATCTACGGAAATAAAGTGTTATCGTGAGATAAGTGATAAGGAAACAGGTTTGAGCGATCTCAGTGCACCGTTTATTATTGCAAGGTTTATCGATGTTGTAGACATTGACCTCATTTACTAATAACAAGTCTTTACAGAATAATAATAATTGGCAGTCTGAGTTGTTTAACTTTTTTAGGATGACTATTCTTTTTGAAATAGAAACAATAAAAACACAATATAGTGCCTTTGAGAAATAATAAAGTGGCGGAAAGATATCAGACTTGACACTAACAAAGCCATTTTAATTTTGAGTTGCGAAAGTAAGCTTGTCCCTTTGTTCAGTTTTCTAAACCTTCCGATTAAAGATAGATATTATGCAATACAAATATGTGATTTAAATGGCAAATACCTATTAGGTCATACTTACGTAATAAAAATAAAGATGTAGACTGAAATTGTAGTGATAAAATACTTTTGTTGTAATGTTTAATCGTCTGTAAATATCTTCTTGAACAGTGAAAATGAATTATAAACTTTTATTCGTGCAACAATACACTACGTTCCAGATTGCTTTTTTTTCTATTGAGTTTAGCTTAAATGAAAATCAATAATGGACCTAAAATATTAGAAAATTCAAATAAATCCCAATTTTCCACAAAGAAATAAAAATTGCTATTAAACATTTCATACCTCAAAAATATTAGGTTTTTTAAATTGATGTTTCACAGAATAAGGTCTAAGCAGTGAATTTTATATGTATATTTATGACAAGGATGAAATTTACCTTATTGCAAATTAAGTTTAAGGAAACCAGCTGAGAGTCCTAACATGTCAACAGAAAACTGACAAACTTGTACAAGACGTAAGGGACATAAAACCAGGCATAAATTTTAACCTTGGCATTTAATATTCAAACAAATACTGAAAACCCCCTATTAGATAATGTACTGGTTGGGAAGATAGAGTTAAACTTTAGAATGGTAAAATTGGAATGTTTTTTATATTCCAGATCACTCTGAGAAGCGACCAGAAAGGGATATGATAATACTATCAAGTTGTATTCATAAAGCGTTTGTGAATAAAATTAAATTTAAGTGTCACACTATAATTAAAGTTGCAAAAATAAGTATCTGTTCGATTGAAAACTGATGAAAACTGATGGAAATACTTAGAGACTCCCCTGTGCCAGTGTGGGGAGGAAGCGCGCCAGAAAATGTGCAGTAGGTGATGTCATAGATGTACCATGGATGTCACTGGGGACTATTCTAACGCTCAGCCAAATATCATGGAGGGGCTTGCACCATCATCGAACTCTATATTGTCTATATATAAATAAACCGGTACATCGGAATATCGAAGGAACCGGAAATCGTAACGCAGGTCTTATAGTAGAAAGGCCGAAAGCAATTAGCATTCTGTAGAGAAATATCTTCTGAGAAAGAAATTACAACTAGATAAAGAAACTGAAAGTTGCTATTTAAGTTTCTCTATATGGTTAGATGATTTACTACCTATTTACGTGTCTGACAGTTAGTTTTATCAGTGGCAATTAAAATTTTATATTTTTAACCCTTTTGGTACCCCCCATTTCGACCTCTACTAAAAATAGCACGGCTGACGATCAATTTCTTCTTAGGAGAAACTGTTATATCAATTTCAAGAACCATCCAGGAATATATTACCGATTAATCGAACGAAGTAATCTCATTAATAATAATAATTTTATTACATTTTAACATTGCATTGCAAAAGTCAGTTTCATATTGTTAATTAAAATCACTAACTATACAAATTCATACTTACAATACTGATTCAAACATACAGGGTGACAATTAAGTCTGGAACCTCTTTTTTAATTTTTGAACCACAATAGAAAGAAATACCAAAGTTCACACATGCTTACTGGTGATAGTAATGCACACATCTGCCCAATTACCGACCGGATAATCCCTTTGGGGGACGGTCCACAAGGAGGCAGACAAAATTCTTAAATAGCAGCATAGGTCAAGTTTGGTATCAAATTAAAGGTCATACTTAGCAGAGTACAATGCCGCAGACCGGACTTCAAAAGGTGGATTCATTCAGTAGTTATAGCTATTTGAATTTTAAAACAATTGAACAATGTAAATTATTAAGTATTACAAGTAAACACCAATTTTTAAGTACCTGTGATCAAAGTAAGTGTTCAAAATGTTCCCCTCCCATCATCTGACAATGTAGTAATCAAAGCCAGGAATCAATAATTATTACCAATAACACAACTACTGTTAGAATGTGAAAGTGGCAGATTGAATCATACACAGCATCCACAGAAACTTAACGTTTGGGCAGGTATTATAGGAAATCAAATTATGGGCCCATTATTTATCAATGGTAATTTAAATGGTGACTCGTGTCTAGCAATCCTCCAAAATGAGATAATTCCTGCACTTGAATTATTCCTGCAAGCTGCTCTTGGTTGACAATTTCAAAGAATTTATTTCCAACAAGATGGTGCGCCACCACACTTTGCTCTCCTTGTTAGAGAATACTTGGATACAATATTCCTTCACAGATGGATTGGAAGATGTGGTGGAGTAGAGTGGCCTGCTCATTCCCCTGATTTATCTCCGATGGATTTTTTTCTTTGGGGATACCTCAAAGATAAAGTTTATCTTACTAAGCCTCAAGATTTTGCACACTTAAGAAATATCATAGTCCAAGAAGCTCAAGATATTCCTCGTGACTACCTTCAAAATGCAGTGGATGGCTTTTACAACCGCCTAGGACAATGCCAGATGATGGGAAGGGAACATTTTGAACACTTACTTTGATCACAGGTACTCAAATTGGTATTTACTTGTAATACTTAATAATTTACATTGTTCAATTGTTTTAACATTCAAATAGCTATAACTACTGAATGAATCCACCTTTTGAAGTCCAGTTTGCGGCATTGTACTCTGCTAAGTAAGACCTTTAATTTGATACCAAACTTGACCTATGCTGCTATTTAAGAATTTTGTCTGACTCCTTGTGGACCGTCCCCCAAAGGGATTATCTGGTCGGTAATTGGGCAGATGTGTGATTTACTATCACCAGTAAGCACGTGTGAACTTTGATACTTCTTTCTATTGTGGTTCAAAAATTAAAAAAGAGGTTCCAGACTTAATTGTCACCCTGTATATTTCTTGCCCATTCACGCCAACATTCATTCAACACGAGACTCGGGGCTCTAACTAATTACTTTTTATTTAAATTTTGATTCTCCCAGCAGCCAGCCATGAACTCCTCGACAGAATAAAACGCATTTGACACCAATAGGCGCTTCAGAAGAGCTCTAAACCAGTTTAAACTACACAAGTTACATGGCATATACTCAATTTGTTTACAAATTTGTTTACTCTAGATTTTATCATCGATGTTATGGTTAGACAGAACTCCTACAAATTCTACAAAGAAAGACCAATGTAAAATGTTCGCTATTTTTGAGCCAAATCGCATGAAGTGACATTTACCGTTATCAAACTTAATGTTCACCATATAGAAATGAAGCTTCTTACAGAACTTCAAGCTATAGGTAAATCCACTATAGAGGTATCGTGCGAACAGCTAGAACTGATATAAACGAAATTTTCCAGTCCATCGAATGATAGGTTTCGCAGACGCTTTGCCAATTACTTCATTAATTTGGAAGTCCCCCAAGGAGGAACTGGCTCCTGGCGGAGAACTACCTTATATAGTGTGGAAGGTACAAAATAGAATGCGGGTAGAAATACGAAAGTGCAAGACAAACTTGCAGAGATGGGGTCTCCTGCCGACGGATAAAAGCATTCTGGGCGAGTGTGATGCTGAGCACATGTTGGTTAGCCCAAGGCTGGACCAGTCTTACAACACGAAAGGCCTCTTAGAAGCAAATGACAAAGCTGTTGTGTTGGCTAATTATTGGAAGACAGGGGTTTAGATCCTGGCAGGTAAAAGAAAGAAAGTCAATTATTATAATTATGACAATAGAAAGAAAGTTCAAAACAAGAGCCCTGTCATCAGAACTAAGAGAAACATCCTCAGTTCCAAATTCGTAACAGATGATCTGTCTAAATTACTACTGCTCTAAGGAATTATAGTTCCAATAATCAAAGTTCAAACAGCTGTAAAAAATATATATTAACGGAATATGAAAATAGTTTTATTTTTTTGAAGTTAACGGACTTAGATGTTTTAAGGCATTCATATTCTCTACGGCTACATTCCTAGTTTTGACCTATCTTAGCTTATGCAGGACTGGTGATCTTCTGGTTCCACATACTGTCCTTGTGGGTGACTCAGCGAAGTTTCTTCCCGAATTCCCTATGAATCCGATATTTGATCAAACTTCCTATAAGCTCGATCTCTGGAGTGAGCCGACCCCATCCTAAAAGAGTGTGGAGAACAACACAAATGATGATTTAAGTCAATATAAAATTGGACTATCTTATTAGAAATCTACAAAGTCACATTACTCACCTTTATTTTATTCCACATGTAAAGCAGCTATGGTGGAAAGGGGTGATTCGATGCAAATGTCGAGTTCAGCTCCAGTTCACCTTCCTCTTACGTGCAGCACTCGAAAATCCGATACTTTTGCTGACTCGACTCCTGAAATCTGGAGCCATGTTATCTGAAGGGATCCAAAAATAGTCGGCGACGAAGAACGAAGAAGTTCCAAACGAACCCCCCTCCGCATCGTTTCCACATCAGATACACCAAACTACAAAAAATAGTGCAATCTACTTGAAGAGGCATTCTCATTGTCTCATCAGGTGCACAATTGAGCCCACTACGATGTTGACTGACACGATCCCAAAGCACGATGGAGCAATCGAGACTTCTACACATAAATCAGCTATGGTGGGAAGGGCTGATTCGATGCGAATGTTGAGTTTAGCTCCAGTTCACTTTTCTCTTACATGCAGCATCTGAAATCCTGAAATTTAGTTTATTGTTTTGTTACAGTTAGAGGAGAATGTCGATTTTAGCTCCAGTTCACTTTTCTCTTACATGCAGCATCTGAAATCCTGAAATTTAGTTTATTGTTTTGTTACAGTTAGAGGAGAATGTCGATTTTAGCTCCAGTTCACTTTTCTCTTACATGCAGAATCTGAAGTCCTGAAATTTAGTTTATTGTTTTGTTACAGTTAGAGGAGAATGTCGATTTTAGCTCCAGTTCACTTTTCTCTTACATGCAGCATCTGAAATCCTGAAATTTAGTTTATTGTTTTGTTACAGCTAGAGGAGATCAAGAGCAAAGACCGTACCCTTGCCCAGTTACAGAGAGAATACCACCTCCTGATCAACCGACTCGGCGGCAGTCCCCCAGTCTTCGGACGCTCCAGGCTCAACTCTGAAACTTCCCATGAGCGGGTGAGCGTCTGTTAGACTCACAAATGCTTCGTTCGTTCACACTCGCAACTTTTCTTTATATGTTTTAACGACCTTTTGATTTTTGTTTATCTTCCAAATTTTCTTTTTTTGTTTAATTGATAGCTTAGCTTGGTGTCACGCTTTTCAGTCACTTAAAAAAGATTGCATACTAGTTATTTATTACTACTTAGTTATTATCAAAATGTAGCTGTCCGTATGATTATGTAAATATTTAATGTCTGAATAACCGTGTTTTATTTCTACCATCATTTTAATTTGTACATTTTAACTTTATTTTTATGTACAGTCTGCACGTAACTGTATTTTAACTTTGGAATTCACGGCAATTCATAAGATTGTCATTATTTTACACCTTGTTCACCCATTTAACACCATCATCATTATATTTTAGCATACTTTCCGCTTATCTACATTTTCACACTACATACTTTTCATTCATTTCACATTCCACCATAATCATCATCACTTTAATATGTTTTCATTATAACTGGATCTGTATATATTTTGTTACCGAATAAATCTTATTTGCAGAAAAGGGTGAAAATAATGTATAATATAATTAAGATAAAGTCTCTTAAAATAAGAACGTATTTGTGGAATGATCTCCAAACACATCAAAAGTGTCCTATATTTCGTGAAAAAAATTAGGAAATAAAGACTGTTATACATTATTTACTTAAAGTTTTTCAATTTTAAAAGTTATTTTTATAAATAAATTAGTTGGACGTGTTCTAATTGTTGCTTTTGTTGCGGTTCTTTTCAAGATTTCGAAGAAAAGGAAACTGACTCTCCTGCCCAGCGACGTCTCAATAATGGTTTCTGTTGACTAAAAAAGGCCGTTAAAACATAAAAGGAGCAATAATCACAACCGAGAATGTGTCCAGTGTGAAGCAATATCATGTGAATCGTGGAAAACGTGAAAACATTGACAGTGCATGGTTCTGTGAATATCGTATAGTGTTTTATTATATTCATGTTAGTTAAAAGTGTGTTTACTAATACAGTATTGTTGCTTTAACGATAATATTTATTTATTCCCTTTATATTTTTTCATAGCTACTGTTTCATATTCTTATCTAAGAGAAAATAAAGCTATATAATTTATTATATTATTATTATTATTATTTATTGGAAGTATATACTTGATTAATCAATATATGCTTTAACACATTTTTGTGCCATTTGTTTATTAACCTTAATATTTTGTTTTATACGTTTGCATTTTATACTGTATTTAATAAAGAAATGCTCATGATTTTGTCTTTTATTTAATACCTTACATTTATAACCATTTCATCAATACCGTTAGTTGGAAAGTAACTGTAAGATTCTAAAAACAACTCATTACGTTTTAAAAATAGTTTTAAATAATTAATTAGAATAAACATGTAATTTTTATTCCGGTTTATTATGATTATGTAAATAAATTGGACTCAAGTTGCAAGTTTGTTTTAACGTTTTTTTTTTAATAAGAGCAAAGGAAATGCTACAATAATAATACAAATAGAATATTATGAAATAGTAAACCACAATCGCATACTATTTTTATAAGTATATTTTGAAACGTCAGAGGTTAGATTCGTGGCAGTTATATAGTGTTTATAATAGCAACTGTCGTATCCAGAATCGTATACAGAAAGGTTTAGCCATCGTAGGAAAAATTAAAGTTGAAAGACCAATACAACATACGTTATTACAAACACAGATGATTTAGAATGGCCCTGCCAACGACAACATAACAAATTCTAAACCAGACTTCAGCCATGTTGAAAGCGAGGGAGGTCGTAAAGACAGGTGGAAAGCAGATAATTATACACTTTAGATGTCAGACATCCTGTCAAGATTTACGTTTTAAGTGAAACGCTTCCTCCTATCTGAGAAGGGCCCTAGCACGTCTGTGTTCTCCAGGAATATTTAACACGTCAGAGGACAGAGACAGTTTTTGGTTGTTGGTAAGTTGGTGTGTTTAATAACTTTTTGGTATTATTAATAGTGATAGATGATTGGTCAGATTCAAGGGTTTGATTTCAGTATGATGTGAGTTTTGTCTATTTCTGCTTTGTTTTGGCCTGTTGTGACAAGCTTTTAAACCGTTTGCTAGAAGCATCATTGGCTCTATCAGATTGTCGCGTAACCAAAAGTACTTAACAAAACGTATGTTATGAAGTATTAACACTGGGGCTTCAAATAGCTATTTAACTACAATTAACAATAACATTTTGACATTAGGAAATTTTTTAAGTGGATTATGGCTGTTATTATTGAGTTATTGCGTGAATATGTGAACTGTTTTAGCACTCTTACAATGTGAGTGATGGGTTTAGCTCCATTTCACAAGTATTATCTTGTCATTCAGTACCTAACTCACTTTTTTTAACTTTTCTAAAAATTGAGTTATGGACAGCATTCTTGTTAGTCCAAATAGGTCGTAATTTAGAGTTTTCTAGAATTTTTCAGGATCGTTATTACTCCGACCAAAACCGTTGATATTCATATCACGTGGAAAATTCTGTTTTAACCTATTGAGTGCCAAGAGCCGATAAGATTGGCTTTTCGAATATTTATTACTCTGTTAATAAATTTTGACATATACCCGTGTACTTAGCCTCATTTTATACACAATAAATCAAATAAACATAGGTTATATATCTTGATTTGATTTGTTACAGCTGGTGAAAGCTATTTGCATAATAAAAGAAATAACTTTTATGCAAGTGCAGATTTGCAATATTTTGCACTAATATATAAAACAGTCATCTCAGTATTAAAGATACTTACTTTTTGAAACTTGGTAAGTTATACTTGTTCCTACTTGCATAGGAAACATTAATAAAGCTGCATACAAATTTAAGATCAAAAATTTTAAATCACCAAAACGTAAAAAATTAAAATGTTGCTGTATAATTTTTTTAATTTAAAGATTTCCAGAAATTTTATCATCCACATAAATATTATATCATGTACTTTTCCACAACACAAAACAAAAATGATCCCATTATGTTTATTTTTTATAATGTTGTGAATTAGTTTGTGGAACACAAATACTAAATGTACAAAAATCAAAACTTTACTACACAGATACTTACTTTTTTAAATGTTGTATGTTTGTTCCTATAAAACAATGAAGGAACAATAAAAAGATGCATAAAAATTAATTAAGAACGTGAAATTACAATGTTTGTATTCCAAAGTTAAAAAAAATAATAACAAATAAATACATTTTTGTCTGTATTATTGTTTTAATTTAAAACTTCTAACATTCTACTATTCAAATAAATATTAAAAGTTATATTCTACCTTTCCCTTTATATAATAAAAGAAAAACCATCTCATTGTGTTATTTTTTAAGTTATAAATTATTTAGCTGAACACTACACATACACCAAAAGAGTGCTTGGAACTGAGAGATTTTTTTAGCATTTTTTATTAAATTGTAATTAATTGTTGAAAATAAGATGTAGTATTATATTAATAGCCTAGTTGTGAGTGGCTAAAAGTTTTATTAAACCTAACAAAGTTAGTTATTGTTAAGTTTTATTGTGGTAGGCGAGAGGACATAGCGATTCCGCTGTATTTCCAAACTGTGTATGTCTTAATTGAAAAGTACGGGGGTGGACGTACTACTTGGGAGTGGCTGAGCATCCCATTTTTAGGGCAGTAAGGATTATTTATGAACATCTGTAGTTCTACTGTTATCCAAAAAAATTATTATGCCTGGCGAAATTATTTCTACTTTTTCAATCAAAATTGTGGACCATCTAAGAGTTTTCGTTTCGTTCATTAGGAAGTTACTAGAAAAGATTTAGATTTAATGTAATAACAAAGATACTTTTTGTAACCCATAACGTATTTTGCGTCTTACCACGTGAAAAATATTTGTTTGTAATGAAGAAATGCAAACATGACTGCATTTCTATTCTTGTTTAACCTCCAAAAAGAGGACGGTAGAAAGTGGTGCATGTACTGCGGTACCGCGGCGCGCCGACACAAAGCCTACCGCCTAGCCGACACGCGTGCCGCTTCCTGCCGGTCCGTACCGCGTGACACACTTGCCACAACCCGCTTAATTAAGTCATGAACTTCCGCCAGGATATTGTTCCTAAACACTCGCATTCCGACAGTGACCTACTTCCAAAAAACAAACCAACGAAGTTCAATGAAACATACAAGAATCGATTTGGAATTTCATCTATATTTTGTATAAGTCCTGCAGATCCTGCTGATACAACTTACTGGTGGGCTATACAATTATTTGGTATGTGTACTAATTACTGATTATTTTATTGTATTTGTAGTTATAATGTTTCCTTTCTTATCATTAATTTTTGTAACATTAAAATTATAATTTATTCAGAATAAAATCGCTATAAAGATAGACCCTAGAGGAACAAATGTTCACGACGCAATCCAACGGCAAGGTACTACCATTAAGAGACTTAGTGCGAACTAGCGAATTCAAATGGCTGGCCCCATTTCTTACCTTAGTGATATTGTTAAATTTTAAATTTTATATGGATAGGATTTTGGAAAATTACGTTGTATTTATGGTTTTAACTCATAAAAAACTTGCATTTGTTTAAATGTAATTCAGCTCTCAATTCAATAGAATTTTTTTAATAACCCTCTCCCATTCCCTTGATTTTTGGATGGGCCATCTCAAATAAAAGAATACAGGTATTATTAAAAGTGATTAAAAAGGTTGTGTTGATAACTTTTTCATTTAACAGATTGAGGTGGTTTCCTTACTCTAATTAGTTTGAGCGAACGTTGAAGACCCGCGTAATGGTTTAGATTATGATCAATTACTGATTTGATAGCTTAAAGGGGCGTTTGTTACGAGAGAACATTAGGGGATAGCTGAGTAATGTCCCAGCTGAGCAGTCGAAGGTTCTATATATCACTGTTGGTAGATAAGATCTACAGTTTCGATAGGTCTAAGTGACCGTGGTCGGCCTCCTATTATAACAGGCTGTGAGGAAGTGACACGCAGTTTTGCCGAGTGCCGTGGCAAGGGAGGGACCACGGGTGCCGTAGAAAGTTCCATGACTGGCGTTCCCTGTCTGAGACTGTGTAACGCAAGAATTACACAGACCACAGGACAATTACACCTGATCAAAACAGTCAAGAGAAGGGTTGAATTATTATTATGTAGTCTAGAGATGTGCCAAAAGAACCGGAACGTTCCGGAACCGGAATTGGAACGAACGAACCTGGAACAGTTCACTTCTTCGAAACTCGATGTTCCGTCGGAACTGTTTACTAGACGTGCCTAAATGGGCATTCTGGAACTGTTAAGCGGACCGACTAGGTTGGTAAATGTTCCAGTTCCGTTGTGGATTCCAGGCAACCACAATGTTTTCATGTGGCAACCTGAACTTAATTATTTTTACTCAATATGTTTCAAATTATTACTAATCTATACGTTAACAACTAATATAGTTCATACATAACTTTTACTGTTCGTAGACTTTACCAAATTTAATTTCAGCACAGCTATATTTTAAGGCTCTCTCTAGCAATAACAATATTTCTTTAATTTTAAACTAAATGTTTTAATTTTGGATCAACAGTAGTAATATTGAGCAGTAAAGTTTTAGTATTTAATTTAATTAATTAAATTTCTTTTAACATATCTATTTATTTTAATGTTTCAAGATAACCTTCTAAATATATAATAATGTTTCAATTTCATTCGTTGTATTTTATATCATTACTTTAAATATGTAATGATATAAAATTCATTTCAGAAATATTTCTTATTGTGTTTGTTGTTGTTTGAAATAAAGGTGTCTTTAATAAAATTGTTTAGTTTAATTAGATCACATATACTGACACTATGGGTGGATGAGTGGCAAATTGATATTTGCGAATATAAGCATTCACAAAGTTTAATTTTTATGGAACTGTGTATGTATAATGCACGAAAACAACTTGAGCAGATAGACTTTGTGTTCAAAACTCAAATATTGGAACGTAGTATTATACTGTACCGGAACGAAATCAGACAGAAACTGAAATAAGTAGATAAGCACTGTCGGAACGGAACGCATAGAACTGAAACTATCTCGCGGAACCAGAAGTCTGTTCTGAGAATAATTTTTAACCTCCGTAAATCCGACTCTTGCAAAGAATATTTTTAAATTTCAACATCTTTTACAGCGCATTTATTATATATATGAATAAGTTCTCATCATTCTCACTTATAAAAATCTTGATGAAATTCCTAAAACAACAGGCTTCCATGATTTTAATACAAGAAATCAAACAAAACATGCTTTCCACAGCACAGAACGGCCAAGTTTTAGAAAAGTCCGTTTTACTTTGGTATTCGGCTGTTCAATAAGTTACCGGAACGAATAAGAACAGAAACCTCATTTTCTGGGAGAGATCGCTGACAAACCTCTTAAAGAGTTCAGTGTTATATTTTCATAAGGAGTTCCTCGAGTTTAATTTTTCACTTCCTTTCAGTTTTTACTTAGAAAGTAAAGGTATCTCGTTCTTGCTTTTCCTTCATTGATTATACTTTACTCCATTATGTTACTTGACAATACATAATAATTGTATATTTTTTTGTAAAATTGTACAAACCATATGTGTGATTAAAGAATTTAATTGAATTGAATTGTTCGGGAACGGTCTGGCACACCTGTAATGTAGTCGGTCTATGAAGTCTGAATTCTCCAGACGACTAGCTGCAGTTGGTAGACCTGCGTGCCCAGTGTATAGTACATGTGTGATGATGTCAGTGTTGAGTCTAGCAGAAGAATGAGTGCACTACTCGTGTACAGCACGTGACAGACCACCCATCTCAAATGTCTCACCGCCATGTTGTCCATAACGATTGTTGAAACAGAAACTCGACCTTTCAAGAACGTTTGTGTCCTCTTCTTCAAGTCTCAAGTAATCATGAGCCTAAGCACGAAAAATTAAAAGTAAAAAAACAATTTAATTAAGTAAAAAGTTGGATATAAAAAATACACCTACTCGCTAGCCATAAACCCTGTTGTCTCAGTCGTTATCATTCAGCCCACTGACCACATTGTGAAGTGGTTTATTGCGATTCCCACGAACACATTCACGGATTTTACTACCCGAAAGCCATCTAATTTAGCATTGTCCTATATAAAAAGGCAACCCATATCTTAAACAATGTGAAAAGCACGGAATGCAATTTTCTTAGCTCTTTAATAAAGTAAATTAATTTAAGAGGTAAACATTTAATGTTAGATAATCTTAGCCATTCGTGTAAATATTCCATTACAGTACAGTTATGATGTATTTATAGGGTTTGTTTATATTCTAATGTATTCAGTGACGTAAATCTAGATTTTTCCAAGAGACTTAAAAAAAGAATATGATCTAAAATGTATGTATTTTGGTTGATGGAGAGAATATGATATTTTTATGGAAATAATATTCTCTGATTATACTTCACGTCAATACAGAGTTATAAATGTTTTATTTATATTTTCGTACACATAACGTAGCTATGGTGGGAAGGGTTGATTCAATGTGAATGTTGAATATAGCTCCAGTCCACCTTCCTCTAGTGCAGCGTCTGAATCTGACACTTTTCTAAGACTAAACCCTGGTATCTCTAGAGTCACGTTTATCGGAAGAGATCCAAAGAAAGTCAGTAACAAAGAAGCTCAAAACGAACTGTTTGCATTGCTTCGACATCAGAGGCGCCACTACAAAATATAGCGTAGTCTAGGTGAATTATTGAAGCGGTGCAAAGAGCAGGCTACATTTTGAGCCGATTTTTCTGAATGTCCTCAGACAAGCATGACTTCAGATACCAGGAGTCAAGTCTGCGAAAGCTTCAGATTTCAGACGCTTGCAAATTTTATACAATACATCGGACTAGCTCCAGAACTATGCTAAACTATTGGTTTTTGGTTGTTCCACAACTATCAAATGCGTTAGAAAAACATGTAATTTGAATAATTGTAAGGAAATATATTACTACCGTCCTCTCGAAAGAGGTCACCTGTAAAATTCTCATTTTACAATTTGAGGACATATCTTTGGCTGACCGATACATTTTGACACTCCCTACAAGACAAAAGTTAAAATAATTAGTGTATGTCGTACATGAGTCTCATTGCATGCAGTTATTCATTAAATTAAAACTAATTAATGCAATATTTTTAATTGTCAGGCTTTACGTTATCATCGTCAGATCCAAAAAAAACTTAACAATTCGATTTAATGTATTTTGGGTTTGTACAGGTTTTCTATGTTTAAATAAATTCATCAATACATTTTCATTGAACTAAAATATTTTATTTATCGCAATTAGTAAACGTGGAATGCAATATTTAGACCTTTATCGTTTGGGAAGAAGCGAAGTTATGTACCCCTTCACCCTTCCCCACTCGGTATGCAGTTCTCCAATTGCATACTAATTAATTTTCATATTCGGTTTGAATATTAATTTATCTAATAAGGAACTAAACCGACACGTCCCTTACACAAACAAGTCGAAAACTTTCTCCCCCAACTGGCCGACGCTGAGCGAGGTGCGGCCGACCCGTACTGCTGTCGCTGCGGGGACTTGGAGGGAGCTCTTCCGCACGTACGCTAGCGGTGCTCTCGCTCGCTACGCTCAGTCTGGGCCTGTGCGCTGTCAGGAGTGTGCGTGTCCGCTGTGCTCCCGTGCTTCGTGCGTCCCTGGATACGATCATGGCTCTCGCATTGTACAAGCCCCCGGCCAAGGTATGTTTCTTTATTTTCATTATCAAATTTTTATTTGAGATTAAAAATATATATTCCAAAAGACGTTAAGGATTTAACGTTACGGGTTTCTATTGTGAAATACACGTTTGTTAAAATGAACACCTAAATCTGTCTCAATAACAATAATACATTCCTTTTTGTGGATGTAGATATTTTCCGTTTCGATATAATTGAAAGGACAATTTTTTTAAAGATTTTGGATTTTTTATTCAATCAGAACTTCATTGCTAAATAATGAAGTTCATTACCTTCCTAGGAAAAGTATATGAGTTATTTATTGATAGATGTTAGCTGGAGAGTGAAATTTTACGGGTTGAGAAATATTTCAAAAGCCCTTGAATCTCAAATACCGTGTACCTTTAAATTTCATGTATTATTTTCCACTTTTGTTATATATAATTTCTATGTTGGACATATTTAGAAATGGTTGAGCTAAATTATTATCTTGACACCTGTCCGTAAATAACGTTTTGAAAATGTATAATGCTTTTCCTGTAGCCCAAGTAGATAAGTATGAAGCAGTTTGTGTTGCTTCGAATAAACTTTCTGTTTTGATGACAATTTCAAAATTTACTTAAAATAATTCCTAAATGATTTGAATATTAATTCATGTAAAAAAAGAACAACCAACACGTCCTTTACACAAACATGTTAAGAGCTTTCTCCTACCGTAAACAGATTTGTGGTACTTTGACTTTCAAAAACTCGTCAAATACAAAAATTAGTGATCCGACTTTAACAGTGAAGTACATCTCGCACTACACTAGAGCATCAAATTTCAAGTCTGTAGCGCTTGGACTATCTGAAAACCTCAATACGTTGTAGTCTCAAAAATTTCAAAAATATGCAAAAGAAGAAATTGGACTTCTTATTAATATTTGATTTACTCATCAAGTTCTTTGAGCCCAATTTATACATGGATATTTTATCAACAATTTTATTTACTAACGACCTTGTATAATTTAGAAGTTGCAATATATTAGTAAATTTAATCATAGTTTTACTGCGTACGGTGGGCTATAAAGTCTTATAATTAACTAAGTATAACGTATTTATACATTAAACGAAATATCTATATTGTTTAAAAATTATAGGCTAAAATTCTGAAGTGTTTTCAAATACACAACAAGTTTAGTGGTAGGAAAAGTGAAATTTCTGAAAATAAAACAAATTTGGAACTTTTAAATTTAATTCCTGGCAATGTTCAAAAAGTGTGAGCAATTGAGAGGTATCTAGTTACGTAAAAGTTTCTATTTTGTATTGAGAGATTTGAGACAAATTATATCGTGTAAAAATTTAATATGCCATTCAATATGTAAATTATTTAGGAAGTGAAAGAAAATTCTATACAAATTGAAATACCATAGCAGTTGTAGGATGTCTAGAATCCATAAGACATGGTTTTAATTTCCAAAGTCAGTGCTTTGTATAAAGAACAAACACAAAATTGTGATAGATGCACATTATGCACCCTTTAAATTCTCCACAAGATGGTAGACCACAGGACAATAATGTCTGGTGGAACACTGATGCAAGGCTATTGGAGCACTGATGACACGCATGACCCATGCATTAGAGTCGGTTATGCGGGTGTTTAACACTGGCCCTGCATGAGTGTGAACTATTGGGTACAGACTATAGAGAGCATAACCAACCACCTGCTCCAGCAAACTCGATCATATCCGTGCAAAAAACTCTTAAATAAATAATAGTGAATATTCAATTGTGTATAAATTACATTCCTTGTTTTTACATCACTGCAAAATATAATCATTAGGGTTTACATGCTTGTCATGGACTTAATACTAAAACGCAATTTCAACAAAAACTATTTATTTTTTATTACATTTATATTTATTTTCTATTTAGGCACGTTTGAAAATTAAAAAAAGAAAAATATTTCTGATGAAACAATATTTATAGTGTATTACACAATTAATGAAATTAATTAAATGGACACACCAAATAATAATAAGAACATAATTCGCAAACGTAAAAACAAATAATTAATTAAATCCCCATATCACTCTAACTATGGAGATATATGGTTACTGTTATAGGTAGCTAGGGATAGAAATAATCAATGTCATACACTTTGTTATAGTATGTTCACTATACAATTTATATATTCAAATACACAAAGATAGAGAAAATTCGATGGAGTAAATCCCTCTTTATTAAAAAAATAAAACACAAATAAATCTCCCAAGACATATAATTGCAAACATGATTGGAACTAATTGTGTATTTAAATACCTATTCCTTTATTTATTTCACTAATTCTTTAGGGTATAGTATAAATAACATAATAATTATAATATTTTATGATTCACTAATCTTCACAAAGCAATAGTGGCGTCTTTAACCCTTTTCCAGATTTTTGTAAGAGTAGTTATGCTGTCCTAGTAGTACTCTATACTTCTACCGATTCCAGAAAAGGACTTTTTGGGGCAAAAGCACATTTTGAAACAATCCTTTTCAGTTCACTATTTTTTGTTAACCAAAAGTACTGCGTTGAAAAGCAACCCTCGTGTCAATACTTCACAAACCAGAGTCCAAATGTCTCCCAGACGTGTCCTTATGGGCAAGGAAGGACCTGTAAAGTCAACAGTGTGCCTCTACATCCCATTTATCGTGAGAACGACTCCAGCTGTCACAGAACAGAACATTATCAGGTTTTACGTCCTTAGCTCCTACACGGGTCTGGGCGCCCACTTCTACTGGGGATAGCTTTATGTTATTGTGTATTATAGGAACTGTAGACACCCCAGGAAGTGACCTATCATAGAGGTACATTGTGAGTGCCTGTTTTTATATTTATACCCAGTCACAGTGCTGGTCCTTGCTCGATTACGCCGTTCGAAATCGCTTTGGGGAAGTTTATGAGTGCTAAGAATGACTGGCACAGAAACGGTTCTTATACTGGCGTTGAAATAAATGGAAGAGCGATGAAGTGTGATAAGTGTATACTATTCTTCGGCTTTCTAGTTCCTTAAAATATAGGTAGACAGGTCTACCTTTCATTTTGTTGCACCGTTTCAAAGTTGCGTGCTCATTCCTAGGTTTCAAAGGAAATCGGATTGTAGATAAACGGCATACTAATTTAGATATATGTTACAAATACAAAAAAAAAACATTGTAATCTTCGATTTTCAAAAGTCAAAGCCAGTACGGTTTGTTTTACCCTACAACACAAGAACATAAAAGGAGTAAAAGATTATGGGTGGATAAAGAGGAAGTGAGATAAGTTTTGGGAAGGCACTGGCTTCCCTTTAGTAGATTAAGATGTAACCCCGTAGATGGATTATCTAGTGTACATATTGTGCTACCTACTTCAATTGAAACATCTTTCTCAGAGAATTGTTAGTAACTAATAGGCCTGAGACCCCTCCCCCCTAAACATTCTGACGCCAATGCAGAAATCATAAAAATTAATCATACAGATATGGGTAGGCAAAAATAATTACTTCTAGAAAAATTTAGACTTATTTGATTAGATTGTTTTTACGAAGGTACATAATATGTGAAGGTGACAGGATATTTCGCAAATCTGGCGTGTTTCTGTGATACAAAACATCAGTAACACTTTGTTCCTCAAGTGAACCACCGTTGATTTTCTGTGATATTATTGAATACGTTTGAATACGTTAATTATGAAGTTATTTTTATATAAATTGGAGATTTGTGATATTAGAAAGATCGCCAGGCAGTGCTTCTTGTCCTACGTTAAGGGCGTTTGAATGTGAGCAGGGAGGTAATGAAAGGGAAAGGTTTAATACTAAATCCCTTTTGGATTGCGTGTCAAGATAGATTAAAATCCAATTCATGGATCTTAATCTTATTTTGCCAGAATTTGCAGTCAACGTCAAGTGTACCAGTGGAACTAATAAGTCGTTTTGAAGGTGATGCCAATTTGCTTTAGCCTTACTCCGCCCAAACACCAAAGGCTATACCACATCTACGTGTGAAATGTTATAATCAGAGTGAGGGGAGAGTCGTTGTAGTAAGATATGAACGTTACTGATAAAATACTCTGGTTCTTGGAGGATTCAAATTTGTGTTATTAACTCAAACCTTAAACTCAAGGTCCAACGCCTTAAAACCGCATCCGAATGTCAGTTGAGGACATTTAAATAGTAAAAAAGTAAGTCCCACCGAAAGGAAATAGGAATAATTTTGTTTTGTCCAAACAAAGTTGACTTGGGTTTAATTGTTATTTACTTTTATATTAAATTAAGAAAAATAAGTCTGACTCAGTATCAATGCAATGTGAATAATTATTACTGTATCTACGAAAATAAAACAAAAATATTCCTAAGTGAGATACAAATCAAGAATATACGTCCTTAAAAGACCAAAATACACTGATTTATCTAACCTCATTATAGTTATCGATTAAGCTGATCTCAAAAACTTATTTCACATTTTGACCGTTATCGTCGGGCCGCAAACCACAACAAAGATTATCTTCTGAGAAACGGTCCAATCAAAACAAACAGTGTCAGATAATAAGCCGCGGCTACTACATCGCATACACTATCAACAAGATATGACGTGTAATACGTTTAACATGGGTTTTCTTTGTATTATATACAGCACTGTCTGGGATTGCAACCTGCTCTGGAAATACTATTGCCACCTTCTTTTACTTCTTGGGAAAAGCAAACAGCATAATATGTACCGACGATTCCTTGCTGGATTAATATCTGATTGTATGATTGTGTACTATGCACAAAGAACACCATTATTCAAGAATACAGGACATTTGAAAAACATAGAATAGCAGTAACACAATTAGGAAGTACCTTTACTCTTTGTTTACTATAATATAATTACTGTCCCCAGTATATACGAGTATTTAATGGATCCATCATGGTTTTTCATCGATATGTCTTTTAGATACTTGGATTTCAATAGTGGATCTTTAATAAACCATTTACCACCTGAGGAAAAGCAAATTGTTCTGAAAGCAGTAGGGATCATTCACCCCGTTTAGTCTTCAATTCCCTTTGTTGTCGGCTGGAAATGATGTTCCGCGCCATTTACGACGGGAGTTGGATGTGAAATTAATTACAATTGCTTAATGTCCCGCCAGGCGGCTGTACTCCTGACAGTGCCGCGGTGGCGAGACACGCACGCTGCCCCCGCTAACTGCCACTGCTGTACCGCGTGCAACGGGACGTGAAGACCACGGGATGTTGTACTCTGGGCCTTAACGTCCTGCCAGGCGGCTGTACTCCTGACAGTGCCGCGGTGGCGGAACACGGACGTTGCCCCGCTAACTGCCACTGCTGTACCGTGTGCAACGGGACGTGAACACCACGGGATGTTGTACTCGGGCCTTAACGTCCCGCCAGGTTGCTGTACTCCTGACAGTGCCGCGGTGGCGGGACACGCACGCTGCCCCCGCTAACTGCCACTGCTGTACCGCGTGCAATGGGACGTGAAGACCACGGGATGTTGTACTCGGGCCTTAACGTCCCGCCAGGCTGCTGTACTCCTGACAATGCCGCGGTGGCGGGACACGGACGTTGCCCCGCTAACTGCCACTGCTGTACCGCGTGCAATGGGACGTGAAGACCACGGGATGTTGTACTCGGGTCTTAACGTCCCGCCAGGCTGCTGTACTCCTGACAGTGCCGCGGTGGCGGGACACGGACGTTGCCCCGCTAACTGCCACTGCTGTACCGCGTGCAATGGGACGTGAAAACCACGGGATGTTGTACTCGGGCCTTAACGTCCCGCCAGGCGGCTGTACTCCTGACAGTGCCGCGGTGGCGGACACGTACGCTGCCCCGCTAACTAACTGCCACTGCTGTACCGTGTGCAACGGGACGTGAACACCACAGGATGTTGTACTCTCGGGCCTTAACGTCCCGCCAGGCTGCTGTACTCCTGACAGTGCCGCGGTGGCGGGACACGGACACTGCCCCGCTAACTAACTGCCACTGCTGTACCTCGTGCAATGGGACGTGAAGACCACGGGATGTTGTACTCGGGCCTTAACGTCCCGCCAGGCTGCTGTACTCCTGACAGTGCCGCGGTGGCTGGACACGTACGCTGCCCCGCTAACTGCCACTGCTGTACCGCGTGCAACGGGACGTGAAGACCACGGGATGTTGTACTCGGGAGAAAACTGCAATACCGAGATCTAGAATGTTCCATTTGTATTTCTTGTCTATTCTGTTTTTTATGTTTTCATCTTTTTTCTCCTCACGTAATTCTGGTTAACCATCATAGTTAAAACAGTTGTAACAGGAAGTTAAGTTAATCCGGAGTTCTTCAAACAATTCATGCAAAGGAAAATCCTCTAAACAAAGATGCTAAAAGTCTGTACCACTTCTAAGAAGAAGTTTATCTACAATCTCATGTCAGAAAGTTTGCGATATAAATATATAAACAGGTTGATGTAGGGTTGAACTTTATTGATATCCAAACAGCTGATTTGAAATAAAACTTCACTCTTTTTACTTAGTTTATTTGGGATGTTCAAACTAAAGATTAATTTGTATACAGGAGTTAATGAACTTGGCTCCGGCATGTCTACTCTTCACATTTCTTCCAGTTTAATTTACTGCTGTCGACACCAACAACAAACTCAGGGCAGACGTCAAGCTGTCCTAGCCTCGACCACTCGTGGCTCCGTCGTTGAAATTGCAGCTCGACCGAAACCACCAAAACGTCTGGGAATCACCCCAGGGAGACGATTAATGCAGATTTAATCGAGCTCTATTTCGAAGCGCGTAGTTAGAGTCCAGATGGTCTACCTGTAATTTAGTGAATGGCTAGCCCACATCCATGCACTACTACGGTTGCCGTGATTGGCTCTGCGATCCCGTGTTTGGCCGCTTCCGACTTTCTCTTTCCCGTTATCGTATTGGATGCAATCGGCGTTTTTGTCCGCTTCTTTTAACGCGAGGCTCCCACTCGATCTTACACCTCCCCGGTCCACCCACAGACCGTACTTTCGAATGTCTAGTAGTCTGCAAACAGCATCGAGACCGAACCGCGCAACGCCCATGAAATAAAGTCTAACACGGCCTGGAGTTTATATTACTAGGCATAATGCTAATGCCGGTTCTTAGTTGCAGGATGTTTTCAAATGTTGTGAGAAATTTTCCGAGTCTTTGTTGAACGGGAAATTTAAATTGTCTGCGGTACCATCACACGCAATAATCAAGTCACACGGTTAGAAATGGAAACAAAGGAACGGGATCTACAAACGAAAGAATGCACTATCTCGAACAATAAAGAATAGAAATCAAATAACAGTATTCTTTTATAAAAGAATGGAAATGGTCTTCCTGATCATCCAAAATGGCTCCTGCAGGGAATATATCACATGTATCGGTAATTTCATACACTAAACGAAATGAAAACATGAAATTAAATGAAAAATGTCTTTATTACAGGCGAAGTTAGGACTATAAAGTCCTCTCTACCACTTAAATGATTGTTTGACGTACATAAAAACACCTGAAATATGACAGTATGGGCTTTCAGTGAAGGATTGTTATGTCAGTTACTTAAATTACAATCTGTTATGCGAATCATAAAAGGTAAAATGGTGACAAGTATGAAACTGTTATGAGATATAATTCATAAACAATAAAGGATTTTATTTAAACGCTGGTGTTTCACATAGTGTACGATTTGGTTCTTTCTTTCTTTTGGCATTCCTTTTGTTCTACGAAAGTAGCACTTCCAGTTATTTTCCAGAAGATTTCAGTGCGTAGCTAGAATACTTAAACCGTGGGATTTGTCCAACTCTTTCATCAGCAAAATCCTCTATAATCTAGTGTAAAGTCCTTCCTCGTGGGATCGGATGCGGAGGGAACATAACGGTCCTGACAAAGAAGGCGGACGCTGTATGATGCAAATGATCCATAGAGGCGGTGGACTGACGGAAGGCAGAATTAGATATGGTCTGCTGGACCTTCCGTCCGCTTCAACAGTGCAAAGGACTCTTCGGAAACTGAAGTCTTATAAGGCTCTCATGTGTTAGTGTTTAATTTCAAAATTTTATGATCATGCATCAAGATGTGTATACTTAAGTATTTAGTAAAACAATGAGATGCTTCGTATTAGATCATACCACCACGAAACAAATTGTCAATCGGATGCACGATAATGTTCTAAAGAACGAATGAAAGCTTATTTTGATATTTTGATTAATGGTACTCTTCAGTAACAAATCTCTCAAAACTCAACGCAAAATTTTGGAAATGGTCGTGTGGTCTTATTAATTAATAATTAAATATTTTAGAAGTCTGTACAATATTATTATATGTTTTTATCATTTTATTATTCTGTGGTTGAAAATCTCTAAAGGTGATTATTTTATTTAGGTGATTGAAATGGCGCCTAATTTTTTATTAATTTAATTCAAAATTTTGTTACAATAACTGACTTTGGTGGTCTTAGCTTTGTTCCAAAATATTTCACTCTAATAGTTAATCTTTAACATCTTTGCCGTTATAATACACTTTAAAACAAAAATAATTGAAATTTAGATTCTTAATTGCTCCAGCATGCAATACAAACGTTAATGGAAAACAATGAAATTAAGTAGAAGCTCTAAGAGCCGCTGGTAATGCCGATGGGAGCCGATCATTTTGATGAAACTTCATTCATGAGGCGCCTTAAATGCCAGCTGAACTAAATGACAACTCTGGCAGAGTCAGTGTAATTATGATTGTTATACTGTATTAGGCATGCTCAATTAGAATGTTTAAAGACAGGATGTCGATTAGGGGCAAGCCGCTTCCAACCGTTATGGGCAGATTCGGTTAGGAGAACAAAGGCCGGTCTGTAACGATTGCTGTGACAATTGAATTCTGTAGTACTACGGATTTTTCTCTTAATTTTGAGATAGATAGCACGTTCTGGATTTGGTAGCATATGTAGAGAGTGAGAGAGATCCTTCACGTTTGATGATTTGTCTGGCATTGGTCAAACACTGGGCAACACTCGAGGGCCACTTCGGCGCAGTATCCGATGACGTCTCGGTCGCAGCGGGGCAGGATGTCCTTAGAGTCAAGTGGTGGCATCGGGTGTCTGGGTGAGCTGTCCTTCGTCACTATTGGATCTCTGGTACGATTACAAAGGTCTATATAATAATACTTATTGGAAGCTGTTTGTATTTCTCTGTACTCTTCACAGTTGAATTCGAAATGTAATCCGTTTTTTTCTATCAGGTTATCTCACATAATATTTGAGGAAAATCCAAATGAAACCAATTTTTTAAATTTATAGATTCTTTTAAACACAAAAGAAATACCATAACTTACATCTATAGTACAGAATATTGAAGATTACTAAATTTCATAGTCAAAAGTCCTTATCGCTGTGTTTTTGCCTCCCATCAAAGCTTCTTTTTGTGCTACTGTAGATTTTATGAGGGTCGTCTCTTTTAAACATCCAGCAGCAGTCTTTTACTTTTATACAAGGTAGTCTACAGCGACATGCGTCACTATGTCACATATTAAAAGCCACTTGATTATACTCAATTTACCTCCAAATGTATCGTTTCCGTCATGGTTACCCACAAGACCAATATAAAAATGTTCACTAACACTCAGCCAAATCCGATGGTGACATGCACCATCATAGAACGTAGTGTTGCCTATTAAGAAATGTAGGCTCATACAAAATTTCAAGTCTAAAGATCAGTTTGTTTTCGAGTGATGGGCTTAGTACACGCCCAGCCAATATTATGACAGGTAAACCTTGGACACCTTTGAACACCTTGAAAATGACCTTGGAACATGACTTTGAAACAGATAGTAGTGGCGCAAAAATGATGTTTAAAGTTAGTATTTTCAATAACTTTCCAATAGGAAGATATCCAGTTCTCCCTTTTTGACTGGAGTTTCCATAATTCCCACACCTTTCCTACATTGAGTAACCTAGGTACTTCTGTTGGCTTGTAATTTCGAATGTAAAAATTACCACAATAATTAATACTTAAACATCTTAAAGGATACTAAGCATTTTTAAAGTGCTAAACCTAGGGAAATTGAGCTATAGAGCCTTAAGCATATCAATTCAACGAAAGTATCAAACAATACGAAAAAATTCTGTTCTTCAACCACCAAAATTCTTTCGCCTAATGGTTTTGCTGTCTATTAGTAGCTCCATTGAATTTTGTTTTAGGTCCACAGCCGGGATTGAAAGAATAATTACCCAAAGTTTGCGGTTAACACCCTTCGAAACATTGCTAACATAATTAAAATACGATATATGTCTCATTTTGAAGGTTTAACTTGTCTGATCTGTCAGTTTAACAATCTTTGAAGATGCCTCAACATTTTAATTGTGTAAGCAATTTTCGACGTGGTGTGAACAGATAATCATTAGTCATCAACTCCCTACACATTCTCTAGTAGATCGGCTATAATTGACCGAAGACAATCTAGAACATTATTTTAATCACTATAATACAATGTTTTTGTTGTAGTTATCATATCAGTTTAATTTAAAACCGATTTCTTTAATGTAACTACTCTTATTATTTATAATTGCTGACTACGAAAACTAGTAGTAGACCAACATAATTTAAACATCCATGTAATTTTCAGCTGGTAATTGAGGCCAGACAGCTACTCCACGTAGTTTATTAATACGGCAAGTGAAGTAGGTCTACTTTATACACGTTCTAATCTAAACTTCACTCAGCGCCATGACTTCCCTGTGTCTGTGTGTCAATACCCATTAAAACTGTCACGCCACGCCATGCCGCGTGCTTGTGCGTATAACACGGCTCACAAAGAGTCATTACGCAAATATACGCTCGCGCGCAGCGTGCCTTTGCTTGAACTGCTTAAGGAGCACGTTCTTGCAATTCCACACTAGTAACGAAGACTGACTGGGTGCGCGTTAACCTTTAGGAATGTCTACATATATTGCATTATGAAACAAACTACTTTTGTCAGCTATTATGTTTATCACTTTTTAAACGCCTGTTGTTAGTTCAGACTAGGTGTTTCTAGTCTGAAAGCCAGTGAAAAAGATGTCAAGAAAAGATTGTCAAATAAGTTCAAGTTCAGCCAATGTTGACTCAGATGGTCGAAAATCTTGTCCTTCCACGTAGTCTACTATTTAATTTTTCGTAAAAATAAAATTTAATATCCGTATATGCTGTTATGGTAGGAAGACTATTAAGGGGTCGCAACATGATCTCACTCATGTGTACTGTATAAAAAGAATAAGAACTTTGTTTTGATGTTTTAATATTCAGGAACACTGGAAATGTGAAAAAAATCATTTTAAATGTGTCTAGCAATAATTTACTGTTGTGTACATCCTTGCTGTGGAGTTGTGGATATTTGCCAAGAAAGCACCAGATCACATTTATTCACAGCTCTCATCACTAATCAACTGTTTAAAGAAGGTGGAGGTTGTGAAGGATAGAGTATGCTAGGACAATCTTCAGGAATAATCGCTGAACTATTGCCCTTTGGGGTTTCACACTATACGCTATAGACGTACAAAGTTGCCTGCATCTCCAGACATCTGCCAGTATCTCTAGAGAGCTGGCAGCAAGGTTGGAGAGCTGCCATCATTTCCAGAGAACTCCATGCGTCTCCAGACATTTTTGTCATAATTCTAGAGAGCTTCCAGTATCTCTAGAGAGCTGAAATCATTTCCTGAGAAATGCAAGCATTTTCAGAGACCTGCCTGTATCTTCAAGAAGTTGTTGGCATCTCCGGAGACTGGATTTTGTCAGCAGCACTGAAGAGTACTGCCACAATTTCCAGTATCAGCTGCTCTGATTATTTCCATTTGATACTTGCTGTTAACAACAATGGCAATTCTCAAGGAAGATAATACCGTTAAAATCCCCCAATTACGTAGGAATGATTTATTGAAGTGTACAGCAGTTGTTTTAATTATTGCTGCTGTGTTTTTATTTCCATTCAGTGAGACAGTAATAACAGTAATATGATAATTCTGGGAATAGTCACGTGAACGCCCTAGCCTCATGCGTGTCAGAATAACGGAAATCTTTTTGAGACTTATAGGTAAACCGACCAAATATCGGATACTTTTCGTTAGGCTTATTTTTTACTACCTAAATATTCTTAAAACACTACAAAAATTGGTCAAAACTTCAAAAAACTACCTGGCTACAAGGTTTGAACATTTAAATATTGAAAAACTACATACTTACAAAAAAATCTTCTTTCAATAAAATAATGCACTTTTTGAGATTGAAAAAAACCGTCCTAATATCGGATAGTGGGGTTCCTAATATCGGATAGAGTTTTAATATAGGAAAAAAGAAATTAGTTTGAACTCTGAAAAAACACATTTATTTATTGTCACAGGACAATTTCTTGTTGCAATCTGAGTTTACTTACATTTTGCAAATTCAGTAATTCTATGTATCAAAGCTTATATTAAAACATTTCTTTGTTTAGAAAAAAGTTAGAATTTAGTGGAATCAACCCCTAAAGTTTAGTTTCTACCTTCAAGAAAAGAGTGGTGAATTATGCTCTGTTGATTTGTTCTACGTACATGTGGTCGTTACCCTAGACACTACTGCATAGCAACACGGTTTCTTAGTTTCTCTCATAAAGGGACTCTTAGTTTCTCTCATAAAGGGACCTCAAGATGGTTTTATCTTGTTTTCAAAACTCTCAACGGAACATGCCATTGATAAACCTGAAAACTTAAGAGCACATTAATTAACTCTAGCTTGAAGCTAATAAAATTCTTTCTACCGAGCGGAGGTACCTAAAAAACTTGAATTTTATCTTTGAAATGGTATAGCAACCTTCCTAAAACGGTGATAGGGACCACCATGCTATTATTTGGACAAGCATTCTTATTTCAAAATTTAGGATTTATGTGGATATATAAATACACATATTGCATACTACCTTCGTGCACGGAGTTTGCCAGGCATTTCAGAGTGATGCAAGGGACATTAACGGTGTATGACTTGTGGTCTAAATTAGCCTACCTTTCCTATCACATTACTATCACATCTGCATATGTGAAGACAACCTTTGTCCATTACCTCTTCAATGTTCTGTCCGGTGGTTGCCCAACATCCTGGAAACAAGACGTCATTGACTTTGGAGGCCCTCCAAACCCTCTCATCTACTGAGTTTTCTATTGCTAAGAAATAAATAGTAAAAATGGTGACATGACAAGAGAAAAAGATTCATAGGACAGACCCCCCTCAAATATATCTTCTACCTTATTCCACCTACTAAAGTGAATTGGCATTCTTTGAAAATCCTTGTTGTGATCTTCTGATAAGCCGAGATAAACCGAACACTCTAAGATGATCAGGTAGCAAATAACCGAGATTATACAATATTTATTACATTTAAAGAAATATACACTATTACAAGGAAAAATTAGAAATGACTCCAACTGTAGAATTAATCTCTTCAAACCCAGCAGGCTGTGTTCCAGTTGTCTCTGGAAACGATAGACCACCCCAACTTGGACACAACCGGTGGTGAATAAATTACTAAGAAAGGTTTAAGAAGAGTAATTTCTCTCTCTTGACGGGTCCCAGCTTTATGAGTGAAACGGAAGTAATCAAAACCGAATTGAAACTCCGCCTTAGGATCAATGGCTGATCTCTCACCTGTAATTGGCAGAAGATGGCGAAATATGGGAACAGGAGCCTTTAGATTGCCGTTGCAATTAATAGCAATTGCATTGGCTTCGAGGTGCAGGGCATAAACAGTTCGCAAACTGGTTGGAGTCTTTTATTTTGACTGATTTGTGTGGTGCGGAAGCTATTATTATCCCAGTAGTGAACCGTACATTTCATGAAATCAGGATCAGCTCTGAATTGTTCAATGCAAGCGATGTGCATTCATACTGAAAATCATTGTCAAGGTTTTCTCAAACACTTCATAAAGATAAGCTGTTTCTAATAGAATTAGAATATTTTGAGACGTTAAACAAATGCTGATGTTACTTTTTGTTACTTTGCACAATGAAATTAAAACGTTAAATTATTTAATGAGGGTCTAGAATACCAAAAAGTTACAACTGATATTGTCATAATGCCGTAGAACATGTTAGAAGTAACATCATATTTGCTGTCTTTACCGTGTATTTTGAGTTATCTGAATACACTCGTATAGGCTACACTTGTTAACAGAGGTCTAATAATTGTTAATTTACTTTATTCGTGAAGTGTGCCTTTATATCTCCTTGAGCGAGAAATAAACTTAGATTAACAGAGGAAAACAACAAAACGTAGATAGTGGTGACCTATAAATAATAATTTAATGTATGGGCTCTAGATATTCGAAATGAAAGTAATGTTTTAATAATTCATAATTTATGGCTGTCGTTTAGAAAAAACCCGCAAAGGCTATCCACTTACGGAGTACATTTCCATAATATGCAATTGCTGTACACTCTTTGACCAATGTAATTTTAGTGTTTCGCAAGAGTCCAAAGTGGTTCCAAGAACGCGACAATCATCATCTCTCTGGTGGTCCCAGACCGGGCGTCATAGAGCAGTGCAGACATCGCTGCAGGGATCAATTTCAATTCATCCGTAGTACTACCAACCCTTTAATAACCCGGCATTAATGCAAGTCGCGGGATTTGTCTCCAGGTTTGACCGCAAATGTTGAGTCGAGCAACGAAATTGCTACCGGTTAATCGTACAGTCGTTTGACCTGACTCGGCATCGAAGTTGAAGCAGCGTTTGGTAAAAGCTCAGAGAAAATTGCAAGTCAACGGGCTAACGGCTTCGGAATGGGAAGCACAATTAAATGCAATCACGGCCTCTGATGGTCCGCTTAATTAGCTCACTTGCAGCGCCAAGGCGTCCGGGTCTGCAAATTATCGAGGAATACAAGAGCGCTCGGAGCTTGCAGCTGAGGGCCTTGGAGAAAGCTGCCGATTGTTCCCACACCTGGACAGTCATCACAGCAGTTCAAGAAGTACTTCGGACCGATCTTCCGATTGTAATCATCGGAGAGGTTAGAGTTCACGATAAGTTTTCGTAGTCAATGTACATCTCATCCTCAAGTCCACAATCGTTACCATTGTAATCATTTTCAAATTTGAAAGATAGCATATAGAAGGTTTATACTGGAAATTGGGTAATCTTCTTCTGTTGATAATGAAATCTATTCAATCCTGGCCAGACAGTTATAGTATGGTTAGTTTCGAATTTACAAATTAATCTGCACCTTCACTTGGATTGGCAGTGGTCAATTGTATGTAGAGTACAAAGAACTGTGCTCTCGATAATTTTCCATTTGACGATGTTAAAATGGGTTCTGAAAAACTTAAGGTTCCTAATAAGTTACCCTGGAGAAGGTGAGAAGGAGCTAAATGTAAATAAGGATAGTTATGGCACAAATATGGATTATGTCATTCGGATGATTTAGTCGAATATTTGACATTTATTCAGTTTTCTCACTAGATGCAATTTCAAGTTAGTAAATATGACTGTATTACCGTCAAACTGTGTATGATTTTCACATTATTGAGTCATCATCATGAAATTTATCGACGAAATCGAACAAATTCATTTGAAAACATTTTTTAAGGTTTAAGCTTTTCTCTGGAGTATATATTCTAACAGGGAGGTAGCATTGCCCTTTTTGTTGATTAGCACTTGAGTTTACTCCGATACATTGCTCTTCTGCCTTTTTTGACAGGGTGAAGTACTGGCTGTTTTGATTTGGTCTTGGCCATCTGTAATGATATGCTGAAATGGTTTTTCTTAATGTTAAGAGTTTTATTTTTATTTTTATTAGGAGTGTTAGCTCTCTTACGTGTAGACAGGCTATAGATATGGTGGCCATGTGTAATGATATGCTGAAATGGTTTTTCTTAATGTTAAGAGTTTTATTTTTATTTTTATTAGGAGTGTTAGCCTCTGTGTAGACAGGCTATGGATTTTTAGGGGATTAGGTAAAAGTACGCTGTAGTCTGTTTGCTTGTTTGCTTCCAAAGTAACTTCTTGTTTACTTTGAGTCACCTCTGTCCCTAATCTTTTTACCTCTTGCGCTTAAATATCTTGTTTGGATTTCAATTGAGCTATCTCTAGAAACAGCAGTGTAATATCAAGGGAAGAGTCTGATTGATTTTTTGGAGAGTGTTTATTATTGTCCGACTCCTTGCAAGTTCTGTGTTCTTCAGTTTTACAAACTGTATTTACTTCGTTTTGCTTAATTTCTCTCCTTAGATGTTCTCTCTAATTCTTTAATCTTTGTTAGGTATTCTTTGAGGGTTACAGTTGTTTATAATCTTGTTCTTCAAAAGCAGCTTGCAGATGTAGTCGGTGTTGTTTCTCTTTTTCAAGTTGTTTTTCTGTTTTGTTAAGGAACTTTTCTTCAGTTTCTTTAGCCTCTTCCAACTTTGCTTCAAGGGATGGTACGCTGGCCAAGAGATTGATCTTTTCATCTCCAAGAACTCTTTTTTCTTGTACTAGTGCTGCACCAATTTTAGCTGCCATCTCTAGGTTTCCCTCATTGCTGTGTAGGCCATTTTCCTCAAGACTTCTCTCCAGTTCCTGAATTGAAGTATTATGAAGAGCACTATGATTTGGGGTTGATGAGTCATACAGGCATCTACATTCGAATGAGTATTCGATTATCCCATCATTAGCGAGTGAGGAAGGCAGGTGAGGCTGTAACCCGAGATCCGACATGTGCAGACGTAGGTGACAGCGATGACCTCTTGACCGTTCCCAGCTAGGTCAGGGCACCTCGTTTTATGGGGAATCTGATAAAGCGGGCGCACGAACAGTATATTCGCCACATCCGGTGAGGAATGGCGATCCTCCCGCTTGTTTCTGGTTTATACCCACTTCTGGCAGGACTTGAAAGGTTCCGACGCGGAGTTGATACCTTTAAAGTACGCTTGATAAAAAACCAATGGTCTCACTCGAGTAGAATTTAACGCCTCATCAGGCATGCGCAGCTTGTCTCATATACAGCGTTAGTGTTCGGCAATGTTATTCGTTATGTTAATGCTGTTATAAATTGTCAGATACGTATTAAAACTTCCAGAAAGTTGTCCTGTACAACAATGCTAGAATGTCTCACAAAATAAATAAGTCTATGCTTAGAGATAAATATACGGATCTTTTGCATTTTAAAACACATATAGAAACTAATTTTGAAACTAAAAAATGGTTTCGATTATTTTAATAAATTTGTTCAAGCTATTTTCAAAACTTTTCTTTAAAGATTTCAAAAGTTGTTAGATTCAAAATGATACATTTTGTAAGTAGATGTAAGTATGCATGGAATTAAGTTTCTTAGAATACCAAAAGGCTGTATGTTTAGATATAAAAAATAGGCAGGCTACAATTCTTTTTGTTATTGTCACGTACTAAAGTCGGTACGTGACTAGTGTCCGAGTTTAACAATGTGTTAACAACGTGTAATCTATAGCTAGAGATGTATAATAGTTTAAATCTGGGGTCTTTTTCGTTTAAGGGCCAGCACCTTACAAACATACTATACCTGACTGACAGTTCATTTAATCGTTTTTTTTTTGGTGTTATTAGTTCGTAGGGCAGTAGTCCAGGTACTACTTCTAGTATAAACTCGTCTTATCTTATCAGTGATAAACGTGCGCCGCTTATCTTTTGCCTGTAATGTAACCTGCGTTAGTTCCGTCTGAGTTTTAGCGTGGTGAGTTGATCTGGGCTTGGACTTTGCAAGCTCGAGTTAATTTTTTTTCTAAAAGAGCAAGCAGCGCAAAGCGCTGCGCAGCGGGCAAGCATCGCGTGATCTGAGTTTTGTATAGGCAAGCTAGGGTCTTTTGTGCTGGCCCTTAAACGAAAAAGACCCTAAATCTGTATTAGCATCACGTGTTCAATTACGATTCAAAACAATCTATACTATTACATAATATAAAAACATACTATTATATAAAAACATTGTTTAATGATAGCACAATGATACGTTTCATTAGTTAAAGCACTATTTTCAATTTGTTCACATTTATAGCCAAGATAGCATAGAGTAAGCTTGATAATAACAACAGTTATTCGAACCTATCCTGCAACCGTTGTTGAGCACTGAGTAAGAAAATATCCAGGTAAGAAAAAGGAAAGATTTAGTAACAATACACTTTTAATTGCAAATTTCAGCAAATATTAAGTATGTAGTGGTTGGTCAATACTGTAATGCAGATATCAAAGACTGTTTACTATCAAAATTTTCTAGACTGTTATAAAACTCATCTTGGTTGTTTTTTTTTAACAAAAGTATGGTTATAAGACTATGTTTCTCATACCGTATGTATATAGATTTTCCTGATATTAACTATGGCACAACAAATACAAAGACAGGAGTAGATAACAATGGTCGTAAATATACACTTTTTGACATATTTTCTTGACCGTGGCAATAATGAGAACTCAACATTGGCTTCGGAAATGTCGTTTACTCGAACGAGAAGTGCTCATACACGTGTATTACGCGCGAAGCCCTCTAACTGCTAGTAAGACTACAAGAATTTAACTTGAAGCCAGTTAGTCTGATTATAAAATTTAAGGTTATTCACCACTGATTTCTTAAGTTATATAGTCCTGAAAACGATAAGTTAATTAGAATAAATTAGATTGTAGTGAAGCTATGAATATCTAGTTTAACTAATAGAGTGTATGGTTACTCATATCAAAAGTTACAGTATATAAGCATTAATATCTGCGATATCTTCAATAAGTTCATGAATAAATAGTTTTTTCAATTAAATTAAATGTTTTGCTTCAAACTGCTCTTAATTGAAGGTAAATGAATTCGATGTTAATGAACACGAGAAGTCTAGGGCATAAAATGTATCTTCTTAATAAACCAGTAAACTAAGTGTAATTAAGTTCAACCTGTATAAACTAACGGGTTCAGTCTCGACCTTCTGCTAGTACAACGGTATGTTAGAGTAACTGTTAATCTTCTGCAGATTCTGGGTATTTATGGGTTATATGTACTATTTATACTATCACAATATATATATATATATATATATATATATATATATATATATATATATATATATATATATATTAGTATACTATGACATTAACCTGTATAAGCCCACGGGATCAGTCTCGACCTTCTTCTAGTACAAATGTTTGTTAGAGTAACTGCTTATCTTCTGCAGATTCTGGATATTTATAGGTTAATGGTCGTTAATAACTTTCTGCAAAAGTTACCAGAGTGCTAAGATTTGGATTTAGGACGTTTTCGGTTTGTAACTGAATGAGGCTAAATCCAAATCTGTATTGGAGTTGAGTGATCAACGGTTATTGCACCAAATA
The DNA here is from genome assembly GCF_021130785.1 of Homalodisca vitripennis. Classification (NCBI taxonomy): domain Eukaryota; kingdom Metazoa; phylum Arthropoda; class Insecta; order Hemiptera; family Cicadellidae; genus Homalodisca; species Homalodisca vitripennis. Next base: position 204,412,633 of record NC_060207.1, read on the forward strand.
CTGTTTGGAAATATCAATAAATCTTATAGTATTTGGTCAACGTTTTAGTCCTTTCACGTCGTTGTCGGTGGCCTTTTGGCTACGCTGCTCGATCGCTCGTGCAACAGGCAGAAGGACAACCGGCCGGCCTCCCTTTCTCCTGTCGTGTCCTGGTCCTGAGTGGCAGGATCGGTCAATTAGCAGGGGAGATGTACGGCCGTACCATCCTCCGGAGAGCGGAGGTCCTTATAGGGCGACTTCTCGCATGTGGGAGCCTGGTGGTATCAGATCACGGTCTGGACGCTGCAGACCGTGTCGTGTGTCTTCGTGTCGGAACTGCTTGGACATTCTAGATCTGTTGAGTTACTTTAGTTATAGCCATTGTTTTAGGCTATAAACCTCAAAACCAACACTTTTCAGTCCATGTCTTCAAAATTAAGTTATACTTGTAATATAAAATTGATAATACTCACCGTGAAGGATCTCCAAAAAAATTAAGAGTAACAACGAAGTCCTAAAATTATTTAATATTATGACGGTCAATGAAATTTATTGAAGCTGCGTTTAAGGAGTTAGTTAGAACTGCTAGGGCATTCTAGCTCGGTTGAGTTGGCTTTAGTTAGGAAAAACTACTACCCCGTTTTTAGGATATAAACCTTAAAACTATCTCCTTTTTACATCCATCTAATAAAAATAAGTTGTAACAGAAAGTTAATCGTGAAGGTTTTAAAAAATTGAAAAGAGAAACGAAGTTCTAAAAATTATTGGATATTCTGATGTTCAATGAGTTTTATCCAAGCACTGTTTAAGGAGTGCATTTGCTATAAGATATTCTAGACTGTGTGCTTCATTAGCTTCGAAGCACGAATACAGATCCTGGTTGACCTTATGAAAGTGAGTACCGTACCTTGACTGTATTGTAATTGCCAACAATTTGCTTATTGTCGTGGGAACCAGTAAAACTGGATTCTGAGTTGATAATCATTCTATTGTTACCACGCTTTCCCGATCACGAACTCATAATAGCGCGTCCTCAGAAAAGTTGAAACGCTAAGTCTCATTGGAACAACTGTCAAAAGCGCGCTCCGACGGGTAGACCTAGCACTATCGACAGCGAATTCTATTGATTCTATTGAATTGCTCTGTTTACTAACTTCAATAAGAGTCCCAAGTTTTAGTATCTTTTCCTCAAGACTTTTAACTCCTGTTTTGCCTTAAGACAGTTTATTTATGCGATTGCTATTATTAAAACAATTTATTCCAGTTTTGGATTTTTAGACTTGTTGACTGTATATGGATACGATCACCAAATGCTTCGACGCGATGTGAAGCGGAAAACAGACAATTACGACCGATAAGAATTCAAGATGCTAAAATGACCTTAAAAGGAGTTTATTTTAACCATATTTTATTCCGTCGGAAAGTCTCCCTTTTACTATTGTTGTACGCATATTTTTGGGAGGTTCGTCATTTGTGACAAAACGATTTTATATCTCACTCAGCCTCATAGCGTATGTACATGAAAATAATGAACTTTTTGTGGATGTGATTATTAGTTCAAAATCTGTACATAGCCCCAATTTTACTCCCAATAAAAAATGTGAAATTGGAAATTATTTTTATCTATTCCCACATAAAACTATGTCTACCAACTCTCGTTCGCTATCTTTGTTGAAGCTCATTTTTAACGATGATTATATGAATGGATGTAATATAGGGTAAAATAAAGATAAGCGTTCTCATAAAAAATCCACAACTATGAACACTACAAGGTTATGCTTGAAACTACGAAAGTATGTAAAGTATTAAACATACTTGTGAAATTTGTATGTGAGCCAAACTTATATTATTATATTAATATTGTATAATTTATATTATTGTATTAAGAGCTTTAGAGGATGATATAATTTACATTTATTTATGGCGTAAGGAAATAATATCTGTAATGAAATATAATTTAACAAAATAGCATGTATATTGTCAATATATTATTTTTAAGTATAACATTCACTCTCAAAATTCGACTTCAAAATAATTTTACTCCTCGTGGAATAATTAGATAATCTTTCTATTTTCTTCCGATGAGACCTTAAAGGGCTGTGACCATACCTTTGTTTAAAAATAAACAAATACATATTCAAGCCAAGTTGCACCACCACAAACTTGTGTCATATGGATGACACCAGAAGAAGAGGTAAGATATCAGTTCTCGAAACGCGGTTTCAGTTTGTATTTACCATTGCATTGGTAAAAAGGGGCCACGGACTAGGCTGGGTTTTAAATTCAAACCGCAAACGTCCGGTCGCCAGCTATGTAGGTCTTTGCAAGCCGCGCGAGGTTCGACAAACCAATCCTACTGGCCGAGTAAGTACTCTCGTACGTGCGCATATCGTAATATTCTCACCGCACGCGTTCCAGTTCTCAGGATGGTCCGGCGGCCGGATGCGCGCTCGCACAGGCACGCGCACCTCGCTATAAATCAATTTTGGGATTCCAACACGAGAAGGGCTGTAATTTATTTTACGACTGTGGAAGTACACATCGCATCCCTAATTAGAAGACATCGTACACCTTCATTTCCTCCACGATGCTTTAACGGTTTGGGAAGCCACGGATTATTATTAGCCATTTCCTAAACGCGTTTCTGTCATATTTATGTTTCCCTAAGCAACACGTCACAAACTGCAGTTCTAAACATCCCTTTCATTGTTGTTGTTACAACTTAAGTAAACGGCCATTATTAGTCGTAATGTAATTAAACCGTTTACGACTTCAATAGAGTTACAAGTTTTAACAAGTTCACCAGGTTAACTAATAGATAGATTGAACAGGTGTTTTGGTAGAAAATAGATCAATCCTTTAAATCTACTAAATAAATACTCCTCTTCTTTATCAAGTCAGCTTTTGGAATGCAATATCTGAAATGCATAAATAACACATATAATAATATTAAAGCTTATGCATTTTAGTTTTTCAATTTTACGTGGGTATTTTTAGTATTTTGTATTAATGACTACTATAATATTAAAAAATGAAAATCCTTGCACTGATATGAAGATGCAGTAAACTTTGACAAGCAATACAGGTCATAAATAGCCTACGTTGAGGTTGCTTTAAAGTTTATTATAAAAGATCAACGTTGGATTATAAAATGTATCTACTTACAACTTTTCACAATGCTTGTTGGCTTTTTATTTTTATAAACACGCGATTCCACAGGAACATTAAAAATAATGTTATTATGTAATTTGTGCACCTGATGAGACAATGAGAATATCTCTTTACATAGATTACACTATATGTTGTAGACTAGGAGACTCAGATATCGAAATGATGATGAGCTTCTTCATCGCCGATTGTTTTTATCTCCCAGACGGATATGGCTTGAGATTTCAGACGCTGCATCAAGAGGAAGGTGAACTGGAGCTAAACTCAATATTCACGTCGAGGCATTTCATAAAAACTTTACTTTTTACCATATCTAGCTAGCATTGTGACATAAGCTTTTAAAAAGTAAAATATTTACATTTAACATTATATTTATTTTAAAGATAATATAGAATAACTTACATTAAAATAAGTTTTTTTTAGTAATAACCAATCCAAAATTGCTATAAATTACTAATTATTTAAAATAATATTTGTAATTCTTTATTAATGTAAGGATTACTAAATTCCATAATTTTCGAAAGTTTATAAAACATCGAAACTGGTATAAAATTATTAAAATAGTTTTTGCTACCATAAAAAAATTGATTTAAGTTGGGTTAAATTGATATAGAAACGTTACTTAATTATGCAATAAATCATATAATATTAGTATTATAAGTGAGTATTACAATATATATGAGTGTTAATATTATAAGTAAATGTCACATTCGATATGATCACTTCTCCATTACAAACCACTTAGGGTGGTATAGATATGTAGCGATTAGTTCCCTCAATCTCAATCCTGGATATGTCTCTGGGTTGACGAACTGTTGGGTAACTTTAGGAGAAAGTGGAGTGTCCCTAACTAACCTGCAGTGCAGGCCTTACAAGGTGCAGGTGGTGGTTGCGACACGCTGGAAAGTATCACGGCAGCGCCGCAAGTAGTGCTTGCCGCACCGGGCACGCCGCAAGCACACCTACTGAGCAGTGCGCAGTGACGTGAGTCAGCACTAACTTTGGTGCTTGCGTTTACTTCTCCTCACACATGGCCGAAGGAGTAGTCAGTAACCTTGTCAAGCTACGACGGTCATCCCACGACCCTGTTGCACAAAATCTAATAAAACCGTCCACTCTTCGATCAATTGCAAATAATCCGTGAGACCCTAAGCACTCATGTGATTGGACTCTTGCAAACAATTCGTGAGACCACAGTCAATAGTGTGATCTGTCACTTACTAGCAATTCTTGAAACCCTAATCCCTTTTGTGATCGCTTTCAAACAATCCGTGCGACGCTAGCCACTCTTATGATTGGTCATTTGTGAGGAATTCGTGAGAGCCTAACCTCTCGTGATGTCATTTGAAAGCAATTCGTGGAACAATTGCAAGTCGCGTGATCATTTGCAAGTCGTTCGTGATTTCATAAACACTAACGTGATCGCTCACTTGCGTGCAATTGTTGAGACCCTAACCACTCATGTGACCGGCCACTTGTGAGCAACTGCTTAGACCTTAACCACTCATGTGATTACTTGCAAGCAATTCGTAAGACCGTAGCCACTTGTGTGAATGTTTTATTCAATTTTCTCTTAGGACATATCCATATCCTAACTCGTCGATTTCAATTTTTCTGTGTTACCACAGAAGGAAGAATTTTGGATTCTGATTACATGTGTCGGTCTCATTATGGGATCTCTCCTTTATTCACATAAACACGAATACAATAGAACATTGGAATGGCATTCATTCATTGACTCGAGTTTTGAGGATGTATTTGGTGAAGTTTAAATCACAATGTGTGATACATCTCCATTGCAAAATGTGCAAAGAGGTAACGGGAACCCTTAAATGCCAGGATATGAAGCGATTGCTGAAGTCAAAGATGCCGAAAGATAGGAGAAGTACCAGGATATGAATCGACTGCTGAAGTCAAAGATGCCGAAAGATATGAGGAGTATCAGCATATGAATCGACTGCTGGAGTCGAGGATACCGAAAGATATAAGTGCTGGAGTCTAAGATGCCGAAAGATAGGAGAAGTACCAGGATATGAATCGACTGCTGAAGCCGATGATGCCGAAAGATAGGAGAAGTACCAGGATATGAATCGACTGCTGGAGTCGAAGATGCCGAAAGATAGGAGAAGTAGAACGATCACGGTCGCGGTCCACGGCGCGGGCGAAGCGTATCGGAACAGCTCAGCTGGGCCTGAGGCGGGGGTAGCGAAGTTGCCGCATATGGAAATGAGCCTAGCTGTCATTGACACTCACTTTCCCACAGTGCCGATATGGCTCCAGTTCAAGGTCAACCACTCCCCGGCGATACCGCCGCCATAGCCACCGACCAGCGGCCAGTAGAGGCTAATGTGTGCAAGAATCTGCTCACACGTGCGTGTCCCGCCCCGCCTTGCCCGGCTCGAACCTTCAATGAAACCCGCATTTGCATGAATTAGTTGCGCAGCGAATTTCTGATTGGTCCTTTTGCAATCATGAATGGCATATCCTGTAACCGTAGTACGTTGGGAAAGGATGTGGGTGGTATTCGAGCGGAAACCACTCGACAACTTCCATCACCGTGACTATACCATTATATTAATGTTATTAAGGTTTGAGGTCTTATTTTGAATAGAGTTTTTAAGCTTTTCGTAAACTGAAAATGACTTATTTGAAATTTTAAAAATATAAATTAACCAGATTTATGTAACTAAGATGTGAAAAGGTTTTGCACTGCTGGCTAACCCGTGCTGGATCGTAAGCAATAGTTTGTTTTATTACAGAATTTTATAGTCAAAACCGAGTAGCTACAAGGAACAGCAGTACAGATAAAGCTACTTAGAAGGAATATCATCTAAAAGTTTTCATAGAAATTTGGTAGTCAAAACCTGCCATTGTTTGTAGATTAGTAATCAACCAATATAAAGTAAAATCGATAGTAATGGTCTTATACAATGCTCTTGTAAAGTAGTTTCTTGAATGGCCATAAATCAGCGATTAACTTTTATGGTGAGATATTTACCGCGGCAATGACGTGACGTAACTTAGCACCTTTACTGAAAGTAACAGGAAATGATTGTGTTGCAGTTTTTATAGTTAATTTCCCTTTCTAACTCCCCAGAATAGAGTCTTGCTTAGTGTAGCTAATGCAAAAACTCCACGGTCCCACAACCGTTCCAGGCATTGGAAAGTTCCTGTACAATGCATGAATAGCTGCAACGTTGCACTTGTTCCAACAAATTGAAAGTAGACACTTACTTCCCTGCTCATTGAACAGCTGCCAATCCATCTGTCTAGGTTGTGTTTGGCATAGCAACACGTCCGGCAATGGTCATTGCTCCGTTGCTTTGCCAGCCTTTCCCTTTTCTTGCCGCTCCGCAGTTTCTAAGAAAGTACCTCTTGATTTATTTCTCTGGCCACATTCCCGATTGTCCTTGAATTGTGAGCCACTTTTGGCACTACTAGAAACCATCGTGACCATCGTAAGTATGCAATGTATTAATCAACAAAAACTTTGTTGTACGCCTTTTCATGAATATTATTACTTATGTTTTGTGGTGTTTAGATGAAGAAGGGAATATCAGTAGGTTTGAATGCTAAAGGTTCCAAGATTGCCTCATATTTCAGGAAATTTTGTTGATCAGAGTCAGTAATCCGTTTTGGAATAAATCAAGCAAATGCCAGTTAATAGTTCTAATAAAAGTCTAGATTCATGTCTGTTATAAATGTAGCATACAAAAAGCAATATATTAAATTGTATCAAACCTTTACAGCCTACTTATCATGGTATGACTTATCAATGATTTAACACAACGCAATAAACTAATAGAGCATTGAATATTATTTATGAACACTAAACCTTTACAGCCTACTTATCATGGTATGAATTTCCAATGATTTAACACAACGCAATAAACTAATAGAGCATTGAATATTATTTATGAACACTAAAATATATAAGGATTCTACCGGGAAACATTCTTTTTGAAGATCTTCAAAGATTAATTGTCGGGAGTTACAGGAATTACAATATTGTAACCCTTCGTAATGGTTATGATGCTGTTGTTGACCATCTTGGTATGAAAGTTTTTCTGTAGTACAGCCATAGCAAATAGCTTATTTAAGGCCTATGATCCTCGATATTGAGTCACAGCGAGTGGAATATTATCAGACGCAAACTTCTTGAAGAGCACAGGGGCGGTATTACTCTGGAAGGAAATGGTGGACATATGCTAAGCAGTCGGTGACTCAGAACGCCCGCGACCTGTCCCTGACACGCTGATTCATGCGGATCTTCCACTGAGATACTCGCATTGTGCACCTGAAGCTGGAAGTGGTCAGATTGTGTCCCCAGACGTGGGGGCTAACAAGTTGGCGTCTCTGGGGCTATTGGAGTTTCCTGTGCAGCCAATCCCTGCAATTTCCAGGTCTCGTAAACACAGTACATCGTCGCCAAGTTTCCATCTTTGTCTTCCCTCCGTCTAGGTATCATTTCAGATAACACCCTTTTGAGTTTGATGAAAAATGATGCTGTTTCAACCAAACTGCAAGGAATGGTTGACAAATCTTTGAAAATAGCAATAAGCGCTTACAATTTATACCCCATGATCGTCACTACCTATTAATAACGTAAGTTGTTTTTTCAGCCTGGGGAGCCTCCAAGGCTTTGTGTGAAACGGCCAAAAACGCTGACGTTTTCTCCAGACGTGGTAAGTTTATAAGTTTTTGTTCTATCCTGAAATCTTACGATAAATGAATATCGTATTATAAACAATTTAGTCAGTCAATTATAGGTGAACCGCTAACAAAAAGACACTGGGCGATTTTAGTTCACGCAGAGTGGGGTAAAAATACCCCTTCATCGCTGTGATGCTGCCCTCTTCCAGTATCCCCACCACTGCTAGGCACTCGCCCGCTTGCTCTATTCCCTGACCAGGCCACTACCATTTAGTGGCTAACCTCACACCAAAATGCAAGCTCCCTGGATACGTCTATGGCTACACTAGTCTGTTCAATTAATATTTTACGCTTGTATAGGCCTACACTCGAAAATACAATATAGTTAGAGAGTAGATAGCCTAAGTAGCTGCAGTGTAAACAAAATGGCTCGAGCGAGACATGACCCACACAGCTGATAAAACAGAGGAGATTTGTCCCACTCCCCACCACTGGAGGGAGCCCCTCCTGCGCGTGGCTGCTCAGATATTTGCTTCTGCGCAGGTTTCTTTGCGACCGGTCTATCTATACTTCGTTTTGTCAGTCCGTTAATAACCACTTTCTAGAGAAACAAGGCTACGAAAGATTCTCGATCCTATTGGCACATACATTCTAAACAATGTTAAAATTAAAAGAAATAAATATTCCGAAACCGATCTTATTCGATAACTTTTCGCGAGAATACGAGTCATATTCGGCTGTCTTCTTCTAAAGATGATATTGGACGTATAACACACTACCAGGTACTTTTACTTCTAGAGGTGGCCTTCCTGGGTGTGAAGCGTATTGTGTAATTGTAGTAACTCTGGAGCGCGGTTGCTGTTGCGTGGGGTTTAATGTTCCCAAATGAGAGACTACGCGAGTAAGAAGGCCTGGAAAGCCTTGCAAGCGCCTAATCCCTCGGGATAGAGCGATTACACCATGAAATCACTGTCCTCCATGGAAAAACTAGTCCGACACGGAAAAGACGAGAATTAAATTCGATAACCACCAATTATGATGCAAGGGGAAGCGGTAATTGTTCTACGACAGGAGTGCCCGGCTATTATCAATGATGCAGGCTAATGAAGAGCGCTCGTGCCGGGTACTGCAGGATGTCGTCAGGCTTCGGTACAGCGACTGTCTCCGGCACAGGACCGCTAGCCGCTAGGATTGTCTTATCTGGCCATCCGTTCCGCCTAGGAATACATAGTCGCAGTTCTCGGCAATGGCTAGGCGTAGCAGTAACGGTCCAGCAACTGGTACTGTTTAGATATGAATATCGATCCACTTACATTGCAGATTCCCAGCTCAGAGGATTCTAAATCGCACGCCACTAATAAATCCACTAACTTTCACCCAAGATTTATAACACCAAGACAAGTACAAATATTTTTTTCTTCAAGTTCAAAGCTAATTTTTATTTATTAACTAAATTATAAAAGGTAAAAGCAAAACAAGTATAAAACAGGGCATTTTACTTAAAATTAGCGTATTTATTTAAAAATAAAAAAGAACTATTTACAAAACTGGTTATTAGAAATAAATTTAAAATCAATTAAATACACCTCGTTGCACTATAAAAAAGATAAATATTTCAAACTCCGCCACAACTCGATTAAGAATACTGAGTTACTTAGTAAACGTGCACTCATGACAACCGAGAAAGCTGTAATACTCCCAACGGATATGATTGGTTATGGCTCTGTAGAAGACGCAGATCTGTCTAGCAAGTGGTTGGAGTAAAACAAAGGGCGCTTCCCCCCTCCCACAAAGTGAAGGTCGTTTATAGGTACTTCTTTGGCAACCGCGATAAGGACGAAGTCTTGCACCGGGCATTTCGAAGGCCTTTTGTAAACAAAAAAACTCTCCAAGAGACATAATCTATAAAATCGAATATAACTGTATTTGGCGTTTTGGTCAAAGTAACCATTCTAATATATCCGTCTACTGCGTGGGAAGGGTTTCAAGATATTGAACCCATGCCCGAATGTGGGAAAACAATGATAAAGAAGCTGTTTCCTAAATACACCTAAATTCATTTAAATTTACATGGCAGTGGGGTAGGTAAATCATTATTCCATGTAGCCAGTCTTTGCAGAATGGACATCTTGTTCCTCATAGACTTCATATGATTCCAACAATTATACCTCTCTAATCATGAATTTTCCAATTCAAATCGTGTGGACGGGCCATGTGTCAACACAAGGTAACTGATTTGGCGCTGGATATTTTAATGTTATCTACCTCTTTTCACGCTTTTTGGTGTTGTGGTTGTGATTGAGTTAAATTGAATCTTGAGGGAACTGATCCCAACCCGATCAGCGAAGCGTATTCTACCCGTGTACTTGAGCCATTCGGTTCGTCCTTATTTCAAAATCGTTCGTAGAACTCTGCAGTGTTGTGTCGTATGGACTTTGTAATTGGATGTTCTTCAAATTCTCATGTAAAAATGAAAACTAAAGTGGATATGCTTTATCCTAATTGAATTTTTACTTAATTTAGGTTCTGGCTGAGAAATAAATAATCTTTCACATGTACACCGAGAGCCTATAATGAAGAGTCGGTAGTAGAGAATATTGAAATGTAATCTTAAAGTTTTCTCCCACTATTTCTGTAACTGATTATTTTAAGTAACTAAAACATAGGATAACATACAATTTTGAAGTTAATAATTGCCGAAATTACTTCTTTAAGACTTAGCTTAAGATAAATGTACACAAAATATATAAACACATACAGTACAAGAAATATATAGAAACAATTACAATTGTTATTTCTTTATTCTTCAAAAGTAATAATTTGTCGTCAATGATTGTGTTAAATAACGTACCAATTGGTGCATATTGTATTAACTTGTTAATGTTGATTATAAAAATCATGAAAAATCGTTTGAACAACATAGACGCAATTTGTTTTGATATTATAAAATCTTCTGTGAGTGAAAAATAAGATTTCAGTTAAGTGTTTGTGGAAATCTGATAGTATGAATAAGTGAGGACTATGAGATTGACGCAACCATTAAACATTCCTTCATCTTTGACCCTCCTTCCCGTTGTAGCAATAGCCTGAGCCTTCGAGTGCGCCTGCGCAGATAACCGGCTTACTGTAATAACACCGATTGTCACTCCGCTCCATTGCGCATGCGCTCTACCGTGCAATATAACATTTCTCTGTTATCACCATTATTACGCTCCTTTCCTCTCTTCGACTGTGTCATCATCGATTTCCGATTTTCTATTAGAGCAACAGTGTGTTATTTGAGTTGAGCTATAATACTAGCTATTACAGTTTTCTCTTGAACTCTCTTCGTGGTATGATTTCCAATCCCAGTAGACAAAGAGCTATAGTGCAACATAACACTTTCGAAAAAAATAATTAGTTCGTAAATTTCAATACATATTGTTACTGAAGTAAATATTTTTGTGCGTGTTGCTAGGACGTGAACAATTTCACGCTGTAGTAACAAATGTTTCCCAGGGACTTGGCTTTCTCTAGGTTGTACGAGCAGACGTGTCAATTACAAATTCCGTTACCACAAATGTTAATATTATAAGTCGCTGTGCGGTGTAAATTGATACAGACGTGGTTCAACAACATTTACCTTGACTGAGGAATGAGACGCAGTTTTACTAAAGCATTGTACTCTTATTACATTAACAGTGTGGAAAACAGTGTCTTTCGTCTGGCAGTGATTAGCGTTTTAATGGAAAAAACTCAGAAGTATACGTATAGGATAATTACGACACTCGTTTTATTATCATAATCTGATTTTCTGCATACTTACGACCACCAAATACAAAACTTTACCACATAGAAATACCCTTGGCGCATTTTAGATACTAGATCTATGGTAAAGAGAATCCTGAGTTTCATGGCATAGTGATTAGGCAACGATAAGTATTAAAATAAATAGGTCATTTACACCTACAATTCAAAAAACTTTTAGGACTATAAATTATTTTCAGTAAACCTTTCAGTTATCTTTCAAATTTATTCATTAAAGCACTGATAGAGCTACGAAAATTTGTTTTTATCCTAGATATTTTGGTATTTCTCAAATGTTACCTCTGGAATAATTAAACAGAATTAAGCAAATGAAACCCAGGCGTCTCACTGAGTCAAATTAAACTCCCTCGTGTTGTGCTATGTCACGTAAATGGTATTACTAGGTCTGGCCATCGGATTGTGCAATAAATAGTAGTTCAAATAACAATGTAAATCGAGATCTACTCGATAATTGTAATGCATTGTACTTGTTTCATGTTGCATATTATTTTACGGTCGTTCTTTATATGTCTGAGGAACATAAAAAAATATGTTCTTCTAAAATTTATTCCGCTAATCAAAAGATTTGGTTGGTTAAGTTTTGGTTAATCGAGAGACTAGTGTATTTTATTATTCATTTAAACACAGCATTTTAACCATTTTCATATAGATTCGTTTGCTGACAAGTTTTATGACTTATGATTAAAGCCTTTAAAGGAAATAAGTAAAATACTAATTACGTCTATAAGTAATGGTTTTAGGTTCCTAATAATAACAATAACAACAACAACGACGACGACGATGACGATAACAATCACGATGACGATGATGATAACAATCACGATGACGATGATGATGATATCGATAATGAACAATAATTATAATGATAATAGCAATAATACATTCGTTTTCAGTAAATTAAAAAACGAAAAATATTTTATTTTTGATAATTTAGTTGGTAATAGTCTAAATTCATGTATTTAAAACGAGCAATGTACGCGTTGTTCAAGTAGGGTTTGTAAGTGCAGGTCACTTTTTCAAGCTCTCAGGGCCTCTTTGAATTGAATGAAAACAAAGGCCCCGCTGAACCACATCCGAATGTCGGGATAAATTACACGCTCTCGACTCCTGGTTGTCGGAGGCGGAAATTCACGGTGAAGCCGGTCCATAGTGCGTGCGATGCACATCCGGTTCGGAAGTGGACCAAATCTACTCCGCCGTTGTCGTTGGAGTATGAATAGACAGCGAATCTAGGTTTCAGCTGTGGCGACGTATTATATACCAGAGTCGTTCTTAGTTAACCCCTGAATATTGCATTACTTGTCTGATTATTTATCAGATCCTTCCCATTTCAATCCTCAATGTCTGTTTTACCCCTCATTGACAAGTTCTGGAGTCCTAGTTTCAGAATTTGCGACATTCTAATTCCGCCTTTCAACCATTAGTGTCGAAACCTACTATCGATTGTCACCACTATCGATTGTTTTACTCTGAGTTGCACTAAAACGATACAAGCGATAGTGATATTATCATTATTGAAGTGTATTTAGAACTATAAATTAATACTCAGTTTGTTTAAAAAAACCAATTTAAAAATATTCTTTAACGCTCAGCCAAATTCCGTGAAGTAAGTAACATGCACCATCATCGAACTCCGTTTTGGCTTTGGTGTCAAATTTTGACTATCTTATGTTTCAGGGCATTTTTTAAAGGTAGATGAGTACTTACCTAATCGTTGAAATCTAAAACGACGTAAAAATAATTATTATACCTTAGAGAAAGTACTCGCTTTAAATGTACACAAACAGATAGATAAAAATAATAAACAGTGTTTATACAGAACAATTTATTACATTAGACATGCTCTTTCAATCAATATTTCACAACTTTAGAGAACAAGATGGGATTTTCGCTACTCTAAAGACAGTGGGGCGTAGCCCGGAGGGATTTATCGAACGAAGAATAGGCCTATATTCACCCTAGAGACGGTAAGAATGTCCATGTTAAATTTCAGTACATTGACAATCGGTTGAATAGTTTACGCGTGAAAGTAAAACAAACAGACAAAGGCACTTTCGCATTCATAATATTATTAGGATATAAAAACAATCGATTGTACAAACGATTTCATTATTTGCATCGATTTTAATAATCGAACACAATAGAGGAACAGCATTGTATCCTCGTAATTCATCTATGGATACAATCGGTAAAAGGACGAGCGAACACCGCCTCACTCACCTCTCTGGACGCTGACGTGACTAATAAATTAGACCAGCCTACTCAGCACGGAAACGGTAGTTAACCTCTATTAGTCGAACTGGCTTCAATAACAATGTTTTAGTGTTGGTCTAAAAGGTGTCCGAGTTTAAAACAGGCTTTTGGTCACGCTAGCCGCAGGCATATGTGTGGGGGCTTTGCTCGTTCTTTATATTGATTGATGACAAGACGACTGATGTTTTTTTTTAATGCCACTTCATTCAAACCAATTTTCTTTCGTTACGTTAGTACCAGTAAACGTTGCCAAAGTGTTTATTTTTACTTTAAACTTACTTATAACAACGTTATAGGAGGAAGTTTTGATGGCTTTTCAATAATCTTTCAAAATACCATGGATAGATGTATGGTGACAAATGCATATCCGTCCTATACATTTAGCAGTCTGGTAGTTTGGAAAAAAAATCATGAGTGAACATTAATTAAAATGTGTAATTAATGATAATCATGAATCCCGTGCCCCACGATCATGGCTTCCCACATTCCAATGGCAAATGCAGATTCAGAAAAGGTAATCTTGAATTTGGAAACCCAAGTACCCAAGCCTATACTGATCCAATATTTATAAACTTTAACTTTGCACATTTTAAGGTTCCTTGGCATATATATTTAGGTGCAAAAGTTACAATCCATTTATGACCACTTCGACATTTTTTTTTGTTTTCTTAGGACAAGAAGCTTATAAATTGCACTTACTCCTGTAAGAACCTTAGCGCTGCTTCAAGAGTGACAGGATATTCCGGATGGGTAAGGTTAGGAGGTAGGGGCCGCCTGCTATCGAGATCCATGAGGAAGAATTAGGGCACTAATTTCAAACCAGCTCTGAACCAGCCTCTTCAGTCAAAGCAGGCAGGGGGTAGCACACCCTTGTTGAGACTAGCAAGAACCTCTGATAGTTAGAGAACGAACCCCATCAAACTCCAACAGTCATCTCCCGCAGTAGACTATACCTATGGAATTGCCCTTGCACCCAAGAATCTCGAAATTTGCGGTTAGTGGTGTGCTGCTCCTGGACACCTATAGGGTTGCCCAGATTTATGTGACATATCGGTTTTTGCTGTGCCCAGTATTAGGTTCAACTGGAAGGTATAAACCAGCCAGAAGTGATCCCTGCTGGGTGACCACTTTGACATATTCCGAATCCAGTATAATCATTTATAATGAAGTCTGACGCTTTAGTGTCCGCAAATCCTTGGCACTGTTGGAAAGTGGGAAGGGTAACGATTTTTTCCTAACCTCCTCTTAGGCAATACGTTCTGGATTAGTGTTCGCCCATTAACACCTACCGAGCCTCTCGGAATATTGGCGGGTAGGCGTTTCAAATCGCTCGGTTTTCACGGCTCCCACACTTCTTTCTGACCCAGTTGCCCTAATTGCTCTGTCGAACCGGGAGATCCATAAAGATAGCAGCGCTGTGCCTCAGGGTGTAATTTGGGCGCTGGACCTGCGTCCTCGCGTCACGGAGGATATTGTTCGCGAGGAAACCGCTGAGAGAGACGAGAAACTTAAACTGTCTCAGTGACACTCTATGCTAGATTTTCTCAACACCAACGCTTCACCAACATTAATAATATGAACTTAGTGACTAAAGATTCACTATATACTAATATATAGTTTAGTTAAAGACCTGTTGCCATATCAACCAGAATAACACAAATACATAATTAAACCGTACTAAACATATCCTCTTGTCCAGTACCAAGTTTAAAGTCCTCTCACAACAACCAGAATGACGCAATTACTTCACTAAACCTCCATAAATACCCCTCTTATACAATATGAGTTATCAGATCCTCTCAAAAAAACCCGAATGGCACAGATACATCATTGAACATCCAACGACAGGTACCCTGTTGTCCAGAATGAAGTTAGAATGAAAGTGCTCTGAGAAGACCCAGGATGAGACGCATATACAACACAGTCAATTATATAACGCGGCCGTGAGACTGAGAGCGCGGGGTAACCCGAGACTGTGCACGAGTATCGAGTGACGCTACAATCCGATTGTGTCAGCGGCTCTCGGTTCGACCAGTCGCATTGACACGCCGCCGCCTCGCCGCGCCGCACCTCTACTGTCGTGCGTTAAACGGATTAGCGAGCGGTATCATGTGGTAACCGCCGCAGTACCGCGTACTGGCGGTATATATAACACAGGTGGAATATAAAAGTGTGGATAGTATAAAACAATATTTAAAATAAATATGTAACGTCTTGCATAAAATAAATATGTAATGTCTTGCAGATCGCCATGGGTAAAAAAGCAATATTGAGACCATAATGAAGTTTTTATTTACTCAGCCAGACAACGTATCACAGGTTTTGTTGCTAGTTGTTTTGTTACAAGTTAGGTAATTTGGAAAGTCTTGCTGAAAATAGAAGAAAGGTTTGGGAATTCAAAATTGGATAACCAAAAAGACATGGTTGTTTCAAATTTGTTGTATTTAGCGTGCACTTAAAAGTTTCAGAAAAATGTATATTAAAAGTATTCGCTATACGTGGGGTATAAAATACAGTTGTCATGTTTTATGTCAAAGGGTAAAATTTTGCCCGCAAACCTAAGTTGTGTAATTTGGAAAGTCTTGCTGAAACTGGAAGAAAGGATTGGGAATTAAAAATTGGGTAACTAAAAACACGGTTGTTACAAATTTGTTGCATTTAGTGTAAAAACTACTTAAAGTTTTCAGACAAAATGCATATTAAAATTATTTGCCATACGTGGGGTAAAATGTTGTCTGCAGGCTGTTAGGTAATTTGGAAAGTCTTGCTGAAACTGGAAGAAAGGTTTGGGAATTCATTGGAAACCTGAAAACCTGTTGTATATAGCGTATAAAATTACTTAAAAATTTAGACAAAATGTATATTTAATGCATTTCCATACGTGGGAGATTTTATGTGAAAAGTGAAAATAATTTACATCACAAAATCGATAAACAACGTTTTTTAAGTAAGTGCCACCGGTGTCGCATAATTTTTTAGATTGCGCCATATTAAAATTGTGTGGTCTGGCATTTTTTGTGAACCGTGTATACAAAATAATATGCCTCATTGGTACAGCAGTGAACACATTTAATCAAAAAGGCGTAATTTTGAAAATTCTTTG
Source organism: Homalodisca vitripennis (assembly GCF_021130785.1). Taxonomy (NCBI): domain Eukaryota; kingdom Metazoa; phylum Arthropoda; class Insecta; order Hemiptera; family Cicadellidae; genus Homalodisca; species Homalodisca vitripennis. The sequence goes on from NC_060207.1 coordinate 204,429,596, forward strand.
TTCATTTTTGTTTACAAATTAGCATTTATTTTTCTCGTTTCATTAAGGGATTTAAAACTACATGTATTTGATTTATACGTGGATCTTTTTAGATTTTCAATAGATTTCTCGGGGAATCCATTCTGAGGATGTGAAGTATCGACAATTTGTGCAATAATTTTTCGACCGATGTCGACATGCAAATTTATATTTCTGTATAGAAGAATAAAACCGCTTTATTCAATTTTTTTTAAACCAAATATAGTGTGTGTTTAAAAAAAAATTATAGGTATAGTAGGTCTGGAATGACAGCCTAACAGGGTGTATCCAAAAAGGCTCTGGCGTCATCTTGTGGACGGAGGGCGACGAGCCTCGGGCGGGGATATTTCCCGCGCGAGCGGGAAGGCGGTGGAAGCTAGAACCCGGTCATTTGAGCCCACGACGATAACTTTGATAACACTTAATGTTGCACGTGACTTAGGGTCTGTTCAGTCCTCAAATTGCAGGCTATCATCGCGGAGTTACGGCTTCATCGGAAACGCAAAGTTAACCACTGTGGTCAGGGCCGGCTCGTGCCTTACTGACCCCCTTGGTCGTAAACCACCTGCGATTTGTTTCTAACCCCCCCCCCCCCATCATCATCCGCTGCTTCTAGGTGGATAGAAAGTACCTGTTTACTTATTGTGTAGAGTAGGCCGGGACGCTTTACAGATGAAATCACCTATCGAGCATAAAGGTGCCACCCAAATTATATCCCTATGATGATCTTTTCGCTTCTAGAAATAGGCAAGCAAATTCAGAATGATACAGACTTGTACAGTCAACTTTTGGAAAGGTCTTGGACGTGGAGTTCATCTCCGAAATGAACTTATTTATCTCAAACCATACAAATCTGGTAAATGAAATACTGTTAAACATATATTTTCTAAAAGTTTTACATCGATTTAGTTCGCAGTCGTTTAAGAAAGATTAAATTATGGTGGTGGTTATCGTAAATGTACAAATCAACTCATGATTTTGAATTCCAACTTCGTGCAAATGTTTTCCGGAACAGTTTTGCTACTCGTCGATGATACAATTTAGAGAAGTAGCAAAATCGTTAAGGAAGGATAGAAATTAATGTTGAATTAACCCATGCTAACTTTAATCAGTTTACCCTTAGAATGTACTGAAAAGTGACAAATTTCAATACAGACCCAATAGTGCCACAATATCTGGAATTTTTTAAAAAACTGTAATCTTATTTTATGTTAAATTCTAGTTTACAAACTAAATAACGCTTTATCGTCATCCTACACACGTTGAAATTTCAATCAAATATGACAGTAACAGGGGTTTTCGAACATTTTCCATCGTTTTGTGATAGGAGAAATCAGTAAACACCACCTATGTTCAATTTCTGACGTTCAATTGTTCAGTGCAGACTTATTGCGACCTAAGATCAAGATCACTTATCCACGAATTATTCCGAACGGCAAGGTTCGTCTATATTATGGATACCTTGGTTTTAGCCTTATAAGAGCACTAGTAATCATCAAATTCTTTCACGCATTATTTTTGTTCGTAGAATAATTTAAGATGACCAGTGTTAAAGATGAATAATAAAGCATCCAAAATCTTATTTGGCATTTTCTAAATTCTCTTTGGCTATTCTGAAAGATATCACCTTTATTTAAGCTTTGTTGTCTAAATATTGAAATAGTAGACTACACATTATAAAAAACCCCACAGGTTTAGAGTGACTATTAATCGTATATTTAAAATGAGCATTTTACATTATTGTATGGCCAAAATAAGGGCCTAGAAGCGTTTGGAGTTGAACATTGTTCTTATCAGGTTTAATTAAATTCGGCTCTTAAAGATTTGTTGTGAAATTTTTACGAACTCGGAAATACGGAGTCTTCTTCTGAAGGGGAAGTCATAAATGCTGCAGCTCAAAGAAAGTTCCATCGTTGTGCTATGAGCAAGACGTGCATTCATTAATAAATACCGTAAAGACGACTTCCAAAACGAGCTTAGGAGTGGACGTGGTTCGCACGGCGGTTAGTATATCCACTGGAGCATACAAATTCGAGTGGGAGCCAAAACGGGTCTGAACTGATACTACGGTCTCGGTTCTCAGGTCGGCTGGGAGCGTCCAGACCTTCATACGGTGCTCTGGTTTGGCTCATTGGCCTATCGCCATATGGTCTGCAACTAAAACTATCCAGAGTGTGTCGGAACTTATGTAATGAATCGTTTCTTTGAAAAATATGTAACCTTTAGTAGCTGGGCTCCCTACAGAGTTTCATACAATAAATTGTATTTTCGAAGTGTTTTTCGTACAAATGCTACAAAAATGGAGGCTTTAGTCGTGTATGTTTCAATGTTGGACTATTGAACAACATCCTAGAAGATTTGAAGAAAGTTTTCAGAGAAGTTCTTCCTTAAATACACACAGTACAGAAACATTGCGAGTAAATTTATTTTAGAATTATAAATTCGGTGTTTCATGTGATTGAGCGTGAAAGAGGAAGGAAACCCGATTCTTGTTTTCTTCCGACGAAAAAGCGAGTTTGATGGTAACTCGAGGTCTTCACGCACGCAGATTTTCCTGGCCTGGTACATCCGAGGGGAAGGTTAAAAGAGTCGTACGGTCTGCGCTGCAGAGGCTTTCATAAATATGAGTTTATGTAGGAAACTCTAATTAGGTATCATTTGATCGAACACATTAACCAAGGACAATGTAAAACCAAGTAATTATTAAAAAAACTGAACAAATACCGAACAGAAAACTTTTAGTCTCCTAATAAGTTAGGAAGTAATTTTGGAGAAATCCACCGTGATGTTTATTGCCTGTCCCGGTGCTATAGAATAAATATTCGACATTACAACATACATGGTGTCATTTGGTCTTATTGGAAAATATCCGTTAACTTAGTAGCATCTGTGCACTTCCGGTCAACACAGTAAGTCAACTTCCGGTGACATGTAATGTTCAAATTGTTTATCTCAATGACTCAAAGTCTATGATAAAATCCGTATGAGGAAACCCCGTTTAGCAATTCAACTCCTATATAACACTTAGTTAAATCAACACTGTTTCATCGACTAACTGTTTTATCATATTGCTAACATAATTAGAATATTTTGGCTTTATGAGGAGACCCATCTTTGTTCAAAATATTAACCTAAAACTGGCAGATCCAGTGATTCACTATTTAGGAATTTTGGAAGAGGCGGACCTATACCATGATTGGCTATGTAGAATAACCAATCAGAAATCGATATGACTTTCTTATTTTAGGTTGACACCAACTTTTTGTGAATCTGATGCTAACTTTATTGTTGAGTTTGATATGAATACGTCTCAACAATAACTTTCTTTCTTATTGACAATTTTAGTATTTCCTTCATAAAACCAAAATCTCCGCTACAGACAAACGAAATACATTTCACATGATGAACCAGTAGTAGTAGATGCGTTTAGGTCTCATAACCAAAAGTAAAAATACTGCCATTATTGCACAATATCACGTTATCAATTAGGTGTAGTAGATCAATTGAAGATCACGCAACAAGAAACACGACAGTAGAAGATCAAGGCTACGTAGTAGAACATCGCTGTCATCACTGGCTAGCCCATGTGACTAAAATGCCTTTGCGCATGCTCACCTCATCATCGGAGCGTAGGTGACCTTCATTAACTAAGTGACTGTGGTGACCGGGAGTTAGTTGCGCCATCGGCTTCCTCTCGTGAGCCATTCTCTTGTAATTGACCTGCTTTCGGTAGTTACACCGGTTAATAGTGTTTTTGTGTTGGTGACAGTGTTCTGTTCGGTTGTAAGTGGTAGTTTGTGCTTCGACCTACCGTTCAAGTCTCCATGGAAGGATTATTTCTCGCCCTCGTCGGAGTATTCCTACGCGGCCTATTCGGTCACCAGACTCAATCTGTAAGTGTTAAGTGTTCGTGCCCTTTAGACGATTTAGAGATTCAAATTGGATCTTTATTCATACACTTAGACCCTACACGCCATTGCTTGTGTAGATTTGTCCTGTCTCGAAGGCCATTTATGAGTTGTCTTCGGCATGGCATTTTCGCAATCCAGCTAAGACTAAATATATCTATACTGATATATTATAATCTAGTGGTATCTATGTACGTTCGTGTGTTACTCAATCGCTTAAACACTACAGGACCGATTGTACTAATAATTTACATGAAAATTCTGAGTCCCTGGAGAATTATTGAAGAACGCCTACTCGTACTTCGATAATCCTTCTGGGCTACACCTACCCGGTCTCTAAAGTTGCAAAATATTAATTGTCTATTAAATGCAATCAACTGTTCTGTGCAAATATTATTGTTTTATACCAGCACAATTATATGTTTAATTAATTTTACCACTATTTTAAATTTTTTGCCTATATAGTCTTGACACTATAGACGTTTTGCAACTGATGTTGAGCACAGAGTAAGAAACTATCCAGATAAGAAAATTAAGTTTTAGTAAAAATGTACTTGTAACTGTATGTTTAAGAAATATGAAGTATGCAGTGCCTGTTCAGTACCGCAATGCAGATATCAGAGACAAAGTTCCTGTCTTACTATTAAGACTGTTACAAAACCCATTTTAGTCGTCTTTTGATGGAAGTAGGCTTCCCAGATCTTCTTATGTATATATCTTTTTTGATCAGGGCAACAAAGAAAACTCAATAGTAGCACCAGAAATGTCTTTAGATAGGAAGTAAATTGTAATGGCCGAAACTAGACGCTTTATTACCGAAGTAGGCTTCTCGCACTTGTGTATGTATATATTTTTCTTAATCGAGGAAATAAGACAAAACCAACTATGGCACAAAAAGAATACTATGACCGGAGTAAATTGCAATGCATAAATATACACTTTTTTCACATCGTGTTTGATCGTGGCAAACTCAACATTGGCGTCGCAAAATACAATTCGCTGGAACCAGAAGTACTCATACACCTGCCAATTCTACGAAATTGCATGCGAAGCCACGAGTAACTACTGCTAGTTAGCCAATAATAGGTCACTTTTTATATATATCCATTAGTTTAATTTGATCAGAACTTTTAATGCCAAAATTGAAATTTAACTTAATTCTTGCGTTTATTCGAATTTAAAGACGTTCTTGTAAAGAAGAAACCGTCCTATTGTTACAAAACTAATTAAAATGTTCTCAATAGATTACAATCATTATCATTTCGACGATCTTTGGAAATAATTGAATAAAGTTAAAGTGTGTACGTTGCGATACTTTAAGTAAGTTACTTCTTTTTATATAAAACGAATGTTTTGCAGTTAATAATATGATTTCCTGTATTGTTACTGAAATATAAAATTTAAATAGCATTTTAACAAATCATTCAATTTAGACAAGCTTGCTGAGAATTTTGAAAAGCAAAGTGCAAGATATAAAAAGAACACATACAGTAACACTATATATTAACTTCAAATTTAATTCCCGCTTACTTAAGGTTCACAAGAAAGGAATTTACACAGAACATGTTTTGTTACGAATCAAATCGATCACTGTTCGATCTCTTTCAATGTTAAAGCTTTTCTCGTTCTGATGAAATATGTATCCCAATCGTACCTTGATGTTGTGGAAACGTTTACATTTAACAGTTTTCCTCCTTGTTAAACGCCATCTTGAATAGTTACTGTATGAATAATTAAATGATACAAGGGGCATGCGCACCGGTAGGAAAACCTTGAACTCAAGTTGTGTAGTGAGACTTACAGTATAGGGCCTTATGCAATGTGAAAAACTATTAGACGCTAGACTCAACACTAATCAATCCTAAAACGGTATAACTTTTACATACCACTTTCTCCACTCTCGTAAAAAACCGACATGGGTGTTAAAAGCGTCAAATCCACATCACGTATTGCGCCGCACGAATTCACACCGTTTAAGGGGTGTCACATCACGAATACTGATGCTGTGACTTTCGCTTCTGATGAATGTCTAAAATCACGCACGGTCAGGGGACGACCGATAAGGAAGCGAACAGTGGCCAATAAAACTTGGCGGTGAGAGGCGCGGAGGTGCGGCTGCAGCCACTTTCGCGGCCAATGTCAGTGGCTGGACCGGGTGCTCCGTCCGCCAGGTGGCGCAGTTTACTCGGCCTTTCCAATTCAAAGCCCCCGCTTACCTTCTTACATAAGCCGCGGTCACTTCCGTCTTTTGGTGTCCGCTCCTTCACTCAGCTTTCTTCTAAATCATCGAAATTTGGTATTGTCTTGCTTACTTTGATTTTGAATCCACATTTTTCCCACCAGAGTTGCATGAAAAACTGTTATCTTCTTGATCAAATGTCGGATAGGGAGTGCAAATTAATTCCAAAGGTTATTCTCGAACACGGTAAAAATAGATAAACGACGGTGGTTCAAAAGTCTCCTACATCGTAAGTCAACGGTTTATTACACTAACAAAATCGAGTAATTCCAGCTTATGGATGGATTACCAATCGATTTTCAACATTTTATATAAAAAGTACTATTGTCAGCGGAAGTTGGCTTTCTTTAACTACAAAATTATCGCTCAGTTAATTGAAATTTGAAGAAATAAATTTTGTCAGTTACCAATTGAGTAAAACTTATGTATCTTCATATACCATTGTACAACGTTACCTATATAAAGACCTCCATTCAATATTAATTTTCAATTTGTATTTCACATTATTTTTTGCTTTTTTGTAATTTGGAGTTACAAATGCTTACTCTTTGTGAAAGTTCTATAAGTTTATCTGACGAATGATTTTTTAAATCAAATATTTGATATTGTTATATTAATAATACATTTACCTAGTATGTTTTATCATCTAGTTCCTCTCAGATAAAGTATACATGGCAAAACACAATTTAAAACCCTTGTAGTTTGTGCAACTCGTAGTAAGTAGACGGAGTACTCGTATATCAGGATGCATAACAGACGGCTAGACTGTATGGGTTGACACCTAAGGCAATCCAAACCTTTTTTTTGTGGCGGACATTATGCGTACTAAACAAATATTGTTATTGTATTATTATAGCGTTGTATTGTTATATACTTAGCAATCAAAGTATCAGAAGGCTGATTATTTACTCCTGAACGTTAAGAAAGGTGGGTTTCAGAAGAACCTTCAGACTTTTCATGAAATATCACTAAACGCGGAAATTACACGTTACATCATTCGGTTATGTTAATGAGCGTGTAATATTTTACCGAGAAAATGTTCAATCAGGTTCCGGTTGGGCGGACAAGTTGAAGCGCGTAGACTTGGGGAGCGCCTCGCAGCAGAAAGCGTTTACAAGAACCTCGTTTGACTGCATTTTTACTTATCAACCTAATCAAGTTTCTCCGGCTGAAGAAAGTCAACAGTCAAAGATCATATGTCAGTTACTACCGGAAGCAGCATCCTTACGGTTACGCAAGTCACGCATAAAAAGTTCAACCTCCTAAAGATTGCTATCTCAACTTTCCCAAAATAGTTGTTTGGTTATCTGCAAGTGGATAAAGAGTCCGAATCAAAACAACTTTATCTGTTGATAGCAGAACAAAATGATAACGTCGCATAAACAGATAAATATCTAACTATGCACAATGATTACTCTTTACTAGTTCATGGCCGAAAGGAAAATACTACATAATTAGCCATAGTTGGTTGGCTGATAGTTCAGATACTACAATACATAATATTATTGTTGTATTTCCGTATATCCTTAGAATATTCGTTAAAGATTTAGTATTCTCTCTCTGAAAAGGACTTCACCGCTTTGTATGGGAGGAGGTCGTACTCATAAAACACAACTAGGCGATTGTCAATTCGCATATGGTTACCTTTAAATTTGCAATAACATTTACGAAGATAATTGGAAAAAAATATGAATGTGTATTCATTAAATAAACATAAATCAAATAAGATCTTCAATAGCGCGCTGTAATGGTTAGCATTTTGACTATGAATTAAGTATCCGTATATCCGTCAGACCATGAAAGAATTGATGAAATCTTCTTGTCTTTAGCTACATTATTCAGATATAGCACACAATCATTTTTTTATATTTTAATTTAATTAACTGCGGAATTTTTGCAAGGGAAACGAATTAATTTACCTAGTGACCCTATTGCGCAATACAAATTTTAACTGTAAATAACCAAATATAATTATTCCTGAAATGACTCGAAACATTGTGTTTGCCCAACTATATTTTGCATATTGAGCATTAGTACTTAATTTTCAGGTGCCCACTAAGACCTTCGTGCTTACGTATCTTGCATCTGCACGTTGGTTGCAAATAAATATAGATTGTAAACCAAAGTTAAGAGGGTTCCTATGCGACATGCATAGCTATATGAGAAAAGTAAAATCCGTATAACGCATTCAATAAAGGGGAAGCCCAGTTCATTGCCAGAGAAATGCACTTGATTTATAGGAACAAGTTGAAACATCAATTTGATCACAATAAGGGTATCGCATTTTATTGTTGTAGTAATAGCCAATATTTCACTCTTGCATGGCACTTAACTATGAAATGCAACTAACATATGACTGTTTTTGTTACAGTCTTGTTATGAAGGTCCATAAGAGTGTTTTATTACCCTTAAAGTTTTATAGGGTATTAATTTCATATTTAAATAAACAAAGTAGTTGTTTTATGACAATGTTGTTCAGACAGGTGCCATCAATGTATACCAACTCCGTAAGAATGCGTCACTGCTGATATTGCGTTGCCAATGGAAAAATAGCCATAAATATAAGAAATGCCACAAGAAGAATTTCAAAACATGTTATGAAATTTATAATTATAAATATGCTTAGAAACTAACCAATAACACAATTTTATTCATTTTTAGGAATTGGCAAAAGGTTGCACTTAAAATGCATCTTCACAGAAAACAATTACAGATATTTTAAATTCGTTAATAATTTTTGAGCCGACTACCAATTATTTGGAAATATGTAATGTATTTTTATCTGTTTAATGTCCTTAGCGAAATAATTGGCCTACGTTTTAATAAACAAAAACATGTAATACAATTCAATATTTTCGTGTATAAATATTTCAAATTATTTTATTGAAAATATACTATGCTTATATTTATATTAACCAAAGTACAATTTAACTCAATACAATTGTTTCATTGGCTTGATACTTTTCTCTTTGTGAGATAGAGTCTTAGTAATATACAATTTTGTGGTAAAATTACAAATTTCCCATTCGCATCTCAACGGTTATGTCATTGAGAACAATTTGTGTAACGCTACCATCAAGAAACAGTTTTAAAGTACGAACTGAATTTACTTTATAGCCAACATTATCAAATATACCGAACCACCAAGGGACTTAGAAATTGCTCTAGTACAAAAACGTCAGAATAGTGATAAAGTGTGCACGCACATTCATTATTTTAACCTTCAGTTCTGGAGGACAGCAGATATAACGAACACGAGAAGGTGTCCGATGGGCCAGGCAGGAACGATGATTGCGCTGAAATCCTCACCTTTGGCATGCCCGCTAAATAAACAACCGCCGGCCGAGCACCGCCATTGTTCGAGCAGTCAGATGTTATCCTAGCGTACCGGGCAGACCAGAGAGCCGACCGCTCGCCGAGAGTAAAAGTCGGGCTGATTTCGTGAGCATCATTAGTTTTAGATTAGGGTGAAAGTGGGAGAGGGTGGGCCGCCCGAGCGAGGGTGTGGAGAAAGGAGAAAGTGCCGAGGACCTGTCTCGGTGGCCGCGGGTGGACAGTTCATTGTCCTCCGGTACTTCCCGTCTGTCCTTGTGGCCTGTTAGGTAACAGTGACAAGTGTACGGTAAATCATGTAAATTGGTGTCTTACTCAGATCTTCCCTGGACTCTCTAGCGCCTCGTGGAGGACTACAGTCATGGAAAGTTATGTAAATCGATCGTTACACCAAATCTGAAATAATTGCTGAAATCTTCTCACAAGTTACTTCCTCTGCAGGGAACACTTATACTACGAATGTCAGAAATGTACACTATGAGGTTAGGAAAAAGAAAGTTACGTAAGAAATAAAGTAGACTTTAGTCTACACTAGATGATTATCTTGAATGGTGAGTGTGTATTTCTAGAAAACAACTTACCAATTTCACTATTCTCAGTTTTTCAAAATATATCAATTTGCGCCGTTCTCAACGTCTTCATACTTGTTCGTTTATGAAAACAATTAACAAATAATGTTTGAAATAAAAACTTTGAAACACGCTGTAAGTTATTTTCAGTGTGTTAATTACGTTATGATCTTATTACTACAAACAATCCTCTATGACAACATCCTTGTTGTGGCAACAAGTAGGACATCATAGGCGTATTCTATTTAAATTACGTACATAGATGTTGGTCATTGTAAATATATTCTGACCCATATTCCAATAATTACAATCTATTATTACAGAGCTGTATATTAGGCTCTGACGAGGGAAAGTGAAACGGTTTATTATAAGTACAAGTGAAATAACTTGAATTTCTCTGCACCATTCCATGATATTTCATAGACGAGCTCTCGTGACTTCAGTAACACTAGAAATATTTAAGCCAGTGGGGAAGAATATTAAAGCCGAAGGCCGTAATCTTTGTGGTGAAAGCATTTATGGTATAATGTGATGGCATCCTATGCTGATTTAAATACGGAAATAGTCGTGTATCAAGTAGATATTATTCCGGTGTTTATGACGATCAGATGTTATGCAAAATTGCGACTGAAAAATAATTCCAATGGGTTGACTACGCTCGTTGGTTTCTCCAATTTGCAATCACAGAGCGAATGGTTAATTGAGTCACTGTCCCTCCGTTTTTGTTCCTTCAGCTACCGTCCAAATGCTGTACCACTATATGAAAGGAAACTGATTTCCACAATCCAAAATTAATTGTTGTTTGAATTCGTCACTACTGCCATCTTAGTAAAATTTAGAATCTACCCTCTTAACTATATACAGCAAACTACGACAGATGTTACTCTTTCCATTAAAGATTTTAAAATAAGTATTTTATAATAAGAAGTAATTCGAAATAGTATATGTCTATGTGTTATTCTTAAGTATAAGTAATTTCGCCAAAATCTGGCCGGTGAGATTTTGTGTTATTGCTTATTGTGGAAAACCACAAACTCATTTCTTCGCAAACTTTTCCATTTAGAATAATGATAGGATTAAAAATTCTATTTAAAAATGTCTTAGTGTAAATTTTGAGATCTGGTTGAATTTGGAGATTTCTTTCGTAGGAAACAGAACTTGTCATATAAATCTTACGCGATACACTGCCTCAATCCAAATAAACCCGATTTTTCCGTAGTGCAATAATAAATAAATCTTAGCCTTTCTGGACTGACAATAATAAATTATTATTACACTATGATGTAACACAATGTCTATTTGTGTGTGACGACTATATTGCTAACTGACGTTTATTATCTGAGATGACCTTATTAAGGAAAACGTTTTCCTATTGGTTTTATCCTGAAAACTTCCTTACTCCTTAATACAATATGTAAACAAAAAGGCTGCTCTGAGTTTTTAAGCTTTATTTAACATATTATTGTATTTTTCCGTTTCAAGGATCATCAGTTGTTCGATCGAACTCACTCCGCCACACAAATATAGATATCGTAATTTGATAAAGCTTCAGTTTCTATGAAACAAATTTTAGATTTTTAAAGGTCCTGCTTAGTGTGTATTAGTAAAGGACTCGGCAGTTCTAGAAAAGAGCGATCCTCCGTGTCCTGCGCCTGCTTGCCGCGACGTGTCGCCCGGAGAGAAGAGACGCATGTAAATCGGTGTGCCACTTACAGGTTCCGGGTTGGTCTTCCTTCCCGCCGTATGGTCCATTGCTCACAACAATTAACGTGTTTTATAGCCCGACCATGTTTGTTGCTCTCTCTATGGCCATGCATGTATAGCGGTGGGTACAGGTCCTTCGTCTTCCTTCTTAATACTGACATCGTCAAGCAGAAGGCACTCAGACTCTATGGATATTTTACCTGTACATTCTTTAGGAAACTCACTCTCCTCTCACAAAAACAGCTTTCAGATGTAATAAATAATTTTAGATCAATTTTTAAAATAAAATAGTAGGAATAAGATCGAGTGGGAAGAAATCTAGAGATTATTATAAACATCGAATTAAGAATTTTCTGTAGTACAAATTTTGTTTAGAAATACACTTATTTGGAGCTGGAGCTCTAGTAAATTTTAGAGAGCAGTTTTAAACTTTATAAAATGGAAACTTGTTGGTTTTTAGGAGTGGAGAATCTATTTTTGGTTGCAAATAACCGTCCCGAGAATCACTCTTCAACCGCAATGTGGGTCAGTTTGATGCACACGACAGTCTCTTTTCATTATTCGTGAATCTACGTTAAAATACTAATGTTTTACCTTACGCCGTGATAAACGATGAAAAAGCACTCCATACCATTATTGTTTGTAGATTATGTAATTTACATGAGAAAACATTCTTATGTTTCGTTACATAACGGATTTTCTGGTTAGGTCCCTTAAATAAGTTGATGATACAATGTGTATCAAGCTGATCATGAAAGAATGATTGCAAAAAAATGGAAGGGACATATGTTTTATAGTGCTGTGTCATCGTGTGTTTTTCTGAGAAAGAACCATAAATAATATTTTATTACATAATCAAAAATCTACCAAAATCCCTATGCGTATAATCTTCAGAGAAAAGATCAGCAGTTTGTGTTAGTTCTTTACCATTACACTTTTAAGCCGAGTTTCATCAGCAGTGTACTGCAGTGCAGCGTCGATTTATGTGTCGTGGGCCTGTAAACAATATATAGCATAAGCCACATACAGGTGTGCGAGCTGGAAAACAACACTGTTTTAATAGAAACCGTTAACTAAATTTAAAATTGACATCTAGTTCCAAGTGCTCTGGGTATTCCACAAAGACGTGTACTGGGATCTTTGATGTTTATACAACTACTTTAACTAACATATACTTTTAGAGTTTGGAACAAGAATGATTGTATTAGTCATATTAGTCAAAATTAAAATTAAAATGTTTGTAAATACGTACTAATAATCTTTATTGAATCTATTCAGAGAGTTTGAATTATATAGTTTTTTTGCATGTATTTGAGAGGGAATTAAGAATACCCACAGAACACCATTACACTTTTACATTATTTATGAAACTTACAAAATTAAAAAATACATTTATACTATGTTTACTCTGAAAATAATGATGCTCAAAGAAAAGAAAATATTATTATAGTCATATTTCCAAAATGAGAACATATTAGATTAATTACCCCCATCTTTATACTGATTAAGATGTAGCATTCAAATTTTCAGTAAGGTTTGTGTAATTAAAAAGTATTGAACTCTTTTTTTCGAAAAATGCATTATGTTAATCTTTGAATCCAAGCCAATCTTGACATTTAAGAAATGTTTGGTGGTGAAGAAAACGGATAAACGCAATTTCCCATTAAAAGCCATTCACTTTCAATACTTTTCAACATTTTGGAACTCTTTATTATAGTTGGATTTCAAATTTCGGCGAATTGAAACTTCGCGTCTTTATACGACCTAGCCATAAAAATCAAATCTGTTAAAAATACAGAATTACAAGTGCTCATTAAAAATGAAGCAAGACTTTAACATTCGAAAACTACAGATATGTTAGAGCTTTTTATCTATTAATTATGACTATGTAAATAATTTCTAAATATAAACATTGCTCAATTCAACACTTAAACGTTTTATAGCGCAATAAAACAAGTTGTTTGTTTACAGCAAGACTTACGAAACGTTCGTTGCAGGACTCTCATGAAGAGAAAGTATGCAGGAGCAATAGTTTACGATCCGGCAGTAAAATATTTTATTGACGAACCTCTAACATATCAAGTCCTAGTTTTATGTACATCTATCCATAATTGTTATTTGAAGCAAACCTCTTTGATTTATGTGGAGGTTGAGGATGACATACTTGTAGTAAAAAGATACGGGTCTTTGACTTTAAAACGACAAGTCAAATCCGTAATTTGACATCGATTGATTTACTGAGACAAGCTACTGGGGTTAGTTCAAGGATAAAACTATGAACAAGTTCTGAAAGACATTTTCAACTATAAATGATACCTACACCAATCCCATCGGAATTGGCGTGCAACCTGGACTAAAATTGAGATTCTTTGTTTAAAGTTTGTTATTGATGATGGAAGGTTTGACAGGATAACATGATTGCGGACATTTGCCATTCTAACAATGTTACAAAAGGTGTAACACAACGTTTCGAGGATTGGAATCTACCCTCTTCGTCAGGTGGGGGGTATTGGTACATACAAAAATAGAGAACAGAAAGAAGAAAAGAAGGAAAAGAACAGGGTTCAAACATACCCAAAAGCTGCTTGGAGTCTAGTCCAGGCGTTGTCACTGCAGAGAATGCAAGTCCCGAGTACAAGTCACGAGTACAAGTTATAAGTACGAGAAACACAATTACACATCACACAGGCACGGATAAAAGTGGGATACTAACCCGAAAATCGACGTCGGCTCTTTTTTTGGCACCGCGTCGTGTCATCTCTTGTAACGATAACAATGGCAAATTTCCGAAATCCTGTTATACTGTTAAAATTGAGATATTATTAAAATATATAGAACTCCAGCCTAAGAAGCATGAGCATAGAGAAGGAAGAATGTGTGTATGCGTCAGGAAGATTTTCATTGTACTATTATATTCTAAGTTCGTTTTGGATGACGGAATAATTCTAAAGGAATCATAATTTTTTCCCGAACATTTTTCATTGTGCAGCGGTACAGTATTCTACGTCATTAGTGTTTGATCAGTCAGTGCAGTTATGTCTTATAGTTAGTCATCAACCTGAGGAAAAGATCAGAATGCAGATCTCGAAATGCTGGATTGTTGGCCCCTCCAGAAACACCAGTTTTATTCAAAGCTATAGCAATATGATAATTAGATTTGATTTTCTTCAAAAAATTCCGGATTAGATAACGATTTTAACTGTACCTTGCAGACATCTTTCTAATCACTTACATCTTCTTAGCACGTAACGAATGGCTTGCTGACTGAATGAATTCAAAGGAACGGAAGAAAGTGAAGACCCGTGACTAGTGTGTAATGTTTATTATTTCTTGTCCTTAGGAAAAGAAAGTCCTGTACTAGAAAGTGAGGGGCTGCTGGCGCCTAATGGTGCTGACAGGTGTTGGTAAAGCGTGGAGGTCAGCAAGAACACAATTATGGCTGCGTGCAGCTCGGAATGCTGGATATTGTGACAGGTGACCCACGCTCGCACGCACGCACATAAACATGACAAGTCGTTCTGGATACAAGAAGAAAGTCGAATCCTACGGACAATAGGCTGTATCGGCTGAAAACTCCGGCGAGTCACTCTTCGGGAACGCGGGAGCTTTCCAGTCACCTGTTGTTGGTTTTGCTAGAAGAATAAATTGAGGATTTTCGACTGATCTTTTTTAAATAGAGAAACGATCCAAACTCTGTCCGACGGCTAGCCAGCTTGTCAATAGCGAATTTTGTTGAATGGTCTTTTGTTAATAACTTCAGCGAGATCTTTGGATTTTGTAATTTATTTTGATCATTTGGTTGTCCTGTTTGATCATTTGTGATGTAACCACCCTGAATGCCTCAGAATCGTGTATTTTGCTCCCTTCCTGCAACTAACTAACTGCACTAAGTTTTTTGTTCGAGGAGGCATGCCTTTAAGCAATATAGCTAACAAAGGATGTGCCATGAGTGGTACAAGCAGCTCTCTAGAAAACAAAGGATGGAAGAAGAAAGTTGAACAAAGAGTCTGGAGATAAGTTATCAAGATAGTCTGTGCACTGACCTGAGAGTCCATAGTTACGGTAGATGGACTTCGCATGTAAAAACAAGAAAATCTAGTTGAAGGGAAGTGGTATTGGAGTGGAATAAAAGCCTTTCCGGAAGTCATTACTCTTACTATCCGAAGTGGGAGAGAGATTTCAGGAGTAATGCAAGAACTCTTGCATTTAAACTGAAGGAGGTTATCCACGATATTGGTTTTTTCCTTGACCGGACTAATGCTGTTCGTGTCAAAACGTACTTTCCCCAGTTTCTCTGTGTGGTTGAGATCCCAGAAACAATGAACAATAGCTGAGAGTTAACATATATATGTAATTTTTAGCTAAATCACAATGCATCGTGTGTACTGTATGGAAATCTGAAAACGCTCATGCTTGGAAGAAATCACGATATTCTCACCTTTTTTAATGTGTGGCTCTTGTGATTCATTGTTGATTCTTTGAAAACGAACTTACTTGGATTAATTGCATCTCTTTTGTTGATCATCCATGAGGAGAGGGTTGAAGATCTTCAGTAAATAACTAATTTCAATCAAAGCGATTACCTTACCAAGCACGTCCATTGTTACTTTCGAGAATCGATCCTCTTCAACGACAAACTTTAGAATCTATACTTTTCTTTAATGGCTTCAGTCACAAATCAGTTCATCCAACAATCCGGCCAGAACAAAGACAGAAGAGGCCACTCATTGTTACATTCATGCCCACTTTCACCAGTCACCCTTGCGCCTTGTTTAGGTGGTGTATGCCAGTGGGCCAGTTCACTAACGGGAGGACCGGTTCTTCGACACCTGACCCACTGCTGGTTCTTCTGACATATTTCCGCTTCCTACGCCTACCTTTTTCCTCTCAACCTGTTACCGCCACAGATCCCCTGATCGTTAACATAATTGCCAATCCAATGCAGAAGGTGGTACAATTAATTCCGTCAGTGTCGTGTTTGTAGTTGAAGTCCTTCCATGATCTGTTGGTGCAGTCTTTTTGCAAAGACCTAACTCTATGTACATATGAAATGAACAGAATTAAACGATAAGAGTGACAGCCTATCCTTATCTAGACGATCTTATCACATTCCCCAAACAACTAAAGAGAATACATGTTCTTTCTTATTATAATACTTGCCCAATTCCAACTACACAGAAATAGAGATTTGTTTAAAGGCCTGATACAACCGCGAAAGTACAAAAATGCTGAAACTCTATTGTGTTACAATGAACAATGAGGTTTCCCCATCAATCTGCCTCATGTTCATACTGATACCGATACCTCCGCGAAAGGGTCGATTGTATCCAGGCCTTGACCGATGATCGTTAACCCCGGCCGGCCTACTTGCCGGTGCCGGGCCCTTTCCCTTTCCACCGCCCAGTGACAAGTGAACTAGGTCACCTATAGACTCTGACACACTCCTGTTGTTCTTGCACTCTGTTCTGGATCTTTTAACCCTGAATCGTTCCCTGGATGCTCCTGGGCATTTTAAATTGCTGTTGTTTTAAGTCAAGTGAACCTCAATTCTTCTTCTAATTCTTATCTGAGTACGAGCTATGAGTTTCTCAGGTTTGGATAGTTCTTTTGACGCTTATGATGACTTTCACCTTTCATCGTTTCGTAAATAGTGAATTGCAGTAAAATGATGCCTGCTGTTTTACACTCTAGGATGTGAGTCTCTTCGAAACCGACTGATTATTTTGATTCTTGTCGGTGATTTCCTTCTCTTGTTTACCCGTGAAGAGGCAAACTTAGACAACCAAATGGTCTATCGAGAAAAACAGAAAGAGCCAGTATTCAAAGAGAGGATGTCTGAAGAGTAAAGTGTGAAGTACCAATGACCCTCAGAGTTGTGTTGGGTACGAACGATCATGGGGGTGTTTGGGTTCCGGGTTGGGATCGTAAACGTTAGAGACAGAGATGGGAGGACCCTAATTAATTATTACCGGTACACTTCTGACAGCTATAGAGTGGTCCCAGTTAGAGTCAAGTAACTACAAAATATAATGCAGTTTGTCCCGCCTGTAATACATTACTTATTAATTTTCGATTATTTAAATGGGAATATCAACTGTTACGATGATTTCATATGATCAGACCCACCGTAGGAGTTCCAGTCATTTAGCTGAATTGCGTCACATAGAATATAAGGCTGCATATGGTGGAGTTCTTAAGTTCTGGATTTACTGGTCAGAATTCTATAAGAAAGAAACAAATGTATCATACACGATACTTAAAACTATTGGCCCAGCTGCTAGATGAAACTTTCTTGTAAAAATCAATGTGAGCTCAGTGATTTCAAATTCACAAAGTTACAAATTTTTCTGCATTTTATTGTTTTCAAATGGAATGGTGTAGACCAAATCTGTTTAGTTTTTTTATTTTTAACGGAAATAAATGCCATCAATAACAGTAACCATGGAGCAGCTCCTTCATAAACATTGCAAACTACATGTTGCTACTTGATCTCCCTTGTTTTTATTTAAACATGAACGTTCCCAATATCACACACACTGAGAGAAGGTGAACTGATGTAGATGGTCTAAGGACGAGAGTATTTAAGGTAAATACGAGAGAAAAATAATATATAAATAAAGACGCCTGGCTTCCTACACTTTTCTGAATTTTGCCGATGTTGGAAGATCAAAGGAAGCTTTGATGTAACACCTCTTTGACTTTTTGTGGAAACTATCTTCATATAATCGTATACAGTTATTTGTTGACGAAAAAAATCACAATATATTCATTGATAAGGGTTTTACTACTAAGAAATCAAGTATGTTTCTATACTAACCAAAAGCTGAAAAAAAACTATCATGATCAAAATATTTACTTTGGTCTATCAGCAGCAAAGGTCAAGAGGAGTCTTGCACAGATCACTGAGGTCTCTGGAACTGGGTTATTGATTCCGTGCAATCTCCAAAGGTGACGGAGAGTTGGGATGATACCGGCCGTTATGGCTGTGATGTTATCCTAGTTTATAGAAACTCGGTCACGACGTCGTGATATATCCGGGCGTCGTGATCGTGATCCATGCTCTGTCGTGAGTCGCTGCTGGAGTCAAGGTGGACAACGCCGTAACAGCGGCGGCCTTTGGCGTTGCAACATGTTCATTCATTCAGCCTGAGACATTTAGTGCTGGATTGTTGCAGAATAATATGACGTGAGTATTGCGAAAATTGCTTCTTTTAACCATTACATACTTACCTTGCTCTTGTCAACAAGTTTAGAAGTAATTTATATAGATCCTCAGGAGAAGGTACTACAGATATGGTCAGAAGAATGACTGACTTATATGAAGAATGACCAGACGTCAGAATTTGTGCTATGAATTTTCTCCAGAATTGGTGGAGGCACACTATCTTCGGAAAAGTGCTTAAAACTATCTCTCAAAATATTTCAAGAGTTGTTAAAAAGCGTCCATCTCTTTATCTATTGACATCTCATTTGATAAAATAATCCTTAGTATGGAATTCTATTCTTTCCATGCCTTGTTTTGCACTCTAGTAGGCCTGAAGAGTTATGCTAGGGAAGGAAGCATACCTCTTCCCTCATCATTGGAGGGAAGTAGGAATGAAACGAATCTGTGGTCTTTTATATTACTTCAGTAGTCACATACTTCTACTTTTTTATGTTTATGTTCTGAAAGATTTCAGGTTCTTGGATTAATTATTAAAGGTTGCTCTTTTTATTTACAGAATAAACGGTTGCGGGCGCAGGAAGGACGTAAACCACCCGATCCCCCAGGACCCGACACTGTAACGGTAAGCTGTTTTATTATTGTTTCACACTCCTGGAAAGGAGCCTAGTTTAGAAAACCTACAAGGTGTTGACGATACCCTCCATAAAGCAGGCAGTTAAACGCGGCAGTAGGAATTGTTAGGTAAATGTGATCTTTAATTGGACTATTCAGGGATCGAGGTGGCACAATTTCTTCCTGATGTTGCGCAAACGTTTCTCAACACGGCCATCAACTGACCGAGTGTTCCACATCTGCTGCGTACCGAAGATGGTCGGTCGCGCTCCGGTGGCAGCGGGACGGATGGGTGGGTGTTACGCCCACTGCACAAGCGTCACTTGATGGTACATGGAACATGTAAATACACGTCCAGACTTTCAGGGACCTCCGTACCGAATAATGGAAGGTGAACCGTGTGTAAGAGAATGAGGGTAAAAAGTGGACAACGACGGGAGTTTTGGGATTTTACCTCCAAATGTAAACGCTATAATCATATTAGATGCAGCTATATTTTGGCTCCAACTTTAGGTATTTTATATGATAATAAACTGTACAATTGCCAGATTTTCAATTTCCCAAACAGTGGAACTGGGAGACATGCAATATGTAACACAAAATACGTACAATTGATTAAAAAAGTGTATCTGCTATTGTAATTTTGTTCAAATAATTCAGCTTAAAAAATTTCCTGTTATCCTGATAAAGAAAATATATGAATATAAAAGTCTGGAAAGTCTTCTCCGGTGAAAAAAGTTAATTCCGACCATTGTCATCTACTTTCGGTGTAAGGTATTTCAGGTGCCGTAGTTGCGTTTTGCGAAAACGAAAGTGTATACAAAAGTTGATTTCAAAAGTCAACATCGCTCAAAAAGCGGCTACTTCCGGTCTAATGTATTTCCGGTACCGGTAGTGTATTAAGTGCACAATAAACACGTGTGTTAAATTAAACCTTTTTAGGACAGCGAGAACTTGAAAACAAAAAAAGTTCAATGGGATTACAACCCTTTTAATATCCTTACGGGTGGTAGATCTTGATCAAAATGCTTTGGTATTTCTTTTTATTTCACGAGGCATATCTGTGTCAAATTTTATTTTTCTAGGACATCGGGAAGTTAGAAAACAAAAGTATATTTCTTATAGGGGTTGCAATCCCATTTAAACCACTTTGCGTTATTGATCTTCATGAAAAGTCTGTTATCTGTTCGTTGAGAACATGAAGCACACCTGCTTCAAAACTCATCGTCGTAGGATATTGGGAAGTTGAAAAACAAAAATATATTTCTTCTAGGGATTACAACCCCATCTAAACCTCTTTGGATGGTTGATCTTCATGAAAATGCTTTTGTTCTCCTTGGTACGTAATGAGGCAAGTCCGTGTCAAATTTAATCTTTTTAGGACATTAGGACATTGAGAAGTTAAAAAACAAAATATAGTTCTTCAAGGGGTTGCAACCTCATTTCAGTCTCTATGAGGGGTTGACCTTCATGAAAAATTTGTTATCTGTCGGTTTAGAAATGAGGTACATCTGCGTCAAAATTTAGAGATTCATGGCTAGACCATTAAAGGACTTTATATCATACTTCGTTCATCTCTAAAACCAGTCACAATATCACAAACAACGTAGGGAATAAATAATGTTTTACTAGTTGGAAGAGCCAAAAAGACAGTTGAATACTAACAGGAAGTTAGAGAAGCAGCATGGAACTTTGTATTCTGTATAAGTTATTTAACTAAATCTTTGTCAAGTTTACAAGCTCAATTATCTTAAAGTAAAATTGGTCTAGTAGTTTCTCCAGGTAGAGTGAGATAAGCGGATCCGGTTTTTATTAATCAATATTGCTTAGTTACACCAATGAATAGTGCAGTTACACTAGTAGTAACACTAATAGTGCAGTATTGATTGGTTACACCAATCGATATAATTAACGAATACTGATAAATTTATTTAAACGAACAGGATCATCAGATTGTAAATATATGTGAATTCAAAGCGACACGGACTCGATTATCGTACTCTGTTTGTTTCTTAAATTGTTTACTTAAACCTGTAGAATACTCTAACCGTTTCAAGAAAGACGATGAAATAAACAAAACCGAATGTGTAATTTTATTCTCTATAGCGAATTGCATATAGCAATATGGTTAGTACGAGGAATATTGTGGTGTCGGAAGATAGGATTAGGAAACTCTTGCGTGTAGGCAAGTTTTCTGTCATTGTGAACAAAAACGTATCCGGAAAGTTGAAACACCTTACTGAAGGAAGCTGCCAATTTCCGGAAGCGTAATGATCGCCGAAGTTCTCACGTGCCGGATGCGTCCTCGCCGACCTCGGGATCTCCACTGCACCTTTCACCGATGAGACAATACTCTGCGGAATATTGCACTTTCTACCACTTCTCGTCTTGTAGAACAAGCCCTCCGAGCTGTTCACGGTCATAAACTGAACACCTCAAGTAGCTGTCAGAGCTAACAGTCGACTGCACATACTCTGAGCGAGCAGTTGAGGGACTTTCACCCACCATCTGCTTGCTGCGTCTGATTGGACACAGCATATGGTGAAGAAGGGAACGATCTCACTTCGTTACAACTTTGTTACTGTAATATGTTTTCCTTACTGATTTACTTTTAATCAATGAGCCAAAGTCGCTGAAGCGAATGAAGGAATAGTTACATCAAATCACAAAAGATTCAGATTCAGTTTCTAAAATGCCCTTACGGATTTCAATGTACCTTGTTGGACGAAAATAAAATAGCCAGGAACTTTTGGCTGACAAACTTAAACGGACCGTAGATCTGCGTCGTAAATTTGTTGGGGCCATTTCTTACCTACTTCCTTGATTATGGATCCTTCTGAACAAAGGGTCCATAATCAAGGCCTGGTTCTTAAGGGATTTCTTTTGACGAGGGGTTGTTACAATTTTACAGGGTTAGATGGATTATTCTCGACGTTTCATGACACGGCAACTTTGTAATTTATTTGATCTGAATTGAATAGATATTTTCAAAACATGTTCACAATGAATTCGTGTTACTTTTTAATACCATGATTTATTATACCATTACTGGTAAGGTCGAGGTAACCTTTTAATAGCCCCAAGTGATGATTTAGAAATGCCAAGGTTAAGTGTTTTTTAATAAGTTGAATATAAGCGTTAATATCTTTAATATCACCGATGATAAATCATAGTTAGCTTGGATATCTGTCTGGCAAATCTAAGGCGCATTAGATTCTAGATATTTCATTTAGTAAACTTACTAAAGTAATGTGATAAAATTTGGGTTTGCTTGTCTACTAAAACTCTTAACACTAAGATCGTAAAAGTAAACACGTTTTGTTACGCATTATACTCTTATCATCTATTTGCTAGAGGTTTTCTGATGAAACTATTCTGTTTAGTTTCGTGACGCTACTAGCATCCGTCTGTCGGTCCTGATGCAATAGGCTACTATTAGTCTAATGATGTGCAATGAGTATGATCATAGCATTCCTTATCATACTTAAATGAGTGCCTACGGCATTAGGAGGGAAAGTCTTATCTCTGGACCAAAACAGAGGATGAGCAGCCGTTTCATTTGAGATATCGATTACCGATTTGGCCAAATCTTTCCGCTTTCTTTGCGGTGCCAGCTGATTTAAAAGAGAGATTAAGCAAGCCAATTTGCTATTCCAACACGAAATTATATGAATGATGAAATTGGTAAAGACGACTCATAAAAGACTAATAATAAAGAAAGTTTTTATCCTCTCACCCATTTAAATCTTCTGTTACTGTACTTTAGGCGTTGCGTTAGGAGTTGCTGGATGAATGAAAATAGATTGTTAAGAATTTGTGTAAAGAGTTTAAACTAGAGTAGGCGAGTGTGTAATAATTCATTAATGTCTCTCATTGGTGGCAACACAGTGTTCTGCACGATTTCAATTGGCTTCCAAAATTAACAACCCAATCACAAACAATCCCGCAGCGCTTGTTTACGAAACCACGGATTGTTGATTGGTCCCAAAAAGCGTGATGGTTCTGTCCAATGTTTCGTGACAGTACCGAATTATTTCGTCAGATCCCCAGTTCCCAAGCGTGTTCCATGTACTCCTTCGGTGTGCCGACCGTTGATGAAGAAGACAGCTCTCACTTTCAGTTTCATCTTTCCTTCTCTGGTCTCGTCAACATAATTGCTGCCTGTCCACGGAGTCAGGCCACGGTTCGGCCGAGCCGAGTCCGCAGACAATGCAAGACTTGACCGACTTACCGTGACGGATCGGAGGGTGGGAAATCGGCCGCGATCTCTGGAGGTCGCTCTCCGGTTTACGTGCCCGTAACCGCTTCCGCCTCCAGCCACAATACCGTGGTCGAGCAAATCGCCGCTCAAGGTCACCGCTCTGATCACGTCCTAACGGGAACCCTAATCAGATATATTCTTCACCGATTCCAGAGGACCCTCCCTCTCCGAGCGTGCTGGACCGTGGGCGCACGCGGAGTGACGTGCGCCCGATCCCCCTGTCAAACCTATTCCTGCAAGAAATCCCGTTGAAAATCTCCTAATTGCTTCCATTATTCCAACAATAGAATTGGGCTTCAAAAAACGACGCAGCATTTCACGCTGTAAATCTATTTAGGCTTTTTGGTCTGTTGAAGGACAAGTCTAAAATGTAAAGAAATGTATTCTTAATAATTTCATTTTATTCTATATTCAATATTATTGCACTATATTTTCAAATCCCATTGTATTATAAAAAAATGTGTAGTAAACACTAAAGTGAGAGTACATTTTATTAAATTTATTTACGTACTGTAAAAACAGAGAAGACACGTTATATAGCTACCATTTTTATCAATTGAAACAAACTAACACAACCGATTTTTCTTATCTTTACAAAGGCAGACCTTCCTGAAAAATAAGATAGTTAAAAAGAACGTGATAAGGCATAGAGATTCACCACTGAAGTGGCCACAGCTATCTCAAAGGTGGGTTAAAATTAGTAATGCAGTAAAAACATTCCTATTTTTTTCTTATTATCTGAGTATTTTGAATTAAAAATACTGTAATAAGTAAAAGTCGAGTTAGTACTAAAGTTTTGGAAACATTACAAACTTTGCAGTATTTGCCATTTCCGCAATCGCAATGATTGGTGGAATGGTCCAAACTCCTTCTGAATTATGGTAATTACCCCCTATACTAACCTACAATAACCATTAGTATTATTTTTAATATGGACGACTGACGAGAGAGAGTTTACCAAGAAACGGTTGCACTGTGATATTTAACCTAATCCATAAACCATTTAATACTTTACCTTCAGCATTCAAAATGGAACAATAGAATTAACGACGTTCCTTGATGTCCGGTTACGTTCTCACATTGGCGCTCATAGCGCAATCCTGACGACACATGTGGCTTGTGCTTCAATAGACAGGCTGGGCAGGGCGGGCGATAACTGAATATGAAGTGCCAGTAATTTCCTGCCTTTGTATTTTTGCAATGACGCAATTGCTGCGTAAGCCTTCAGTGTTATGTGATAATTGTTTTGAAATTGTTTTAACACTAGATTTCTGTACTTACGGAGAGACCGCGTAGAAGGGGTCAGTAAAATACGCAGGAATTAACCCTCTTATCCCCCATCTTATCCCTTCAAATCCCTTTTTCGAGATCCGATAAAAATTCCTGAACTCAATCGCATCCACAATTATTAACCAAGCATGGATATATCCAGGGACTTATTACCCAGGTCGTGGTAACCTATCAAAATAGGCTACCTTGAGAAATGCAATGGCCATCGTGCACGTCGATTGGTTTGGACTGTTTCTATCTCAGAATTTGGTCTTTCTGGTGAGTTTGGGTCCAAGATGTCGGCTGTTTACAGTAATCACCAACATAGCCTTAATAGTGAGCCAAAGCATGAAGCTATCACGCTTTGGATCTCCGAGGTAACCTTATTAACTTCGGGTAAGGAATAAGATAACCTCAGGGATTGAAGGTACCATTGGTAATGTGCTGTGAGTGGTGATCCTTCCAAAGTTTCATGTCGGGCATCAGTGAATTAACCACTGGGGATTACAGTACCCAGTATATCCTCCCTTTCCTTTATAGGCTTAAAGATCTTTCTTTCTGTTTATGATGATTATAATGTTAAAAATAAATGAAAGTAAGCAACGCTAAACTATTTTCCATAGAAGTTTCATCTGAATTTTACATTTGAAATTCAATTGTCATGAATGCATATTTCAGCTAGTTGTAAAATTTTATAACACCCTAGTGAAGAAATTTATTGTTTTATCTAGGCGTTGGTTAAGAAAGCCAGGTTCCCTTTGAATACATCCCTAGAGGAGATTTATAATTTAAACGTGTTAAACTGCTTTTGTAGTTTGGTGGTGTAGGTGAAGTAGATAGATATATAGATTATTTTCTCTCTGCAACACAAGATTTAATTTTTTTCTCTCCCTTTTGTATCTAATCCTATGGTTTAGCGACGAATTGATGATGTCTCCAAACAACAACCTAATTACAATTAAAACTGTAAATTTATCAATTCCAGAAAATATAGATTATTTATACAGCAAAGTTTACTATATATTTGAACTGAATTGAATTGATTTGTTAATTGAACTTAAATATAATGATCGTGAAGAGAAAACTCCATTTCTCATTTTTAACACGCGAACTTCTCACAAACTCTTGTAGCACTATCTCAACTCTCGCGAAACGCGTATGACTTGCTTATAAATCATTACAAAGATTTTGTAAAACTCATTAATGTTGTCTATGTTTCACACCTGGATTGTTCAAAATCCTTTAAAGCAGTTTGGAATTGTTTGACGTAGGCGTTAACTAGCTTCTTCTCTAAATACTAATGTAGTGTCGCTGAATGACGTTATTGTGAGACCTGTCAACTGTGTCGTTATTGTGTAGACAATCGATATTTCGTTATTTTATTTTATCCTCTTATTATATACTCTTATTACGTTTCGGTGGGGTTTAACAGTTGTTAAGTACAGGCATCATATCCTCAAATTAATTTGAATTTTCCTCTGTAATTTCATTCTTGGATAATTTTGGACAACACATATTGCAGCTTTTAAATCCATTTCCTCGATAATTTACATCTTCATTTTACACATGTTATGAAGGAATTCGCCCAGTTCAGAATGATTCAATTCAAGTGTCACTAAGGGTGTCGAGTGCTTGGAAACAACCAGAATGCTGATGTCCATCAGATATGTTCAACCCCAAGAGCAAAGTCATCTTGATGATAAATCGGTGTTCTAGTTAGTGGCAGGCTTAGAGTGAACTCCAACGAGATCCGACCCTGCGACACGAGCGGCCTGGATCGTGCGCTTCTCTTACCACTGTCATTACCACCGCCGAAGTATCCATGGATCTCTTATCTGTTCGACACACTTCTTCCAAGATTCGCAGGAGAGATTTACCTAGGCTGTAACTTCCCTTACCATTATAATCACCCTTATCCGTGGTATTCTTCTATATATTACATATTTTTGCTAAGATTCGCAATTGAGATTTAGCTAGGGCTTAGTCATTCAGATATCTTATCACTGTAATTCCCAGTTCAGATATCTATGGTATTCTTATAAGTCAGACATACTTCTTTCAAGATTCACAACAGAGATTGATCTAGGGCCTGCCATTAAGTTATTTTATCACTGCAATTTCCACAGTTCAGATATCTATGTTATTCTGTTATGTCAGAAATACTTCTTTCGAGGTTCGCAACAGAGATTGGCCTAGGGTCTGGCCATTAAGTTATCTTACCACTGCAATTTCCACAGTTCAGCTACCTATGGTATTCCTATATGGTTGACATGCTTCTTCCGAGGTCCGCAACAAAGATTTACCTAAGCTATAAACATTAAAGTCCCTTGCCACTATCACAACTACTAGCCAGATATCCATGGTTTTCTTATCTATTTGAAATCCTATGGAGGCTCTCAGCAGAAATTTATCTAGGTTCCAATTAGCTGCTACAACAACCCAATTACCAAATCGGTCTCTTATCTGTTTGATATTCTTTTTTGAGATTCGCACCAGAGATGATCCACTAGTATCACTACCGCTCATCAATTTATAGTATTCTTCTATACTGAAATAATTCTTCTAGGATTCTTAGCAAACATAAACCTAGGCTCCAACCATCCACACATCTTCTCTGCATCCTGAGACAGGCTCGATAAGTATTAGTCAATGTTAACAGTCCGTGGGAAATGGTTTAATGTGGATTCAGAACAACATGGGTATTGGTTTGAGTCACGAGTCAATCCAGATTGCACTTGGAACTTGGCCGAGGGCCCACTGCCCTTGCCTCGATACAGACAGATAGACAGACAGACAGACCGACAGTTTCGCAAGTAGCGGCCGCCAGGGCGTGCGCGGGTCACTCTTTCTCACGCTCCCGTCACACCTTGCCCACCGCCACAAACTCGTTTGGAATTTACTACTACGGGTTATCTGAATACGCTGTCAAGAGCATTGTGTGATATGGCCAGAGGTGCAATATCACTTTCGACGATAACATCTAACATATGTGATGACGTGGTATGATGAAACCGAATGCTCCTTGCTTGTGTTGTGCCATGGAGAAAATAAGTAGGGCAATACAGCTCGATACATATGTTGTCTTGAAGTCCTGTTTTTCTAGATCTATCTTTGCTGTATAGGCATTCCTGATCCAATGAAAATTGTATGAATTTATTTAGTTTGTATATTTAATAAGTAGTTAGTTCTTAATTCCATATACAAAACACTTGGGCGCGGTGGGAATGAATCAGACCCCACAACTTTACGCGCCTACTTACCAAATTACATATTTCAAGGATCATATAATTTTAATGAAGGAGTTAATAACCATTAGTAATATACTTAGGATCAACTCGACTAACCCCCTTCATGTTAACTCATATCCCAAGAACAAATTATAATAGAAAGTTTTACAAGGACTTTAAACGATAGGGATTACAACATTTAAAAACACTGGTAAACTGGTCTAATCCAGTATACAATGGCCTAACCCATAATTTCAATAAGTACCAAAAATAGCCTTAATGCACTTACAAGACTCCATGTTATTCAAAGTGTTAGTGAGGAAAACCGATTTTAATACACCCTAACTTTAAACAATTACCAGAATCGTACATAAGATGAGATAAGAATAAGGTCGAGAAATCTAGATTTCTAGAAGATAAAGGAAGGACAGATAGAGAGAAAACTGGCTGAACGTTTTAGAAGAAGGAAATTGGAAGATAAAGATTTGAATGTTGTCAATCAGACGAAGTGTTGTCGAAACATACTAAGGACGATAATAAAAGTGTTACGTTTTTGAAGGAGATAAAGAAAGAACAGACAGAGAGAAAACTGACTGAGGGTCTTAGAAGAGAAACGTTTGGAAAATACAAAGTTGTATTTTGTCAATCAGATGGTGTTGTCGAAAAATACTAAGGACGATAATAAAAGTGTTACGCTTTTGAAGGAGATAAAGAAAGGACAGAGAGAAAATTGGAAGATAAAGAGTTGAATCAGACGAAGTGTTGTCGAAAAATACTAAAGACGATAATGAAAGTGTTACGTTCATATATCAATCGTGTTCCGAATTAGTATTTCAACTATAAAGTTAAACAAGTGATCACTATGGTTCCGAATTCTAAACAACATTTTTCCCTCGGTCCCACCATTGTTTGTTGTTGCCGGCAGCTGCCGCGTTGATCAGCTGATTACACAAGTCCGAGGAATTGTGGGAACGTCCCTCACAGCTGACTGACCGCGCTCACGGTATGTTTTCCTCATTCCGTGTGTCGTTTCTTCTCTGTCGCTCTGTTTTGTTTTAGTTCGTCTGAATGTATTATACATGTACCGAGTATAACATTAATGTTTTGCAACTGTGTAACCGCTAATGAGATAACCTTAAACCACTGTGCTTAAACATTTGCACATTTTGTAAACTGCCTAGAAATAAATGTCACGTATTAGATTGAATTTATCCATGTTGGCAAAATAAAAACAAATCGCAAAACTCGTACTTTTTGATTAATAATAATTAAGTTAGAGTATTTAAATATCAAAGTTAACATTAATCCAAAATATTTTAGCTATCTAGTCCAAACAAATCTAAACAGATTTTTAAATAAAGTTTTAATATTTAACTATTTGGTTTCAAGTTGTCTTCCTTCTTAAACAGTGAAAATTAGGTTATGGACCACAGGAATTGAACATCAGGAAGCATAAGTAAATTAAAAAGTCCTTACGCAATTAATAAATAAATATTCCATAGAAATAAATTTGTAGACTATGTAGAGCACTGATGTCTTCTGATAATAAAGATTCATAAATAAAAACATGAATTCCTATTGTACAGTATAATTTACTATGTTTACAAGTGTGTCGGGAGATATAATATTAGTTACTTTCACAACACTGTTTTTGAAAATTCAGCTTTTTGTGACGTCAATACCACATTGTTGTTAGTTTTAGTGAAGCATTTTCTTTTCGTTTATGCACTTACTTGCCTTTATTGATTTGTTGATTTTGTTCCAGACGACAAAAGAAGATGATCAAAAGACAAACGAAAAAAGTACTACAAATCCATTGGAACCACTTAAGGTAAATATATAGCAATGTTTTTACTTTCAGTGTCAAATATTCATCTTTTTATAGAATTTAAGTCAACAAGGTTATCACTATCTTTGTGCTGTAGTGTTTGGAAAGAATAAACTAAATGTTTTATGCTTCATATTCGCTATATAATGTATTCTTATAAATATGTCTTTGGAGGATTTCATTTGCATTCATCTAATTATTGACTTTTGAAATTGTTTTTTTTTTATATAATGGACAACTTCTCCATGTGCAAATTTAAAAATGTTCTTGTATGAACAATTCTGTCCTTATTTCAAATTGGAGATAAAGCTGTTTCGAACTATGAAACCCCAAATAAAACAAATTGTAGCTCAAAATATTATGAAGTTTGGTCAAAACTTGTTGTATGTATGAAATGTAATAATAAATATTTATTTTTATCCTTTGATTCAGAAATTCAAGATGAATGATTGAATTCCACAATTTAAAATATTTAACTTGTAATAAATGTTTTTTAGGAAAGATAAAATACGGATAATTAGGTTCAGAGGATTAGGGAAGATCAACGTTACACATTTGGATTCATATTTGAAAAAAATATATATTTTTGGCATTTCTGAACATATTTATTTGTTGCAAGTAACCTGTAGAATCTTGAGTTTTTATATTCCCTATGAGCTTGTTACACAATTTCGCCTGCAGTTTATTCTGAAACCACTTGAATAACCGAGAATATATTATGAATCAAAGTATCTACTCTGTTATAGAGCATAATATAGTAATATCGTACATCTGATTCTGTTAGTGATATACTGAGTGATTGATAACGCCTTCCATAAAAGTGCTGCAACATCTGTACTAGTCTGTGTGAAAGTCACGGCCAAGGACAGCAGGCGTAATTGCAGCAGCCAACTACTCCCGATTATTATTAAATGATTGGGTAATTGTTGTTGTTAAGTGCGTAATTGCTGTAAATCACAGTCTGTTACGTAGACAAGAAGTGGCAACAATCCAAGTCTTGCCAGCCGTATATTCTCACACCTTTACTTCAGCATATTGAACGAACAAAGTTTCTATTAAGCAGTTATATTGGAAACACTTAATAATAATTACCTTATTTAAAACGATTATCTTGTCCGCATTGCAGATGTTTACAATTTGCAGTGTCACATTTTAACTTCATAAATAAACAGTGAATAAAATAAACGTAATTATTGTAATTTGAATAAAATGACACAACAATAGGCACTGCTTGTTTTTAAACCCAACATTAGTAATACAAAGTTTTAATCAGTTGAAAATTTTCATTGAAGCGAGGCAATATATTATTTAACTTGTTATGGGTTCTCATGATCTTTTAATTGATTTGTTACAAAATAACAATTATTTAAATTTTCAAGTTTTGCCCTTGCCACTGTCTTTTTTTGAATAAAGAAAAAATAAGAACAAAAATACTTCTATCATAATTTTTAATTGTTTTATGAGCATAGTCAACAACTCTTTTGTTTTATTTTAATTAATCTTAAATAATATGAATCATGATATAAATAAATAAAAAATAAAATATGTTGGACTCATAAACATGTAAGGTTTTATTTTAAAAAAGTAAATATTTTAAAAGATAGAGGGAATAGTAGAAAGAAGCAGGATAAAAAATACTTCTTTCACAAAAAGTGAGAAAAGATTATATTAGATAATATTTTCAGTTTTAAATTAAATATGAGACTGTGATTTTCAATTCCGTAGTTTTTAAAAGAAACAAAGTTTTTAGTATTTTAGAAACAGAAACAGTATAAGGTCACCATTATTAATAGTTGTATATAGTTAATGATTTAATTAGAATGTAATTTACTAAGGAATAAATTAAAAACAAAAGTTGTATTTTTACATTTTGTTATAATAATAAGTTATAATTTTACAATATATACAGTAAAATATTTTGAATCCTGGATTCAAATTTCTGTACAATCATTTACAATCCTTGTTTTATGAAAAATACTGAAAGGGAAGGAAACAAATTTATAGATTGAGATTCCCTTTTTACCAGTATTTCATATATAAAGACTCAAATTTTAACTAAGTTAACATATCATTTACAGTTTACAGGTGTTTGGTTTTTCAAAGAGGCATGCTTATTTTCTCCATCTCCCTGAACTTAAAGGAAATATCCTTCTTTCCAAAACATTCCCAACTTTTCTCGTATATAGTGTAGGAATGTACAATTTATTGCACTATTAAAAGTGTTTTATGCATTGAAGTCACTTATCTGGCAGTATAAATAATAAAACATGCCAAAGTAATTTTATTACCTATATAATACATGTGACCCACGACATACTTCACAAACGTTTTGTAATCCACAAAATGTTAATTTAAGACGCAATATAAGTTTTAATCAATTAATAAGTATATAGGATTAAAAGTATATTAATTTATAACTTTTCAACTCTTGGAAGAGGTATTTAAAAAGAAAACTCAAATGTTTGCTGTGAAATGAGGCAAAAAAACTGTAAAGCCACAGTTCTGAATTTGGCTGAAATTAATTTTAATCGGTTTTTGCCTAATTATTATTTTGCACTAATTTTCAAATTTAAACAAAACAGATTTATATATATATATAAATTTGTCAATATACAATAATTAGGAATAAGAAGTATTAAAACAAGTAAATAGTCATGAATTTAAATAGTGTAAGGTTTACACAAAGTCTTTGTTTGTTTGTGCACACCAAGGAAAAGAAAGTATTTAGTTTGACCTCCCCTGAGGCTTAGTGGGTAAGGTCATGGCTCTTTAATACAGAATTTTCACAGATTTTACTGGGGAAGGTCACTTTTTTTAAGTGTCTCAAAAAATTACAATAATTCTTAATAAAATTCTTCTAAAAATACCACAAATTCATTACTTATAAATGTTAGGTGGAATGGCAATAAAAGATTTATCCCTTGTTTGCTAAAATAAGAGCATTGTATTTCAATTTCATTTTCTGCTGTTATTTTGTCAAATAACCTCTTAAATTTATAATATAAATTATCTTATAAGTGTATATGTAAAACCAGTGGATTTTCACTGTTGTCTTCAAATTAAGGGTAATCTAAATTCTAGATGATGTACAAAATAACTTTAATTTATTTCATTGTATAGAAATGAAATATTGTACCTTAGATTTACAACCATTAACTAGTTGAAACTGATATCGTAACTGACTTGAACTTTATTATCACAATTATATTAAATCAAATCACTTAATATTTAGCTTTTTTGTTTTTACATAATAATGTTGTGCTTCATAAAAAACTACAGTATTCTAGTATTCTACAATTCAAAGTTTGTTATAAAAGTAAAAAAATATCATTGACAGAAAAGAGATTTAGTTATTTTGTTACTTTGTATAACTGTTTTGTGATGTAGATGTTTTAGAACTTGTTAGAGCTAGTTGTAGTGAATTAACCTTCAGTTTTAACCAATAGAGTTATGAGAGATGTTTCATTTTAAAGGTATTATGTAGATAAAGAAAAACAAAAAAGCATTTGGATGCGCATGGTTGGAGTTTTAACCAATAGAGTTATGGGAGATGTTTCATTTTAAAGGTATTATGTAGATAAAGAAAAACAAAAAAGCATTTGGATGCGCATGGTTGGAGTTTTAACCAATAGAGTTATGGGAGATGTTTAATTTTAAAGATATTATATAGATAAAGAAAAAAAAAGCGTTTGGATGCGCATTCAAATGCTTTTTAGCTTTTTTTGTAAAATATATATCCTTTTATGCATTTAAAAGATAAAAAACTAAAAAAGTTTGAAGATTTTTTTCTAAACAACCGATATATTGAACAATTTTGAAAACGTTTGGATGCATGATAAGTCAATTATTAAAATGAGACAACTCCCATAACTAACTAAAAATAACACAGAAAACATGTTTTGAAGTTCAAAATTGTTCTTATGGGGCTAAAAAAGATGACCGCACAGACATTTCTTAAATTATTGTAATATGTATCTACAGTGTGGTTATTGCTTTAGGAGGAGATGGCTGGTGGACTGAAAACAGACATGGTGACCAGCTGGACTAAGGTTAGCTAAAACATTATTTTATGAATATTAATAACTAACAGTTATTTATTGCCTTGGATTTTGGAAGGTAGACATTTGAATAGTTTTATGGCTCACCTAATTTTTAAATGCATTTGACATTTTAAAACCTATTTTAATAACAGATTCTACAAAATTGTCTAACCTCTGCATTCTGTCACTTAAAGGTATTGTTTTTTAGAAAATAACTATGTAGTAGATATAGATTATCTAGATATTTCCCCTTCACACAACTTTTATCACAACTGTACTCTAGCTTTTTTATTCAACTCTGTTAGTGACCACCAAATTGTATAACATTTGACCATGAATTGAATATACTAAGTTTTGAGCTAAGTGTTTATTATTTACTTCAAGATTGATGCAGATATTTTACAAAATAATTTTTACTATATCAATAACTTTTAGAGTATATTTTGAAATGTTTAACTCAGATTGCTCATATTTTTAACAATTTTGTATCGTTTTGGTATTTTCTTGTTATGTGCCACATACTGTATTTTGTTTACATTTTATGTGTTGTAAACAAGATTTTTGGAGTATTTTGTAAATGCTACATTCATAAGACTGTACATATATTATACATCTGAGGTAATAACTGCATTTTATATTTTAAGTTTTAGTTTATTTAGTACTGTAATTAAATAAAGATTTTGTTGTCTGTTATTTTTTCACAAGATTATTAGTTTTAGATCCTTAGTTATCATTTTAATCAAATTTAATAAAATGATTCAAATAAAATAATTTTAAGCTAACCTTTACAATTATTTTTGTTTTTTAACAAAAAAATTTCTATGTATATATAAGATGGAAATAAACATAAATTTTTATATTGATATTGATAAACGTAATTTATTTAAATGTTTTTGGAGATAAAAAAAACCTCTGCAGAAACTCATTCTAAAATGACAGAAAAAATAGTGCTAGTTTCAAAAATAAAGGACCAATTTTTTGGTATATTATCATTCAGTAACTCATGTAATACTAGTTCGATAAAAAGAATTTTCACATTGTTGTTTTTTACCAGAACTTTGGCACTATGATACTAAATTGGGATTGAGAGATGGAAGTGTTAAGTTGACATTGTTCTTCAAGGTCCTTATTTGAGGTTGTACCAATTTGGTACCTGCGCCTCTCTGGAGCAAGCCGGATGTATGAGGTGAAGTTCAAGGTCCATGTGGCGCCAAATCTTGCATACAATGGTAGGCTGCTCCTGCTGATAGACTACAGACACTCCTTGCGCCTGCCCGACTTCCGGTTCACATGTTTGGTCATATGATTCAGACCAGAATGGTTACAAAAATACCCGTTATATATGTATGTGACAGTGTCCTTCTTTCGTAACTAAAGTTTTCGGCTGACCGTTGGCAAAGCGTGTCACTCGAGGAGCTGGAAAAATTTCATTTCTGTTTGTCTGTCTGTCCACACGATATCTTTATGGATGTGAAATTGTACATGAAGCTTTATTTCTATTCAGAGTATACAGAGTTTGAATGGTGCATGTTATTCTATTGGATTTGGCTAAGTGTTAGTGAACATTTTTACATTGGTCTTATGCGTAACTATGATGGCAACAAGAAAATTGCAGTATAATTAGCTTTGTAAATAAACTGAGTAAAGTCATGTGAGATTTTAACATGTAACATCATAACACATGTAGCCATAGACTTAAAATTTTG
This sequence comes from Homalodisca vitripennis, assembly GCF_021130785.1. Classification (NCBI taxonomy): domain Eukaryota; kingdom Metazoa; phylum Arthropoda; class Insecta; order Hemiptera; family Cicadellidae; genus Homalodisca; species Homalodisca vitripennis. The sequence goes on from NC_060207.1 coordinate 204,465,475, forward strand.
TATGCTGCCTCAGAGAAGCCTATTACACGATACATTGTGTGATGTACCTTTTCTTGTTAGTAAATCAATAAAATTATTAGATAATAAAGTAAATAAAATTGTAACCATGAAATAAGCATAAAAACATTCCTTAATAATAAAATAATTCTTCAAACAGATGCTCAATAATAACCTGTGTAACTTATCAAAAAGAAGTTTATTAATGCCAAATATACAAAATCAAAGAACAGAAGTCCATAAATAAAATAAAACACTGAACCTTGGTTTTGATGTAAATCAAAACCTGGTTGAAAATTATGAAGGAAAAGGAAATTTATTCTTTATTATTTTTTTAGACTTGCAGGAATACAATAAATAATGTTACAAAATTTGAAGACGAACCATTGTAATATGTTACAATTTTGATTCTGTTTGATTTTGTTTCCATGCAGTCAAAATTCTTAAAACACTTCTACTTTATAGAATATTCTGGATTGACAAAGGGACAGAGAAGAATCATGTAACCTCTATGGTGAACTGTACTATAAAATAAGAGCTGTAGCAAATAACTTTGTCAGTCGGCTGATTGTGTGTTGTGTCTGTGAACAGACAGTTGGAGTGGAGACACTGTACCAGCTGCTGTTGGAGGAACACCAGGAGCTACAGAGGAACCATCACAACGCAGTCACTCGGCTGCGAGATGAGGAGAAGAGCAGGTCGGAAAACTTGAACATTTAATTTTATACCTATTATAATACTTACTTACTCTTACTCTTACTCCCATGGCCATGGATACCCTAGGTGGTATTTGGCCTCGCCAACCAGCTGCCTCCATCTCTCCCTGTCTTCACAATCCCCCTGACCCGCTCTCAATTTCCGCAAGTCCTTCTCCACCTGGTCCTTCCAGCGATTTTTGGGTCTACCTCGAGGTCTTCTTCCAACTGGATTGTGTTTCCAAACCTCTTTAATCAATTTATCATCCTCCCTCCTCATCACATGGCCTGCCCACACAATCTAAAAATGAATAATGAGAAATTATCAAAGGATGTTAGATTCAGAGTAAGGATTCAGGACAGAATATAACTTTTTTAATGCAGTAACTTATAGAAGTGAACATTTCCTCATCAACAAGGGATATAAATTTCTAACGTTCTGTAATTTTGTACCACCTCAAGAACGTTTAATAGATCAAATTTTACATTTGAAGCATTATAAAAGTTTTGAAAGTTAATAAAACAAATATTGATTTTGGGGTAATAAAATGGGATTTTTTAAATAAGCGAAGACAACTAAACAGTTATGATCAGGTCAGTTTTGCTCTCATTTCAAAGTTGGTTCCAGTTTGGGGGGAGGGTAGGCCTCCTGCATATCATATCATGTTAGTCAATAGCTATAGCAGTGTAATCATAATGAAGTATCATACACAGAATCCCTAAAGTCAGAATATGTTTTCTTTTTACCATAAATTTAATATGAATATCGTGGTAATCTACAGAATACCATTAAAGTTTATTTAAATCTGATTACACCTTCTGCCTGTTTTTGTTAAGAAATAAGAACTTTTCTTATTACTGAAATCTGCTTCAAGAATATTTCCAGATAGTTAGATCATGTCACTTAAACATTGTAAACCGTAATGGTGCAGTTAAGTGGGTGAACACCCTACCATCTATGCAATAGCAAATATAAAGCTGCTAAAGGTTGGAAACACCTTGTTCGTCAATGAAACATTGACAGAAAAACTACTATTATGAATAATTATGTACAGCAACCAGAGAGGCATAAAATCAACCAGGACTTTGCAGAATGAGACATTGGAATGTCTGCTTCCAACATGTTTACTCAGTTTTTTCTTCACCCAGGATACAAATGGAGGAGCAGCTGCGAGAGAGTCGCAGAGCGGAAGGAGACAATGCCATCAACTTGGCATTAGCAGAGCAGATACAGACGCTGCAGGAGAGACAGGCCGAACTGGAGGCTGAGGCCCAGGAGTTGCGGGAGCAGAACGATCTGCTGGAGTTCAGGATACTGGAACTGGACGATGGTGTTTGTGCCCACAGTTGCAGCAGCTATCAGTTTAAGGTAAGCAAGTAGTTGGATGACACTTTCTACATATTGGGTATGGAATATACAACTTGGTTGGTTTTGAGTTATCACAGTGACTTGGATGTAGAGTGTAGGTGAATACTGAAACTTTGCATACTGGTTACAGCATGAAAATGTAATCAGTAATTATTTAGCTGTGTTTGTTAATTGGTTCTGAAATAAAACAAAATTACATGTAATAGGTTGTATAACCTAGTCTGTTTTCTGCTTTATGTTCTTTTCGTAATTTTTTTGTACATAGAGTATTTAATGATATATAGTAAAAGAATAGAATAGAAATTAGAATGAATCATAAATGTAATAAAAATTTGTATCCAACCAAAATGTATTAGTACTAATTAGTTAATTTACAATATTTATTCCTTCTATAACATGAAAGTAAGAAATATTGTGCAAATACCAATGAAGTGTATAATAAAATAAATATATATTCCATTTTAAATTTAAATTATCACAATCTTCCTTTAACCTATTTTTTCTCATAAAAATCAATAAATATATCCTTCTTGTTGTAAACAGATAGGGATACCACTGATATTCATGTACAACATATTCGGAAATTAATGAATTTTCTTCATGCTCTTTAGTAAATTTATTTTGAATTCATTTTTTGAGCGATGTGTGTCAACAATTCTTTGTTATTATATGCTCAACTGAAAAATGTCAACTGTTTGTTCAAAACTGAATGGTAACAAAGCCTCATTACCAAACCTTCATAACATCAAAAATCCATAGTGATAAACTAATACCATTTACAAAATATGAACTTAATTACATGAACAGTTTTGTTGGTATTTAGTAGCTGTTCAAACAGATTACTAAACCATGTTATAGAAACCTTGAAATAGTAATTAGAACAGTACAAAGATCATAAATTTAACTTTCACACAGCAAGAAGTGATCAGCAGTTTTTTAAGGTTAGTTTTCGATACTAGTGTACCTTTCCATATTAAATAAATAATCATTGGTCACTCTATTTGTAATTAGATACAGTAAAATGTTAAGTTATTGGATATTGTGGATAAGAGTTATTTTTTTCCAGTCTCCATCCAGCCGGAGCCCAGACACTCGAGATCGTGAGATCGACGATGTGAGCGACAGCGGAGTCATGTCCTTGCCTACGAGCGAAGACATCAGCGAGGCGGACTTCCAAGACTTCAAAATGGTAATTATTCACTGGTAAAAATTGAAAGAGTACAGTAAATTCCTGATTATCCGTGGTGGATTCATCTACTTGATGTGTTATCTGTGGTGTCCCCAGAAAAAATGACCAATTAAAACGAATGCGATAAAATAAATTTTAAAATTATAGAATATGAAATATAAAATACTTCTTGGAAATATGAAAGCTATTTGATACATTTACTAAATACTGTAACATGGTAAAAGTTATGAGGAAGTAAACAGTTGGTTAATTTAAATAGCCAATATTATTAATTTTTCACTTACTATCTACAATTTTTAGGATACTCTATAAAATTCGCTAATCTGCAGCATCCGCACAGTTCGACTCCATGGATAATTATGAGGTTACTGTATTCCGAATTATGAAATCACCACGCATACACACATTTGCAATTATTTGTATGTAGAACTCTTCTGAAAAAGCAATACAATGAAGATATTTCTGCAACGGGGACCAGAAAGTATGCTGTTAAGAAACCACATGACCCGACTCATAACATATTATAGAAGACCATTTCATTGTTAATGGTACTAGAGATGTGGTAGTAAATACTTAAAATTAAAAAAGATAAGATAAAATGAAAAATACCTGTATTAAAGAGTTATATTTAGGGTTATCAAGCCCTTTCTACCATTCAGCCTTTAGAATCAATAGATCTATTTGACATTGTACTATTGATGATAAAATTTAGATTCTGTCAATTTGACCTACTAAGAGAATTACTGTTGTAAAATGTATATGAATACAGAAAAAGATATACTGCTATGAAAAAATAAACTTTTAAAAAACATGCGTTAAATAACCACATGAATAATTCAGTTCTCTCACATTACCAGCAGGTTGACTGTTGCACAATCTTATCTGAATGTAATTAGTGTAGGTGTTTTCTACAATCCTGGTGCAGGGAAATTAAATCAATTACACAGCACTTATTTAGTTATGTCTAGTAAAGTAATTATGATAACAACTCCACAACCATACTAACGATACTGCTTACTGCTCTTTCCTTGAGTTTCCTGCGTGTGGTAATAGTTCTTGGAAAATAATGTTAAATGTGGTAGGTTTTAGTTTTTCATACTTTTAAAATCCCATATTAAAGTCATATTTGGTTTACAGTTTATCAATTTAAAAAAAATCCACATCATGGATTGTAAGTATCCAATTTATTTTCTTTATGAAAAACTTTAATGAGGTTTTGGTTTTGAATCATAACACAAAACCACACTGATGTTTATGAACTAACAGTTTAATGGGCTGATGCTGAAAGTTGTGTGAAAATTTTATGTTTAAATCAGAAGCAAATTCTTTCTAATATAAATAACATTTATTTTAGGCTTTAAAAAACCTTAAAAAAGACAGTTGATTCTGTCTAGTAACAGAGATACATCTTATTAATTCATTATACTCATTTTTGATATGTTTTCACTACTGCTTGGCCCACTTGGTAGTTTTCAGCTGCTTTCGTCCCTATTAGTCTATATTATTTTATTCTGAATAAAAATGTGTACAGGACTTTTGGGGGCACTCCTCTCCAAAAATAGTATGGTGGTAACAGTAAAAATTTTAAAATTAAACCCACCCAAATTTAGAAATGATGTCCATAAATATAACTTAAGAAACACCAAAATAAACTTTAACATTCCACAACACAGACTAGCTAAAACCAGCAAAATACCACAAATTATGGGGGCTAAACTTTTTAATACACTCCCAGAAAATTTGGAATATACAAACAACACTAAAGCTTTACTGAAACAACTCAAAGAATACCTCTTAACTAAACCCTACTACAACATAAACACATTTTTTGAAGACCACTCCCGACTAACAAACCAACACACATACTAACACACATACTAACACACATACATACACACCCAAACATACACATGACACCATCAGTGATATCAAGATTGATTTTGACGATTCCCTAGTCTTCAAGACTACGGTGAAGAGGACCAAGAATCCTGGGGAATCCTGGGTGGTGACGGGTGTGTTAAAATCCCCCCCTTTCCATCTCTGTATCAAACACTCTGGCCAGTTTTTAATACATGAAAAATTACTGACCAGTCTCAAAATCTGTCGCTGGTGGTCAGTAGTGATATGGCAACACATCTTAAATGTTATTGAACTATTTTCGTGCAGATTACACTCATAAAAATGAGAAATGCATTATTTATACAATATTACACCTGTTGTAAACAAAATTATTAATGATGATGAAAAGAAGTTACTCCAGAACAGAACCTTGGGGAAGTCCTTATAATTCATATAATGCAGACCCTTCACTTACTGTGACTATTTTTCAAAACATTTTAATTACAAAATGCAACATTTTTAAATTTACGAAGACTGCTGTTCAGATTTTATTCAAATTAATTAGTAAATAGTAATAGATTTATTTGTGTACCCAAGAAGTATTTTTTCGAAATGAAAATTGATAGCGTATACCAATAAGAGGTTCTGTTATAAAAATCCTGTTTTGCTGACAGGAGCCAAACAACAGGGACGTGAAGAGCAGACTAGCTCAGCTCTGCCAGAGCCTGGAGAATGTTTCCGATAGGATCAGCATCCAACAGGCGTTGGCACTGCTGCGGCATTACGAGTCCAGGTTGGAGAACCTGGAGGCTACTCTGGCAGCCATGTGTCAGGAGGCTACGCAGGTTAGTAGACTTTATACTTCCTTTATATTGCATACATGAAGAAAAAAATGGAAAGGAAGGACAGAAGGAAAAGGAATGGTGTTGATTTCCACAGGTCTTTCTTTTTTAATTCACCCATTAAATAAAACTCTCTATCAAAATTTGAGGATTTCGCAGGACTATCTATCTCTGATCATGATGCTCTCATTGTCGCATTGTTCCACCTGGAGTTCATATACTTGGAAAAGAAAGGTCTGTGTACGCTCTGGTTTGTAGAAAGAGGCCTGGGATAGTTTAAATTTCGCTGACCCTAGCATTCATTCACAACTCTTTGGGCTATTCATATTCAATTAAAAGTAGTCCTCATTTGGGATGTTATAATATTATGGTTATTAATATTATGTTTTTAGGATTTATTTGTTTTTTTAAGTTTATTTTTTACAATGGAAGGATTGTGAAGGTAACAGGTTTTTGGACAGTTGGTAATGTTCACTGATGCAAGAAATCAGTATGTCTATATTACGAGATCTGTAATCTGATTCCTCTTTCAGGTGAATAAATGACCTTTAAGTAAAAAATATGTATAGGCATGTATAGGCAATCTTTTTATCCTAGATTTTAATACATCTCAAAACGTCATTGAACCATGACAAATGCCTAAAAATGTCTAATAACCTTCACAATTTATTTATTGTTACGGTACCTTTTATAAATTGTAATTACTGTACATGTTTTATACAGGGTGTGAATTAAGCCCTGATACACCTGGATATATTCAAATGGATTGAGATATCGATTTAAAATCTTCACCATACTTATTAGAATACTTTTTTGGACTTTTTGAAGGATATATTTCCCCCCTTTTTCAAAGAGGAGTAGAAAAGGGTCACTTTAAATTTTAAAATTGCAATCCCTACCTTGTGACATGTCATTTGAAAGGTAAATTTTAAAGAAACACAATGACATAAACAAAACATCTCTACAGTGTTTCTAGCAAAAGTTATGGGCAAATAAAGCAAAAAAATAATAATCTGTAGGGCCAATGCCAATGTCTTGCGCATATCAATGCAATGCATGCATGATATCTTGTAATAAGATTTCAAGGGGCCCAGCTTATACCTTTATGTAGTATCTAATGTTTCTGGTGTGAATAGTTTTGGTAAGGGGTGAATAGTTTTTCCACACAATAAGCTCAGGTTGACGTGTGAGGATCTGTGAATCCACCCCAATACCCCAAAGCAAAAAAAAAAGGGGTATCTTTTTCTAAGTAGCATTATAACGTAAGGGATTATTTGCCCATAACTTTTGCTTGGATCGACATAGAGTTGTTTTGTTCATGTCAAATTGATGCATAAAAAAGAAATATTTATTTATGATATTTACGGCCTTGACGCAGGCTATGTAGGCTTGGTAAAGGCAAGCATTTTTATAATAATAAATAAATAAATAATATAAATCTTAATATTGATTCCTCTAAAGAGCCAAATAGTGAGACAATTTATTAAGGATTCTTCACATTAAAAAACAAAGCTATTAAAATGTATTCAATTTGCTGAAGTCATTCTTTTTCAAATTTCACTCATTAAATGATGACTTCTAAGAGGTTTCAGAATTACTTATTTCCTCTTTTATGCCATCTACAGCCAACATCAATTCGTACCAATGACTATAGTCCTGTGTGCCATCTTGTTATTCAACACATTGTAATTAATAAAATAATTTGTACTAATGATTTTTCCAGGAAAGTGAGTAGTTGCATTATGACTCAGTTCCAAGAGATTTTGATATTGTTGCAGACAAAAACAGTCGACCACCTGCCCTTGACCAACATGGAACATGCTAAATCACCGAGTAGAATCATTGCGACAGTTCTGCCATTCACGGAACTGACTGCCACCTATCACGGGAAGGACGTGAGGGACGACATACCTCTGAAACGACTGCTGAGAGACCAAGACTGCATGCAGGAGAGTGGGATCTTCGAGGACGGAGGGTTGACCAACTGTGTTCTCCACGTGGCCACCCAGACGGACTGGACGTTCGAACCTCCCCATGGAGATCTGGGAGCGGAGATACGCAAACTGACTCAGATCCGAGAGCGGATAGAGGAGAAGGGAGGGAACAAGAAACTACTCAAGACCCCCGAGACAGATCAAGAGTTCCTAACACATGCTTCACTTAAAGAGTTACTGTTCTACAGAGATCGTGTTCAAGTGCTGGAAGATAAACTTGCCATTTACGAGAGTAGAGGGGACGAACAGTCGAAGTTGTTGGCGATCAGGCTGGAGAAAGAAGTGTTGTTGGCAGCTCAAGTGAAACATCTACAGAACACTGTCAGAAGACTGAAAGAGGAAAACAGATATCTGGAGGAGGAGAAGTGTGAATTTGAGGAGGCGGAAAATGATACAAGATTAAGGTGCCAAAAGTAAGTTAGCTGTGTATTTAAAGGATTTATCATTCCCTGTTTTTTCGTTTATTATAACTCATCAAATAGTATGCCTGGTGTAATAATTAATTATTGAGCAGACACAGTGAGATAACAGATTTATCTGACCTTCCTAAAAGAAACTGCCAGTTTCTTATAGCCTATTTACAATCTGTGTTCTGCACAAAGCTATTACTATCTATTAACTATTAAACTGTTATATCTACATCATGTTATATTTTCACAGACAGAAAAAAGATTATGGGATGTAACTACAGTAAGCTGTTCAGTAAATCTTCACTTGTGGTACAATAAGAGTTTAATAACATTCTCATGACACTAATGGACTTTTGCCAAGCAGGCTAATGCAAAGATTACCCTGACAAGCCCATTCCTCCTCACACCAGACTATATTGGAAGTTACTTTCAAAGTAAACAGTTCTTATCTTTTTAATTATGCACGGTTTATTTATTTTACAAACATTAAATAGTTTAGATCTCTCTATGGATCAAACCATTCACTCATTGGTTTAACAGCCATGTCCTTAACATCTAGGCTATAGAGGAAGCCATGTAAACAGTTAGATTTTTTACAGTTTCATACAACAAACCATATGTTTAAATATAACACCATTAAAATAAACAGTTGGGTGCTCAACATCTTTGAAGATAATAATATTTGTGTTTTGCAGTGTAAGAGCTCATCAAATAAATATATTTGTGACCAATTTCAAAATCAACCTAGACAGAATGGTATTTTTCTTCAGACTGTTGGAAGTGGTAGTACAGTAGGGTATTTTATTATCAAGCACTATCAGATTATATCCTCAGTAATATTAAAACTCAGTAATAATTGTAAAAAGGTGAGAGGTTAAGAAACAAGTTTTTATTTATTAATTTTAGGTTGTTCGTTTTGTAAGTTCTTTTTAGAAAAATCAAAATGTTGAAACCAAAATTAGGGTTGATTATATAAATTCAAGTTTTCTTGAATTCATTAATCAGTACATTATTTAATTAAATTTTCAATTTAAAAAGTCGATCTTAATGGTTAATTTGAGTCAGATGTTACTACTGTATATGGTTAAGTAGTAATTTTCTTTTGATTTGTTATTTTATTTTGCTGCAGGCTTAATGGGAATCAAAATTATAGCTTTCTTTTTAAATGATAGTTTACGTGTATTCCATTTATAAGCAATAATTTTGGTTTTTTTATTTTTCAGACTTGAAGTTAAACTTAGTGCATTAGGTGAAAAGAAAAGTGATCTTCAAGTTCAGCTGCAGCAGAATGCAAGAACTATGTCAAATCTGCGCAGCACTCTCTCTGAGGAAGAACGGAAAAGGAATGAAGCAAGACAGTACGCGGCAAAAATGGAGGCTTTAGTGAACAGATTAGAACAACAAAACTTTGAAATGGAAGAGAAAGAAATAGAAACTCGTTATCGTTTGCACACACTGGAGAACATTGTTCCTGCAATGGTCATGTACTATTTATGGAGGATGTTAAATGCTGTCAGACCTTTTGTCAAGGATAGTCAGACATTAACCATCCACAGCTCAAACAGTGATTCTGTACTGGTTATAAAATCTCCAAAACAGACCCAAGAAAAGCGCAAGAAGCTTAGGAGAAATAGGCAAGACAGAGAGGAAGTACAAGACAATTTAAGACGTAGTTTAGAAGAAATACAACAGTTCCTAACCTCTAAGCAAAGGGGTGAATCTGTAGACTGCCCTAATATTACGGTCGATGCGGCGTTTTTAGTTATAGAGGAGTTATCCAACAGATGTACTGAGCTCAAGGAAAGAATCAAAGAATTAGAGTTAAAAGAAAAGGTCTACCAAGAAACTCTTCTAAACGAGGATGAAATCTTAAATAAGATGGAAATGGACTATAAACACCAGTTGAAGTGTGCCGAAGATGAGCTTCTTCACAAACAGGCAGAACTCGAGAAAGCAGAAGCCCAGCTGAGGAAGCATGCTGGGGACAGAGAACTGGAAATACAGTTCCAGGAGAGGCTGAACCAACTAGAAGCTGAAACATTACAACTGCGTGATGCTCTGTTACAAAAAGACAAAGAGAAAAAAGTATTAGAAGGAGAACAAATAAGACTGACTAATGAGCTTGAAGAAGCTGTAGATAATTTAGAAAAGTTTAAGGAAAACATTGAGAAACCTTTACGGGAAGAAGTAGAAAATCATAGGAAAAAAGTAAAAGAATTGCTAGGCGATTTGGATGTGAGAGAACAAGAGAAAAATGAAACTGAAGAAATGCATAGGAAATTGGTAAGTTTCAAATCATTTGCACCATAATTAACTGTTAAAAATCTTTTTCATAGAGTTGAATAGTATTTATTTTCAAGGAAATATACAGAATGTCGATATTTTGATACCTCAGATCAGTTTGCTACGGGCCTCGTAGGCTCGAGTACGCACAATATTGGGATAACCATATGGTCTCAGATGTGGTCCGGGGGTCCATGTTCGTTCCCATTTTTTGGAATTTGTGTGGTCCGTAGCCTTCACACCCACAGTAATGGTTCTTTTAACAATAATTAGTGATTGGCTAGGAGAGTTAACAAAACTGCTATATTCTTATAATAATGTCAAAGAAATTAACTATTTATATTTTTGTTTCTGCTGTGAAATTTGTGGATATTTGCATTGTGGTAATTCCAAAAAAGCTATTGGAATATGAGCATTTAACTAAAATTTTAAAGATTATATACATAAATTTTAAAAATATAAACTCAAAATATGCATTATTTTGGGTTTTAGATTGGTTCAATGTTCATTTCATAAGATTATTTGATTTTAAAGAATTTTTAAATTTTCAGTTCAATTACTTTTGAACGTTTAATAGACTTTGCTAAATTAAATGTTAGTTTTCTGTGTGTAAAATGTAAGATTTCTAGTTTGAAATTCAGTTTCAATTTATTATTCTACATCACGCTTACAATGCTCAGTGGACATTGACCGATGACTTACAAATTTACTATTTTGCGAAAACTTAATTTCAATCAAATGTTTTGTACAATTTTTGGTACTAACAAATTTGTGAGAGCAAGTTGTGCCCTACAGAAGTTAAAATGGCACTGATGTTTGATTGATACCAATACAGTGGTTATAAAAGGAAATCTGGAAGTTTCATGTCTAAATCTGTGTCAAAATTCATTGTTTTGTTCGTATTGTTAGGCTATTACCATATAAAATTAAAAAAATTGTGTTATCTAGAAATTTGCCTAATAAAACTTTGTGATATATCAGGTCTGTAAACATCAATGTACTGTATGTAGTTTAATCAATAATACTAAGTATTTAGATGAAGTGAGATATTATTAGATTTTGAGCATTTCATCAAAATGAGACAAATTAGTTTCCATGTATTCAAATTAAATAGAGGTTTCAGTGATTTAAAAAATGTCATAGAAATACAGATTACAGCTGTAAATTGTATTTAATGTTCTTTTCTTTGGCTTTTGTGGCTTGCTCAGAGTTCCTGATAAGACAGGGGGTAAGTCAGCTCCTGTATTCTTTTTACGAAAATGCATGATAACTTCGTAAATACTGTAAACGGTATGCACGCCTTTGCTAACATCCACATGTAGAATCGTAAACACTCAAAAGCAGCCAAGTTAATGATTGTTCATTGTGTTCAGGTGAAAGAGCTGAAGAAGATCAACAACCAAGCTTGCAGAGAGTTGGAAGAGAGTGAAGTAACAATCAGCGAATTGAAGGAGGAAGTGCAGACTCTGGAGGTAATATTTGTTCTTTTCTTTAAAGTTCTTGTTTAAATTTTTACACATGATTTGTTAGAATTCAACAATAATATTATAATTTGATGTGATTTAATCAACTGTTCCGTAATATTACATGGCTTTTAAACATAACATTCACTTATGTGTTGTGAGTTGGTAGAGTATTATTTATCCTAGGAAGGTCTGTCTATTGTTTAAGTGTTTCATCTATGTTAGTCTGAGATCCTCGTCTCGCCCACTTAGTAATTTTAATATCTATATTTTTCAAAACTCGCTTCATTATCAAACATACACTGTTTATGTATACATACATTATTGTTTCTCAATTGACTTTTTATTCATTTCAATAGTTATTTTTCACTTTCAAGAATTTAATAACAGAATTGTAACATAATGTTACTAGTTCTCACACAGTCTGTTAAAGGTCTTATAAGCAAGATTATTATACAACAAATAAACTAGTTACAAGAAACCTGCACAAAAGCCATATAGATTTCTGATTTACCGACCTAGAGAGATGGTACAACTGCATTAAACCACAATAACTAATAGCTGATAGATACTAAGTTATTTAGTGGATGTTAAAACCAATCAACTGATATTAAGTTTTTGGTTGATTAAGAATCTATGAATCTGTGTGCCTGAACAACACACATGTCTAGTAATCAGCTGTTGAGCTGTTTTAAACTAAACCAAATACTCTCATAAGATCTAAATTGGAACTTTAGAAACTCTGGGGCAGGCTCATAGTTAGATATATTTAAAATTCACAATATGTCCTATATAATATAATAGTTTTAGATACCTAAAAAATCTCTGTATAAATGTAAAGAAATTCTTTCAATAATATGAATTAATTCCTAATAAAACAAACAAACTTTTTAAGTGTTTTTTAAGGAACATAGAATTGTATATTTTTATCCGTACACGTTTTGTTAAGTGTTTAAAAGAGAAAGAAATTATTTAGGGAGTGATGATGGTGTGCTTCCTATTATATCATTTAACCCATGTTTGATGTGCAGAGAGAAGTGGCGGACTTGCGAGCTGCTCTTAACCATGAGCGAGTGAGCAGTGAGAGAAAACTGCTTGAGGTGGGTGCCGAGCTGGAGGCCAGGGACCGCCAGTTACGCAGTCTGGGCAGTGACAGTCTGGCGGGCTCTCTGCATGAGGAACTACTGGATGTGGACGCGGCTGAGCGCCGAGTTGACTACGAGTCAACAACGGATGTTGCAGCTTCCGCTACGTCACCCACCGCTCGCTACCTTCCAACGGTAACTACATTTATTGTGTTTAGGACATCAGTAGTTGTCCAGTTTTATATGGAATCCACTTTTAATAATTATTTCAAATTCCAATTACTTCAGAAGTAATTCAGAAATCCAAGTACCTTTTTAAGTTTCCAATACCTCTATGCAATCAAGATTACGGTACAATATATTATGTTCTGGAATTTTTTGCTCCAAATGTTCATATTTTCTTCATTTTATAGAAAACATAATATTTACTGTTGAACGAGAACTTTTCTTTATTAAAAGGGTTCACCAAACGTATTAAAGCGTCATATCAGTAATTGGTAATTATGAGCTTTATAAAATCATGTCAGTAATTGGTAATTAAAGATTTTGAGGTTTATTTGTTGATAATTTTAACATATTCAGATATAAAACTTTTTCTTTTGTTTCAGTGTGATTGCCAAAAAGCAGAGCTATTAATCAAAGAATTTAATCCAAACAATACAGATTTGGATCAATTAACATCAGCATATCAACATTCCAGAGTAAGTGTTTATGGTTAATCACATTTCTTATGTACATCCTCCCTATCTCATACACTCTCATATGTATATGCTCATATGGTATGCTTTCATACCAGTTACATTTGTAATGATTGTTATATTAGTTGTTTTTGTAATACATGGTGATATTTGTTTACAGACTTGTCGTCATTGTAAAAACACAACAGCAGTAGAACTTAGGCGTATTTTAAATGTGCTACAAAAGACAGCTCCTCAAAGTAAAATGGTAAGTTCATATATGATAAAATCAATGAGATATATGTGATATGTCATATGTGTTATCCATACAAGATGTGTCCTTAAGCAATGAGACTTCGTCTGGAATAAAGCGTTTACTAAGCCAATTTATTAATATTATTAAAATGTTCAAAATGATCATCATAGGGATTGATTCACTCCAGCCAATATGATTCTTATGCTGCAAAAGTTTTTTAGAAGTTTACTTCATAACTTCTTTCAGAGACAGCTCATTCAATAGTAAGGACATCTTTGAAACATATACTTTCAGGCTTGTGCTTTGGAAACTGGGAAGTCTGCCCACATTTGGGTTGTAAGACGGATGCATCAAGGTTGCAAGCCCTATCTAAGCCAGTTAGCTGGTCGCAATAGAGGTGCTGGAGTATCCAGGGATCAGCAAGCTAATTTCCTTTTGACGGCTCTAAGTGTTCAAATTCTCATAATTATTTGTGAATCACTGTCATGTTGGAGTCTTTTGAGATTAATCTAACACTCAAACAAAAGGTGGAGACCAGAGGCTTTTTCTACTTTGGCCACATTTTTGTCCAGACCACATATTATTAGAGCATTCAAATCACTCTATGTCTTCAGTGGTCTTCCACCCGTTCTTGAACTTACTAGACCACCAGAAAACCTGATCCTGCCACAGTGTGATCTTAGCATGTGTTGTTAATAAAGAGTGCAAGTGTCTCTGGAGTGGTTTTGCCCAAGTGAAAGCAAAATTTAACCACGCTGTAGTTCTCCATTTATGACATTGTCTGCCACAAAAACTTAGAAAAAGGATATGGTCACTATATGAGAGTTGACCCAGCAGGGATCACTTCTGGCTGGTTTATACCTTCCTGTTAAACCTATCACTGGGTACAGCAAAAACCGATATGTCACATAAATCTGGGCACCCTTATGTATGTCCAGGAGCGGCACATCACTAACCGCAAATGTCGAGATTCTGGGGTTCAAGGGCAGTTTGATAGGTCTACTCTACTGCGGGAGATGACTGTTGGAGTTGGTGGGGTTTGTTCCCTAACTTCAGAGGTTCTTGCTAGCCTCAACAAGGGTGTGCCACCCCCTGCCTACTTTGACTGGAGAGGCTGGTTCAGAGCTGGCCTCCCCTTCTTCCGGGGAGACATGACTTTGAGATTAGTGCCCTAATTCTTCCTCATGGATTTCAATAGGAGGCGGCCCCTACCCCCTGAACTTACCTATCCTGAATATCCTGTCACTTCGGTTCTTATAAGACTAAGTGCAATTTAAAAGCTTCTTGTCCTAAGGAAAAAAAAAAAATAAAGCTGAATATTACTGTCACTTTCAACTTCAGCCACTAGAGAGAGCGTTACTAGAGACTGGAGCGCCACTTTGTGGCCAGTCTCATTACTATGAAACTAACCCTGTATGACATAGTAAATTAACAGAGACAATATTCTAAAAAAATCAAGGACAGGCTGTAAATAAAGACATTAATTTTACATCATAAGAACATTGTAAAACTTTTGGTCATAGAATTACAGGAGTACCTAATTTTAAAACAAGATATACAATTGCTTTTAAGTTTTCTTGTAAAGTTATCCTCCTTTTTTTTCTTAATATTTCAATAAATAGTTAAAGAGAGAAGTTTTACATTCTTAAAGAGTGTAACCAATACAAACAATATCTAAAAAAAAAAAAAGTGTATGGATGAGTATAATTTTATCCTTAAATAAGACATCTACCATAATTCTAAAACCAAAAGTATGGGTGTCAAAGTGTTTCGAGATTTTGCATCGTTCTAACAGGACTAGAATGGAGATAGTTGTCAGTAATAAATTTCCTAACCCTCAACTCTTTGCCTTACATAATTTGAATGAACCTGTTCCTGTTTCCTAGGTTGAACCTTCCTCTCCTGATGGTCCTTCCAAAAAGAATGTAACCTTAGAATCCTATCTGGAGAGAAACAACAGGTATACAGGTACTTGTGGTTGACACTCCTAGTGATGTATCTCAATAAGTTGAAACATGCCTGTGTCAGAAACCTTCTGTAGTACTTTTTACAAATTAATTGTGAAATTAAAACTTTATTCTTCCTTGAAAGAGAACCATACTGTAATATAGTGGCGTGTATAGGAAATTATTTTGGAATAGGTTGAGGCACTGGACAGTTTATTAAGTATAAAATATCCTCCAAAAACAGGGGTTTGATAATCCTCCCCGGGAAATTATTAAGCTTTAAGACCTCATAAATGTATTTTAGCTTAAATCAAAGTACTGGGTGCATTAAAATTGTTTCTCTTTCAAAATTTCGGGGAGGAGGGCTTCTAGGCCCCCCTCCTTATATACCCTAAGCTGGAATATATTGACATGGTAAATTTGAAAAAAATACTCTGTTATGTTATTGAGAAAAACTCATAATGATGATTGGTCCAAAAAATATTCTTTAATTGTTTAGTAAAAAGGTTTAAACATTTTGTATAACATGTTCTACATTGTTTTTTTGTAGTGTGTGACGTGTAGTGCGTAGTGTGTTTTATAGTTTGGGGAAAATCCCAAATAGTAATTTTATTGCACAAATTATATGAAACTAAAGTATTCCTATTCAGCTATCTAAGGAGGAAATTTAAAAGTGATTGATGATAAAAGAAACTAAACATTTACAGTTATGGGTTTAATAAAGTGGACATCTGGAACATGGCCAAGAATATGTGAACTTGTTAATAATATTAAACAATAACTAACAAAGTAGCAGTAATGGCATGATTAAAAAAAAGGTTTGAGATTATTTAACATTATTTAAAATATAAAACAACTACATCGCCAACAAGTTATTACAACTTGTAACAACATTTAAAGGAAATAAAAATGATAATACATAAAAATGAAGTAATTGTATATTAATGTAGTTAAGAGAACATAAATTTCAATCCCTGTATTTGTGTAAATAATTTTATATTTATCTAATATTAAGTGTACATAATTTTAAGCTTTCAAAATGTACTTAATGTGAAATGGAAATAATTATTAATTAAATCTTTTGTTATAGGCACAAATCAATCATCTTCTACTATTACGGTAACTAAAAATGTGAGTACTTATAGATATTTTTGTCATTTAAAACTAATAATAATTTAAAATTATTAAAAATTTAAAAACAAAATTATTGCTTTAGAAAAACTTGATGTATACATAGACATTCACAGTGATGGTAAGATCACTTATACTAGTATTTGTTTGGAGGTGGGGGAGGGAGAGAACTGTGAGAAGGAAAAGGAATTAGTTTCAATGCAAGTTATACTACTAATAAAAAAACTATTAAGTAGTTATATCTTCATAAAGTTCTGTTACTTTCTTTCATTTCCACCATACAGTAAGATAGTTCTAGATGGCATTGCACAGACAATATGCACTGCTGTAAATCTAGAGAGAGAGAGAGAGAGTAGAGATTGTAGTACTCTGAAGAGATGGAAACGGAGAGACCAGGATTTAGTAAAAGGAAAAATAGATTAATTAATGCAGACTAGTAGTTAACTTGATTTTGACTGTGGAACGTTGTTCAAAAGTGACAGAATTTATCCGAATACTTGCACTTCTTATAGTTTTTTAGTTGATATAACCTCAAAGTTTTGTCTATTGACTAAACAGATATAAATTAATTTATCATTAGAAACATACAATCTCCTTTTATTTGTTTGAGAACCATGTAAGTTACACATAATTCATTTTCAAAACTAGGGCATTCCTTTTTTTATATATCCTAGTAATACAAAGCTACAAGAAAAACTTTAAAAAATGTTAACAAAAACTGTATAAATTTTTAGGTAAGTTTTTTGAACAAAATCAGCCTATTGCCATTGTCTTCATGGCATTATTTACCGAAAGTTTCTACATAACTTCACCAAACCAAGACCTCCAGAGTCCAAAACCACCTCTAGTTCAAAATTAGATACTTCTTCGAACTGAGCTCAAAGAAAAATTTTTATTGTAACTATTGATTTTTTAAGCATTGAGAAGAAATAAGAGTACCTAAATCAGTTTTGGTTTAGGAAATCTCAAAACTGTTTAGGGAATATTCCTTATCTTATCACTGTGAAGAACCCATTTATAATAATAAAATACCAGTGGTCATGTTTTTCCTTTACTTTTACTATTATAAAATTTGACAGTGAACCATTTAGCTAACCAATCTGTTTTATTAAAACAAAAATGTTTTAAGAGTAAATGAACAGTGAAGAACATTGATTGCCGAAGTGAGTAGTTATAATCTACTTTTGTTGTTTTACTGTACCACATCCTGTAGTGGCAGAAAATAGAGAACGTTGATTTAGTCTGATTGCAAAATAACCGCTAAATTACAGAGAAACACTAATTGAAAGGACAGCATAACAATTATAGTAAAATGGTTGCAATTGCTATGTTCTGTCAAGTCCCTCTCATTGTAAATTAAATTGCTAAAAGCTGATTGTTTCTCGATCAAATGAACAAACTGAGTGGTAAATACATTGTTAGGGTTTTTACAATGAGCAGTGCTATTTGGATCGGTATTTTAATAGTTTTTTATATTTGAGTATTTGGGAAATTTGTTGAATGCTCATGTCATAATTAAGATTAGCCCGGAACAAAATGTACAGGATGAGGCACAAGTCTGGGTGCTCCCCTATAAAAATCTAATGGTACGAGGAAACATAACAGCACTTCGATATGAAGTGTTTGAAGATGGGGGTAAACTATTAGAAGCTATAGAACGGTACCCATTTTAAAACTCGTCATATTGGGTTTGGGTAACAATTTTCAAATGGGGGTCATCGTGGTACAAAATAAAAATAAAATAAAATTGTGGTACGGAATAAAAATGTGAAATCCGTTTTAACTCTTTTAGGACAAGTTGGTTTACAGCCTGCAAAGTTTTTTATCCAAGAAGTTTGATGCAGGCTATACGTAGCCTGCAATAGTTTTGCAGAAAAAGACGAGAAAAAGGGCCGCTTTTTAATTTTAATGTTTATGAGTCACGAATCATTGTAAAATCATGATGTTCTATGTTAACGTATATCCTATGACCTTTCTACAATATTTATGCAGTCTTGTAGAATAAGCCATCTACATCTTTTTCACATCACTCCAGTGATACAAGCAGTTTTCCCCATCCTTATTTCCATCCAATCAACATCAAATTTTGCACTCAAAGAAATTAAGTAAGAAAGGGGAAAAATTGTTTCTAATATTAACATTATTCTTATAGCAAACTAACAGTAAACATTTTTTTAAAAGCATAGTAAAATATTTTTCCTTAATTTGGACTCAATCAAATTATTATAAAATAATGTTATATTGAGACAATTTTATTGTGAACAATAGGGTAAAATGTTACATTTATACCATTTTTAATAGTATTCTTATAATGTCTTATAATAAAAGGAGTGAATTTAACCTGTTTTTACCTTGGTATTGTTCAGTACACCATTCAGAAAAAGTAGTAATTTCAAAAGTAAGTACAAGAAAAAATTACAAAAATGTTTGTTGTCCTAAAATATTTAAGATATCTTTATTTGTGGCTTGTTTAAGTCTGCTAGTTAAATGTTAACATGTCATAACTTCTACAGTAATAAAGATATTTTAAAACAGATTTCACATGATTATTCCTAAGAATGAGGCATATTTAACACATATTCATGTTTTGCCAGTGGTATAACTAGGACTTGGGTTTAGGGGATGAATATGATTGTAGATATCAACACACTGGGTAGTATGGAATAAATCTGAATACATCTAAATCTATATTAATTAGATAGGCTTAATGCAAGGTAAACATTTGAATTCTGCATTTCAGACAAGTTGAGTTGATGCTTTACAAATACTTAATTTATTTTACGGGTCTTTTAGGAAAGTTCTGTCCACCTCATCCTTCCTGTAGTTATGGCAGTGTGTTTTTGTTGATTGAACATCTCCATATTCCAATGTCTGCTTCTATATTCAAGAGGTTGGACTAAAAGTTCACAATTATTAAGTTATAACCTAATGTGAATGTGATCCACCATGCTCTGCCGACAGGAGAGTGGGTACTGGCAGAAGGCAGGGGAGACGGCGGCCTCGCTTCGGTGGTCTGTCTATACACTGTTGGCCAAGTGCCGCGTGAAGGACCACATGATCCGCTGTCTTGCCGACCAACTGCGCACCTGCCCTTGGCTCGTACAGGACCTCTTCATACACCTCAGCGCAGACCCTCCCCACACCTTTGACTTCAACCGTACCTCCCTCTATGAGTACATTCATCACACACTCAGCCCGAAAACTTCTGGCATCGTTCAGGTAGTTACATCGAGTCCTAGAGTAACTTGGAGCTAGTCTTCCATAAGTAAGCACATGGGAAATATGCAATTTTAACATTTATGCTGATTTGGTTAGTCATTGGTACCAGAGTTTCATAAAGGACTTAATGGGTTTAAAAATGACATACACTTCCTTGAAATGGAAGTTCGGAGGTAGCTAAAAATTATCCAATTACAAATCAGGCAGATCCTTAAATAAAAGTCTTTTCTAACAAAAACCACATTTAAGACAAGGTATACATTTTTTCTCTTAACAAAATTTCATATTCTTAAATATTATGATTTACTTTGGAACTAAGGTATGATTTTCAACCGTACCTTCTGTCATAATTGAGAAAGATACGTCATTATTTTTTTCAGTTTGTGATGTTTCAGTGATCGTTCTAGAAAACTTCTTCACATACAGATGAATAATTATTGCTATGGAAAATATAATTTTGTTAAAGATCATTGTACATTTTGATGATTTTTCTTGCTTTAGATTTTATTAGAAAAAAAGGTCAGTCCAATGAGTGCTTGACGTAGAACTGTTCCAGGACTCTGATGACCCTGGCTACTCGAGTGTCAACCCTCTGATACTGCGGGTGGTTGAGGAGCAAGGTCCTCACAGTCTATTGGTGGCATGGACGAAGCCAACGTCAAACTTCATCGTAGAATTTAAGGTTTGTCAATTTTCTGTTTCATCTCTGTTGTAAGCTGAGTCTGTTGCATTAGGTGGTTTTAACAGTAATAATTTTGAAACCTTGATGTGGGCTATTATTTATTTAAGTAATCAAATAAATAATAACATGCTTGTAATAATAATAATGCTTGTACTTTGAGAACTGCTCATGCAGTTATCAAAGTACAAGCATGCTTTCAATAAATTCCTCTCAAATCACAATATGTAAACTTTCTAAAATTATTCATGTGTGAATAACTTTTATGTACGTTTCACTGAGTGAAACAAAGGCAATGCTCATGTTATTTAAGGAATGGATTTTGCAAATAAAAATTATGAAGGTAATCTTTTGTGTTGAATTTTGTAATCAGTTTTTCATTAGTTGGAAGTATTGTTTATAGCAGTTCATCAACTCATCACTGTGTTAGGTCCGATTCATGTTTGTACAATAGAAGAGTCTTCCAAATTTACCCAATGATAGCGGCTGACACGATTATCAGGTTTTCTGCATATTTTGTCCTTTCTGAAAAAAAAAAAACTTCACTACTCTTTAACTTTTTGTTAAAAAAATCAGTCTTTCTGATTTATTTATTCTTTTGCTGATGGGATAAATCCACTGTGTCTTAATCTGTCTAAAGTGAAAATTACTGACTACAGAATCTGAGCTGTGTGTTCCAGACGTTTATAAAATTCAATTATATTAATTGATTTAACATGGATTTGAATGTTTAAAGTTTGAAGTTGACATTGTTATGTAAATGTTGCTTCAAAAAAAGAAAATATTACTAGCAATGTATACATCAGTACCAGCACAGGGTAATGTGAAAAGGCTTGCTTCATTGCCGGTATCAGCATTTACCTGACTTCCGGGCAAATGTGAAATGATCTAAGTTTTACACTTGAGTCTAACATTTTTGTTTCATAGTGAAATATTGAAAAATTCTACGAATGTACATCACCATGTACAAACTTCGTCTTAACGTTTGCAGAAAATCAAAATTAAACCTGCAGGTGTTGCACGTACAATTTAAACATCTGAATGATTTTGAAATTACAAAGAAATAAAATAAAATAAATAGAGGCTCAAAAAAAAATTATTTTTATTAATTATAAAACGTTGTACTGGGTGGGGCAGAGTGGACTCCCTGATTTGATTGGTTAACTGTATAAAAACCATACAAGATTATTACAAAAGCTTTTTATTTCTGAAATCTACATACAATGCCATTTATTTTTTATTAAGTTTTAAAAATGGTATCGTCCAGGTGACGACCTTGACGAGCGATGCACATATTCAGCCGTTCAATGAAGTTTTCAAAAACTCTACGCAGCATATCTGGCGTTATTCCAGTGATAACATCAACAATTGCTTCCTTAAGGGCTTCCAAGGTCCTTGGTCGAACTTTGTAAACCTCAGATTTGAGGTAACCCCAAAGAAAATAATCGCATGGGCTTAGATCGGGGGAGCGAGGGGGCCATGAAACATCCCCTCGTAATGAGATCAAGCGGCCGGGAAACCGTTCTTGCAGAAGTTGGCGAGAGCGATGGGCGGTATGAGACGTGGCACCATCCTGTTGAAACCAAAAGGCTTCCATATTATTTTCCTCACCATACTCTTCAATTCTGGGGAAGAAAAAGTTCTCCAACATCTCACAATAGCGTACAGCGTTCACAGTAACGGTTGCACCTTCCGATTAAAAAAAGTAGGGGCCAATTATGCCTATGGAGGACACAGCATACCACACAGTCACTTTTGGTGAATGAAGAGGTTTTTGATGAAGATTTCGTGGGTTTTCAGCTGCCCAGTAACGAAAGTTTTGCTTGTTTACTGAGCCCGAGAGGTGAAAATATGCCTCATCACTAGACCACTGAATAGTGCCGGGTTGTAAAGAAGCCAGTATTGCATTGCAAGCATCTGTACGTTTAACAAAATCTGCTGGCATCAATTCTTGAACAACCATCATCTTATACGGGTGTAAATGAAGGTCTGAGTGTAAAATTCGCCTCACCGTTGTGGCCGATATTCCAAGAGCAGCAGCATGTTTCCGCGCAGAGCGCGATGGAGATTGTTCAATAGACGCTCTCTCACCGCCATTACGTTCTCTGGTGTCCTCACACTCTTTGGTTGTCCGACTGGTTTTCTAGGCAGTGCAGATCCTGTCGCCCGTACTCTTGTATTCCATTTCCTTATGGTTTTAGCATCAGGAACACTATCATGACGATTCAAACCAAACCGTCTACGAAATGCACGCTGGGTCGCCACCACCACACTATCCATATTTTTAAAGAACGTTTCGACTACAAAACCACGATGCTCGCCAGTCCACGGCATGGTGACTACTAAAAATGGCGTCTTTCCCCCCACCAAATGAAACCACTCGCGACTCCACTAACTCGCGCGCGCACGCTCTTCGGTGACTGATTGAAACTAGGGAGTCCACTCTGCCCCACCCTGTATATACAAAATCACTCATAATGTATGATCAAATTAAAAATTGTAATAATAGAATTAAAACTCCATGAGCATTGTTTCTGGTTTGGATTTTATTTGGTATGAGCAGGTTTTTTTTTTACTAAACCTGAAGAATATAATAATGTTAAAAAAATGAAATAAACTTACCCAAGTAATAAAATATGAAAATAATAATAAATATGAATGCCAAATTTAATAAAACTTCTTAAATCGCTTGGTCATGATTGATGTCAAACACATGCACACACCAAAAATAGACAAATAATTTTATAAAACCATTATTTTGTAAAATTAAGTTATATATGTTGGGAAATGGTGTTTGGATTATCTATAACCCACAGCCATACACTCTATGTATCAAGCTTCCACTATTTGGAAAATTAGAAGTTAATTCTTGTCAAGCCAGTTACGTATAATATGAAAAACAAAAACATGTAATAAGTAATGGTTTATGTAAAGTAAGTCTAACTACAAGTGAAACTGTTCTCAGATAGTGGTGGAAGGTCAGCTTTCTGAGAGGATCTACTCAGCTGCCCGATCCTCCACTGTTCTTCACCCTGTGGACCTCCGCTTGCCTGTGATTCTGACAATCTACGCTCTCCAAGGGTCCGGCGAAGTAGTCCAAAAACACTCAATCAGATACTCTCCCCAGTGACACCAATGGTGCCTTATCTAAGACAATCAAACAAAGTGTGTAACAGCCCCCTCCCTAGTCCGCCCATGTGTCTCTAGTCGTTTAATTTTTACCAATGTATTACTAACAGTTAAGTTTTTATGTCATGTCCATGTTTATGTTGTACATATGTATATAAAAACATCCGTACAAATGTGTATAACTATTTTCTTAACCATTGTTTACCACATTATGAGTTCTAATAAATTGTTATCATTAAGAACAGTTCTTTATTTTACACCCTTGAAGAATTTATTATAGAATTGTATTTACCTAATCCTTTTACCCATACATCAGTGCCTGAAAGTAAAAGAATATATGTTGTACACTATCACTATATCTGGAAATAATAGGATTTACAATGAAAACACATCTTTTTATAAAACTTATTTACTAAAAAGTTTGTAAAATTGATAGCACACATTGTTTATTATTACACACCTATATTAAAAGAAGTTATTGAAAATATCTTACAAAGTATTACTCAACTAAGGATTGCTCAGCTGTATAAAACTAAGTTATTAACTTAAGTAATTTTTACAAAATATATTTCTGACTTTAACACAAATTTAAACGTTTATACTGGAGAGATACATAATTTCACACAAAATATTGAATATCCTTCTGGGAATACTAAAGTTTAGAAATTATTGTTTAATATTTCAAAATTTTTTTTGTAAATTTGCATAAGCATAAAGAAATCTTTTTGGGGCAGATAAAAAATTCTTTGGAAAAATAGCATACATTTTATTAAAAAAGTATTCTATTAATTTTGTGACTGAATTAATAAAATATATCATACCTACTGGAAGTGGAATTCCTATTTAAAATCAAGTATTATTATTTTGGGATATATTTTGATATCAGTACCTAGTAGTTAAATGAAGAATCTTATTACAATAGTTAAGTAATTATTTTGTTTACTTATCCTAACTTGGCATGTCAGTCTAAGCAGGAATTGTACAAATTGCCGCATGTATTGTCAGCAATTACAACTATTATATCACAAGTCTGTCCTGATCATAGGTGTAGTCTAAAAACATATTTACAATTTACTCTTGATTGTTCAACTATCTGATTATAACACAAGGCATACAAGTTTCTTTGTTGACGATAAAAGATGGATGACACCTTGAGCAGGGATCTTCAGATTTCTCGTTCCGGAACCACATTGGGGGTGACTTTTGGTAGGAATGGAGCGGTATTGTCACTACTATGGGAGCAGCATCTGCTTTTGAGAAATCATTTCCATCTTCATTAGGAATGAAAAAAGTTCTTCTGGGATCTTGAAGATGGAGCTCAATCTTGTTGCTTTCACTATCATCAGAGTCATCCATAGGAGGCATCAGATCAAAGTTTGGAAAACTGACGGTGAGTTGGTCATCCGGCGGTAAAAGATTATGTAGTTTGTCAACTTGTTTTCTGTCCTTATCTCTCTTCTGTTCTTCAGGCGTGAGAACAAAACGGTTGACGAAGACATGTTCAGGCTGCTCTCCCAAATTGTTTTCGGGAATTATCTTGCCATCAGATGGAACAAATCTGTTGATAAAAGTGTGATATTGTGGCTCAGGTTCTTCATTTTTGTCTGTATTTTCTTCAATCTCCTTTGGTGCATCTTCATAAGGGTTAAATCTTTTGATGAATGTATTATACCTATCTTCAGGTAAGCTACCGTTACTTGTTTGTTCTATCTCAGCTTTAACATCAGTTTCTGGTAAACTTCCATCAAACTCCAGATTAGGCGATTGAGTAGTAGACTGCCTGCTGCTGAAAGCATTTTCTTGAGAAGCTACCACCAGGTCTGACTGGTGTTGATCAGATGGAGGCAAAAATTCAAGGTTTGGCTCAGAGGGTTCAAATTCTGGTTTAAATGAATTTCTCGTGGGTTGTTTCTTAAACGCACTCGGCTGGAAAGCATTTGAGGTGTCGCTGAACTGTTTTGATGTAAAACTGACTGGACTTTTTGTAGTTGCAAATAGATTTATTCTCTCTATTATGTTACTCTGTGGAGTAGGTGATGCAAATGAGACTGGTTTTGGAGGTTCTTGTCTAGGAAATGAATTGCTGGCAAAATTAGGTCTGAAACTTCGTGAAGGAGGAGTAGTAGGCTGGAATTTTTGGCTATTGAAAGAAAATCCCTGCTCAGAAGGAGAAAATTTTAGACTCTTCAGACCTCCAGGCAAGACGGAGCCGGCCAGAGGCAGTGAGGAAAGGTCTTCAGGGGGTCTTCGTGTACTTGTTGGGATGACTGTTGTGGAACGAGGATTGGCTTGTGATATACTTATTCCAGCATTTCCAATTGAAGATTCACCTTCTCTTTTGAAGGTGTTTTGGAACACTCTGTTCACTTGTCTGTTCTCATTTGGTGTCTGAGACTTGACTTGTCTTGCAGAATTCTCTCTTGGCGATGGGCCAAGATTCTGAAGTGCTTCTGGGTTATGCAATGTCTTCACCTTTTTTTCTGCAACAGAAAAATTAATGTCTAAAGATTTAACAAAATTTGAAAAATGTTTGGTTTTTACAAAATCCTTTTAATAGATAACAGTGTTAAATATAAAAAAAAAACATATTTGTGGACAATTATTTATAAAACTAGTGTTATTACAATAGCTGTATAGGCAGCTGCACTAGTGGCCATCTTGATTTTAGAACAATTTTAAACACTTTTATGCATTTGCCTTTGGTCATAGTATTGTGCAAGATATATTTTTTTAAAGATCTACTTAACAAATATTAATGAGGAGACAGAACGTAAAATAGGCTAAAGAAAAATTAAATTTTATTTTTTGCTGTTATTATTTTCTACAGTTATTTATAATTAAAAACAAATTTGAATTAAATCAGGTGTTTAGAACAAATTCTCCATCCATTTTTGTGAACCAATATCATACTGTTTTCAGCTTTAATAACTGACCATGACATTTTTTGGTACATATCACTTTGCTGATCAAGGGTATAGAGCAAGGCAATACGTAGTTAATACATAGTCTATACATAGTTAATATAGATCCAAACAAGTTTTGGTGTTTCTTGTTAAGTGTATGCTTTTTAAATTTAAATTATAAGATACCAAAGTTTTATTTTGTTCTTGTATATCTAATAAAAATAACAAAATAAAGTGGAGTCAGAATGCCCAATGTTTCTTATGTAAAATTTTCAATTTTGATGTACCTTTTCTCAGAAAAAAAAACATTTAGGTATTGAAACTTTTACTAACTTCCTACAATACTTTTGCTGTAAAATTGTATAACATTTGATATCAAAATTATTTGTAGTTTATTTTTTGTGATTTATTTAAAAACTTTCAAAATATTAAAAAAAAACTAATATTTATAATTTTGTAATTGCTTTTTTGGTGATAAGGTTTAATTGAAATGTTATCTTATTTTGTATTTAGGTCAATTTTATTTTTTTTTAATGTCAGCCCAATAGCATTAGTGGATCCTGAGAAAAAGGTACATGATAAAAATGTGAATTTGCGGGAAATCACAGTTAAACTTTGTTTTGCAGTAGATTATTTTAACGTATATGTTATTTGATCTCTAATAGTGTCCAGAGTAGGAAGAGTTGTTTGGGTCCTCTTGTTCATTATACAGCTCAGAAAGGATATTACATAGGAATAAGGGAGACAAGGGCTGTTACTAGTTAAGAGGTAGTAGTAGGGCTGGAATTCTTGATAAAACAAGATAGGAAGGGGTCTAGAGGGGTGGTTTCATCCATGTTTTTAGGTCAGGTTTGATTATTTCGGTATCAATATGAAGATGCCAATACAGCTCTTGTCCTCTATTGAAATTCTTAATTTTGTGTCCTCTCCAAGAAGCTGAGAAGAATAAAAAGTTTGAGATATCATTGTAACCATTTGAAACCTCTAAGATACTTAGAGTATCATGTTTAGGATCATCCCTATGGCACCTTTTCAAAACTTTGCTCAAATCTGTCTCATATCTGACCAGAACATTTTGGTATTATTATAAAACTTTGGCGTAAGCACCTCGGTACATCATATCTGTTTAAGTTTTTCTCACCTTTGGATAATACTGAGTCATCATTGACGAAAGGTTTGTCTCGCTGGCCAATCAGTAGGTTGGCTCCATAATGCTGTTCAGAGCGACTACAGTTCACCTGGTACCAGTGGGCACAGATCAGCATACGCTGCTGGAACAGGGTAGTGTTTGGACATCGGTAGCTGAACTGGTTCCCTCCCTCCGTGCACATGTGATAGACCTAGAACATTGTATAAAAGTGAATTACATGTAGTTAATGGCAGAACGCGTTTGTTTGTGGTTGTTTTAACGTAGAATGTGTACTTCCCATAGTTTATTAAAACCCTGACTGATTTTAGTTTGAGCTTGACTCTTCAAAGCTGTGTATTTTATCTTGTACCTAAGTAAGTACTATATAAGCATATTACTAAAATATTCTGGTGGGCAGGATTTCATTTCTGTTCGAGATTAATTAGAGATGCTCTTTGTGTCATTTGTTGTTACTGCATTGACAGAGGGGTTCAATACTATTTTAGTTAAATTATCAAGTATATAAATCTATTAGTAAAATATTGTGAATTAAGGTGAAATAGTTTTACAAACAACATTTACATAGGTATAGACTAAAGTAAATAGTAATATTTTTTAAATGTCTAGTAGCTTTACATATGGAGGATTCCAAATAAATATGTCAAAAAGGATAAATAATTAAAAAAATTTAACTCTTCCTTAAATTTAAGGTCCAATAAAAATGTAGGATACAAAAACCACATAAAAACGATATTTATACATTGAAGAACAGTTTGGCACTAGGGAAAGACATGATTCCTCTGTGTGCTCCTACGAAATTTCACGTAGTTTTGAAGCAGGCTACATTGGGGAATAAAGTAGATAGTTTCTAATGTTATCCAACAGTTAGTGAACGTATTATGTTTACAAAAGGTCAGGTATACAGGCCGATGTCTTAGCGGGATACAGTTACATAACCAAACATGCTACAGCATTCGTCAAAAGAAAAGTACTTCAAAAAAATCCCGTGATTATATTATCCAAATATAATAAAGATGTATTTAAATAAATAATAATAAAGTTAAATTGTCAAAAAGTTAGCGGCCTCTGTTAGAGAAGCCATATTAGTTGTTGATTGGTTAAGCTTCAGCCAATCACGATCAAGTTTCGCCCCTCCAACTCACCTACACAGACGGATTTGTATTATTGACACTTCCAGTTTAACACAATGTTGATTGGAGATGTCTCTCCATAGACCGAAACATTTTAAAAATTTAATTGTGTTAAAAATGTCTTGGCGGGGTGTGAAAAGAAACACTTGGACATTAGGTATGTATAACGACTTGGATTGTAGATATTAATATTACAGAGTGAACTATTAAATATTATCTGGTTTGTATAAAATAAAAAATCACAGTTCTAAATAAAAATAATGGATTTATTTTAAACTGGCAAATTAATAAGTTCAACGTTTCAGAATTTTCATCACTCTATTTTCCACAAAGAATTAACAAACCGTTTAGTAAATTTAAAAGTTCCTTTGACAAGAAATAAAAATATTAATCAAATAACTAAAAAGCAGAGCTCTCTTCTCAAATAAAATAATAAAGTTTTAAAATAAAAATCTAATACCACCTGGGAATAACTAAAATAAAAATGTTCACTTCTAAGTTCACTCACAATTCAAAAAATAAAAATTTAAACTTCTCTTTACACTAGTTGAACTTAAGTTTCTGCAATTTAGATTACAACTCTCTCAAACAATTATTAATGTTCAATTAATTTCCAATTAATAATTCACAATAAAACAGTTCCAGTTAAATATTAATAAATTTTATAAATTTCCAACTTTCAATTAAAGTTATTAACAAAGTTCAAAATCCCTCGCGGAAAAATATTTAAGAAATATTTATACGACGCACTGTAATTAACTTAACTCACGAAAATGAGCAAAAGAAGAGCAAAAATTATGAGCGGAGCGGGCGCTTAAATACTTCCCTTTCCAATCAACTTTGCAGGACATCCGCGGTGTTCTCTCATTGGTCCAGCTGTATCAAACAAGGAGAACAATAGTCATAACAAGACAAGTTCTAATAAATTTAAGGCAGTCAACCTGCCTTAATAACAATTTAAAACTACCAGTACTAACTTGCTAAAGGATTACATGTTCTTTTTTACCCTGACTTTTCACAATCTAATCTAAAATTAAATCCCAATATTTCGATCCCAACATTTTCATTTAATTTAAGTTTTAATTAAAAAAAAAATCAATGTAGCTTTAAAACGCTACAGTATGGCACCAACCATTTAATCCTAAGATGTACAGTTAAAATGTGAGAGGAATGTTTTTTGGAAGCTGATAATGTAGAATGCGATAGTGTAGACCCAAATAGCAGGCATTCAAGTATAAAACTTTCAACATTTTTAGAATTATTGTGTACTGTTCAAATCAGAGAAATGTTTTTGACAAAGTACTTAAATCTTCAAAATGTCCTGGTCTAAATGGGAATTGAATCTGTAACCTCTTAATTATAAAGGTATTAAATATGAGGTAAACGTTGTGGTCGTTTCCGCTGTCAACTTATATACTCTAAAATTTGAACAAAATCAGTAATCTATTCAACCGATTGTAATGAAAATACATGGACATTCTTACGGTCTCTGGTTTATTTTTATTTCGACAATCCCTATGGGCTATTGTCCACTGGTGTATAAAAAAGTGAAAATCCCATCTTGGTCTGCGAAATATTAATTGAAAGAGCCTGTTAAATGTAATCAACTGTTCTGTGCAAACATTGTTCTATGACAGCATAACCATAGTAGGTTTTCATTAATTTAACTACCATTTTCGATTTGTTTACATGTACATAGTGTGTATAAGAGATAGTAACAATACTTATTATTTCATCCTTTTCTGCAATTGCTATTAAGTACTGAGTAATAAAATATCCAGTTAAGAAGATTCAAAGTTTTAGTACAAATGTACTTTGCAAATTTTAGCAAACATTAAGTACGCAGTGCTTAGTCAGTACTGTAACGCAGATGTAAAAGACAAAGATACAACCTAACCTTTACTATAAATTTAAAGACTGTTATAAAACCCATTTTATTGTATTTAGAAAGAAGTAAGTTTCTTATAACTGTTTTGTATACCTCTTTTCTTGATCGCGAAACAAGAAAAAATGAACTATGGAACAAAATATAGCAAGATAGTAGTACTTTTCAATATCCATAAATGTACACTTTTTGACAGATTTTCTTGATCGTAGCAACAAAGAAAACTCAACATTGGCGTTAGAATTATAATTCACTCGAACTAGAATTGCTCATGTGCAAAGCCTGCGATATTGTGTGCGAAGCCGCGGGTAATTAAAATTACAAAGCAATGCACCAGACACTAAATTTGAAATTTTTAAAGGACATATAAATCATCGAGGGACATTGCAACCGTTTTTAAATCCAAAAGAATTTCGACTTTTGGGGTTCTTCTCATTGGTCTAAAATTGTTCCAATGTTACTGAAATCGTTGGAACTATTCAATGAAATACATGGAATGTTGTATGCAATGCGTTCCAGGGGAGTTGCGGGCGAAACCGCAAAGAAATGTTAGGGCAATAATATATTAGGGCATGTGAAATAAAAATAAGCATTAGTGATCAGCCTTTTGGAATTTCATATTTTACTGATCGGAATTGTCTCAAGGGATGTTTTTCGTTTGACCGAAGCATAACTGTCTGTGTCTGCTCGTTCTTTTTACGAGATAAAACAATCCGGAAAGCGAAAAACCGGTGTTGAATTAATGAAAAAGACCCGTAGAACGTACAAATTGAGTGGAAAAAATCCGAATGTTCAAAACACACACACACACACACACACACACACACACACACACACACACACACACACACACACACACACACACATGGTAACGCACATACGTGATCAATAACAGTTGTTCAAACATTATTTAGCAGATAAAATCAAATGTTTTGGTATTGCCTTTGATTAAAAAGCACATTGCGTTCTGATGTAAAAAAGTTATGAGTTTATTAGTTCTGACTTGGCTGTAGGAAAAGCGACAGAAAGAAAATTGCACCGAAAGTTGGTGACGCTAATGAACTTGTTGATTCAGGGAACTAAGCATGAACTTCTCATGATTGGTGCAGAGCTCTTTGGATGAATCCGATGTAAAAGCCATTGATAAATTAAGGACTTGGTTAATTTTGTTTGATTTTCTCTTTGAACTGATTTTCTCTTTGAGCTGATTTTCTCTTTATCGGAAATACAAATATCTATAAACCCTTTATTGGACTGATTATATTTCTAGTTAATAATAACGTATTTCCAATCCATAAAATTATATTTAAACTACTTCCTTTTGATTGTACTGAATTATATTGCTTCTATTACATGGATGTTTGATTTTTTGTTTTTAAATTTATTACGGACTTAATACATAAAAAGTAATATTATCCAGAAAGAATATTAATATTCTTTTTATTTCATGGTGAACGGAGCAGATTAAATCTGTGCTTTTATGTGTGTAATTTGATAAAAACTTCACTTTTCTAACAATTAAAACAAGAAATTAGCCAGTAGAATCGCAATTAACGTCAAAATTATTATTCACGCATTGACAAGACTTGACAAATTGACAGTTGGCACACCTGTCGGTTAGAGGGGGATTGGTATTTGGAACACTGTAAAACGAAGGCGAGCGCTCTTCTGTCTTATCGTGTTTTGGCAGGTACACGTCCTTAAGAAGAGAATTCAAGGTTGCAAATTTTTACCCCCTTCAGACAATTTTGAATGTTTATTAAAATAGCATATCTAACCTTGTTTGAATTAGGCCTACAATAAATATGTTGAAAGAAAAAGAATGTAAAAATTTTAATTATTATTTTTGCTAACATAAAATTAATCATATTACTTGTTACTTTTAATATTTTCAGGACCATTTTTGTTCGAAAAAAATTATTTTTGATATTCGTAATAATGAGAAAATACTATAAATAACCGTATTTTCTATTAAATGTTAATTATATTTTGAAAAGGTATGGTTTTTAGAAAAAATAGTTGTTAGTCTTCGTCAGAGTCTTGTGTTAAGTTCCTATGTTGCCAAATTTGTGCAAACACTTCGAGTGTAGATTATTACTACGTGAAGTTGAATCACGACACTTTTTTAATGGTCTAAATCTCTACCCTGAATTAGTTGATCGCATTAGTTTGGAATACTTCCAATTAACGGTAAAAAAATGCCCGAACGAGAATCCTTAGGCTTCGAGATTGTGAAATACCCGTCTGTTTCTTACAAATGACCTTTTTTGAAATTATTAACAATTACAGTCTTTTATGAAAGAGCTCTGCCATCTTCTTGGTACAACATCTCTTGTACCAAAGTTCAAACATTAATGCATTAATTTATGAATTTGAATAAGTGGCAGACTGCGTTATTGATTTAGAATCAGGAGACATCAACGTTGAGGAATTAAAACTGTCATCTTCATCGAATATATAATAAATATAAATGTATCTGCCCCTTTTTAAACAAACGCCATAGGTAAATAAAAATGACGAAGTTGCCATTATGGCTGTTTTTCGTAAAATCGTTAGCCATAGATGAGAACAGTGGGTATTCAGCTGATTAAAATAAAACTTTATAAACAACTGTTTTAATTTATATCCGTTTCATAGATCTGAGACCAATAATAGAGTAGCTGTAATCAATTAAATGTGAGATATGACTTTGTGGACACACTGTATATAGGTATTAATATAAGGTTTTAGTTTATGTTTTAAGGTTTATACGTTTACAATGTGGGCCTATATTCATTAAAACACTATTCTCTCATTTGGTTTCCTCAGGGTTCTTATATATCAGGGTTGGGTACGGCGCTTATCGCAAGATAACCAGATCAAGCAACGCCGAGCGTGGCTGCTGCTTGGACAGGTGACCGCTGAGCGATCCTGTCCTTGCAAGCGGCCCGCCTGCCCGGCCATTGGTGGTGGTTCGGAAGTCACCTTTAAGCCGTTGGTCCCCAGGTTAAGTGTTAGAGAGGGCTTCTTAGCCCTAACTTCGCCTGGTAAAATAAGACATTCTTTACTTTTTTTTTTTATATATCTTTCTATCATCGTCCTACCGTTCCTGTGGCCATGAGTATTGTGTCAAGCCTGGTGACAAACTGTGTTGTGTTATGTTTCTCTCCGTCATAGGTCACTCATGGACAGCGTTAATATCATAGGTTTGAGTTGAGTACATGAACCGACTCCCTGGTTATCAGATGAGCTACGTCCCGCACTGTGTTGTGTTCTGTTTCTCTCCGTCTTAGGTCACTTATGGATAGTGTTAATACCATAGGTTTGAGTACATGAACCGACTCCCTGGTTATCAGATGAGCTTACGTCCCGCACTGTGTTGTGTTCTGTTTCTCTCCGTCTTAGGTCACTTATGGATAGTGTTAATATCATAGGTTTGAGTACATGAACCGACTCCCTGGTTATTAGATGAGCTTACGTCCCCGCACTGTGTTGTGTTCTGTTTCTCTCCGTCTTAGGTCACTTATGGATAGTGTTAATATCATAGGTTTGAGTACATGAACCGACTCCCTGGTTATCAGATGAGCTTACGTCCCGCACTGTGTTGTGTTCTGTTTCTCTCCGTCTTAGGTCACTTATGGATAGTGTTAATATCATAGGTTTGAGTACATGAACCGACTCCCTGGTTATCAGATGAGCTTACGTCCCGCACTGTGTTGTGTTCTGTTTCTCTCCGTCTTAGGTCACTTATGGATAGTGTTAATATCATAGGTTTGAGTACATGAACCGACTCCCTGGTTATCAGATGAGCTACGTCCCGCACTGTGTTGTGTTCTGTTTCTCTCCGTCATAGGTCACTTATGGACATTGTTGATATCACAAGTTTGAATACATCATCCGACTCTCCTGGTTATCAGCTGAACTACGTCTGTATATTGTGAAGCCTATCTTGTATACTGACAGTCCGTCTCCTTTCCTATTGGAACTGGTAGCAAACCTTCATTCAGCGAGATAAATTCATGTACTGTTTTCGTGGCGTAGTTTCTCTCCCATGTGTAAAGTACGTTGATCCCCCCTTGCCATAATTTACTCATCTCGTTTCTATTCCAGCTGAAACATTGTTGATTCTTTTCGGTCGGAACTCAAAATACCGCAGAGCGTATTTATGATTCCCTGTTCATACCTGCAATCTTTGAATCAGCAATATTTCAGCAACATCGATTTGGTACTCTAGTCACGTTACTATCTTCCTGCCTATCTGGAACAACAGAGGACTGTACAAACGAGAACTAAAGCTCACTCATCAAATGACAAGAGAGCCCAGTGCTTCACTGTAGCCACAATTGCAACCGACTGCAATTTCAATTCAGATCCCAATCAGTGCAGATTGAATACGGATCAGTTTTGCAGCGAGCACAGAAGTGAAATGATCGACAGCGCGTTATAGAGATGACAGATGCGGCGGGATCACCTTTGAACTATCATGCCTCTGGAGTGGGGCTTGACCGATAATTACGCTACCTACCATTGCACCATGCATCACCAATTGTTGCGTTATCCTTTCAAATAGCCAGATATCTGATCTGGTAACACTCTTCGTTTAATTCCCGCCAATAAACCGGCAACTGCACATAATCGGAACAAAAACACTCGTAACTACTACAGTACGGTACCAGTTAGCTGATAGGAACAGTTTAATTTTCACGAAGCGCTTTTTGAGATACCTTCTATTACGTTACGTAATAGATGTTTTACGTAATTAATAAAGTACTTCACACCATTAGTTCTATACCATTTCAACAAGGTTTTAGAAACAAAACCTACATTTTTATCTATACACTAGCAGTTGCCCACCGCTTCGCATGCAATTTACTGTTGAAAAAAAATTACACTATATTCACGTATTCTTTTTCTGTCACATTATAAACACTCCTGAGATAACTGATAGCCGTTCCTTCGTGAGCCGTTCCTTTTGGGCGAATTATGAAGGTGTGTACCATATTTCCTGCCTCTATCTTTCGCGGTTTTTGCTGGGTGTTGATAAGTTAATTCAGTTCAATTAATTTATATGGATGAATCTCGATGAACTAATTTGATTATAAAGAATCAAATTCAGTCTGTTAAAATTAATTTTTTGTTTAAGATATTTCCAGTATTATTGTGGAGTTTGCCTTGTGCTATGATCAAGACAATTTATCAACGAAAACCAAATTCGATCAAAAAGCGTCTTCTTTCGGCTTTTTCATTTACCTTCGATCTAACCAAATCGATAACCTTATGTGCAAACATTCACGGCTTTGTACAATGAAGTGATTTTTATAACAGCTTTTAATCATATTTTCATTGCATTAGATAGTTTATTGATGATTCATGCAATCTAAATTTAAAATTAGGTAATAACTTTGTCTATGCAGTCTGCATAACACTAATGATCAAGCACTTTACAGTAACAAGTTTCTAAATTTTTAAATGTAAAAAATGTTTCTGCCTCTTTGATGAACTCCAGCTGAAAGTATTAACAGCTGTTAAGTATCAGTTCACTTTGTATTACGTGACGTAGCGAAGTCTGCCGAATCGAAGTCGAAAATTCCAAAATCAACAACAATTTAGAAATAAAATATTGATTAAATAAAAATTTAAATTGGACTGAATTGAAAATCTAAACCATTTTCGAATCCACTTGAAGACACACAACAAACTTTATTAAAATCGGTCTAGCCGTTTAGGAGGAATTCAGTGACATACACACGCACACAAGAAATATAAATATACAATATATATATATATATATATAATATATATATATATATATATATATATATATATATAAATTTTGAGATTAAGTTTTAGAAAATAACAATCTGATCTAGACAATTGTTTGCATGCTGAACAATCGGCTTTTAATAATAACTATTCAGTAGACTGTCAAAATGGAAAAATAACTTTATCACTCCCGATAAAATCTTAGTAAGAAATGTAGGCAATTTTGCAATCAAGTCCGAAAATAAAAACTGCTATAAAAAGTACAGATACAGAATTTTGTACACAACGTACATGACCTATAGAATAAGTGACATGTATTTTTATTGATTATAAGTTAATAGAATTACATTTTAAACGAAATATAATGCAAGAAAATTTCATGGTTTTAAATAAAACGTTTCTTACGAAAATCAATTGTTCTATAAGTAAAAATATGTACTTTTTCAGATAATAATTTGCTCTAAAAATCATTTTTCATATATACTGACAGAATTAATATCTAACCATACTTCCGATGAAAACATGCTCCTGAATCATGCTTCAAATGCGCATAAATCCCCGCGGAATAGACAAAAAAGGTTTTTTTATTACTTATGTATAAAATGTTATCTATATATACAGTACTTTATAGCGATCTTACAGCAATATATATATATAATAAAATCTCAACGCAGAGATTTTGTTTTGTTTTAAATTGCAACTTGTATTGGACAGTACTCTCCCTTTCTATGTTTTCAATGGTGATGTAGCCGAGATAGAATTTAGGTTGTTAGATTTTAAAATACAAAGAGGTAGATAAATATATGTACTTGAAAACAAACAAACAAATTAAAGGAAGTATTAAATGTGCTTTAATAGTAAAAACACATGCAAGTTATTATTTACGATCAATTTAATCGACTAATTGTTTCCTGAGCACTGTATATTTAATAATATAGTCAACGTATTTATATTGATATAATTATTCGGATATTATAAATGTATGTCAGAAAACTGTATAACCTATTGTGTTAACGTTTCATAACCTACAATGCAATTAAAGTAGAATGCAAATTAAATTTGAGATACGTTACGCAAAAAGTTATATCTAAGTTATTTTAAAAGAAAATCTAATAAAGCTTGTAGATACAATTTATTCGTCTATTTTAAACTTAAAATAACCATTTACATTTATTTTTGAAGATACTTTTAGGGTAAATTGTGTATAACTTATTTAAATAAGTTTTCAAGATGGCGTCCATCAATTATTCAACACCAAATAGTAACACGCGAGTACTTAGGCTACTTTTACTTACCACATACTACTACTATGCCACATGTTAAAATGTAGTTTGATTGTACTTAGTTTGCAAATTTATGCATTCTGCAGTTTTCTTGTTGCCATCATGGTTACTCACAAGAGCAATGTAACAATAGCAATGTATTCTACGGAAATTAAGCTTTGTGTAATATTTCAAGATTGTAGCACAGTTCGTTTTCGAGATATCGTGCGAAGATATAGTTAGGGAGAAAGGACATTATGCCAGTCTCTAGAGTGATAGACTTTACTAACGCTCCGCCAATTATTGTAACGGTGTTATTGTTAACAGAATATTAACTGAGAGGAATGTCTTATACTGAGAGAGGCTCATTGTGGATAGACGTTTATTCTTTGTCTGTTCTTTCTACGACATATTTCAAAATTTCAAAATTGATAAGATCCCTACTGTTATCATATAATGCTAAATCAGAAAAGCACTACAGAACTGTCTTTCAAGGTTTACATTTGGAATTTCTTCGATTGTATGTTATTTATGTAACCTAGATACTACATTATGGTCAGAATAACAGGATTTCTGATATCTGCTGTAGTTATATGTTACACAAATAAAGCACTATGTTTCGAGGTTTCTAGTATACCCCCAATTCAGGTGCCAAAAGATATACAAAAGCGCTATATGGCGATAAACTCACCAAAGTAAAATTTAAGAATAGAACAAGATGTAAGTAAACAAATTCTAGGTTATTATACTTATGAGTTCAGAGCTGTTAAAAGAAGCATTAACCATACGACAGCACAATGCAGGCGTTCTACACAATACCTGCTGTACGCATTAGACAAGGTGAGAGGCTGAGGGAAAGATATATAAATGGGAAATGTTTGATATCCTTATAGAAATCATTTATCGCCATTAATACATTTTAAACAAAGAACTATGGCTACATCTGGAAAAACTCGTAAAGATCTTCTTAAAAAAAAACAAAGCCTTCTTTTCGAGAAACTATAAAAGAGTTTAGATTTCTGATCCAAAAACTATGGTATTGTTTTATGGATCACCAAAAATCGTGTAAAAGTACTGTGCACCACAAATTGTTTATATGTTTTTATTATTTTCATGCATAACATTATATCAAATTCACATTTAAAAGAAGAAACACAAATTAATACTAGATCATTTTAGAAACAATTATTCTTAAATATAATTACACAAATAAAATTTTTACGCTAAATTTGGATATTTTAGACAGGAAAATAAGCATATTATTTTTGAAAATACTATTTTTGCGAATTTGTAACGTGAAATAAGTGAGAATATGGGGATATATCATTACAAAATATTAACTTAATGATTATTTTGTTTATATTTTTTATTTCCCAAAATGAAACAAAATCGAAAAAGTTGTAACATAAAAACATTGTTATACGAGGATGTTCCATATTACCAAAGTTTACGTTAGTATATAAGACATGTTTTCTTGACCCCGTCAGTACCATCGTGACCTGTTTGTCCCCAAGACTGTATCTTCTCTATAAATAGGTCAGCCATCCCAAGAACAGAAGAACAGGAAGGACACCTACCTGACAACCGGTTTCCAAGTCTGCATAGTAGCCAGGGGGGCGTCCTGCACACGTGAACTGAGTAGCTGGGATGTCGGGGGACGACCTCACTCTTTGACCCTGCAATCAACAATAAACAATTAATTTGTAATCCCTGGGTAACGCAACATAATAATATTACTCTCTGGGTTAATACTACTCACAATGACAATCAATAATAAAATCTAAATTAAACCACTGTATAGGATTTAGTGAAAGCCTTGGTGGAATTAGCTGATATGATCTGTCAATGATTAAATGGTTCGGAATCCTCATTAAATCTTACGTTCATTCGTTTTCCTAGTTACAGGGCTATCAAATAATAGTCAATGGATTACTCAACTTTATATACTAACTAGCTGTTTCTCGCGGCTTCGCACGCTTTTTGTAAGCTTTGCCCGTGTATGAGCACTTCTGGTTCAAGTGTTTAATACATATCCAACGCCAATGTAGAGTTTACCTTGTTGCCACGATCAAGTAATCTGTCAAAAGTGTATGTTTATAGCTATTGTACACGTAAATGTACTTTATTATAAAGTGGTCTAACACTCAAGCTTTAAGTTTAAATAGACATTTATCTTAAATACAAATATACATAAAAACTTAGCGCCTTCAAGTAAGTAGTGTTTGGCTATTTAATATACCTAACTGTCTCGTAATTGCAGTTTATAATGTGCAGGCGCTTCGGTAACTTCTATATTTTGCAGCGCCGCGCGCCGCCTGGTAGTGAGTTACAGCAATGGGCATAGCATATAAACCTTCTACATGGTAAAATACATACAAATTTTCATAATGATCGGTGAAATAGTTTCTGAGTCTATAAAGGACATATAGACAAACATTCAATTTATATATGTTTGCTCAGGTCATTCACACTCATTCTAGCCATCATAGGAAAGAGACGTTCGGTGTACAGTACGTCACGTCGTATTTTAAGTTTTTTTTTAAAGGTAGAAGCGGCAAAATTCTGTCTATATGAAGCATGATTTATCAGTACTTCCGGGCCTGAAATTTACCGACTCTGTCTTTGAGAACATCCGCACAGACCTGTTGCCCACAGGGACAACGAGAACAAAAACAAGAAAGTGGCAGTCCTAAAAAAAAAAAAAAATAGAAACAATGCATTAGTACTGTGTCCTTAAAAATTTAACGATGTTACCACAGTTAAAATAAAAACAACTAAATGTTTTACAAAATAATCTGTGTAAAAGTAAACAATTTGTCAAAGAAAACTATAGTAACTAAAGGAGAGTGCACACTTGTATATAACTTGTAACAAGAGTGTTTTCTTTGTGGGTAGGTGGAGAGCGGAATAAAAGCTTGGTGTTTACTTAGGTCTCGAGGCAACTTTATGTCAAAAATAATTTCTTATGATCTCATACAATGTTCAAACCTTTGATATTGTTTCAGAGGAAAAGCTTACAGAAAAACTCAGATTTTAAATAGTAATAAGACTAGAAACGTAATTCAGAGGAAAATACTTCAATAATATATTTTGGCAAAGATAATTTGAGGAAACTTTGACTCATTGTTCCACTTTCGCTGGTGCGCGTGTGACGTATCCTTTATGCTCTTCATTTTCTCCAGTATTAACTCAGATATAAACAGGGAAAGTCCATTATTGCACTTTTTAGTTCTTAAGTGCATGTATTAAGCTCCTTTTTACACATAAGGAAGTGGGTAGATTTCAATCCATGAAACGCAGTCTTTATATTTTGTCACATATAACGATGGCAAATGCCCAAAATCATACTATTATTTCAAACCATCCGTCGTCAATAACAAACTGTAAACAAAGGAAAGACTCAGTTGTCTTTCCTGCAACAACAACACAGGCGTGACAACTACGTCACAACACATAGGATAGCCTGGTATGCCATCTATGTCCTTGCGATCTGATCGTCCTCGACCTTTGCTCCCTGCCTTATTTCTACTCGCTCTGCCAGCGAGTGCGATCCATAATTATTCTTCTTGGGAGCGTAGCAAATTCCAATTCTCCCACTAGTAATTTATTGAAAATGTTAACGAAGCATTCACATATGGCTTATCATTACAGCATCTTGCAGGGCGTTGAAGGTCGTCGCAGGGTTACAGTAGGTTTGTTTTTGTTGAATCTTCCTGTGAGCAATTTTCTGTTTGGGAATACAATAATATTAATTACGGTGGGTAACGTCATTCTTTACGAAAGAGGCTGAGAGCCTACTTTATTATTTTCCGTGCAGTCGGAATTCCGCAGTCAAGTTCATGCGATAAGATAGCATATACATTTTTAATTGCTTCCATTGTTGGAAAATTGTCCACATTTAATATTTAGCCACAATT
The DNA here is from genome assembly GCF_021130785.1 of Homalodisca vitripennis. Classification (NCBI taxonomy): domain Eukaryota; kingdom Metazoa; phylum Arthropoda; class Insecta; order Hemiptera; family Cicadellidae; genus Homalodisca; species Homalodisca vitripennis. The sequence goes on from NC_060207.1 coordinate 204,507,667, forward strand.
CTAAAATCTTTCAATTGATGCAACATTTCGATATTAATTGTTTTAAGGATTTTCCATGAACTGTTCCAGCATTAGGGTACCATTTTTGGGTACATGAAAACTCCATATGTTATAACCATTGTTATCCGGATCATCCAGATTTCATTGTTTTTGAATAGTTTTTTTAATACTTGAAGACTTTCAAAATGGTACAATTTTGAATATCTTTAAATTACATTTTTTAGGTTATCTCGTTGGAGGTCTCCTGACGAGGAGTGTGCTAAAAACAGAATTATCCTTTCCAAGGTAAAGGACGTACATATAGAATTTCAACGTTTGACCACAAACGGACTTTCTTACACAGCTACGTCATGGGTTTGTTACAGAACTTCAAATCCTTGACGATTGCTGGAAGCAGAACAGTGCAACCGTGTTATAATAAACCTTGCCACAACGTCCTTGCCAATATTTACCCACGGACGGTGTACAAGCGGGGCTAATTGGCAGGGAACAGCTGCCATTAATTGACTATCAGGGAGCAACACTACACACCTGCGGTTGCAACAGGTGGATCGGCTGGTGCTAAAACTATGGCCCTCACGCGGGAGCTGCTCTAACGGCCGTTTCACAAGCTTCGAAAGGTGTCTCATTGTATGCTAATTACGGCAGATCCAGTGATGGCCATTGTAAGGACCTAGTTATTAGGTTGTTAGTGAGCCAGATGTTGTATCGGTTGGTATTTTGTTACCATGTATCTGAGCCATCTGCTCGCTCGTGGTTCAAAGTTTTCACGGAAGTCATGATGGTCGCATTCATGACGTTTTATGGGTCACTTGGCTGTTGTACAGTCCCATGCTAGTTGGACTATGGCAAGAAGGTGATGGAATATTGAGATAAGGAGTCATTAGGACTAGTAGCATTGTCTCAAAAGTACAATGAGAGCACCAAGAACTTGATACTTATCATAATGCTCGATAAATGTTCTTGCCTCAGAAAGTGAATATTTTTAGAACTCTGGAACTCACATATCGGGTGTTTTAGAAAGTCACATCTAGAATCCTCCAAAACAACGAAGTACAATTTTGTACGCGTAGGTGAAATAAGATTGTCTCGTAGGCTGCAAGGCCATAGAGCATCTAAGTATGTTCTTTCATTATCCTCCGAGTGGAAGAAGAGTACTTTGAAAGAAGGAATATTCCGATTCCAGAGGACTTCCTAAGGAATATTTCATCTATGTTATCTTGCTTTTCTTTATCTATTTATGTCACTAGAAATTAAAACATATCTGACACCTCCTGACAATTTTTAGGTTTGAATATAAAGTTGATGATAAAACTTTTGTGGTGTAAGCGACTTGTGCAATCTAACCATGTATGTAAATGCATTTTGCTTAATTATTTTTATAAGAACATTTTATTAAAATTATGAACATCTCTGTATGGTATAACGTTGCTAATATGTACAATATATTTTATATATGAAATATTATTAAATCACTCGAGAGACTGGAAAGTTTTATTCTTGTATGTCTGTTTGCCTATCTGTCTGTATTTTCAAACGATATCTTGGAAAACGAAAAGACCTACATACTTAATATTGTGCACAAAGCTTTATTTCTATATGGGGACTACTGAGTTCGATGATGGTGCATATGGGATTGGCTGAGCGAGAACAAAGTTCTTTTTCGTAAGTTCTTTCTGGCAGAAAGGAGCTACAGATTTGAAATTGCATTGAACCTCAGAGAAGCCTGTTACGCGACACGTGTTGTGGTGTACTCTTACCTTGTAATAATTATTTTGTTAAATTAAGTATTCGGATTTGTCTAATTGTAGGTCATATGCAGTAAACAATAATAAATAGTTAAAATCTAATTACTTCCAATCAATGTTGTTTGGATATTCAGTCGTTATTTGTAATCTTACAAAAATAACAATATCCCCACTTACACTGGAAACTCCAGAATAAGTTTAATTATTCATGAATAAATGAATTTAAATTCCAATAGTCTCATGAATTCGTGACTTCAGTTTCAGTTTCTGTTATTAAATGCTTCCAGCGGCGTTACTCTTCTTCAAAGTAATTTACTTCAGACGCTCAAAGATCTTTAAAACAAGCCTTTGTACAACTTTTGAGTGTCTAACTCTTTGATGCTGTCAGGGAACTCATTGATTAGTCTGATACCAGTTTGAGAGGAAAGTTGTGTGAATGCCTGTGCTGAATATTGTAGTTTTGAAGCCTCAAAGGTAGAAGGATATTGAAGAACAATTTTGAACAATATTTTCTTTCCGTTCTTAAGGTAAAATATAATATCGTATGTTAACAGAATTACAAGAACTTAATCACTTATGGTCTAGGATCCAAGAACTAGTTTGCATTAAATTAGCAGACAGCCTAGCTTTCCATGAAGTCGATGTAGAAGTGTTCTCTAAGAAGAAAATCGGTCACCAGTCGCCATTAGTTTTGGAGGACATTAAATGAGAAGGTATGAAGGTTATGAAAGTATAAAAAGGTAATTTAATATCAAATATTACATTTTGTTCAAATCATAATTTTTAGCCAGACTCATTAACAACGTGTCGTAACGTAAATAAAAGTCTAATGAGAGCCAGGCCACCATTCAAACACCGATTATTTGATTGAAAACGTTAACTAACTATCTTTTTATCTCGTTGTATGACGCTAATGTAACTTCTGTCTGAAGGTTGTTTTAATTGTGTAAAGGTTTAAAAACCTATGTTTTGATAGAATAATTATAATATCATATTTTAACCCGTCCGATACCCCCCCCCATTTGACCCCCACTAAAACTGGCATTGATGACAATTAATCCTTTCATAATGGAAATTCCTCTATCGATTTCACAGCAAACTAAGTTCATTGTACATTAGCATTGCAAAAAAAAAAAAAAAATAGTTTTTCTTTGTGCCAAATTTTAGAAATCTTTTTACTGTAGCAATGTTCAGATATTTCGTGGCTAACTTTAGAAAATGATTAAAATAATTGAATTGAATAATCATAATTTCACATATAACTGGTTTAAAATATTTACAAACAGTTTTTCTGCGATTTAAATAAATAAACACATGCACGAAATTTAGGACACACTATTGTTTTTGTAACATTTTTCTAAAGGGTGGGACTTTCGTAGAATTTAATAAGACTTCCATACAAAATCTGTTGGTTTTAAAAACAATTTATAGATTTTTCAAGAAAATACTTGAAAGGTTAAGGAGAAGAGAAGGCGTAATAATATAACGAGATGGAATGAACTGGGTCATCACTAAATTGCTTAATTTTAGAAAATCCTTCGACTACTTGAAGACGAACTAGGTATAAAAGCAGTTGTAAATTAATAGTTGCAAACTACCTATCAGTAAGAATACAAGTTCTAACTAATGAATAATGCGAAATGATTACTCAAAAATATAAGATCAACATAACCTATAAGTAAAGAAAGAGGAGTGTATCTCAAGGATGTATCTTGGGTCCAGTGTTTTTCATTCCCTTAGTAATATTCAGTGCCACAAACATTAATGAATCATTGCAAGACATTGATATTGGTGACGATACAATCTTGCTAATTGCTGGGGAATCTGCAAAATTACTCGCTATCTATTCGTGAATGGGACTTTGTTTGACGAAGTGAAATAAAAGAAAAGAAATCTAGTTTCTATTGTTAAAGATGACATCTCGTATATACAACACATACAAGCGTCATCTAGCATTTTTATTATATAAATATACTGTACTTAATTAAATATTGATTTAAAAGCACTACTAAGAAATTCAAAAGCACTTGAATAAATTATTATTTAATTCGTCTATTGTAATTATTACAACAGTTTTTGTGCTCGCTCCAAAATAAGAGACCGAGGTTTTGTACAAATATTGTTGAAACGTAACGCTAAAAATACTCTAGTGTTATAACACAATCCTGATAACTGGTTAGATACCAAACACCGGTATGTTACCGGTACCTGGTCATCAGCTTGCGTCAGTTCAGAAGGTCGGTGGTCGCTTATAAAACAATGCTACTGGAGGGAACACCGGGTTAAGTCACGAGTTGGACGGATCCCATTCCGTGATTGAGGTGGAAACGTTCCACGTAACATGGAAGTCAGGCGCGCGTAGGCGAGAGAAAGTCAAGCGCTGTGGCTTTTAAAATGAACTTGGTGGTACTACGTACACGTAGCATCTTCAGAACATCGTGAGTTGTCAACATTGAGATTAGTGGAATAATGAATATTATAGTATTGTTAAGACAGCCTGTATAACAATGGGTCTTCTGGAGTACATAGAAAATATAGTAAAACCTTTTCTTGTTATAAACGTGATTCTCCAAATACCTCCTATAAGAGTTACAGACTTCTAGAGTTGTTCCCGAAGAACTCTTTAAAAAAGAGAAGATGAACAGGTTAAAAACATATTTTACGATTTAGTTTCCTAAGGTCAATTCCATGGGGATTGGATTTCGGTTTTGTAAACAATAATGTTTAGACTTAACATAACAGTAACAATTTTTCTAAAAGTCGGTACCATAAAACCGTTAAAGCAAAATAAACTTTCATGGAATCTCTCTTGGTAGATCTTGATAGGAAGAATTTGAGTACCATGTTTATTATGTATTATTTTGAATCTTAGAATGCGGGTTCAAGATTTTAAACTAATTTAGAAAAATCCTATGTAGGGAATTCATCTCAAGTCAGTCGCACATAATCATAACATGGCAATCTTTAATTGCACATTATGAAAGAATAGAAGACATAATAAGATTGTTTCTCTTGATAGCTTCTCTTACATTAAAATTGATAATAGGACCAGGTGGCAAGATAATTTGGGAATTTTCTGTTGTTTTCTTTAAAAACTGAAACACTTTATTTCGAGGCATTTTCCTCTTTTCAGTTGAAAACAAATCTAAAAAAGTTTGCCCGTATATTAAAAATCAACAAAAACAAAGCGATGAACCCGCAAAGATCACTTGATGACATAAACATTAATCTTGCAATATACTTTACATTTAGCATTGCTCATATGTATATATTTTGAGCAACTTTGGTAACAGTCCGGAATATGTTATTCTATCAAATCACCAATCGTAATTATGAGATTTAAATAGGAGTGTGCTGAGGTTTTAGAACTAATGGTGGAGGTCAATCATTTTGTATAACAACTTAAAAATACACTAGGCTTTAGTGCAGTAATTATCTGAATCTGATTCCTGATATTGTTCTCTCAAAGGTCTTTACAAAAAATTAGTATAAAGACCGTTACCCAAGTTTTAAAATAATAAAAGTATCTTCATTCTGCAGTTCTAATACTTTATATGAAATAGTATGAAAATGTATCTCCTGGATTGCGCAACTCTTTCGGTAACAGTTGCTTGTAACGGAAAGATCCAAGCGTGATGAAATAAACTTCTGCAAAAAATATTAACCAGAAAAATGCTAGACAAAAGAATGGCTCTGTAGATCTGAGAACTGGTTTCTGCGGATTGGTCTTCACGACTGGCCAAGTTGCAGGTTGGTGATCCAAGACACTCACTCGCATCGTGCAGTCCTTGGACTTTGCTCTAGTTCCTGTTGAAACAGGATTCCCAGGCTGTGGAGACTTCTACTCCGGAGGCTTGTAAAGGTCCTGAGCACACACGGTGTTGCTCTAGCCGCACATAGACTGATGAATCACTCCTCTCCCCTCTCCTTACCACCACTTGTGATTGATCTGCATTTGATGAACTTTTAATTGCAACACTGTTGGCCAACATTGAGAGGGTTACCTGTGAGTTGTTCTCACGGCATTGTGTGCAGGTCGTGCGTCTTATGTGGCAAATGTAAGAACGATTTGGATATTTCAATACCTCCCTATCTGTACCACGATGTTGTAGGCTCTACCGACTCTTATCTCACCGCCAGATCTATAGAAAGTTTCACGTAATTTTTGGATTAATGCCTTCAAGCAAGTAATCAGAGAGCTGTATTAAATTAAGAATCTAAGGAAACTAAATTTGAATTAAAGTTGTTATGTTGTGCCAAAAACGATTTTGGTATCGCGTTAACAATTTTAAATAATGCATTGTTTTGGCCCATTAGTGAACAGTTAAACTAAAAATAGACCTGAGATAATAAATTTGTCAAAAGGTGGTCCCAATTACAAGGTAATTAAGGGTAAAGTAGATATTTCACAACAGTTTTGGGCGATAGTGCTGTCTTCAACAAACAGTGTCTATTGTTTCAGACAATTGTTGTTTCAAACAAACTAAAAAATGGTTCACAAAACAATTTAAACATACAAACAGAGATGCGTTTATACAATACAGCCTAAAATTCGATGACGGTCGACTTACTTGCCTACAGATTAGAACATTTAGATGTGTCTTCGTATGGATTGGTAACATTTTTTGACTAAATTTAAGAACCTATTAACAACTAATTACCAAATTTGCTCCGTCAAACGAAACTTTTTAAACTATTAAGTGCCTAACGTTACCCTGTTACTTTGTGACTTTTCCCTCTCTAATTCGGTTGTAAAATTCAGAAAACTTTGTCAGCAAATCCTAATTTCGAGGAAAATATAAATTAAGGAAGTTGCTCCTTAATATAACCTTAAATAACTGAACCTATCCAATTTCTTGAAGGCAGATTTGCGATCTTAAATGACCAGTTGAATAAGATTGGATTCGCTTTAATTCTTCCACTCTGCTACACGATCCTTGGGATTATTCTGGAAGCTGGAAACCAATTCACTGGATGGACACCTTCAACTAAATTGGCAATCTCAACCGCTCTAAGACATTGGATCACTTCGCATTAATCCAGTTTCTTGTTTCTTTAATAACTTTCAAACAGGTATCGAGGTTTAAGAGTAGGTCACGTTTTAAGAGCGGTTTTAAAAGCAGTCACGCTTTGAGGTGTTCTAATGACAGGCACTGTGCCATTCTCCCTTTACCCAAGGATTCATATTACAATTGATATTAGATTAGAAGATTAAGGGATTATAGGTTTCGATTTTCGTTCTCGTATATGTTAATTGATTTTGTCACTATGCAGCGTATAACAGATTTCCAAAATTCTACGTTTTAAAGCTGGATGAATGGACGTAAAGTTTGTAAATGTTTTATTAAAATGCAGATTAACATCATGTGCATCATGCATCATCTGTTTTCTGTGCGGGTTGCGATAGAAACATTTTTTTTGACGACAAATGACATGATGAAATTTGACATATATACTAAAGTGATATTTACATAAATTCAAAAGCTTTTGTGGGCAAAACGTTTTGGTGCAAAATAATAAAATGATTATGATCTAAAATGTATTACTACACAAATAATTTACTAAACCAGGCTGAAAAGAAGGGAATATATCAATTGTAATTAAATAAGATACTTTTAAGATGATAACCAACATAATCACGTTTAAACCTATCTTAAATAAGAGGAGTTGAAAGCGGTGAAATTTGATACGTAGTGTGAGTTTAATAATAAATATAAGAAGAGGAGATTTTCTTCGTAACTTTTTAATACTCTTAAAGTTATTTAAAGTCAATGTACGTGCTACGATTTTTTTAAACAAAAAATCAGGTTTATAGTCGAGAAAGCAGTTATTTAAAGAACCTAGGCTTTTCGTCATTAGAGAAAAGTTAAACCTAATGCAATTTTACGCTCTTACTTTTGATCGTGATTTTAAAGATATAATTAATACTGTTTTTAGTATTACAACGATCAGAAATGTTTGAGAATGCTCTCTGAACAGCCTATAAAAATACAGAAAAAGATTAAATGTATTTGGTTGCGCATTAAGTATATCTTTAAAAATACATCTAATTCTAAGCTATACTCAAAATACCCGGGATTTCTTAGAGGACTTAAATCAAAACTTGAACGGTTTTGATTGAATGTTGCCAATACATCAAGTATGCCATCAAGTATACAAAATAGCACAAGTCTCGTTTGCATAACAACTCCACATAAATAGAATTTAAAATTTGGTATGATTGCAATATTCCGTAGAAGCTCGCAATCGACTCTCCAAAACTCTATAGGAGTATAGAAAGTGTGAAATACAATGCAGAGGGAGAAAGGGTGTCATGTTTCGGCATTATTTATCTACATTGTCCTGGCAGACACACAGCTCAGAGAGGCTTGAGATGAGGTAATCGACCGGTACATGTCGCGGCAACTGACCCTGTGTCGTCGGCCACAGATGCGTCAGTCCAACTGCTGATTACTAAAATCTGCATTTGTCCAAAGGTCACTTCCGTGCATCGCTTTCCCCGGCTTTCGTTGCGCCCCACGCCTCCGCTTGAGATCGCTGCACGCGAACAAAGAAATGGTCGATGATGCGTCTCAAGAAAATAAGCGTAAATTGGTGCCTAGAATGATGCCACTCTGTAGTGATTGTAAACTTAGATTAACTCCATTGTTTAATACCATTATGTAAGATCATTCTTATAAACTATTCATCCCCAAAGAGAATATTCATATTTTATGCTATTTAAATTGTATTTGGATAATGAATAAATTTAATTAGTGATACATTGTATTTTTACTTACGATATTATAAATAATGAAATGCTGGAACTTTTGCGCGTAACGGTAAATACGGTTATCTATCAATGTAAGAGAACAGAGAGTTAAATTGATTTCCAAGCAAGTACAAACATACTTAGAAGAAAATTGTAATATTTACAGGTTCCAAGCAGCAGTGTCATACCACATCAGACATAAACCCAGAAATGGATTACGATATGACATTGACTCCATAAAAGTACTCAAAATACTGAAACTCAGTATAACATTTGTGATTGAAACTTAATACTGTGGTTCCTTGATAGAGTGGTGAGTAGCAAGTATTTTGGAGAAACTTGACACTCAAAAACCACTATCAGAGAGTTTTGTCTTTATAAATGTTCAAATTAAATAAATAACTAAGAAATTTTCTAGAAGAAAAGACGTAGAAGAAAATTACAAAATAAATATCAGGATGAAGGCTAAATTATAAAGCATACTGCACCTTAAAATATTTATTTGAATATCAACTGCATCGAAGATATTCCAAAACTATCCTCTTGCATCGAATTAATTTGGTTTATGAGCAACGAAGTACTTTTCGACCTTGAGGAACAATCTGAGTTCATCAACAAGGAATCGGGAGAGAGTCTGAGTAAAATATAATCATGTCCATCTACACAGAAAACAGGTGCGTCCAATAACACCGAATAACTCTACTAATCTGACAATTTACACTTGTCTGGCATACCCGAATTCATTCTGGGCTGTAGGAATATGTATTTTCGACTCTAACAGACCACTTAAAGTACGGTACGGTGGTTCGGCGTCTATGGACAACAGGCTTAACTAAACATCGGTTTTATTTACAACAAAGACACTCAATCTACGAGTTTCGTATATGCAGACCTCTTTATTATAAGGTTTACAAATAATACTTATTAATAAATAAGTACTTTTATTTATGTAAAAAAGATAAGGCTACATAGACAAGGTTAAATTTTTGCATATTTTGTTGCATATGTGTAATCCAGTTTTAAAATAAATTTTAATAGTTTTTTAAACAATAATTAATTAATTGTAATATTATACAACATGCACTAAACATTATATAAGCATATACATACCTTTAAAAATCATTAAAACAATTAACCATCATAATAACATTATATTAATATTTCTATTGGAGTGCTGAAATTACAGCTTGTACAAAATAATGATTTTCCAGAAGTAAAATTTTAAAAGAACCCTAAACTAAAACATACATGTAATTAGAAATTAATCAGCCGAGATTGTTGTGCATCTTGATATTATGAAAAATGTATCGATACTACAGTAATTATTTTACTTTGATATTCTTAAATGTTCCTTACTTTTTTTAATACGAACTGAAAACATCTAATGAAGTAATTTTCAAATGAAAACAAACAAAATATTACTTGTCGAGACTTATTACTGCAAGAATTACGTTTCATGATTTACTGGCTTCATCATTAAACTCGCGATAAATCAAAGCTAAGATATGTGCAGCTGTGTACATACACTGGTAAGGATGCAATGCTAAAACCCAATGGCCTTGAGAATTTCACGGTCGTGACTGGTAAGGCCAAATGGTGCTGCAATTGCTAGTGTTCCATATTATGGAAATGCAATAATATCTGTCTGGATAGACGGGTGGTGCCGCATAGATTACGCTTCTATTGATTAGCTTCATCATTTAGTTTGCAAAAAATTAAATCTAATATGTGGACAGCTGTGAGCATACACTAGTAAGGATGCAATGCTAAAACCCAACGGCCTTGACAATTTCAGGGTCGTGACTGGTATGGTGCTGCATTGCTAGTGTTCCATATTATGGAAATTCACTGATATCTGACAAGAGAGACGGGCGGTGCTGCAGGGATTAAGCTTTTATTGATTAGCTTCATAATTTAGCAAAAAATCAAAGCTAAGATGTGGACAGTTGCGTACATACACTGGTAAGGGTTCAATGTTAAAGTCAACAGCCCTTACAATTTCAGGGTCGTGACTGGCAAGTATTGATAGTATGTAATTGATAGTATTTCATATTATGGCAATTAATTAATATCTGCCCGGATAGACGGGCGATGCTGTATAGATTAAGATTCCATGATTGATAAACTTCATAATTTAGTTCACAACAAATCAACACTAAGATATGTGCAACTGTTAATATACACTGGTAGGGATGCAATGCTAGAAACTACGATCTTGAAAATTTAACGGTGATGATTGGCAAAGTTGGATGGTGCTGCAATTGCTAGTGATCTACAGTATATGATGGAAATTCACTAATATCTGACCGGAGAAATGGGCGATGCTGCATAGATTACGCTTCTATTGATTAGCTTCATCATTAAGTTTGCAATGTGGACAGCTGTGTATATACACTGGTAAGGATGCAATGTTAAACTCAACGGCCATTGCAATTTCAGGGTCGTGACTTGCAAGGACGGATGGTACAGCAATTGCTAGTGTTCCATATTATGGAAATTCACTAATATCTAACCGGAGAAATGGGCGATGCTGCATAGATTACGCTTCTATTGATTAGCTTCATCATTAAGTTTGCAATGTGGACAGCTGTGTAGTATATACACTGGTAAGGATGCAATGTTGAACTCAACGGCCATTACAATTTCAGGGTCGTGACTTGCAAGGACGGATGGTACAGCAATTGCTAGTGTTCCATATTATGGAAATTCACTAATATCTGACCGAAGAGACGGGTGGTGATGTCGTGTCTTCTGTGACCTTATCGCAGTTATCACCGCTCCAGATTTGGCAAAGTGGGTCCCTGAAATGCCCCTTTAGAGGCCGAATTGCCGACGACGAGATGAGATCCAATTATTGCCCACCTGCATACCAATTTTACCAGATACCAAACTTAAACACTGACACTCAGGTGCCCGAATATTACTGAAGGATTTTAGCATTAGTTGAGTTAGGAGTAAGGTTTTCCTCGTACAATCTAGTGTCTCTTAACCCCAAAACCGGTAAGGCTTTTTAACTCCTCGCATAGAGTAGCAATTAGCTACTCAATCAGTTACTAAGCAAAAACCTAAAGTGTTACACATAATAATTAACACTTTAGGTTAAATAGATTATAATTATTATAATCAGAATAAAATACAACATATTAAAAAATATATAAACATTAAAACTTTAATTTTCTAGAGTTTTTTAATGTTCTGCAGCTTATGCAATCACTTTATTTTTAAAATCAAAATAGAAAAAAAATTATCTGGTTTGTTATGCTGATCAAGAAAATGTCAAATTATAATACAGAACGAAAACAACGTTTAACAAGTATCATAAGTTAAGTAACCAGAGCAATTTCTAACTCTGAGATTGTTTATAAAGTGTTAAAGATTCTCGAAATAATGTGAGAATTTAATGTGGATGTCAAAGTACACTGAACCTCAGACTATATAGAGTACTAAGAGTATATTTCAATACATCCTAGAAGAGAATAGATTTTCAAAATCCGATCCAAAGTTAGTATAAGGCCACAATGAACAACACTATTAGTTGTGTGTTTATTACGAAATGTATATTACTGTGCTTAGATGTCTGAAAAGGAGGTACCATATTTAGTTTCCAATGAATGTGTAAACGGAAACGCAGTATCTTTTAGTTACTGCAATATAAAAATAGTAAAAAATTAGTAATTTTTATTGAGTGAATTAAACGTTATAACTGTGACAAGTACGTTTGGTTGCCGAAAAAACAGCTTTGAAAATTCGATATATTAAATTAAAATTTTTAAATAAAAAAAAGAATTGTTTCAAAAAGACAGATTATTTCCTAATGCACAATTAAATGTAAATTTGGTTTCTGTTTATATAATTTTTATAATTGCAATCCTCTATTGAAAAAGTTGAAATTGAGATATTTTGTCAGGTATTTTTCAAATAATCCTTTCAATATGTTGGATAAAATAGCTTCAGTTTGTTACAGATTAAAAATAATGACATCAAACGATGACACAACGCATAGTAATTGGTTGGTTCCAATTATTCCCCAAAGCGCAAACAATAATTTCATAACTTACTTGACTTATAACAGGATTTCAGTATTTTAAACATTACGTAACTGGAAAGACGGACGAGCTGGGGCTAACATAGTATAAACACGTCCGCTTTCACCTGGGGTGACCCCAGCTTACCTCTCCGTCCTGCAACCGCTACCACATTACTGGTATTAATGACCCACCTACAATTACCCACACGTATCCTACACGGCTCCCAGTTTTACTAATTAGGTTGCGCTAATGCGTTAATTTTATCAATAATTTACGTAACATTGAGTTATGACACAAACTTAAGATTATCGATGTAATTATTGTGTTCAAAGGAGTAATCTTTCGTATATTAAGTATAATTTTAAAATCAAAGACTTAGGCTATAATTTATTACTTATGCGGTAATTGACTAAATGATTTATTAGAAAATATACATTTTGCGATTGTAAACCCATAAGTTTCCTTGCCTTTAGAACGTCTAACCGCCTGTGTCCTGTCTTGTTTTCAACAAGTAGTTACTAATAATTTTAATTTGAGATACGTGTTAATGGTCTTGTTTGGTATGAGTTGATTTGTAAAAATGGAATAAACTCACTTGTTACTGTTAAGTCAGAAGACATAACTAGAACCCCTTTCAATTACAGTCTCTTAGCATTAGTTACAGTTGTTTAAGTTTAAATATTTATTACAACAATAGAATAGTTAAAGAAATTCGTGAATCAAATAAGGCAAAATTATGAAGGCTTGGAATAAAAAAATGATTGTTCCTCACAAATTTGAATCAAAGAAGAGTTTTATAAACTTTTGGATTGGCCATGACAAGCCAAAAAAGAAGATATTCAGAACTTCCTTGTCGAATCTTACATGACTGCTTGGATCATATTGAGAAAATAAGTTTAGTTTTAAAATAATTTTAAACTATAATCACCCATTTTAACAGCAGATCTAAATAGTCTTAAGATTTTAAATAAGTAAGTTGCAAAGGAAAATTGAATGTAGTAAATTAATAACTAACTAAATGTATTTTCTTATTTAGTTCCGAGTTTTTCCTTTCCAGTTCTCAATTTATTTCATGCTTCAACAATGGAATTTAAGTCTCTGATGCTGTGTATTCTAATTTAACTAGTCTATGAGCATTTTCTTGCTAGCATTGTCCTCAAACATTACGATTTCCACTCTTAAATGCTCTACCTCTGACTCTGACCTTTAGGCATAAGACCTCCAGAAAATCTTGATAATCCGTTACCTGAGACTTAGAGTGATAACATCTTTCGAATTTTGGCTAAAAGTTCAAAATTTTGATTTTCAAAGCTTTGAATATCCGAAATTGTGAATCAGAGTATTCTCTACTCCTGTATTTGGTATTAAAGTATCCAAATTCTTGAAATGGCCGAATTTTTACTTAGTGCGTCCTATGATTCTGGATTATCTTGGATTAGAATTTTCTAAATCCGTTGCTCGCTTTCGCTTTGGTACTTTAGGTACATGAAAATCTGGATCTTGGGTGTGTGTGTCAGGAATAGTTTTTGCTTAAAGCCTATCGAATTTCCAATCTATGATTTTTCTTTCGTTTCAGACATCACCTTAGCTTAATCGGTAATACAGCCTACTTGACAATCCTTCCAGATTTTGAGTCTACTTTTACAAGGGTACTTGACGCATTTCTTCGCACGAGGTTGGAGCGTTTTATTGCGCCAATGAATGTTAAGTATAATGTTGCAACAATCTGATAGCCTGATAAGGTAAAATGTGATTTGAGAACGTTCAACTCCTTCTCACCAATAAAGATCCTGGGGTCGCCCGCTCACTGAACCCAGAAGCTGCCCGCTGCACATTGCGTAATTCCCGCCCGAAGTTGTAATCAATTTTCTGCGGAAGGTGAAGACACTGGTGACCTTCGACCGCAGAGCCGCGCCGACACTCTACTATGGCGGTCAGTCTAGGACTTTATTGAGAAATAATCGTGTGATAAAAATATATCATGGGAGGATTTGATAAATTCATCTCCTTGCTCACAGTAATATCAAGATTACAGAGTATACTCAAACAGGTAGTTGCTTTAGAGGTTCTAAATCCGGTTTCCGACTTATGTAGTTCAATAGCTATGCCTCAGAGGTCTTAAATACGGTTAAAAGACTTTAATCAAGCTGACTTAGTTAGCTGAGTAGCTATGTCTCAGAGGTCTTAAAAAGCAAGCCGACTTATGTAGCTGAGTAGCTATGTCTCAGAGATCTTAAAAATCAAGCCAACTTATTAGCTAAGTAGCTATGTCTCAGAGGCCCTAAATACAGTTCAGGCTATAATCAAGCCGACTTAAGTAGCTGATTACCTGTCTCCGAAGTCCTAGTTCAAATCTAGTTTAGCTATGTCATAAAAATCAAAAAGCGAGCTGTGCTTTAAAGAATTTAATAGGCGCTTAAAGACATTTCTATTACAAAAATAAATTTAAATAATATTTCGGTTGTCCGTATAAAGTTGGTTTAGCTCATTTATTATAAAATATAGTTTTATTATTTTTTCGTTTTATATTTTTTGTCTTCTTAAATGTTTCCTGTTGAGTAATTTTAGTGAAGTCTTAAATAAAATTTTAAAACTAACTACAAGTTTAAAATTAGTATAACTACTTAACGGCTGATAATACAAAATGATAGAGAATTAGTACAACACACACAAACACACACACACACACACACACACACACACACACACACACACACACACACACACACACACACACACACACAATGAAAAATGTGGTTGTTTGTGGTTGTTATTTAAAAATTTTATAATGTTTAATTAAGGGCTTAAGATTTTGAGGTTTAACATAATCTTAACGAGTAACACTGCAAATCGATTCCGTACAACCGTGTAACACAGAATATTTTCAATATTTGAACATTCACATTTTAAACAAAATCTTCTTTCTTATAGAAGAAATTATAACTATATCTTTACAATATCTTTACATATTTTACTATTAAATAATGGTGACACATTGCATTATAAGTTACCATATTTTAAATAATTTTTAACAAATTTTCAATAAAAGCATAAATTCTAATAACATTGGTTATACAACATTATGCTATTTACTAACTGAAAATACATCAACATAATACTTAAAAAATTGCTATTAACGTATAAAATAACTTAATTTATCATTATATATTTCATTATTCAACCATTAAACATATTAAAACCCTAAAACGGCGATTCAACTCCCGTAACTCTCGGATCGTGCGTGACTCCATGAGAGTAGCTTTAGTGGTACTTTATGGCCCATTATAAACACGTTACCAATCAACCGTTTCAGGCTTGAAATCAAAAGGTCATAATCGTTTAGAAATCACATTCCAGCCGCGCGGACTATCGTCGCGCTTAACACTCGCTGTTAGTGCGCGTAAATTCCTCAAGTTGTCAGCGATTACAAGCCCACATTAGCATTTTGTCACTCAGCAGCGCGGGTGGTTACGAGGGGACGGGTCAAACAGCTCGTCCTGGCCCGGCCTGGGCATTGTGTAACAAGCAACTGGCTCGAGTGTCCAGACGGTCCAGGGAGGGATCTAGGCTCTGACTTGGCCTGGGCAAAAGTTGCACAAACCTCCCTCTCCCATTGTAACCGATTATTATCAATACCAAAAGTGCGCTTTCTGTGACGCGGCCATAAGAAATAGTTTGTCACAAAAATTTCCGATCATACGAGCACAAGAGAAATCCGGGTTTATTTCCGGTTTACTGAAGAACATCATATTTTAAAATGCTCTTTTATGCCTTATTCTGCTCGCCCTCGTGGTCACTGGTCAGTGCGAGGATCTTATTAAACAGCAGAAGGAGAAAAGTCGATACTGTAAAAGGTAGATGGCATTGATAAAAAAATTGATGGTCCCACATCTGTTTTTTCCATCCAAAGATGTTTTTTTTATCCAAAGATAGGATATGGATCCGCGCTTTCTTCAACTCAGATCTAAAGTCCAATGTCCTAGACCGCTCTGTAATCAGCACTCATATTTGGGTTGTAGGATCTTCAAAGTTGGATTAAAAATTGTTGATAGTGTTATAACTTAGTGGTTCATACTTAACATTAATTTGTAACACTCTTTCCCCAGCTTCTGGGTTTCAGACTAGTCTATCTTTGAAGTATTATTGCAGTGGAGCACCTTCACTTTATTTAAGCTGAATTACTTTTATAAACTCAAAAGGAATCGTTCCTTTAAAAATAATACTGAGCTTCAAAATAACTACTATAGTTTGCTGATTCGCAGAATATTGTTGAAATATGCTCTATCGTTTGAAAACTGATCGATATACAGCGAAACAATGTTTCCAACTATGTGCATGTGGACTGGAATTGTTCATACCGATACAGATTACCACATTACTTTAAACTAGATGAACATATTGCCAAAATCAGGATTCGATCACGCGACCCTGGCGAGGTAGTTGCTAACTTCTAAGCTTTAGTAACGGCAATAAAAAATTGCCAGATGCACTGTGTGTACATTATTTGATTTTCTTCAAAACATTTCAATATTCAAAATACGGTTGTTTTTAAGTATGTTAAGACTGATTCCAAAACACTTTCTAGCCAGGGACCGAGAACCCCCCTCCTGAAGCCGTCACTGGCTATGCGAGTTGTCTCTGTGGGAAGTCCCAGACTCGGGTATAGTCACCGGATAAAATGGAGGCAATTTAGAAACCATACAATTTTGCGGAACATGTAATATCTTCCTAAACCGGTCTGTATTTGTGTCCAAAAATATGTTGCTTATTGTAGGCATCAAGAGAGGGAATTATGTTGACAATCCTCTTATTTGCACATGTTGTACTACGAGTTTGTAATAGCAAATTGATGGGTAAATTATGCATATAGATTCTGCAGAGGGATTCTGACACGTGCTTGCCTCTCTCATGCCCTTTCCAACTCTTCCAAGTTCGTGAGAAGACATGCATTTTTATCCAGTATATCCAGAGCTGCATGTTGCATTTACTGTGGTGGATTGGACTTTGATGGATATGCTGGTGGTCTGTAGGGAAGCCATGGCTACTCATTACCGAGCGGTGTGGTTGAATACTTTGGAAAGAGCAGTTAAAATTGTAGTATGTGTGATGATTTAGACGGATCTCCATGATAACTAACAAGGAAACCTTGTAGACCTTCAAAATCAACCTTATTACTTTTAGGGACGTCATGCAAATTAAAAAATTATTACGAAGATTCTTTTTTTGATAAGTTTAATTATCGTTTAATAATTACTAGTACGTGGTGTGGGTGACATTTCTTGTTAGTCAGCAACCTACTCACTCACCCAATCTCCCGTTTCCCAAAACACATTTTCCAATTTATGCAGATGCTCAAGAGTTGTCATTGAATTTCCCATCCGGCATCTGAACAATTTCTTTGAAGGATAAATAGTTTAACAGCTTTTCCAGTAATTTTGATTCTATCAGTGTGTATGAGATATTTATATTATTATAATAAATAGTCAACCAAAACCATTTAAAAACACTTATTCGTCATAAATGTGTTTCGTGATTCAGCCATCTTCAGTGTACACTAACCTTTAGAGCAAATAATAAACAAATAAATATACACATGTGGACCTTTCCATACAGAATGATGTTAAATTAATATGACACAGTTGTCATTTTGATTAGTATTCTGTATTTAATATTTAAAAAAATTGGGTTTGCCTTATTTTTTATATTGGTATTTAGAATAGTACGAGGATATTATTATAATTTAAATATATATGCAATTATACTTTTGTATTTAGTTTTCTCCCTTCCTCTCAATATCTAGAATTTTCATTTTCTTTTCAGTACTTGTATAGTTATGGTCCGTTTCTAATAAATCTTCAACGAAATTTGATTTTATTGTAGACATGTTATTTGTTTCCAAAGCTTGTATACGTTCTTTAAGAGTTTTATTAAAGTTTCTTGCAGTTTGTCCAATATAATAGATGTCATAGTCACTAAATACTTTTGTGTACTATACACTGTTTGTATAATATTTGTTTGTGATCATTTTGCTTCACTTTGTTTTCAATAAGTTTAAATGTATTGTTTATTGCTTGGTGGAACTGATGGAAAATTTTAATTTTGAAAAATATTTGAAGCAGCTTTGTTTAATCTTGTAGTATGTTTTTAACTACAACATTAAACACTAACTACTTTTTTCACATGCAGAGGTGATAAAAACTTCAACGCTATACCTACAAGTAATTTTTAACAGCTTCAAAAATTTTCCAAAAGTTTTAAATTTGATTACATATACCAAATATGGAAGTTAGATAGAGTATTGTATATTTCTGTATTGCGTATAGTGCAACACTTTGGAGTTAAACAGTGACGCTATTTGTTTAGGAGGGGAGGTTGGTATCACCATGTGTGGTTTTTGAAAGGGGTAAATACTAAATAATAAAACCTTTCCAAGCCATATTTTTGAAATGAATAGTAAAAACAACAACCACACGTAAATAATGTTAAATAACGTCAGCCAGTGAAATAAAAAGGCTGAAAGTTTCGCAATTTTTCAGTTGCTTTTATCTTTTTGGCTCAGATGATATAATTACTGATTAAATAACTGACGGTTGGTTACAAGTATGTCAATAAAAACACCATAGAAAAATGTATCCTTAGACGTTTTTAATTCTCCCCATTTTGACTTCAATCAAAACTAGAGCTGCTGAAGAACGATTTTCCTCTTAGTGGTAATTCCTCTATAAATTCCGCCAAAAAGTCCGGAGAAGTTTTTATTACATGTGAATTGAATCTCGTCTTGAGGACTGTTGCTTTAAAGATTGAGAATGTGCGCGTATCTATTGATACTATTAAACTTTTTTGAATTATCAATCTAACGAAAACAATATTATCAATCTTGCTTAGATAATAACAAGGTGTTAAGTAACAGGCTTCGCTGAAGTTGAATGCAAAAGTTCAAGGACATGACTAATTTAATTAGCCTATATGTATTGCAATGTTACATAATAAAATATCATAAGAGTATACTCAGTTTGTTTGTAAATGTATTTAAAGTATGACTTTTTCATTGCCACTATGGTTATACATAAAACCAATATAAAAATGTTTTCTAACGCTTCGCCAAATCCCATAGAGCGACTTGGACTATCATAGAATCGATGTTGCTTGTATAGAAATTAAGCTCTATGCAAAGTTTAAGTGTATAAGTTCGCTCAAAATATTGTGAGACAGACATACAGCAGAAATGAAATTGTTCCAGCCCCTCTAGTCATATGCTTCGCTAACGCTCTGCAAAAGCTCAAAATCTACAATTATTATCTCCCAATCATAATTTTCTAACTATAAATACCTACTTGACCACAAACTAAGTGTATAGGTTACGTGGCCTCTGGCCAAATTATGCGATAGATGCAATCAAAGCCATCGGTTAGTGCACAAGGCTGGGGCATATCCAGTCTATTGTAATGAACCATGATACAGTGATATAGGCTCATAAGATTCATCAAAATCCCAATAACTGTCACAGATCATACAGTAATTACAGGTGTAAAGATAATTATGTTCACCGAGTATATCAAATGAAGATATCGAGGAAGACGGCCAAAACCCAAGGTTTAATTCTGCGATTATCATTTCTTTTTTATGTGGCGGCCAGCATCTTAAACGGAACCGGGTGACCTTCAAGGTTTGTAGAGGACGAGTTCGAATACAGTTTTTGTAATTGGCGGTTAAGCCTGACTCGTCATCGTCACGTAATCACTGCAACCTCAGCTTACTAATTACCAACTTGCTGCAGTGTTTCCGGCATCGCTTTGAGGTATCTGCATGCGAGCAAATTATTTCAATTTAAAAGTGCCGACATCAAATGGGAAATTATTAATACAATTTACATTGTTTTGTAATGAAAACTATAGTATAATTGCCGTCATGTTATTGGCTGGAGTTAACATGCTGTGAATGTTTCTAATGTGTAAATAGAAACCTATGTACCGAGTTTCAATTCTGTAGAACATTTCTATCTAGAGATATCACTTAGACGAACGGACACACGGACGGACTACATTTTGATATTTTGATCCTAAACTCATTATGGGTCTTTCTTGGACCAAGAGAAACCGTACCAAGTTTCAAGTCTGTAGGAAATTTATATCTAGAGAAATCACTTAGACGAACGGACGGACTGCATTTTGATATTTTGATCCTAAACTCAATATGGTTCTTTCTTGGACCAAGAGAAACCTATGTACAAGGTTTGAAGCCTGTAGGACATTTATATCTAGAGATATCACATAGACGAACGAACACACGGACGGACTGTACTTTGATATTTTGATCCTAAACTCAATATGGTTCTTTCTTGGACCAAGAGAAACCTATGTACCAAGTTTCAAGTCTGTAGAACATTTTATCTAAAGATATCACTTAGACAAACGGACAGACGGACGGACTGTACTTTGATATTTTGATCCTAAACTCAATATGGTTCTTTATTGAACCAAGAGTAACCTATGTACCAAGTTACAAGTCTGTAGAACATTTTATCTAGAGATATCACTTAGACAAACGGACAGACGGACGGAATGTACTTTGATATTTTGATCCTAAACTCAATATGGTTTTTCTTGGACCTAGAGGAACCTATATACAAGGTTTGAAGTCTGAAGGACATTTGGCTTTTTGGATTGTGTGTCAATGCTAATTTATTCTTTGAGCTAACGCTCTTGACATATTTTCGGATTTTCTGTTTCGACTTCGATTCGTCTCTTCAGCTAAGTAGTTAGTGCGTAGAAGCAGCAGATTTTCGCTGCAACGCACACACCTTAGGACAGGATATGGATGGTAAAAAAATACCTTTTACCTAAACTAATACCGCATGCCTTACCGTCTTTCGACTTTTGTCTTTAAC
This sequence comes from Homalodisca vitripennis, assembly GCF_021130785.1. Classification (NCBI taxonomy): domain Eukaryota; kingdom Metazoa; phylum Arthropoda; class Insecta; order Hemiptera; family Cicadellidae; genus Homalodisca; species Homalodisca vitripennis. Next base: position 204,529,081 of record NC_060207.1, read on the forward strand.
TTTCTAAAAAAACACTTTGCATCACCAGTTGTTCAAGGCTTTCCCAGTTCCATGGCTACTTCGCCATACTGATGAGTTCCGAAAATAGAACGAAAACAGGATCATACGCAAACTGGGTCATAAATCATTTCCCCAGTTTGCAAGACACTTTGACAAGGCTTTGTCACAAAGAGATCGGTTACCTTTTTGGGATCCGAAAGCTCGCAGAGCCCGGTCACCCTTTTGGGATCCGTTACTCCGTGACGGCCAAAACGCTTTTGGATTGTGTGTCAATTCAAACTTATTCTTTGAGCTAACGCTCTTGACATATTTGCGGATTTTCTGTTTAGACTTCGATTCGTCTCTTCAGCTAAGGTGTTCGTGCGTAGAAACAGCAGATTTTCGCTGCAACACACATACACCTTAGGACAGGATGTGGATGGTAAGAAAATACCTTTTACCTAAACTAATACCGCATGCCTTACCGTCTTTGACTTTTGTCTTTCGACTTTTGTCTTTGATTTTGTAAAGCAATAGAGATATAACTTAGACGAACGCACACAAGGACAGTCTGCACTTTCATACTATTTTGATCCTAAACTCAATATGGGTTTTCTTGGACCTTGAGGAACGTATGTACTAATTTTCAAGTTTATATGTGTTTTCTATCGAGGGTTGTAGTACAGACGGACAGGCAGATGGGCGGAAGCGGCACGATTTTAAGAAGTTCTTTCTATTTCGAATTTTACAAAATACTATGACTGGAAACGATACAACTCAACTCAATGCAGAAACTTGAATATTCTATGGCATAGGCATAACTCTGTTATTAATCTGACGAGTTTCATATTTTTCTTCTCTTAGGACAAGAAGCTTAGAAATGCCTCAGTACTAGACCTATCGAACTACTCTTGCACCCCAATATCTCGTAATTTACGGTTATTGATGTGCATTCCTGGAAATCCGTAAGGTTTTTAGGTTAAGTTCAAGATTTAAGTGACTCATCTTTTACGATGTGGCCAGTGTGGGTTCAACTGGAAGGTATAAACCAGCCAGAAGCGATTCCTCATGGGTATAAAACTGAGTTTTCTTTATTGAAGGGCTACTTACAAAACTTGACATAGTGGTTTATGGGTTGATCCCAAGATCAATATCCGATTCTAACAAAATAGTCAAAAGCGGACCAACAAATAAAAGGTTGGAATCAAGAGGGTACAGATCCAGCTTTATAACCGTTGTTACCAATACTATTCTGGAATCTTTGTTAGTGCAGTCTTTTAAAAAGCTGCACAAAGTGATATGTCTAGGGTTGATTCCATTCTTTGTTTTATTACGCGATTCACCGAGATTATACCTAGTATTATGGCAGCCATAACGACCAGAGTTGAAGTGAAGTGAATAACGTTGACGAGTGCCGTAAACTTTAACGATGCACGTTATGGTATATAACGTGATAAGTATGTAGATTACTTCATCTGCACCTATAATACATGGTGTTCCATAACCTATTTGGATAAAAATATCACTGGATGTTTGAACGAGCGAAATAGAGTCGTTGTATTAATTGAAGAAACTTTTGTTTAGGACATATGAGTGCATAAAGTGAAGCTCTATCAGTTAAGTACTGCCATTGACTTTTCAAGGGGATAGATCTCACATCCGTATGAGGATTACCTGGCAGAAATGATGTGTGGTAAAGCTAGTTCTGTGTGGTGATTTGTAGATGGCGCTGCTATTGTAATGTTTTGATAATAGTTGCAGTTAATTTGAATCTTAAAGTAATAATCTCTTTTTGATAATTACAATTTAAATATTAGCACATTTTCAATACAATCAGATTTTACTTACTTAATGAAATAATTAAATATGTTTATAATTATTGTTTCGCTCATTAATCTGTAGAAAGCACTCTAAAGTTACTGTTCCTGTCTTTTGCCGCTAGGTAGCGCGCACTGCTACGCTTCAAGCGGAAAATGTTTTCAGTTTTGGACAACGTATCTTATCTGAGGCTGATAAATAAATAATAAAAAAATAAAGAGTTTGTCACAAGTTTATAGGAATAAAACATGGTTGTTAATGAAATAAATCATAAAAACACAAATCCAAGTGTTTCATTTGAATATTGTCTCTTCATCGAGTGTAATTTAGAAATCTTTCAATTTGGACTTTTTCATATAAAACAGTTTCATATAAAAAGTAATAAAATGTAGCATCTTATGCAATCTCTAAAGAAAGTTTATATAGTTGAGAAAGGAACGACGCTGCAGAGTCACAAATCCTGGAATAAGAGGATTATACAAATGTACCCGCGCCGCGCCGTACTGTCTTCCACTACTACACAGTACGGTTATAATCCTTTCCTTCTTAGGAATATTTTAACTATGAAGTAAACCTTCTTTAAACCTTTTACATTTTACCTTTTTACGTTCTATGTACGTATCTAAATTTGGTGTATAATACAATTTGGCATTTAGTAACACATTAATAGGCCAGCAATTTCGTAAAAGTAATTAGTGAAAACCTTCAAACAGTATGAGACGTCGTAGAAAATGTAAAAATAAGTTTCTTTCTTACTGAAATGTTTCAGGCCATTTATATAGCAATTTTAGTTTTAAGGAAATTGGAAAGTTTCATGTCAACACTATGACGAGCAACACAATGTGGTAATTATAAAATTGCATTTATAAAACATTACATGGCCATTTTCTCTTAATAATATGACGAGAATTACAGGATTTTGACTGGTCTTGTTCAAAATGAACCCTTGGGGTTCTTGTTCTTCGAAGGCTCAAAAATATAGCAAAACCAATAAACTACGACTTCGAAAAATTGAAATCCTGCGGATGAAGAGATCATAATGAAAGAAATATGAATGTTAAACTTTTTCCAACAGTAAATTCAGTTTAAGTAACTCTGGTTTCAAAAATTGAAATAACAAATTAAGATACATAAAACAGTCGGGTTAGTTACACAGTTTATAATTCAAGAATGGCTGTACCGATAATGATCTCCGATTTGTTAGTTTCGTCACCGCGATAATATCGCAAAAAGTCACGGGAGTAATCAGATAAATTGAAAAAAAGATTGTTATAAAATAGTGTATATTGAAAGAGCCTATTAAATGTAATCACTGCTCTGTGTAAATATTGTTTTGTTGTACAGCACAACCATATGTTTAATTACTTAATTACTATTTTAATTTTGTTTACAGTCTTGAAAGCAAAGAGTTCCCTTAAAAGTAACAAAACTTCTAATTCCAAGCTTTTATGCAACTAAAGTTGAGCACAGAATAAGAAAATATCTAAATAAGATAGTTTAAACTGTACTAAGTATGCAGTTCATAGTCAATATTGTAATGCAGATATCAAAGACTAAGTTATTATCTAACATTTACTGTAAATTTCAAGACTGTTAAAACCCATCTTAGTTGTCTTTTGATGGAAGTAGGCCTCTCTGACCTGTGTATGTATACATTTTTTTGATCGACTCAACATTAACAGGAAATATAATTCACTGGAACCAGAAGTGGTCATACACGTGATTTATGAGTTTTAAACTTAAAACCCCTTTCCCTGAAAAAATGTTGCCTTTATTTGCGTTTCGAAATTGAACTGAAAAACAAGAATCCCAACACGAAAGGCAGAGAACTTTGTGACCCGTTTAGCAGAGCCTGAGCCATAAATTTGAACGAGAGTTGACCCGGCATTACCAGAATGTCAAGTGCTATATTTAGACGGACAACTTTCAAAATCCGGTCGTTTCGTAGTTGATGTTACCTGAAATCCTCTTCATAAACTCTCTGATGAGGCACTTTTATTGATACAACATTATTATTATATACAAGGTGGGCTTAATACAGGACTATTTTAATGATATAGGGATCCGGAAATGGTTTTGATCAAATACGAGATTCCAATACTGTTTCTAATATAGATCCATTTCAAGTTAATGCAACTTAGATCTCACATTTTGGAATTTTGGCTGTGCGTTAGCAAAGCTTACCACTCGAGGGAATGGAAAAAATTCTGTCTTTCTGCACGATATATCAAGAACAAACTAAAAAATGTATTTCAAATTTTGAATTAAACTTCATTTCTACATGAACAACATCGAGTTTGATGATAACACATGTCATTCATGGAATTTGGCTGAGCGTTAGATACTATTTTAATTATTCTTATGGGTAAACGAAATGACAACTATAACATTGTAGAATACATTAATGGGCCAAAAAACTGAGCAAAATCATATGAAGTATTAATATATTTAATGCAATGAGCTATAAGACAAACGGTGTGGGATACTTTTACCTTGTATAATGACGTTTTCTGTTCGAAAAGAATTATGGAATACAAAATTTCCAAAAGGGTTATAAATTTACGTCAGTGACATTTTTTTTTAAAATTCTAAACGTCCTTTACAGGGAAAATTCGAACTAATGAGTAAGTGATTATTGGCCTCCCCGAGAATCAAACCCGTGACCTCTGGGTTAGAGAGGCGCAGCCTTGCCCCCAAGCAACGGTGAAGGTCAATGTTCATATGAAAGTCTGAGCGTCCGAGGTTGGGTGGCCTAACCTCCCTAGCGTTGTCAGTTTAGTTTCTATAACACTAAAGAGCCCCCCGCAGTCCCGAATCGGGAATGAACATGTTTCATCGATAGGCTTCTACTTAAACTTTAGTTCTATATCTACACACGGGCTCTATATTTAAAGTCGTATTTTGCGAACATTCTCCAGGAATAGTTCAAGATTAAGGAGTTATAGGAAATTTTGCTTTGATTCCTATTAAATAATACAATTTATACAACAAAAATATTATAATACTATTATATTTATTTATTTATTTTTTATTTTACAGGTAAAATGAGTTGATATGTTTATTGAGTACAATAAAAGACTATTTAAAATAACTAACAAACTGTCTTCCAATAATCTTCGTTACTAGGCACGCATCATGTGGAACTATTGCCACACTAACCCCTGGGCAGTGACTTTGCTACAGGTTAAAAACATCCCTGAAATGAACTCTTCTTCCGGAATGGGTTGTGCGTTCTTGAACAAGAGACGAAAAGGTAGGAACAGGCGGGACAGCAGGAACATATGCAGGTACTTTTTTTAAACGAAAGCTGGTTTCCCCACCGTATATACTACGCTTAAAAACTTGAACTTGCAAAAATGTACTAAAAATTTGTTTCTTTCATGATTGTATCGTTCTCACTAAGGCCTCTGAAATAATAGACTGAACCTATGTCAAAACATAGGAATTCTTTCAGTATTAAGACAATTACGTAACTACATTTTATGACCCTTCGTATTCCATTGTGGTCATAAAATCAAAGTTTATGTCCAATCAACATTTGAGTAAGTTTCAGGTTCACATTGCTTACGTAATTACATTCTTGACATATTTCGGTCTCGCTGTGGAGGACCATCTTCAGTCAACCAAAACCGGATCTGGTGCCCATCCGGGTTAAAATTACGTAAGTTACCCACAGTTGGAGGATTTAGTATGACCATATTATTTAGGTTGTTTGAACTCATTTAAATGATTTAAATGACTATTATGTCTACCAGTGGTGCCCGAGAAAGTTTGAGAAATTTTGTGCGGTGTGTGTGTGTGTGTGTGTGTGTTGTAAAAGCGGCAATTTCTTTTAATTGAAGATATGGGTAACAATAGTTTTTGAAAGAACATAATACTAATTATCTCCAAAAGATTAGATAACACTTAATAGACAAAGCTAAATTCAGCCACTGAAGTTATATTATTTACAACAAGATTTGTTGTCTTTCTCATAGTATGTACATTGCTGAAAACAGTAAGTTAAGTTTTTTGTGGACTTAACTTTTATATTGAAATACTTGAGTATTCTATAAAATGCATTTAAAATGAATCGCGTTTAAAATGGATTAGTTGAAGTGGGAATTTGGAATTGCAGCTTTATCTCTAACTAAGATAAAAATTAAAACACTTTAGAACGCTTAGCCATGGGTTTGCCGGTGAGATTTTATATGATATTATTATTAAGTATTTGATATATTCCTCTATAGTAGAATAATACAAAAATAACCAGAGTGCCATAAACGGGTGTTACAAACTTAGTATTAAGCACATTTATTTAACTAAATATATATCGATATCCAGTTTAAAATATCATATGGCACCCATTGATTCAAAAGTTAAAAATACAACTAATGTTTTCTGTAAAAAGAATAAAAAAAACATACGATAATGAAGTCATATCAGATGACAAATAATGTAGCCTTCTCATGACGCAAGGAGTCTAGCTGGCGTATTGTGCATACTTCACAGTGACGTCTGAAGATTGCACCGACTTCAATATGGCTATAAGACAGGGCCGTATCTATAAGGGGCTCTATGGGGTCAAGACCCTCTCGAAATTATTAGTAAAAATCATTGAACTTCACTATATAAATATTTGCTGCCTATAGTAAGCAGTAAATTGCTCACTGCTCTCACTAGTGTTTTTCTAAAGATGACGCCCATGTCAATCAATTATTGATATTTTCGTTAAAATGTCAATAATTTGTCGTATAATATGTAGTATTCCATGAAGAAAAGTCATAAAAACTTACTGCTTCAGGTCATTCCCTGAAAAAATGTTCTACCTTATTCTATATTTCCTATATTGTTAAAGACGATTAAGAATCGATTTTGGTAAAATGACCTTGAGGTTATCACCATAAGAACGTTGTTAAACCTTTACAGTTTTACGCCCTTATTTATGATCGCAAAATTATGCTAGATGTATTTTTAAAGCTATAATTAATACGAATCCAACAGCTTTTTACTTTTTTAAAATGTATACTTTTTGAATATTTAAAAAATTTAGCCAGCTACATTAAATTCTCGAGACGTCCGGTATATGGGACGTTGGGTATTTTAGCTAGACCACCTCTGTCCGATATATCGGACGCCGGGGCTAAAAGGGTTAAGTACCGTATAACAAACATTGAAAATTTTTTCCTAAATAATTATAAAAAAAATCTAGAAAACCTAAAAGCATTTGGATGTGTATTAATCATACCTTTAAAATGAGACATCTCCCATGTTACGTAATGTTACGACTAAAAATAAGTGAGTAACATTGATGTTATGGGAATGAATTCAAGGTCAGTTTAATACAGCCGGTTCCTAAGAATCAAGTACGGTAATACCAGTGAAAGTATCCGACTCAAATGTCTTATCGCTATAAACATAACGGACTTGAAACTGGTTAGCAGGGCTTGGATCTTCACGCAATAGCAGTTCATGATTCGTGAACGCCCCCACGTCATCTGCCTACTACTTGTCATAAATGAAGATATTTACAGTAACGTATATGGTAAGTAGATTCCGTGAACACCTCTAAATCAGCAAGTCCAGTGCACGTAGTTCCAAGGCTGCAAAAGTTTAGTAAAAATATATTGGGTTTGAAAAATTTCATAATATATTTTTTAGAAATTTGAACATAATTGGTTAATAATAAAATAATTCAGATAGTTTAAACATGTTGCTCTTAAATTATTAGATTTCTTACAATAATGTGATGAATTTTACTAATAATGCAATACCATACGTTTTTTTATCAGGTGCAGAATGAGTGTTTTCAGAATGTATTCATGAATTGATACTTTGATGTTTAATCGACACATTTATGAGGTCTTAAAGGCAAACATTTTTACGCAAGGGGCAATGAGCCTTATTTTTTTGGGACTATTCCATACTTCCCAATCCCCAGAGTTCCAGCCCCCTCCGAAATAGTCTCCTATATACGCCACTGCTGTGAGATATAATCTGTGATGATATTTCCAGGAAAGTCGTGGATGGCGGTTTTGCCATGCCGAGCTGATGTCTTAAGGAAATATTTATTTAAATTACAAAATTGAGTATGATTTGATGTGCGGAAACGAACACGTGTGCTAGCTAGGATTACGCCTGATGGCGTAAGATTTACGCGGTGACAGGATGCCAATTGTGTACTGGTTGGTAATTGCATTGGGCCTCTAGTCCTTGGCAGGTCAAGGTCACAGAGGAGATTGGAGTCCTCTGCTATCCTGTAGCCCCAGGAAGCGGTGGCTTATATTAACGCCAATTCCGGAATACATATAGCCTAATAACACCCAATGTTTGAGGACGTTACAAAAGTTAAATTTACCTTGATCTAGTTTTGCCTTCTTAATTTACACATGGTGTCCCAAAAATAATTTATATTACTTCTTTTAATTAATAAAGTATATTATCACTTTTTGAGTAACAGGGCCGTTTTTAATAAATACGCCATTTTATTGACAATACTATCACTTTATACTGTGACAGTGTTGAATAAATATAAAAGTTAAGGTGTGAAATAACCGAGTTTACAATAAATGTCCAACAAAAAAAGGAATTTTGCTAGTTTCTTAGTAAAATTAGTACTTTTAAAATATTTTTGTTAACAAATTTTAACGGCTGCCATTTAAAATTTAGACTAAACATTTTTATTTATAGATAATGTCAATATGTGGAGTTTACTAAAGTATGACTAAAGTTGGTTGATTAGTTTTAAAAATATAATTTATGAATTACAAAAACATAAAGAGACATATGTTAAACAGAAAGCAATAGACAATAGCTTGCATTTGGTTTTTTGCTTCATTTCACCTACGGAACAGTATACTAAAGTTTTGTTACACTCTGTATAAATAAAAGAATAGAAAAACACCTGCAAGATTTCAGTTTTACCTGAAAGAATTTGTAAGATGGCAGAAAACGACTGCTAGCATTTTCCAAGACAGACATGCTGTATGTATTGCTAATCATCTGATAACATAACAAACGTTTAAAAATTTCCTGAATTATTTGTTTGATTTGGAGAGAAATAATTCAATTTGAATTTATAAAACAATAAATTAACATATTCCAGGTAATAACTGTGTTACTTTGCACTAATCAAATACGCTTTAAAATTAAAAATACAGCAAATTCATTCACACCAAAAATGATTTGTAAATATCACAATATTTGAATGTATTGTGAAAATATTTATGCCACGTTTATCCATTCATTCATACTCAGTGTAATGAAGATCTCAATGATCTTTGGCTAACAAGCTGAAATGCTTATTCAATGTTAATTCCATTCAACGGTTATCTTATGTAATCCGTTACTAGAGGTGTACGACACGAATAAAGTAAAATGGTGTTACAATTCAAATCCGATAGATAAAAACAATTGTTGACGATAAGATCAGAACTGAAATGGCAATTGTTGTTTCCGCGTGCCTTTCTCCAGTTGTAGGGGAGCTATGAATATTCATCATCACGGCAACAGCACCCCGCCCTTTCACTTCCGCCTCGACAGCTGACTGATCTAATTGTCAACAGACCTAAGGGCTGATTTGCAAGTGTAAAGGATTACCAGAGGGAATTGTGAACAATTTATTGAAAATCAAGCCTCCTACAAAATAGTTCGGCTTTCGGTATAAAATACTGAAATTGATTTAATCTTCAAAACGGTTTTATTGTGAACTTCTAACGCCCAAAAGTTATGTTTATTTATTTCAAAACAGCTTATATATGGGTTTTTAAATGACTTAAAGAGGAATTAAGGTATTATTTTGCAACAGAATTTAATTTGTATGATAAAAATGTTGTTGGAATTTTGTATGGATTCCTAAAAGTAGTACCATTGCCAGGTCTAGGTGACACTGCAGTTTCCCAGTTATTGAACTACAATCATATAAACCCCTAAATGTATGCGTATATAAGTTGTACAGTGAACATGAGATATAAAAATAATTTAAACATTGCTCTTAAGAGCCCAAACTGCAGGTCGTTTCAGTACAAACGGGGCCCTTTGTTTCATCAACAAACTATAAATTGTCATAAAAATATTTAACAAAAAAGTTTATAATTTGATTTTCGTCGCTTAATAGGTAACGATGAAAAAGATTTAGGTTCCACTGTATATGATTTATATAATAGAGAGGGAATATTATAAGGGTTATGAATTATTGTATTAATAAATATATATTTTTAAATATTGGTAATTGCACTGCAGAGGGAATAAATAAATAATACAATATGACATACTTTTACGCCTCAATCTTGTATTTATGTACATTATAATTGACGTTTAGAACGATTTATTATGAGAGGAGTAATTAATAAATCACCCTTTAAAATATGAAAGGTCTAATAATAGCCAAATGTATGTCTAATTTACAGATCAGACAAAAATATCAATTTTTTAAATTCTCTAAGATAAATAATAAAATTAACCATCTACAGAACGATCACGCATAGAATGCTGAGACAGGCAAATGAATGGAGTTTAGTAGCGTGACTAATGTAAGATTCAGGTCGCCTCAGTTCTCTCGATGACAATGCATCAGAAGTTTCCACGGACAAATCGTGACGTCATGTCAGCGACTACATCAGAGCTTGCATCAGCTCCAGGGCTGTCGTAAATGTGTAAATATAACCTTTCTTACTGGCGATCCTTTTCGCTATCCAGAAATGTATAAATATGGAGAACTGGTATTTGAACTCTTAATATAGACATAATTAGCAGAACCTTGAGAAACCTTACGCCCAAATAAATATTTTTGTAAAGATACTTGATTTAATATGGAAAAATGTATTGAGCTGTATATTACGTTTTAATTAAGCATTACATACCATTATAAAACAGTGATTTAAGCATATTGAAAATACCATACAATTTATACCCAAGACACCTATATGGATAAGAGAACTTACCGTACACTGGTGTTCTCACCACTTACCGTAACTGTTAAGGGACAAATTGTGTGTGTCAGACGGAGAAAAAATACCATACATTGTGTTGGTCTGTTGACATTTCTGGTTGGGAATGAGGGACTGCAAGTGGTCGGGAAGGAGGGATTGGAAGTGATCGGGGAGGAGGGACTGGAAGTGGTAGGGAAGGAGAGACTGCAAGTGGTCGGGAAGGAGAGACTGGAAGTGATTGGGAAGGAGGGACTGGAAGTGGTAGGGAAGGATAGACAGCAAGTGATTGGGAAGGAGGGACTGGAAGTGGTAGGGAAGGATAGACTGCAAGTGGTCGGGAAGGAGGAACTGGAAGTGATCGGTAAGGAGGAACTGGAAGTGATCGGGAAGGAGGGACTGGGAGTGGTAGGGAATGAGAGACAGGAAGTGGTTGGGAAGGAAGGACTAGAAATAGTAGAGAAAGAGGAACTGGAAGTGGTAGGGAAGGAGAGACTGGAAGTGGTAGGGAAGGAGAGACTGGAAGTGGTAGGGAAGGAGAGACTGGAAGTGGTAGGGAAGGAAGCAAGTGGTCGGGAAGGAGGAACTGGAAGTGATCGGTAAGGAATGACAAGAAGTGGTAGAGAAAGAGGGACTGAAAGTGATCGGGAAGGAAGGACTAGAAGGGGTAGAGAAAGAGTTACTGGTAGTGATCGGGAAGGAGGGACTGGAAGTGGTCGGGAAGGAGGGACTGGAAATGGTAGGGAAGGAGAGACTGAGTGGTCGGGAAGGAAGGACTAGAAGTGGTAGGGAAAGAGGGACTGGAAGTGATCGTGAAGGAGGAACTGGAAGTGGTCGGGAAGGAGGGACTGGAAGTATAAAAGTGTGCTTTTGCCTTCTGTGTGGGAAGGAGGACCGTGTATTGCAACATGCTCTCGTACATAGAAACAAATACATGTATACATGTATATTCTATGTGTATAGTAGCTGTACTATGAGCTTACATAGAAACAGTTATAAATAAATACTGAGCAATTTTTACTGTCTTTCCTTTGATAGATAAAACAACATTATTCACGTGATAAAATCAAACTAATTGTTCAACTTAGTACAGTATCCCTACTTCTGCAACATTGAGAACCAGCTCAGATTGGCGCGATATTATTGGGAGAAATGTCATCAACATAGCCAAAAACAACCCGTTGCACCATACTCTAAAACAGTACTGCTTCAAACGTAAGGATCCAAAGAAAAACGATTAAAATTAAGATACTAATGTAAGTAATGCTGTTTGGGAAAATATACGACTGACGCTGACGCAGCTAATTACAACTGATTGCACTACTAGTGGGCTCTTAATATTTACTGATTCTATAGAAAAGAAAACCTCACCTGATTAGCATAATAATAATTTCAGGTGTAGTTGGTGAATGTTTGGTTGATTGGAAGATATAAAAACCCACCCAGCCAATCACAACTCATCATATTAATCATAAACCTTTGACTTTGACATCAGTTCTCTGTTTTAAGATCGCTTTGTATTTTTTAACAAGCACAAGAAATCGTTTAAAAATATTAAAACGGGTCAAGACTAGATTGTTTCATATTAATACTTCTTGCCTGTTTACAACTTCACTACGAATATATTACACGCTTCTATCCGTAGATGAAATGTCAAACTTTAATTTAATCTATGTGCTTGACGAAGCGGAAGTATTTTATTTGTGCAACGATCAATAGTAGGTGTTTCTCCAGTTTACCAATATTCCACTCTGTTCGAGAAATACAAATAAAATACAAAAACTTAAGGAACAATGGACGTCGAATTCTGGGCAATGAACTCAGTTTTTCATTATTTAAAACTCTAATTTATTAAGTTGTAGAATTTTAATTTGTAATATGAAAAGTTTTCACTACCGTATTGAGTATATATACATATATGAACTTATAGAGCAATCACAATTAAAAGTCCACGTCATGATGAAGAACTTCAAAAGTTAGCCATAATAACACCGTTAGGTATATGTTACAAGAGTAAGTATTAAAAAAGATGCGTTGAGCAATTTTATGTATACAGTTTTACTGGTAACACTGTACAATCCTACAATCCTGGTACTTCCTACAATCCTAGGAAGTATAATTATAATTACAACATAAAATTTTGAGAAAATGGTAATTTTAAATTACTCTAATTTCATATGCCTTAGTGCCTGAATCATTCTTTTTGGCTTTTTGACTTAATGTTAGTATGTTTGGTATATGTTCATGTTATATGGGGTAAACTTTTTTTAGCTAGCTAAACTTTGGTATGTTCATTGCCATATATTGAATCGATTACATTTTATCTGGCTAAACTTAGAATTCGACTAAAGAATCTGCTACATACTAGCCCTCTAAACATTATGTTCCTTTATTGTAATACCTAACACAAGAAAAGGTCCGAAATTCTGTTAACCATTCAAACAATCGAAATGCCATTAATATAAAAAGAGAGTCCACAAAGTATGTGGAAATATTTCAGTATTAATTAAAGTTTTTATTCACCAAGGAATGGTGAAACTTCATCGTAGTGCCGACATAATCTCAATCTCAGTTAATCACGGATAACGAAAGGGAGTTGAGACGGTACAAATTATTCATTGTAAGCGTAGGTCGATCTCACGAGACAAGGAGAAATGTCCGTTAATACAGTCTCGGGTGAACTATTAACGGCCAGCCGCCCACGTGCACATTCAGCGAGAGGAGCCAGCTAGATGAGGTCGTCTGCAGCGAGGATGGGAGGAGGGGGCGGAGACGGTGTGGGTGGTGACGCCTAACGACGGTCACCTACAGGCGGCCTTCCCAGGACATGACCCGGTCATCGGCGAAGGTCTGTGGACCCACGAGAGTTTGGGTAAACTGGAACGTCCCCGGTTACTCAATGACGTTACACAACAAATATTTCTTAGGACATTATGGAGCGGCCGGAGCAAAATGATTTGTGAAGAATACCTGAGTAAGGTCACAACTTAGATTTAGTGGACTCCCAGTTGGAAAGTTAGGAACTGCGGTGATACCCAAGCCCAGTATATGTATCGTCTAGCTTTTAAAACAAAATTAAATAAATTTTCAAAACGTAACATATAAATTTTGAATGATCAAACTGAGTCATTAACGAGCGATTTATTCATAGAAATTCGAATTGTTGAAACATTTTAGCTAGTTAAATAAAAAACTTCTTTTGGGAAAAACACCCAAAGATAAAGTCTTTAACAGTTTTTTCGTTTAATAGTTGTCGAAGTTGGCGAAACTTATTTTGACCTATTCCATGGAAATTTACGCTTCATGGTGTGGGATTTCGTAGGAGTTTCAGTTGTTATAGCAGTGAAGAACCAGCTGATTTACTTAAGATATTTTTGTATAAAATATGAAACTTTATACAAACTTAACAAAGTGGTTATGACCTACAATTGTTACATTTTCATATGTTGAAATATTGAACCACTTTCAACAGCCTGGTCTTAATAAGAGTGTAAAAAGTAGAAGGACCAAAACTTTTAATAGTTATTTCCAAAATATGGGGAGCTCTATCCCCTTTACATATTAAATGTTACGTTTAATCATTTTGGACGCTTATACACGTATATAGAAACTCTGTATTGAGAATTTATATTGATCATTATTCTTCGAAGAAAATAAAAATGGACTAGTTTTTAAAGAGCACTTGTATAAGCATTTTATAGTAAGTTATGGAACGAAAATTATAAAAAATAATGATTATTGCTACAAACTTAACAAATATCCTTAAGAAAATATACAATTTAAAGGGAAAAGTACGTCTAAACAAATATAGAAGAAAGTACAAACTAAACTACTATTTTCTGAATACAACCAAGTGTTACTGCTGTAAATTATTACGATTTGTACTATTATAATATTCTAGAGATAATACAATATTTGAGAATAGAAATAAAAAAATAAACAAAAAGTAAAATATGATGATTATTGATCTAATATAGGGACTAAACCATAAGTTATTAAATAAACCCTATTAAGGAGACATCGTTATTAATGATAAATTTTATCTCAGACGTGCTTTCATGTAACACATTAACACGAGAAGGAGACGTGTAGGGATTTCCTAGTGATCACACATGTTTATAATGTTTGTTTTGGAGGTGTGCACGATTTCGATATTTCCACCACGATTGACCGATCAAGACAGCCTCTAGAGGTCACAATTATCATCACTCCGTTTCCCCTACTGATACGGATGGCCTGGTCTGATTAACAGTCTATTTTTGACCTTGACATTTCCTTCCACTTTCCCTTCTCCATTTATTTATGCGCACTCTTTACGTGCCATATGCCTTTGTCTTTACATAAGTATTAGGATACATTTACGTACCCCTCCACTTGTATCACTATGCGAAATGAAAATACGCTGTTGAAAGTGGCAAGTTTATAAATATTGCTTTTTTTACCACCCCATTGTTCTCTTATGGCTGTGGTATGGCTGTAATCAATAGACAATTACAAAATTTGTCCCAGCAATTTACAATCGTATATTTTTCAAGTCTTCATTTAGATGATAATTCAAATTAAATAAAGAACCTATTACATCCAGTTGCAAATAATTCGATGAAACACTAAAAATAAATTATTTGTCATATGTAATCCATAAGGTAACATTTAGTGCAAGAAATAATACTATAATAATAAAATAATGTGCAAAGCCATAACGAGTTACGTTATTTTTCAAGGAGAGGCCAATACTCTGATCAGCTTTAACTGCCCGATTTCATTGGCCACTGGCTTGTGCGAGGATCTTATCAAACAGAATTGTGGGGGAGGGAGAGTCAACAGTACAATACTGATTAAACACAAAAGCAGATAGGGTTATTACCCCGAAAGCTGGTTGGCAGGTTCTAACCTGTGCAATCTCTAAGTCGTATCCAAAGCCAGCCTTCAGACCACACGGCTACCAAATCTCACAGAAATTGATAAACAATTTTAATTAGAATAAATGTATGATTTTTGTACGTTAGTAAAGGTTAGTCTGTCGGTATGTATGGTAGCTTCTGAGAGAAAGGACCTAGAGACTTGAAGAGCTCTATTGGTTTTGGGATAAAAAAATCAACGAGAAAGCAAGTTATTCCTAAAAATGTCAAATGGCTATCAGTAACCACGATTAGGACGGAAAACGCTGAAATAAACTTATTTGTACATAAACCGAGTATACTGTGAAAGGTATAACATTTTACAGTACGTTACGAACAAATGTAGTGGAGTTATTCTGTTGGAATCATTGGTGTCATAAAGTTAGAACATTTTAGCTTAACCTGCAATGTTGTCTTTATAGGAACATAAACGGTAAAAAGTGCTCCGGTGTTACGTTTTTTTGATTGTAGACTTTTACTGCATTATTTTTCCAAATTGCATCTATTTTTAATAGGAATTTTATTATTTTGAGTTCATTGTTTATAATGAAAAAACATTAAATAAAAGATCCTGCTTCAAAATCTTTATTTTCTGAAAATGATTGAGTTAGGAAAATATCTTTTGGGTACATTTTATTGGGAACTAATATAGGCACATTCGTTTTGTGGTTAAGTGATAAACCGCAGCTTTAGGATTATAGTTCTAACTCTAACTCCCAATCAAATGTCTTTTTAATTTCTGAAAATCAACAAATTGTAAGTGCTTTACATGTATTCTAATTTCATTACGAATGTTTTCATCTCTATTCTTTTCAATTTTCCAAAGGTGGCAGAAATAAAATTTGTACCTTTTACATAAATTTGGTGTAAAATGTTGCAAAAAAATTCTTTAAAAACCTCCATTTTGTAAATCACTGTGGGAACTGAACTAAAATGTGTTGTTTCCCACATGACTTAACATCTTATAATAATGCCATCACGAGGGTCAGATTCATTAATTATTCACAACAGTTAATTTGTCAAGCTCTGCGATTGAGAGATCAGAGATGATTGGTTGCGCTAACAACAATGAGTTTGACAGCTGTACACCTTGACATAGTGATCTCCCACAATGCAATGGGCGACTCATTAACGGGGTTTAGTGTTAACGGCTGTGCTCGTGGGTGAGGAACACACTGCAGTTGCCTCATCTTCGACACGCGAGACAACTGTGACTCCTGTCACCTTCCAAGATATCCGAGTTATTACACTGAAATATTTGTGACAAAAAGTGTATTGATCTCTGATCGATATGGGTGCCCTCCTTGGATACGTTATATATTAATTATGTTAGGTCTTCTGTAACTGTCTGGAAACAATTGTAAAATTATTTCTTGGGTAGGGAAAATATATTTTATAAATAATTTTTAATAAACATTAGCTTGTCATGATTATTTATAAAAAAAGAGATAGAGCGATCCCCTTCTAAGCCTTATTCAGAGTCCTCATGGGTCACTGGCCTATGCGAGTATCTTATCAAACAGAATTAGGGAAGAATCGATGCAATAAAAGTTAGATGGTGGCCTTACTGATAAATCATAGACAGGATTTGAATCTGCGTTATCTCTTAACTTTCTTTTTATTTTAGAACAAGAAGATTAGAAAATTGTACCTAGTATTTTAAGGATTTTTACGCTACGTCCGGGGGACATGATATTCTGGATGGACAAGGTTGGGAGAAGGGGGCACCTACTGTCGAGATCCACGGGGAAGAATTTAGGTAATCTCAAGTCATGCCCCTCGGAAGACGAGGAAGCCAGCTCTGAACCAGCCTCTCCAGTTAAAGCAGAGAGGGGATGGCCTAGGCTGGTAAGAACCTTAGAATCTTAGGGAAGGAATCCCACTAACTCCAACAGTCATCTCCCGCAGTAGGCTACACCTATCGAATTACCCTTGCACCCCAGAATCAAGACACTTGTAGTTAACGATGTGCCGTTCCTGGACATCCATAAGGCTGCCCAGATTTGACACATTGGTTTTTGCTGTGCCCAGTGTAGGTATAAACCAGCCAGAAGTGAACTCTTCGGGGGGATATTCTTTAACTTGGATCCAAAGTCCAAGATCTTCGGCTATTCGCTCTCACAATTTACTTAATGAACTTACTAACCAACTTATCTGGGCACAAAATTGTAATTTTTATTGAATATTTGTTGCATTTTTATTAATTTCGAAACAAAGACTAACATACATTTTTAGTCCACTTTCACAAAATCATTCAAAATTAAGTAGAAAATTACATAATCTTTAAAGGACAAGGAATTGGTATTCAATATGTTTTTTCAAAAATAAAAAGAAAGAATAAATATTTATATATTTGTAGTTTGCTAATTTTGATTAAAGTTACTAAATATTGAAGTCCATTCACTAATCATACTTACAGTTACAACACTTACAGTAGTTACCTTATACAGTAAAATAGATACCTACGTTTCAGTGATATTATTATATTTCGTAAATGGGTTTAAATTACCTTGAGATTTTTATGAAACTTTTCTTTTTATTTATGAAGTAAGGAGTTTATTGAGATATGCATTTTGATCATGAATCACAAGCAGACAGTAAGATAAAACCCAAGAGGAACGTATGTTTGTAATTTAGAATATCTACTTTCACAGATTTATTGAAGACAAAGTCCAAGATATTAATTAATATTCAAACAGGAATCAACGGATCGAAGAAGCTAGCTGCACGAGTGACCTAATGGCCAGTGGTCAAATGAACAGATATGCAAAATGATTTACCACAACACTAGCTTTAGGTTGCAAATAACAGCATTATATCAGTTATCTTTCTTGATAATACTCATTAGTAACCTAAACAGAACGTTACTTATGCTTCAGTAAAGAGCCGAAGCACTGGCAGCACAGATGACCTTGATGGTTACCATAGATAATGGTTGAACTCTGACCCCAGAGCCGCGCCCTGAAGCACCACATACAGGTAAAGGTCGAGTCCACGGAACACATACTTATGCCGTTACATCTGCAACCGCAACATTGGGAGCACAGAAGTAACTAGATGACCGTGAAAGTTATGCTTGGTAATGTTTGACCTCTGACCGCGGAGCCGCGCTCTGGGGCACCACATCCAGGTGAATGTTAGATCCGCGGGATACCCACTTCTGGCTTTATATCTACAGCCACAGCACTGGAAGCACAGGAGTAAACAGACGACCGTGAAGGTTACCCTAGGTAATGGTTTGACCTCTCTGACCGCGGAGCCGCGCCCTGGGGCACCACATCCAGGTGAATGTTAGATCCGCGGGATACCCACTTCTGGCTTTATATCTACAGCCACAGCACTGGAAGCACAGGAGTAAACAGACGACCGTGAAGGTTACCCTAGGTAATGGTTGACCTCTGACCGCGGAGCCGCGCCCTGGGGTACTACATCCAGGTGAATGTTAGATCCGCGGGATACCCACTTCTGGCATTATTTCTACAGCCACAGCATTGGAAGCACAGGAGTAAACAGACGACCGTGAAGGTTACCCTAGGTAATGGTTGACCTCAGACCGCGGAGCCGCGCCCTGGGGCACCACATCCAGGTGAATGTTAGATCCGCGGGATACCCACTTCTGGCATTATTTCTACAGCCACAGCATTGGAAGCACAGGAGTAAACAGACGACCGTGAAGGTTACCCTAGGTAATGGTTGACCTCTGACCGCGGAGCCGCGCCCTGGGGCACCACATCCAGGTGAATGTTAGATCCGCGGGATACCCACTTCTGGCATTATTTCTACAGCCACAGCATTGGAAGCACAGGAGTAAACAGACGACCGTGAAGGTTACCCTAGGTAATGGTTGACCTCTGACCGCGGAGCCGCGCCCTGGGGCACCACATCCAGGTGAATGTCGGATCCGCAGGACACCTACTTCTGGCATTATTTCAACAGCCACAGCACTGGAAGCACAGGAGTAAACAGACGACCGTGAAGGTTACCCTAGGTAATGGTTGACCTCTGACCGCGGAGCCGCGCCCTGGGGCACCACATCCAGGTGAAGGTCGGATCCGCGGGACACCTACTTCTGCCATCACTCCACAGCTCCCGCACGAAGCGCAGTACAGCGCTACTTCCAATATTTCGCAATCTTGCAAGGAGGAAAATATCATGTTGGATAAAATTACGATAAATGATAGAAGTAATGTTAATAATTAATGAAAGTTTAACTGTGATATATTACCGTGTCTCTCGGAATGCACGATTAGAAGCTATTTAGTTTGTTCATCCTACAAGATTCATAGAACGAGGTATACAGTTTGTTATGATTAGGTTCATATACACTTAGTAATTGGCTGAAGAAATTTTATCGGGCTTGGTATGCAGCAAAGAATGTAATGCTTGACTCTTTGTTTTTAGTCTGTAACCAATGCAGAGGCCATATGTTTGTTACGATTTTCACTACATATGATACAAACAATTTTTTTGCAAAAATGTACAACTCATGTTAATTATTCAAAATTGTGCCCAAGGGGACATTTCTTTAGGATATTGCAGAAGTGATACGGAATCCATTCGGAACGAAGAAGGTAAAGCCATTGCGTGAAAAAATATCTTCAACAATATTAGCATTGAAATTTTGTACGACATATTTAATAGCGAAAGTGAATTCAATGTCCATGCCCAACCATGTAATTTGGCTGAGCGTCTTTGAAACCTGTCACTCAGTAGGTTTATCCAATTTCATTCTTGTTTGCCGGAAGATGTAAAAATTTCTTTTTCTGCATTATTGTGTGTTGATCAGTATGACACTAATAAAACGCGACATATGGTGTGGCATATGCTTTGTAAATACAATGAGAGCATTGGACCAAGCGACTGGTATTACTGAAAACCTTTAGGCAGAAACTCCGATGAAAAATTATTTCAACAATGCTTTCGCAGCTTTTAGAGAACGATCTTTACAAAACTTGACAGATTGTTTTTATTGCTTAATTCCTAGTGGAAGCATTAAAATAATTCTCCGTACAGACTGTAACATAAATAATAAAGCACATACCTAATTGATGTTTGAAGTATACGAGTAAACTTTAAAATATAGAATTATGAAAGCAGCTTGTTTTTATTAATAAAATATGTATTATGGATAAATTAAAAAATCAATTACAAAAGCTTTCATCTGTTTTGATTATTAAACAATGTATTATTATAAATTAAACATTACAATTACATAAGCTTACGTAAACTTCAACTTCGTTTCTTGATATCTCCCGCTTCACCTGCTCTTCATCTTACCAAAACAGTGTTCTTAATTGTTAGGCTTAAGTTGCCGGAATCATGAGTATCATTTAGGCTTTACTGTTCAAGGCGTATCACAAAATTGCTAATATAATTATTAACTTGTATATATGTATATATATATATATATACATACATATATATATATACATATATATATGTATATATATGCGTTATATATATATATATATATATATATATATATATATATATATATATATATATATATATATATATAAAACGCAGACTGCTTTCAATAGCAAGGTTAAAATATCTCAGGATTTTATTCTAAAAAGTTTTGACGAAAAGGAAAACTTTATATATCACTTAAAGTTTTTAACTTTGTGGACCTACTTTGTTATATACGAGATGTTATATAACTAGATTGAATAGGAGGATACATTTCTAGTAATGTATCAGACAATTCAGATCACATTAACATCCGTTTAATTACAAAAGACATATGTCTTGGTTAATTTATATATCTTTGCTTATATGATAACTTCCCACTAATGCATCAGACAATTCCGATCATATTAATTAGTTACGATAGACATGTGTCTAGGTTAATCACATGATTCTATTCAATAATACCACTTGCTGCAGTACTTTGGAGATAATCTGTCAACACGATTTCCTCTCTGAATAGACCATCTGTGTACGTTCCAGTAATTGGATTACAATAGTTAAGGTAAGTACTAACAGAGAGACATTGTGCTCGAACACAACTGTACTAACATTACTGTTCCAAGGTTACATCATTATTATTACTAGATTGATTTATAGAAAATTTTCAAAATATATCTACGTATTATTGATTTTAATATAAACTATCTTGTTGGCTGAATTTTAAAGTAATTTCAATCTTGAAGCAGTTTTGTTAAACCACAGGTATACGCACGTTTTATAAAAATTACAGATATTTTGATATTATCTGTTTTAAGAAACGTGAAACACTAATATTACTTTGCATTATACCGGAAAATAAATTAGCGAATCTTCAGTAAAAAATATTAATATGTTTTAAAAGTACAATCTTTATTAATCCTAACGTCACTTTCAACAATACCCAAACTTAATTTTCAAAGAAACTTCAAGTTATGGTAGTTAACCTTGTAGTCCAGTGTCTAGAATAAGTTTGTCATATATTCAAGCCGCTCTTTGATTTTTTAAAGGTTTTCGTAAAATCTCCAACTGATATTATTTGAACAGTTGATTTTAGATGAATGGTGAGTAACTTTTGACATATGACAAGCTTTAAGACGTTGCTCTCTGAAGGGGGACAAATAAAGGTATTAAAAGTCCTATTCAAACAGTTTGAAAAAGAAACTGTAAATAGCAAAAATCCACGTAACGTATTAAATTTTTCAAACAGGGTATGGGAATCTTTCAATTCAATCATACAATTACTCCTCCAATTCCAAAAAAATTCAAATCTAATTTTAAAATGTTTTAAGAGTTAACATATATAACTCTTTCAACATTATTTCGACACGTTTGTTTCAATAGCCTATCCTATATTTTTATAATGAAGATAGTCAGCAAGCTGAGAATTAAACTTCATTTTAATTTTTTACGCAGTTTTAAATTTGGATTTATGGGCTCTTATAAATAAGTTCAGCTTTAAATGTAATCTAAATATCTCAACATTAAAACAAGATAAACTCCCGCATTAAAACAATTATCTTCATAACAACTTGAAAACGTCGAGTTTAGAGGGCAAGTTGAAATAATAAATATTGCAGGTATAAACATGCATTTTTGTTTAGAGCTGGCCGAATTTCAAAATCGGAAAGCCAATATCGGTCAATATCCTGGGGAAAATAAATGTAATCACAACATAAATAATAAATTGCAAGAACAATTAATATTAAAAATGAGTAAATTAAAAAGGATGTAGATTTCATTTGTGATATATGTTATTATTATTTAGTATTTAAATTTTTTAAATCCTTGGCTGTGATAAACAACGGCAATACAGTGCTTTACTCAGTAACCTAACAAAACCAGTTACGGGATATACGGATTAAACTGTTACGGAATAGATTTGTCAGTTGTGACACACCAAGCACGATGTTCACATAAAGACTCAAAAACAATTTCGTTACAACTGTAAAAACTTATTCACATCAAGCATTACGTTCGTGCGTTGAAAGGCCCGTCGTGAAAGTCACCAGTTGAACTATCATGCAAATCTCGTGTCAGTTTTGAGAAGCATTATGGTCGACCAGTCAAAACACTGAGGCGCGAGTTACAGCTCAGTGCGTTATACAAGAGTAGATTCCTGTCTTGTCCTGCAGTCCTCGGCTCTTGTCCTCCACATGACCTTTGTGCACCGTCCGCGTGATCCTCAGGAATTTACTTGTTTTGTATGTCTAGTCGTGACTGAGCCCCCACAACATTCTCCGCACGCAGTGTCGTGACGTCATAATTTAGAATTATCCGAAAAGAATATTCTACTTGAATTTGTAACTGGATTACTGTATCTCTTATAACGTAAAGTAAAGGTTTTAATTACAATTTTAGGAAAGATCTACTATTAATTTTACTGTAATGAATTTTTTTAATTTTGGAAGATAAAAAGTATTTCTCTTTCACTTTGCGTTTTGGAAGGTGGTATGATTTTCAGGCTAACCTAAGGCACTAAATTAGTTACAAATTTCAACCTTATTGTAACAAAGTTTGACGTATAATAGGAGGTACGCGCTCAAATAAATAGTATTGAGGCATTTCGAATCAGCCATAACTATTCATTTAATTAACAGAATCCAATGCAACAATGTAGGCAATGCCGTCGCTACGCGATGAACATACAGTTCATGAATACATACAGTTCATGCGCGTTGCCAATGGCGCAGTGTAGCGGGTACGGCGGTTATCGCAAGATAACCAGATCAAGCAACGTCGAGCGTGGCCGCTGCTTGGATAGGTGACCATTGGTGGTGGTTCGGAAGTCACCTTTAAGCCGTTGGTCCCCAGGTTAAGTGTTAGAGAGGGCTTCTTAGCCCTAACTTCGCCTGGTAAATTGGTAAATAAGACATTCTTTACTTTTTTTTTTTACATAGAGTTATCGTATTAGGAATAAGATTTAACTTGCTTGAATACTTTGCCATGTCATGTTCGGTAGAGGAAGCATGATGTGCACTGGACACACACGCTGGCTACCAGGACTTCATGGCAGGTGAGCATGTAACAGGGTTATTTGTGCAACAGACCAAGAATCACTACATACATTCTCACTATATGTAGGGTAGTTGTAGAGAAAGGTATGATGTGATCGCACTTCACACACCCGCTCGGTACCAGGACCACATGGCAGGTGAGTATGTAACAGCGTTGTTTGCAATGGACCAAGAATCACTACATACATACTCAGTACATGTAGGGTTGTTGTAGAGAAAGGCATGGTGTAATCGCACTTCACACACCCTCTCGATAAAGGACCGCATGGCAGGTGATCATGTAACAGCGTTATTTTGTGCAACAGACCACGACTCACTACACACATCCTCACTATACGTACAGTGATTGTAGGAGCAGACGTAATGGGGTTGCAAGTAGGGAATGAGTGGGGAATTAACTGGAGTGAATATGTAAACAACGTTTACATGTACGACAGGCTAAGATTCTTTACATATATTTCCATTATATGATGGGTAATTGTTGATGAATGTAGAGGAGTACTGCAGTGATGGCAATCCACTCTACGGAACCGTTGGCTATCAGGAGTGCATGGCAGGTGAGCTTGTAATAGCGATTATCTGTGTTCAGACCAAGTCTTTAAGTACATTTCCATATCATGTTGGTTAGATTTAGAGGGAGGCATGATTGAATTGCAAATAGTGAACTAGAGAGGAGTACTGTAGTAATGGCAGTTCACTCTACGGAACCGTTGGCTATCAGGAGTACATGGCAAGTGAGCTTGTAACAGCGATTATCTGTGATCAAACCAAGTATGTATATAGGTACATTTCCATGTCATGTTGGTTAGATGTAGAGGAAGACGTGATGGGATTGCAAATAGTGATTAAGTGAGGAGTGCTGTTGTAGTGATGGTAGCACACTTCACGTACTCTCTGGCTACCAGGAGTGCATGGCAAGTTACTAGGTAACAGTGTTTACTTGTGCGACTGAGCAAGAGTCTTTACAGCTGTATTACAGTAATTATCAGATATGTCACAAATATCCTTTGTTCCGATTTATTTTTAAAGCATAACATTACGTTCTCTCAAATATTCTTACGAAAACTTTAGAGACACTATTATTTTACAAATAAGTATCAAAATTAAAAGCACACAACAATTTTATCTGTAAAGTATGATAGCAATACAATAATGCTACAGTTAAATGAATTAGATACAGTAAATTTAGGTATCACTAGTACAGTATTGAAATGACAATTATAATTGAGAACATTTTATAAGATAGTGATTGGTTTCCTTTACCGACAATTTCTCTAAAAGTTGATCATAATGTTTGTGGATAACGTTAGAAAAAAATATTTCCAGTTTGAAAATAATAATTGCATTTTTAATCACTTATTTCCAAAAATACATGAAAAATACATATGCTCCAGTTTTAGGAGAGATGTAGATTGATTAAAAAAAAGTACAATGTGTACGATGATCTTATATAGGACTATCGATTCATGAAAATATTTATAACATAAACTGACAAAGTTGGACATATTGTAAATTAAATTTTATGTTGCTTTGCATAACAAATACACGAGTATAATAATTATTCAATAATTTAATGTTGATGTTACTAAAAGACAGCCTTGCTTAATTTTCAAAATAAAACTAAATTCCAACAGTTAATACTGACTAACGCGAATTGCCGTGACATACAGCAACTGAATAGAAACGGTGAAATTCATTGCACACCCCAGAAATGTATCGTACTTTATAAGACAACAGTAAGGGCTGTAGGAGTTGTGGGGTCACGTAACTGACTACGTAACTACGAAGCCCAAGTGTGGGAGAAGGGTGAATTGATAAGGGCCAGTATATTGGATTCCAGTACCCTTCATGTAAATCCCTGAGTTCCCTATTTATAAAAAGTTTCGGGCTTTTCCACTTGTATTGATTTAAATGCTAGAAATAGTCTCAAAAAGTGTACTTAAACTCATAAAATGGAATCTATGTACCTTAAAACTGTGTAAGAGGTCATCGCCAAACCACTAAAATAAATTTCTTGAACTTTATTCTCCAGTTCGCAGATGGTTGCAAACTTAAAAATATCCTTTATGATCCACAATACAATCAATTAAAGAATTAGAGGATAACATGTTTTCGAAAATTTGCCGTTGTTATATGTAACAAAAACAGAACACTATTGGAAAATATCCTCTTTTCAGGTGTCACATAATCTTGAAGTGTAAACTAATATATTATGGCAATGAACTGATCAAAGTTAAAGTTGACAAAACAGGTTTTACGTTAGTAAATGATATGTGATGAATGAACGTTAGTGAATGAATGATGATGTGATATATTACTGAAAGAACAGGTACACTGTATAACACATACTACACACACCAGATGATATATTTTTATGCCTGAAGAAGGGGATGGATTCAAATTCTCAAAAGGAGCTGTTCTATTTATGTAGCATTTAACGATGACGAACCAGTTCGGCCCTTTAAAATCATCCATTGTGACTAAAGAATGTAAATTTTCACAAATGGTCATATGCTGACCATGTTTAATATGGAAATTAACTAAAAGTTACAAAGTTATGATAAAAGTAATTTAAAATTTTAGCTCTTTTTTTCGAAGGAAAGTATTGTAAAAAAGGTTTCAACCAGAATAAGGACAATGACGCTGATTTTCCTTAGAAACAGTTGATTATGTGAATTGAGCTGAAGTGTAGCCTTATTATTAGTTTTAGGTTGGTAAATTATATTTAATGGCCATGGGAGCCATATAGTAATATGGAATTGGAACCTAAGAGGTTCCTTCTTCTGTTGTATTGATATATAGCTAAATTAATCAGTATCAAATTGCATCCGTTCCCCACACAAAAGGATCTAAGGATCCACTATATGTGGGACATATGTTAGATAAAACATTCGAAAATGTGGGAAAAAGGTGCTTACGGTGAAACATAGTATATATTGCTGTAAGGTTGTTTTTTTAATATATTTTTTATATCTAAATAATAAAAAATAAAGCTTGAAACAAACAGAAGAGAAACGTGTACTCTGTGATATCGTACGTCTAATTAATAATGAAAAATAATAAAAACCGGGTTCAAATTAGCCAACGTCTGCCATCTGTAAGGTTAAAGAAAGATCCACTCCGAATAGTATGTACAATAAGTAGCCATAATCAGTTTTAATGGGTTTGAAGTTTCCGTCTTAAAGTGGAGTAAAACGAAAAACCTTTCAAAATTGGCGAACTTTTAAAATGAGATGTATTTTTTAAGCGGTGATAATGACACTGACCCTTTCCTAGATAATTGATTACTCACCTTAACAATTCTTATTTTATTACTGATAGACCCGTTTCGATTTAAACTAAATCGTCATGATGGTATACAGGAAGACTTTTGTTACTTTTTTATCACCCGTTTATGGTTGATTTAAAATGTACAAACACTGGTCATTCAGTAAAGATACGAGTCAAAGATATTTACGAGTCAAGTAAATAAAATAAAGCCTATGTGCTTTTCATGATGGTCAACCATTCTAAACTTGAAAGAAGCGTACTGTAAGTGTGTTTGAACGTGAATTGGAGTTTTCATGTTGTGTTTAATTTAAAATCAAGCGATGATCCTAAAACGGGTGATAAAAAATTAACATATTTTGTAATTTAGTTCATTTAATCGAAGTCCGAAAATATAATCCAGAAACTTTCACTATAAATAACCTTTTTATATTTTGTGTTAGTAAATAATATTGAAATTCAATGAAAAATGCTCTATTTACAATGCACTTGGCTAGATGTTTAAGAAATGATACGACATTGAGATATTACAGGCTACTTAATTGGTATGAATTAAAACTCCTCTAATTGGCCCGATCGTATCCGAAGGCCCTCCCCCCTTGCCTCAGACAAAGAAAGGGTTACATTGTAGGATGCCATTTGTTCTTGGCTGCGCAGCATAAATCATTGCTCTGATTAAGAAGCATTATGTCTGGCCATGGCATTCTCCTTCCGCTACTTTCCACCGCTGATTTGTTACTAGCGATCCACAATTTTCCATAATGAATCTCAAGTAGGGGGTATATTGATTCCCGCGGTACTCACAACCTAGCCAACGAAGGCCTGAGTCTATTTGTTGCTGTAGTACTACAATACTAGTAGTTGTAGATTGAAACGAAGTACTAAAACGAGGCAAGGGCAATTTGTGTTGCATAAGCACATAACCCAGTTTTCCTGAAATCGATTGAGAAATTTCCCATCAAAAACAAATTAATCACCATCCGCATTAGTTTTATTGTAGGCTAGAATATCAAATATAGAAGTTTTATCAGACCAGGTATTTTATTTCTACATATTTATATGATATACAAATTAAAATTTGTATAGTAAAACAAAACAAAGATTGCATTGCTTTTAATGAATGTGTATAAAATATGACATCTGCTTCCAAGTATAATAGTTAGGTCTCGCCCACCGCGGGGTCGTACAGCGATTAGAGTTAGTTGTCTAAGGGCCCCAGAAAAATGTTTCAATTCTGGCTGGTTTATACCTTCCAGTTGAACATACACTGAGTACAAAAAAAGCCGATGTTGCACTCATATGAGTGAAACCCTAATGGACGGACATCACTAAACATAAATATTGAGGTAGAAAAGTGGATAGATAAGTTTAGTCTACTGGAGAGGAGGACTGTTGATGTGGGTGAGCTACCTTAGTGTTAAAGGGAGTTACGAGTCTGGAAATGAGGAAGTAATGCGCCTTTCCGCTTCGACTGGAGAAGCTGGATCAGAGCAGGCCTCCCGTTCTTCCAAGGTGACATGACTGAACGATAGTGTACGCTATCCCTCCTCATAATATCTCGACAGCAAGCTGCTAATATTACCAACCTTACCCATCTTGTCACTCTAAAAGCAAGTGCAATTGATGTTTTAGGACTAAATCTAATGAGAAGTTTTTCAGCTTCTTGGTTTAAGTAAAAAAAAACTGTCTAACGGATTTTCGTTCCAGTCTTTGAGCAGGGTGGAAGTAAATAATATGA
The DNA here is from genome assembly GCF_021130785.1 of Homalodisca vitripennis. Classification (NCBI taxonomy): domain Eukaryota; kingdom Metazoa; phylum Arthropoda; class Insecta; order Hemiptera; family Cicadellidae; genus Homalodisca; species Homalodisca vitripennis. The sequence continues at coordinate 204,558,149 of NC_060207.1, forward strand.
ATTTAACGTTAGTAAATCAATATTTTGTTTTCATTTGAATGTTTTAAAGTTAAAATAAATTCAATTTAAAAAGTGTACAAATATTAGTAATTAATAAAAAATGCTCATCATCGGAGGGGTTTACTATATTTTTGGAAGGTTGGGGAAAAATAGGCGGCTCCCATCCCTATAAATAATTTGCTCGTTACTGAAGATTACTAAATGAAAGAGAGTTGCCATTCTGAAACTTTAGGCTTTATTTCGGTAATGTATTAACATTTTTTTTTGCGATGACGAACCAAAAATTATTTTGTATCATGACCTAATTATTACCTACGGTGTGCCAAAACCAAATAGAGTTGTTTTAGTAAGCTATAAGGTGATTGCATTCACAATCACCAATTTAAATATGAACGTTTTCAGGTGATTTCCATAGGAATATTCATTTCACAATAGTAATGAAATAAGATTCAACCACGGGTGGAGGATGGCCCTGAACACAACTAATGTAGTCTGACGTTCCCAGATTCCAGTTGGGCAACGCCAGTAAATACCACGTTCGACCGAAAGGCGTGCGCCTGGACATCTCTGTTATCACATGTGATCAATTTTTCGGTTCCCTGCAGTAATGCATTGATTAGAATTTCAAATACGAACACCCCCAGGATTTCAGACATGGAGGAGGATGTGGGACTTATATCTTAACAAAGGATTGCTCAGGTCAGCCTGCCCATAGCTATGTTCCCCTTTCTAATTATCAGCTGGTTATCTCGAGTGGTCTTTGACATGAAGTTGACTTCAGTAAAGGTTAGCTAGCTCAAAGCAGTGAATGTAAGGTTAGAGCATTACGTTGTAACAACGGGACTATCACATGTTTATAATATTAGATACCTGTTTGTAATTATGATAATTATAATTTAAACTCTCCCTACGTTACTTGTACAACCCGATATTTTAAATTTGGTTGCATCTGATATTAGAAAAGTACAATTATTAATTTTGATTGTTATGATTAATATTTTATTCTTAATTCATCAATAAAGTACCAATTATTTAATGGTTTGTTTGAAGTTTGTTTTTGTACGATGATAGGAATATATTAGAAATGTAGCCTCGAAAAGTGTTTATTACAAGTAAACAATAATAAACCGTCAAAAACTCCAATAAATGACAAATTTTTATTTTTGTAAGGCCTTTCGTGCTCAATGAACACATCGTCAGAAAGGCCTCACAAAAATAAAAAAATTGTCATTTATTGGAGTGTTTGATCATATATTAAGCATTTAGTTTCCAATAAGAAGCTGGTAAAATGTAATAATAAACCGTTTAAAAATTTTGTAGATTTTATTTGTACAATGTATTTTTTGGATTCGAAGATCCAGCATCCATCCTCAGGTACTTGTAGCTTAAGGTAAATAAGGTAAGTACTACAAAAAATCTACAAAAGGTTTATTAATATTCGTTACTGATGGAAGGATCGTGAAGAAAACAGGGTTTTCCGGATATTTGCCATGCTTTCGGATTACATTTTTAAATGCAGTTTTAAATTAATTTATTCCAATAAAAATAGTTAGCAGATTATATATAAAAAAAATTGGACTGTCAGGTATTTGTAAATGATTTTGCTAATTTATCATTTGCGTTAGAAATATTTTGTTTGAATAACACTGAATAATCCAAACAATATTTGGCATTACAGATTTCCAATTAATCGTAAACGGACTTTATTTTAATAGTGGTGTATAGAAATCGGATTTCTAAGCTTTAAAATATAATCTATCATAACCACAAATGTTTCCCCTAATTATCCATATTTCATAATTGAAGTACATTCTTAAACTGTTAACTTTAAACGAGTGCTGTTATGCAGAATGTAATAGAGATTAGTACTCTTGTTTAGTTTTTGGAATACCTTCTTCAACTGGAAAAAATTAACTTTTCTCTCTATATTGCCTTTAATAAAAGCTGATAAATTTAGTTGTATATTTAGGAAATAAAAGAGAAAGGGTTATTTGCAATTATAAAGGTGGTGTATAGAAATCGGATTTCTAAGCTTTAAAAATACAATCTATCATAACCTCAAATGTTTCCCCAAGTATCCATATTTCATAATTGAAGTACATTCTTAAACTGTTAACTTAACTGTTAACTGTTGAATGCTTTTATGCAGAATGTAATAAAGATTAGTACTCTTGATTAGTTTTTCGAATACCTTCTTCAAGTGTACAAATTCAATTTTTTCACTATATCATCTTTAATAAAAGCTTTAAAAGTTTAATTACATTCAAGAAATTTATGAAAGAAAAGAGAAAAGGTTATTTGCAACTATAAGTTTTGTAAAATTAATTGGTGTTGCAATTGAATGTACAGAGGAGGTTATTTATTGTGGATTGCTGTAATTAAATCTCTCCAAAAACCCATTACTTTTTAGAATTTGGCTGAGGAACCACTCTAGTTGTAATGTTCAACAGGAGTGATACATGTTTCACCCTCTTTACCGCCGCTGTGGGTATTACCACGAGGTTAACCGCATTACCGCATTTCCCCAATGCATTTCCCATTATTATCCGAACGGGATAATAATTTCTGATTTGAAAGGTTAACGTACCGCGATTAATAGGCAATTTATTGCCGTAATACTGCGTTGAGATAACAAGGCACGAGCATAACTACAAAAAAGGAACTTTTAGTTTACAGTATTAAAAAAAGTGTCTGCGAAAATTGTATAAAATATTAAATCGAGCAGAAAGTTCACATAGACAGCGAAGTGACGGGAATTGATCCTCATTGTTCAGATAGGATAATACACCGTTGAATTCTGGCTAACTTTATTTCAACTCATTGCCATTCTCTATTTACTTTTGTCCGACAGTTTGCTATTATATTTTGTTAAATTCTTGCCGATTTCTTTTTATTTGCTATTTTATATATAATTTTGTTTATCCACTTGCTTTTGTCCTTAAAATGAATTCCTGCTATATATATTTTGAAGTCTTCACTATTTCAACTCTCTTTTGTTCAGCAGCTTGCTACAGCATTCAATTAAATTCTTACCGAATCCTTTTTACCCATTCAATAAAAATTTCTAATTCGAATTTAAGATTAGGAAGTACGAGTACATCAAGAAAGTACAATATACAACCGATCTAAAATATTAAATTTAAATTGAAGGATGGGACCTCATTATAAACCCTGCTTTGTAGCCCCCGTATTTTTCTTTAAGAAAGAATTAAAATTTATATTAATAGCATAATGTTATTATTCTTATATTTTGTTACAATATAATAGGTGATATTTTAACTATTATTATGTGTATTTTGTCTATAGGTCAGATTGAGCACGAGAAAAGCTTTGTTGTATTTTATTTGGTTTTTAATGTCTTTGATTTTTGTTTCTTTGTTCAAATTTTTAAAATTATTTTCCAGAGGACTATTTTTCATTTGACTGTAAGACAAGAAAAATCATATGTATTTCTTTCTTTCTTATCTTTATAATTTATAATTTATATTTTCATTTTTCAGCCACTTATTACTCTATTTCAGTTGAATTAATTGCAAACATATTTTTAACTCTTCACTACTTTATTACTTCATTTTGTCAGCCGCTTTTGATTGCTCACTCACTACACGTGCCGTGGTGTTGGTGTTGCATACTTAATTCTACAATGTTCGTGCTTCAAGTTTAGGTATGTGTAATTTATTCAACACTTGTGTTGTTATATTGTAATTCCTGACTTTTTAACACTTTAATATGTTGAATAACACGTGTATCACCTTATGTGATTATATTTAAAGAGAAGAAATCAATTATTGCAGTTATTGAACAGTTTGTAGTTCTGAATGGATCAAAATGCCTCAAATAATCCATTTGTTCTATAACAAATAATTAGTTCTTGATTTGACCACAAACAGGACTAGAGTTTTAATAGGCAAAGAAAGACTTCCGTGTAGCCCAACGTGGTGATCTTGTGCGATAAGTGTTGAAACTAACAACGGAAGAGCGAACTGCTACCCAGAATGAAGGCGTAGGAGATAGCTGACAGAAGAGAGGCCTATACTTCTGCGGTCTCGTTATCCTGTCAGTTCATCGTCGTCGTCACGTCCCGTGGAGTCACTTAAACCTATCCTGGGAGATAACAGCGGCGTGTCGCAATTTGGTACGCGGTCGTGAGTGTGCGGTTGAATTATAATATTCGCATAACAAGTAGAGAATTAAGCTAAGGATCTTTGGGCGGGTCGGATCTGTTGGCAGAAAGAGAAATAGAGCAGAGCTCTCACAGAAAATGAAAAGGATTATTAGATTAAAATAATTTGTTTTTGAGTTCAAAGTAGTGTACCAGTGCCCAAACTAATTGGCTGAGTGTAAGCAAAACCTTTCAATTGAGGAGCTGAGAAAAATTCTTTCAGTCTGAATGTCCGCACGGAATCTCAAAAACCGATTGCCCTATAGATTTGAAATTTTGCATGAAGATTCATTTGTATACAAGCAAAACTGGGTTCGATTATGGTACTTGTCACTTCATGTCGCTGAAATCATTTAAATCTTGAAATGTCCTGCAGATAGACAGACAAATAATCATATAGAAAAGAAATTTGTGTATCACCCCATCAGACATTTTGTCAGCCTACTTGATAGGCTTCCATGACGACAGCCAAATCGAATAATTGGACTTCATGTAAACAGCTAATTTTTGTCGATGTAAAAATGAAGTTCCATTTAAAATTTAAAGTCTACATATTAAACCTACATGATGAATTAAAATCTTTGTTCAATAAGTTGGTTTCATAGCAGTGAACAAAAAAAGTCAACATACCAAGTCTCCAAGTGATGATGTTGCATGTGTTGTAATAATTAGGCTACGCGTGTTACTATGTCACAACATGTGAAAATCACATTTGATTGTATTCAGATTGTTTACAAATTTATTTATAATGTGACTTTCTCATTGCCAACACGGTTACTCTCAAGGTCAATGTAAAAACGAAAATGACAATTTTCTCACAAATCCCGTGGAGTGACATGCTTCATCGAACACATTGTTTCAGTCATAGTGCAGTTTGCTCTCGAGATATCGTGTGGACATACAGACAGAAATTAAATTTGCACAGCCTCTCAACTTTCAGCCAATAAGATATTAGATGTTGAAAATGTAGAACTGAATTTCATATCCAGTCTTTGCATAATTTCACGTAAGAAAGATGTGGTGAACAGTTTCACCGGATTTCTTCAACAAATTTCACATTTTTTCAATTATCTTTATTTTTGAAATTAGGAGTTTTTGCTTAACAATAATTATCACTTCCTAATATGGAGCAATTATTAATAATTATAACTATTTTAAACACTGCTTAATTTATAACCGCAATTTAATTTAATTGATGGAAATGTAATAAATTATTTAGAGTATATATTCGTTTCTCCCACGCTAAACCACTAAAACGGACTGTTATATAAGCTATAACACACGTGTGTGTGTGTGTGTGTTTTATTTACTTAACTAAAATGTTTCAAAAGTAAAATAAAAAAAAACTACCGTTTCTGCCTTAAATTGGGAAACAACCAAATGCCAAATAAAACCAGCATTCATAAATTACTAAACAGTATTACTTATTTTAAACGTTTTAGGAAAATAAAGCAAATAAATTTAAATTAGTAAAGTAGAAGTAAATAAACGGTTTATATAACAAATAAAATCTCATGTTTATAAGTTTTCATAAGTTCTTTGGAAAAATGTGTTAAAGATTATATTCAGTCACAACAAAGTCATTAAAAAGTAATTTACTTAACAATTACTTTTGAAAAAGAAATTACAGATTTATAATTGCTGTTATTAAATTTAATATTTTATGAACGCAGTCAACAATGTAGAAGATACAATATTTGTATAGTTTGTATCGAAAGGTTTTGTAAACGTCTATGTAAAAAACGCCCCACGTTTAGGGCGATGAAAGAGTTTATTACGGAAATCAGGGGAACGATCTGCGAACTTGAGTGTGTTTCTCAGCCAGAAAGCAATTACAGCCTCAAAGTACTCCTTCCCACGCAACGGATATTATTCAACCCTCGTTGACAAGAAATCTCGTTTCCTTATTCAGTTTACTGGCAAGGAACAGACACATTTCTTGTTAATCATTCAGAGGTCTTTTAATATTTTTATTTTTATCTCTTTCTATATATGCAGAAAAATTGAACTTTAGTGATCAAAGCTTGTTTGTTAAGATATGATCGAAGGATAAAAAGGTCTGTTTGGTCACTATTTTCAAACTAACAGATATGCTACCTACCATACGAGTTTGACTTAAGCATAAACTTCGGAGCCCGTAAGGACAACTAAAACCTAACTAACTACCAGTATTACAATATAGGCTTTTTGCAAAACATCAATGAAATAAAAACTATTTTTGCCATTTCTTGATTCCTTACAATATGGTGATGAGTTGTGAGTCAATACAGTAGTTGGGAATATTTATTTATGCTATTATGACTCATATATTTTAGAATGAGTCATAGTGAGGTGAAGCTTCTGTATTTTGATGCCTCTAATTTAGAATTTGTACCTTCACAGGCGTATTCAGCTCTGGAAGTAAATTTATTTTAAACGCAAGGATAGCGTATATCCAAATATTAATTTAATTAAAGGAGGACTCTATGTTCAACTCCTGTCCTGCTTATATATTACTGTTATTTCAATAAATAACATTTGATTAGAGAGGAATGTGTGAATGTATCCTCAATATTTTGAAATTAATAAAACAATTTTAGTTACAAAATACGCTATCGATATTTTAGTTTAGAAACAATAAAATGCTATGCTGATCAGAAAGAAGAGTTATTCTGTGTTGTATACATCTTTCATTAGTTTTCATACAAAACACTATCGACCCAGAGATTTTTAAAGTAAGAAAAGGAGAACGTAGAGGATGTAAGAAGATGAAAGTAATGATAAATGTCAAGGCAAGATTTGAATCTGACTGTCTCTTGAGGTTCATACATGGGTGAACTTTGCACTACTAACTTTACATATAAATAAGATCATTTACCATTTTATATTTAAGGCTAAAACAATATTACCTTGTAATTTTTAAAATACGAGATCCTGGAACACAAAACCGGAATATATGATTCTGTTTAGCTTGCTGACAAATATGAGGTATGGAGACTATGTGCCCATCAGTATGGGTTGCGAGAAAAGCCATTCAGTGTGCATTTCATCATCCATTGTGTTGGTCACATTCCAGCGGTGCGCCGTCGAACCATCCATTACCTACACCTTGAGTCGATGATCCGCAGTCGATGTCGGAGACTTGACAATGAGGAGAAAGCTGACGCGCGCCGAGTGTTTCCTCTTCATCAGCGAGGACCGAGCACGCGTGACTCCCGGATCAAGATTGAACCCTAGAGTGCACCACTTCGTTATACACTCATTGTTTGGGTCGATTGATAAAGCAGCCTATTAGTTAAGGTTAGCGGAGAAATTGCTTCGTTCTGGCCAAGCGTGACTCTGTTCTGTTGTCGGGTGAAGATTCATAACTATGCAAAGATGGTTTAGTTGGGGTTCATTAGCGGTCATTTGTTTTACAAGCATCATCATGCTGTGGGGTCCGGGCTGACCTCGTAAATCACCGCCAACCATGACAGCAAGTTATTTCAGCCAGAGCGTGGAAGACTTTCTCTACATGTTTTATTCAATGTAGCGGTCACTTAAACCCGTTAATTTGTATGTATCTAATGAATCTTTGACATCATTTTGTTCCGAGCAAAGTCAAACCCCAAGTAGTCTTATAAGTTTTCTCTTTATCACACTACTCCTGCAGAGTAAAAAAGTTTGATTTATAGCATTGGTGGGTGACTGATCTCTTTTGTGACCAATACAATCAAAAGTACACTTATTTTACATTGAGCTCAATATTTTAATCGACTTCAAAAAGAAATTGGCTATACCTTATAATCAACCTGTTTCTACGTTACTGTTTTTTAATCATGGGGATGTCAGTCAGGGTTCGGACGTAATATAATTATGCCAGAGTAACTGCAATGATAAGGTTACAATGAAAGTTTTGTTTTAATTAATTGAAGGAGAATTTTGATAATTCAGTTTTAAATGCTGAACGTAAGCTTAGATCAAGTTGTATATATTGCGCACTTGAGATCTGACAATTTATTTTCATGGTCTTCAGGTGATCAAACAGACATAACGCCCTGCCTGCAAGGTATAAATAAGCGTTCTAATAGTTTTAATATTTTAACTTTTACCATAATATGGCCGCAAATCAGTACTCACAGAACAGGTTCAGTGCAGAACATAATGCACCTCGAGAAGTAGGAGTCGTGAAGCCGTTCATCAGATAGCCGCGGATATTCACGCGTTACCTACGACGTTGCTGACAAAGCGATAAGGAGTGCAAAGTTTCTCTGATTATAAATTCACAGCACGAAAACGCGTATTGAAGAAAGTCATAGTTTGCAGTGTGAATTATTATTCGATGTGTTTGTATAGGCTAAGTGCGATAAAGTGTTAAATAAGGTTTTACAGGAAACAGCGTGTTATGGGTTGTTGTCGAATTGGGTGAACTCTAGAAACATCTATTTTATGCAAATTCATAAATTTTTATTGATTTTGTTGACTTTGCGCTTCGCTAACGATCAGCAAATAAATGGGATAAGCTCCGAGAGTGTATTAAACTTATAAATAACCTAAAAAACAAATATCTGTTGACATTCTATCAGGTTGTTCACGAACACGTGAACACGAAGGGCCTCAGAAAAATAAAATTTCTTAATTATTAGAGTGTTTGTTCATAAATTAAGCAATATCTGTTAATTTGACAAAGTGATACTTGTTACACCAATACAATTTAGCATTGTTGTAAATGTTTTTAAAAGGGTTAAAAAACCGATTACAAAGTTTTATAACGAATTAAAGATCCATAGCCTTGTCCCTACTATGCAGTTATGGTCTGTTTTATTATTTATGATTAATGTAACAGTAAGACACACCAAGTTACGTAACAGGATTCGGTGAAAATGTGTACAAAATTTATAGTTTTTTTGCTTAATTTATAATGCTTCATATGTTACTAGAACAAATTTGTACATCCCCCAGTCAACAAAAGTTAAATTTTGTCAGCCAACTGAGTAATACGCTTCAGCAACACAAAGCAAAATCCCATGGTTGGACATGCAGCATCGTACACTCATTCCACTTTATGTAGAAATAAATTTAGTTTTGCGCGACATTTTAAGTCTAAATGTAAACTATTTCTCAACTTATTAATCCTAGATTTTATTTAATACATTTGTTTTTATCAGTGTTTAAATCATAAAAATGTGCACACCAAGTTACCATTGAATTATGTTGTATGTGTGAGTTGGGATAGTTAGATTACAAGTTAAAAGGATAAGTCACGTGTTAAAATTTAATATTAATCTTTACGCTTAAAATCAATATAAAAATGTTCAAGGTTCAGCGAGATCTGATGGATTGACATGTATTATCATCGAACTTGACGTTGCTTATATAGGAATGATTCTTTTCAAAATAGTTCTTTCTCGAGTTATCATGAGGACGGACAGAAAAAAATGAAAATCGTGCAGCCCCTCAAGTTATAGGCTTCGCTAACGCTCAGCCAATAAGATTTCAATTTTCGAAATTAAGAACTGAATTTCCTATCCAGTATTTTGTATATTTGTTATAAGAAGACGTAAAGAGAATTTTTCAACCCCCGAGTGATGCGCTTCACTAACGTTCAGCCTATAATATTGAAGGATTACAATTTCCTCATAATAACCCTTATACATGAATGTAGTTATATGTTTAGTTAAAACAAACTTTCATGGATAAATAAGCTGTGTGGTCGCTCCTTTATCATCGCCGGAGTCGGGTGTGAACATGTATTGATCCCGCCTCCCAGAACACGCATCGCGTGGTTTCTGCGACATTATATTAATATAATGTATACGGGTATCGTCGTAAACACTTTACATGCAATATTTCCAGCAGAATTCCTTCAAATGTGGAAAAAAAACCTTTCTTCGTGAAATAGTTTTTTACGGAGTTCCTCAACCGGTCAAATTCTAGTAAGATATAATATCCTTATCTAGCTTACATACACAATGTTTTTCCAAATAAAATTAAATAGAGAACTAAAAGTTTTGGATCTAAGAACTCATAATCGATTTTCTGTTTGAATTTAGAACAAATATGCGTATCACTATCTCCTTGTTCTAATATTGCCAATCCATTTTTAACATTTTTGAATATTGATTCTAAAATCATTTAAATTTTTGAATATTTATTAAATTTTGTTCAGACGCACAACTAACTTAATCAACAGAGTGTACAAATTTACCAAGAACCAGGTACGGGAAGGTGACTACAAATTCATCATAGGTCAATAGAGGGTTCAAAAGTTGTATTAAAAACTTCCAACAAATTCATACATTAGGTCTAAGTAAAAACGGTTAAGGTTTAATATCTTATTAAAAATAAAACAAGAAGTTCTGTAAAAAGACTAAAATAGAAAGTCATTGTTAACATAAATGTGCCAGTGAACTTTGAACCAACTTAGCGTCCATTACAATTTCGGTGATAATATTTAACGTAATTCTTTATTTGCTTCAACGTCTTTTGCATCGTTTCTACATAAAACACACCTAGACTTCAAAATGTAGTGTAATCTAATTGAAGATGTATTCTCATAGTCTAATCAGGTTCACAGTTGAGTGCAAATCGTAAGTGCAAGTCTGTGACAACGTCAGATTTCAGAAGAGACACTAAGCGGGTGGTAAAATGGAGCTAAACACATTCACATATTTTCCATCTTACTCCACTTTTCTTTCAAAATATTCGCTTACCGAGGCAAAAGTTTTCAACACAAATACTTTATTTTGTATTTTTAAAATATGCACTGTTCCTAAGTAGTTTAAAAAAACTTTATTTGATTAAATTGTAATAAAGACAATCTGGGAGTCCCACACTCCGTGCGCAAATGCATTCCCCCTACGTAAAAAAAAATCTGCATTAGTTAGCTAAATAGAATTTCAAATTAAACTCCATGATGCGTCTACAGTCTATGAAACATTTTATTTTTGTATAAGCTAAGCAATAAATACCTCGCAATATATGGCTCAGTTCTAAAAGATTTAATGTCATTAACCCCTTATCAATTCTTGGTTCCGTATAAAGGAATTTCCATATAAGAAGTAACGTAAATTAATACTAATTTAATAAACCTAAAATTGCACAACACAACAGTATCTTCTAATGAATGATTGTATATTGAACACTATTGAATATTGCAATAAGACAGGACTAAGCCATTGTCTTCAAATGTAATCTCCTAATAAAAAAGTCAGAATCTCTATCTTTACTCCAAAAACTACTTTCTCTTTGCAAAGCATCGCCAGAAACAAGTGTTCACATTGTGAGGGAGTGCTGAGTATTTGATTACTCAACATGTGAACGGCCACAAGCACTGCAAGGCTACACGCGATATCTCTGGTGGGAATTCTGCTCTGAACATATTGCGAGAATCCTCTTTTCATTGTTAAGTAAAGCAATTTAAAGCTGCAAGTATAGTGGGGATGAAGGTTTACCAATCTACTTGCATCTTGTAAAATGTGCGACTATTTGAAAATTTAAACGCTCCATACTGGTAGTCGAGATAAATTCGATGCTTCTGGTATCTCAAAACTCTGAGGGAATCGAAATTGAATTTTGAACAGGTGATAATAGATTGTTGTCCTTTACGTTTGTGAAATTTAAAAGAATCTGTCTTATCTATAGAAAAAATCCTCCGCTGATGTATAAGTAAATAATGAGTTCCTCTATGCTTTTAACAGCTGTTTCTGTTGTAAAGTTGTTTGAGTAACACAAGCTGTTAGCCACATCACATGAAAATTCACTTTTACGACCTTTCATCCTACGAACTGGTTCACTCTGTATACTTATACCTTATACGATATACTCTATGTTATGCAGGCCATTTGTAAATGTTTAAGTATATTTAGGTTTGTAAAATGTTCTTTTAAATCAATTATGAACTCGACTGCACTTAATAATAAAACGTTAACATTCATCTCAGTAACAAATACTTTGCTTTGTTACGTCGGACTAATACATTCGTGTAAAATTACAGTATTTACAATATCTCCAATTAGTATCATCTAAAATGTGAATGTAGTAATTTCGCTGTATCAATAGGTTTGTCTATTAAAATGCATATAAAACGTATAACTATTCATAAATCCCACAAGAGTGTTTATTTCGTACACTCATAGAAATTTGACTTTGTGAGATATGGTGCTGATTATGATAAACATCAAAAATTTTCAATTCTTTACAAACTTTAACGGAAACAGCTCTGATATAAATAAACACAAAGTAGTAAAAATCTAGTCTTTGACACACGGTATCTTCTTTCTCCCAGAGAATTACTGGGATGAGCCAACTCCAGCTCCAGATACACCCAGTGTACAAGGTCGGTTCCCTGACACAATGCGGTATGTCGGGGGGCTCCGCCAACCCACGTTGAAGGCCGAGCGCGGACTAGAGCTGAACTTCCCATTGTTCTTATTCATTGGCTGTACCTGTAACTGATTTTATGACCAGGATCTTCCCATGGGTTATGTATATCTCAAGGTCAGTGGCATCCGGAGTTTTTTTGGGCTGGAGCCAAAATGAAAAGGATGATGAATGATGATGGTACAAAGGTAGAATAGGAATGAATGTCAGGTGGGATTTATTTTTGTTCGAAGGCAGTAAAGGTTGAACATCCGAGTGTCCGGTTAGGTTAGTTATAAGAAATTTTCAACTCTTTAAGATAGGGTAATCCTTTCTTTTCCTGATGCAAGAAAATCATAAAAAACACTTTTGGACTAATCCACAAAAGGTTTGGAAGCATTTAAAGTAGTAGTTATGTTATACAATTTTACTGCATGTATATGAGTAATGGTTAAAGAGAAAAAAAAATGTTTTTTCTTTTATAAAAATATTATATTTATTAAATTACATTTTTATGAACAAATGTCTTTTCTACAGGTCATAGATCATTAAAGAATACGCCACTCCCTGATTTTATAACTCATATATATATATATATATATATATATATATATATATATATATATATATATATAGAATCAAGATCACATTCTTATCTAAAATCACTTTATTTAGGCCTGGTTAAAAAACTCTTACTTGAAATATTTATAAATTTTCGTGGAGTAATCATACAATTTTAAACGTTTTTCTAATCAGGAAAGACATCTGAATTTCAAAATACATGTAGCTATAGTATACAGCACTTTGACTACTGAGTATCGCAGTGTATAAAGTTGGTATTGACACCACACTGCTACTACAATTCTTGGAGTAAATGCCCCTCTTTAATAATTTAAAAAATATTTCACCAAATTAGTTCATACTGAAAGAACTGAATATAATCATGCAGGCCAATAGGCTGCTGTGATGAACTAGCTCTCTATTATTAAATAATACGGGGTATAGGGATTTGAATATATATTCTTATTAAACGAGTTACAACGCTCCCTTAAGAATAGTAAGAATAGTAAAGGTTCCAATAGCAACAATAAATTAAAAATAAACGTAACAATTAAAAATAAACTATTTAGACCTCATTTAGTAATAGGTAAAATTGTACATGTGCACACTATTGTTTACTTCACAAGGGAAATTACTTTAAAATAACTGCACTGTTTCATATCGCGGCTACATTTTGTTGGAATGGAAAACTTAAACAATGTACATTTAAACGGAGGATTTAACAGATGTATTTGTTTAATTTTAATTATTTCATTACCTACTGATGATACGAGTAATTATTATTTTCGTGTAAAGGTTAATTGTGTTGGTAATACATGCGTATGCTGGTGTATCAGATGTGTGTACTATTGTTTCCCTTTGGTTTTACGGTGTTTTATTCCACATGGTTTTTGTCCCAGTATTGTGAACGGCCTCGTTCGTTATTAGCACTACATAATGGTTTATTCATCAACATTGAAATCGTTTATTACTTAGAACAATCGATTCAATTACAACCCTGTTTAATTGTCTGTCACATAATTGGTTCCAATTAGTTGTGTTTCTTTTCCACCTTCGACAAAAGTTGGTATTGAGCAGGGTATTCAAATGACTAACAAGCAATTAATGGTGTTTTGCATTCCGTGTAAATAAAAACAAAATTAAGTCTTTATACCAAATATATGCGGCGGTGAGTATATTATTGCATACATATCCTGAAAATGTTGTAACTTATCCCACTAATATATATATATATATATATATATATATATATATATATATATATATATGTATGTAAAAAGGTTATAAAAGGTATAACACAACATCTTTACCTTCTTTAATTCCTTCTGTTCTTTATTTTTGTGCATTAATACCTCCCCCACCTGACGAATAGGATAGATACCAATCCTCGAAACGTTGTGTTATACCTTGTATAACTTATAATGATGGCAAAAGTCAGAAATACTGCTATCCTGTCAAACCTTCCATCGTCAATAACAAAGTTTACCTCGTGTATATATATATATATATATATATATATATATATATATATATATATATATATAGATAGACTATATGTGTGTGTGTGTTTTTTATTTATACACATATAAATGTAATTTATACATTTTAACCGAATCCCAATATTTAAATATCTGAATCCATAATTAGGATTTGGCCTTATTGCTTATACCTAGTTAGTACTATAATTTTTGAAAAGATAATTAATCATTATGAAATTAAGTTTAAATTAACGGAAAGAATTTTTAATTCTAGTTTTTAATCAACAATATTTAAAATAAATTGTCCTAGTACATTTTCCTAACATAGTGCTACATAGCCTGAATAACAACAGAATATTTACTGGGTAATCGATAATATAATGTTTAATTTAACGGAGGAATGTAGGTTACATGATAAGTAAGCCAGAAACAATAGAGCCTGTTGTCCATGTAAAGCAGCAAGCCAGAGAGGACAAAACGACGAGCTTGTCGACGGAAGATCACGCAGCTCTACAAAAGGTCAAGCGGACGACAAGCTCTTCTGTCGAGAGCAACAAGATCTTCACTATTGTTGAACAGCATGACTAACACAGGAGAGAGCTATCACAAGCCGGTCACTTGACTGACGCTCACGATCGATAATCGTTGACGCACGATGTTCGGTCTCACCGTGACGCTTCTGTGTCACGAGTACAAGCGTGTGTCACACTTACGTGTGTGTTTATGTTGACCTCAAATGTTTTTCTGTAAGGTCTAAAAAGTTTATATCTATAAAACACATGTATAAAATCTGCGTTAAGCAAATACATTCACCATCGTTCTGTGATATAATACAATTAGTAATATTACGTTTCGAGATCTGCAATATGATCACTTCTTCAGGTAACTCACTGAGCTGATGCATGACTACAATCTAGTTTAAAGTAATCAAAACTTGCCAGAGGGTTGCAGCACGTGTAAGTGAGGAACCACAAAAGCCAATTCCATGCTCACTAACTGTGAAACACGTACTTAATAGAACTAAACACTAAATATTAAACTGAACTACGTAATGCAGGTCACAATAGATCTACAATCACTGGCTAATCTAATAGAACTGAAGACATCACTGAACGATGGAAAATGTCCGGAAATCCTGTTTCTTTCACAATCCTTCCATCGTCAAAAACAAACCTCAGACAAAGAAATACACTTACTTATATAAATTCGTAGTTAAATACTGTATAATCAATAACAACCGTACTTTTTTGTTATAGTTAATCTATTTAAGAACTTAAAATCACTTCTTGCTTTTATGAATTTATGGAGGTAAATAGTTTTTTTACATTGGGGGCTGCATCAGAGTTAATATACTGTATGCAGTTAAAAATTCTGGAATTATGGTGTATTTGATTTTAAGTTTTAGGAAAACGCCCAATCATGTTTATTGGTACATGCAAAATTTCAAGTCTACAGCTCATTTTTACGCTACAGTTAATAATATCACATGTTAAAATGCCTTGAATTTAATAAGTTTGTATACCAATTTATTTATACTGTAGTTTTTCCGTTACCTAGATGGTTACAAATAAAATCAGTGTAAAAATATTAAAAACGATGACTCATTCCAAGGAGTGACATGTAACATCATCGCAACCGACGTTTCTGTGTAAAGATGAAGCTTCGTGTAAAATGTGAAGCCTACAAGTTAGTTAGTTCTCGAAATATCGACTTAGACAGAGAGACACACATTCCGAAATGATATTTGCTCAGCCTTTTGAGTAACAGGCTAACAAGCACGCAACAAAAATAATATTAAAGAAATATATTGTTTGAATTAATTAAAAAACATAGTATAGCTCGCTGAATTATGAGAAGAGCTAGAAATAATATCAAGGTATATGAAGAATTATTTAATTGGTTCTTTAAATAAAGGACAGTATCAGCTGGTCGAAATAAAATGCGAAAATTAAATCCTTTTTTTATTGTCTACCTGTAAACTATGCGAACGCATTGAAAACCAATCAAAAATCATTCTAGGAGCCAAGATCAGTGCAATAGTATTCCTCCCGGGATTGGGTTTTGCTCTAAGAGTGTACTCAACAAGTATTCTTTAGAATAAGAAAAGAAGAAGAAATAGTGAATTCAACAATAGAATTTATAATTTGTTTGCTAAAGGGATCGTATCGCTAACCTGGATTTGGGCTTAAATTACGAAATACGAGTAGAAAATGATAACTACAGACAAAACAGTTTAGTACCCAATCAATATGCAAGCCAATTCTTTAGTGTTTTATCCTTGTGCTCTTTTTTATGACGAGACATCTATATCTGTTCTTATCTAGTATAATCACGAGTCTCAATACTTGCCCGTGACTTGGTCTCAGGAGCCTTTATTTCATTAAATTTTAGCATCATTAAATTTATGTAAGTATTTTGTTACTAGTGCCAGTACGACAATAGCATTATGAGGGAGGAAATTCCTGAATGCAGAGGCTGCAGAATACTGCAATCTGCTTTGTTTATGGCGTTCGTAGGCGGGAGCGTATATCTGCCTACCGTGAGGCTGCCGGTTTTTCAACTTTTCCCACAGGATGCAGATTTTCAACCTCAAGCAATAAGCCTTGGTCCAGCAGAAACCTCAGTACCTGCTTGGTAAAACTTGTTGTTCGCTTTTAAGAGGGGGGGGGGAGGTGGCTCGCAAGGCCCCTGGCAAGATGCCCTGCCTCCTTTTAACGAAAGGACCAACGACTGGAGGAGAATAGGAAGAGGTTTCATACTTTGCCTCTACTCTTTACAATGACAAAAGAAAGAGTAGTCTAGCATTTAAGTCTAAAGACAGTTTAAAATTGATTTTATTAGAACTATAACTCGTGTATACTCTATAAATAATGTGTACTAATACATGTAGTTGTATGTTTGACTACATATAAAAGATACATTTTTAAATTTATGAGTAGATTGAAATTTTCTTTCAGAAATTATTTACGATAAAAAGATTGAAATTGAAGTGACTGTTAATCAAATAAAAGTAACAGTGTTTTTATCGTTGGCGTTGGTCCGAGAGCGGCTGGAGAAAGCCGCGATCTAGGAGCCATCGTGAGGAGTCGAGAACAGTCGTGACTGGAGGTCACAACTGTCCGGCAAGGGTTAACTAATAATTGTCAGAGCTAAGTGTGGTATTGTCGGCCTGAAATACTGGGACCTTTTGGTCAGGAAGCTGGGAGAGTTAGTGCTGAGTTTCAACACAGATTGTAATTCTTTTCAAATACTGAAAATTGCTGTAATACAACGGGGTTTTGTGTTGTGGTGTAGTTTGGAGGAATTCATTGTAAAATCTTTACAGGAATTTGTTCACTTCGGAAAAGACGCTGAGAGTTGGGTGTAGTTATTAAAGGACGTTTGACCTTGCTTCCGGAATGACACGAAACTTAGTGAGGTGGGGGTAGGGACTGCCTCTTATCGAGATTCCATGAGGAGGGTTAACAGGCACTGTCTCAGTGACGTTACCTTGGAAGAAGGGGAGACTAGTTATGTTATAGCATTATTCAATTAAAGCAGGCAGATGAAAATAATACAAATAAGCCAGAAGGGAACCCTACTGGGCTGATCGTAACTTTAGAATATTTACTGGAGAAACACTACGTATGTCAGTTGATCCAGAATAATATTATCATGACCGATGCTATTTACCTGTCATCTAGACTCTAGCTATGGTGGGAAGGGTTGATTCAAAGTGCTTGTTGAGTTTAATTCTAGTTAACTTTCTTCTTAGTGCAGAGTCGAAGTCTGGCGCTGTCACAGACGTGACTCCTGGAATCTGTAGACATGCTCGTCTGAAGTGATGAAAAAAGTTGGCGAAGAAAAAGATCAAAATGAACTCTTTACATAAATTCGACTCAGGAAAACCTTATACTCTAAGATATAGTGTAATCTAGACGAAGAGGTATTCTCATTGTCTCATCAGGTGCACAATCGAGTGCACTACAACGTTTTAGGCAAGATTTCTAAGCACCGTCGAGCAGCCGAGTTTTCTGTACATAATGTAAGTATGGCGGGAAAGGTTGATGTAATATGGTTGAGTATAGTTCCAGTTCACCTTCCTCTAAGCGACAGCGTCTATTTCTGTTTTAACTTTGTTTTTTAAAGAGATCATCTTTAAAACCACCCCAATCTTCTTCCCAGAAATCTAATCTTAATTGATTGTGAGATTATATAGAGCCCATGTCCAATGATGGTGCTCATCAACTAAGTCACTTTATAATTATAAAAAATTCAGTAAACGGTGATCAATAAACCCAAACATTGTCGTAAAACCCTCCCTCTTTTACCTAAGTTTAATGGATACATTAGAGGACCTCTTTGTAGTAAGCCTGGCGATGCTTAGTGATTTAATATCTTAATAAGAAGAACATTGCATATGTTTACATGTATATTACGAAATAATAGAAAATCACTGTTTCTTTAGTCCTTCAACGATTTTCATAACTCCACCACAATAATTAATGGTTGCACAAACCTTATTTGTAATATATAAACCAATTAACATTCATACGATCCGCAGGCAGAAATAACCCGCATGTTAAACAAGAAAACCAATTCGGCCCAATGTATAATGACCCGGATTTGATTGTTATGCAACCTCTATAAACAGAGGTTTGTCCCGTAACCCGGGGCATTCAAAATTCGGTTACGAATCTTTTTAAATTATTTAATATTTTATGTAATAAACAATTTGATTCATAAAAGATTGATAAGGTCTTGGCATAGTAAGGATGAAACAAAGATTTAAATGTTTATTATATAATTATACATAAACGTTGCGTAAAGGATGACAATTTATTATTTATAGCAATTAAACATTAATTGTGAATCAGTTAACCTCAATTTAGACCACGGGTTTTTAGTACTATAAGCAATTTTAAAATGTATTTTTAACATAATTACATAAAATGCTTAATGTGTAAGAACTGTTAAATGCAAAATGTTAAGGATCTCATTTTACATAAATCTCAAAATGCCCCTTTGCAATAATTCTTATATAAGGATTTGCAAATACTGTTTTTATTATAAGGTAAAGTTCTCCACAGCAAAAGCAAGGGATTGACTGCAAAAACGCATTAGCAACATTCTAACAAGGATGTGACACGCCCATAACCATGGGTGAGCGATAACCATTGTACACATAGACTGAAGGGGCCTTGGAGAATTAACTAGGAATATATGGTAACAAATAAGGATACTAGGTGACCTTCTTAAAACCATACTGTGACTCCGCATTGGTTTATTACAAATATCTAATCTGTTTGATAATTTAGGTTTTATTTTTAGTTCATTTTCAGAATTGGCAACAAAAGCTGCCTAATTTCCGAATAATTAATTACTTTAACCTAGATTTAGTCATTCATTAGTTTAGTCATTTACCTGAAGAAGAGATCAGATTTTAGAACTCGAAATGTAGTGTTACTAATTATGTTGTATCACTAGACTATAGATCAATAAATAAAGTGTAATAACGGGAACAAATACAGTCCAGTAATGTGAAAATTCAATTAAGATTTAATTTCAAACAGAGTCAATTCACACGCTACCACATGATTGAATTATCTTTGTTCTCTCTGTTTGCTGTGACCGTATCCTCGGTGGAGTAGACCTACATTTCCATTTTTATTCTTTAAAAGCTCCATCTCACTTGATAATTGGACTAGAAACAACATTTCATAAAAATATGCCAAAGAATAGTCAGAGTCGAGGGAGAAGTACAGTAGATAGCACTGTTCTCTTGGACATCTCTTTTTACAAATTAAGAACATTGTCGTAGTCGTAGTAAAATAATCTATAAGTTTGTACCTCATATCTTTCAACTTTAATTTTAAGTAGCATCCCTATAGGTCCGAGGCCTGCTAAATCATTACATTATACAATTGTACAAAACAATTACATTCCATAATCTGATATATTTTAAGGTACTAGTGCAATCAGTGTTGGGTTTCAAAATATGTTTTGTGTTAAAATCGTATTTTTTTATCTAATAAAATTCTAAAACTATTAAATTCATAGTCGTGAAAGATAAAGATAATTATCTCAGTAGAAAAAAGTAAAACTTTATGATAAATTTTCATGCAAATTACAGATATTTAACGCAGGAAATATAGGAAATTTTGTTATAAGATCCACATAAAATTGGCTATTCAATAATAAAAATATAATAAGTTAAACATTTATATTTTAAATCAAATATAATTAAAAAAAATTCATGATTTATACTGCTATTATATTGTAAAAAATAAACTAAATCATTGATTTCTCCAGCCATTTTTATTAGGGCTTGAATAAAAACTTTTACATTTCTTACTTTAAATGCCTGTAATATCACGAGGACTGTTCAAAAATGAGTTTCTACTTTTTCTGTTTTTAGGGAAGTTACTTTAAAACGCTATGCAGTATTTGATATAAAATATATTTTCGCAACACAAGTATAACTGCGTGTAGGGTAAAGTTAAACATGACTTAGGACATATTATCTTTACGTACGATCTGGTAGACCCGACCTTTCACCGTAAGCGATGAAGATGACAAAGGTCAATCTGTCAGCAGAATGTAATTGTATTCGCGTCTTGAAACTAATATACGGTCCACCTGGTGTCAGGATATAATATCGGTATCACCAGGTGTTAGGGCCTCCAATAATGTTCTGACATGTGAACCAGAAGATAAATTAACAGTACGCTGCAACTTCACATGGATTTCATTAATCATTCACCAAATATATATACATCCTAAATTGCAATACAGTGAATTTCGTATCGCTCACATAGCCATATTCACGTAATTTAAGTGCGCAATTCAATTGAATATCAAATTATCCTGTAGTGTAATTTTAAATCATATATTAGAGTCAATATAAATTTGATTTTTATCACTAAATCATATAATAACTGAATACAGTGTGTAAAAAATTTAAAACCACATTAGAAAAGTGTAATTTTTATTTATTATAAAATAAATGCACAAGAGAAAATGAATCTTTTTTAAAATGAAGTACTCTATTAAAAAATTTACTGTTTATACTTAGATAATAATGAATTTTTTCTTAAAATTCCTGGTTAACATATAGGCCTATAATTCCTATTTCGAAAATCCTTCCGAGCTATGCCCCACTGCTCTGGATTATTTATTATATTTATGGAGTGGGATCAATTAGCAGATAGTAAACTTTTTTTTAATGACACGAAAAATCAAGAATAATAAGTATAATAATGTATACATATTTAAACAAATGGTAGTAAATGTTTGTTGTTAATCAACTGTAAAAGCCAGTGCATATTACAAATATCATGTTGGTTGCAGTAGATTTTCTTTACATGCGATTGATTTTATTGGGATGTTAATAAAATATCTAATATTCCATCGTTTATTAGATCATAAGTGTGTAAACTGAAAAGCTAAGGATTTCAACTTTAGTCTCCCTTTAGACTTAGGATTTCTCCACACTGGTATAAATTTGTTCAATTATTACCGAAATCCTTGGAGCTATTAAAAAAAACATCATTAAATTTGAGGAATTTCAGAGATACTCATAGAAACAGTTTCACTCTCCATCTTTCAGAGCTCCAACTTAAATAAAAAATGGACTAAGAGATTGGAGTATCTTTCACAGATTATCACTAATCTAAACGTAGTTTGGAATGCTATTTAAAACGAATATGCTTATGTGTTACTATTTTCCAAAATAAAATTGCTGACGAAACCATGGGTAACTGTTGTTAATAAAAGTGTAACTTTGTACAAAAATCTTTTTTAAACAGCCATTATTAAATAGAAAGATTGCATCCAATAGTGATAATCCATTTATGGATGAATATGTCTCGTATACAACTGCTCCTGGCACAATACGGTTGTTGACAGGTTTGCAGACTATCTCATTACAGCACAATGCAGACAAAGGGCCGTGGGAAGGTGGAGAGTGGTGTCGCTCTGTGTATGTGAAGCCACATTGACTCGATGTGTAGACACATTGTGGTGATAAACAAAGAAGCTTTTAAGCCGTATCATAAGCCTAATTGACACCATGACCTCTTCATATAGTAGTCGCTTTGTTTAGAAATCCACTAGTAATGGTAATAGAATGGTTATTTCAAATGTAAAATTAACTGACTGTGACTATCGATAACAACACTGAACAATCGATTGTTGGATTGATGCTGTTTATTAATTAGTTGCCGTGTGATAATAACGCTGTATTTTCGGACATACGACGTTAACATCGCAATCCTTCCGTCGTAACAAAATATACGTTAAACAATAGAAAGTAAATATACGTATTAGTAAGTAAATATATGTATTTTATACGAGATAGTGAAAATTGAATCAATTGGAAGTACAGATATATAAAAAGCAAAGAAAGTGTATGTATATTGTACTCTAAATTAAGTATTTAATTATTTATTGCTATATCATGATAATACAGTTGAGTGAAGAGGTGATAGGGATTAATGAACAGGGAAAAGAAATGAAAACCCTTAAGAGTCTCTAGAAAAATTACTCTTTAAGACAAAACAGTACCATATTGTGAAGGTATTAGATATTTTTACATTTTAGGATCGTTCAGTGATACAAAAATCACTATTTTTCCAAATATGCAATATAATCTTTGAAACATAATGTAACAAATTTCTTGTATCATTGAACGATGGTAAATGTTTGAAAATTCGTGTTACCTTCACACCTTTAAGGGCCAGGCTAAGCCTGACGGAAAACTGAAAACTGGCAAAGATGACTCTAAAATCTAAACCCTAAAATCCCAACAGGAAAGGAGCTTGTATAAAATAAATACCTGCTTTTGAAACCAAGTATCCAATTATCCATCAGAGGATTGGAAAACCGTCCATTATAATTGAAATTATAACTACGCAGTTATAATTCTTATTTCAAAGGCATTCTATATGTATCAGTCTATATATTAGAGTACATTAGTAATAAAGCCTTGTTGAAAATTATCCTTAAAACTGACGTCCACCTAACCTCACACCAAATACACTCGTTGTTTTCTTTCTTATTTTTAAATAGTTTAGGAGGATTTGTAGTGATAGTAAGTAATTAAAGTTTTTATCGGAAAATATCAATTTTGGGGTGCCTAAGATAAAACAGTGGCTTAAAACACTGTCCGTACATACATGTACGTATAAGTGTGTGCTGAAAAGCGTGCATGTGTTTATTTAAGAGTCATATGTAACCAATCAAAGAGATCTTTTTACAAATTACATATGCTAGTAAATATGGAATAAACTGTTTCTCAAAGATTAACATTTATTACAGAACACCATCTTTTGTGGCAAAACACTCACAATTATCATAACAATCTATAACAACTTAAATTGCGTTATTAGCCTATTTTCACAGACCATTTTTGAAAAACAAAGCACGAGGCAAATCTTTCTTAATACCTATGTATATATTAATTTTTATGTATGATGAAGTGCAAATAAAACTGTGTTAGACACAATAAAGAGGGAACTAGATTTTGTAAAATTTTGAAATATTCCATTTTAGAAAGCTTCTCATTAAGAAAAAATATTTGTTTTAGTACTTCCAAAGCAAAAACATTAAATTTACGGTATGTAAAAATTAGTGTTTTGCGTAACACAATGTTTATAAATTTTTCACCGTATATAGTCCGATCCGTTCACATATCATACCATTGGCATGGACAAGTTCAGAAAAGGAAAATGTAATATTACGATATAGAATAGAAATGATATAGATATCGAAAACTTTAGAACACTTGTAACATCTTTACCTATCAAACAAAGACATTTTTCGCTTAAACACAAAAGAAATCACTTGAAATATTTTGAAACAATTTAAATTTTACATGCTATTTAAACATAAGACAAACATACCTAAAGATAATTCATTCTACTTGATGTTTTGTAAAAGAATGAATTACTAGACAAGAATGTCAAGAGCAAAGGAAATTTGCATTAACGACAATCGATAGTTCGTAGTGCACCACTAAAACTCCAGGCGCCATGATTGCGCATAAACAACCGACCGAGTACTGCAATAAACAACCGAGTGTGATGTAGATGGAGTAACAATGGCGAGATACTCTCCCAGACTGGACGTTATCAGAACATTATCATCTTCTTCTGCCTGTCTCCTTACATAATTAGATCTAACATAACAGTAGATTGTAAGTTCAGGAAAGAAAGAGGCGTGTCACTGTTTGCTGCTTAATGTTTAGATTATAGGATGATATTGTAAAGCAATGTTTCAATATTCCTATGTAGCCTATTTAAAACAAATTAAATTTATTCTTCTTTTTATGAATTTTGAAGAAAAAGGAAATAAAGGATAAACCTTACTGCAGTAGTTTATTTAAATTTATGCTTGAGTTACCCCATAAGTGTTCATTTGCTTGAGCGTCCATGAAGCATTTCTTTAAGGGACAAGCCAAATATATCTTGTGTCTGACGGCCTATATGTCCGCAGGATATCTCGAAAACAAATTAATTTATAGACTTTAAATTTTGAATGAAACTTTGTACACTTTGTGCTTTGTAGCTAAGCAAAATCGAGTTTAATGATGGAGCTAAATTAGAAGCTTTCAGCAATGCCAATGCACAGAGGCACTGTGTAGAAGAGCTGTAGAAAGCGAAGAGATCTTTTTTTGAGTAAACGTTAAATCGTGGATGATTAAGGGCACGAAAATATCCTGATAAATTCGTCTCCAGTAGTCTTACAATGGGCGTGTTACAAATAAAGAAATATAGGAAATTATATAACATGAAAGGTGTGGTTAGTAAGGTCACAGAGTTAGTAAACTATCAACAGATTATACCGTCATCCATCATCCATGCTTGCAAAATGATCTCCACTCAATGAATCCCGATGTTCTTTTTCAGTGCCAGAAAACTTCAACATACAGCTGCTGTAGTCGTGTTAGACTAAGACCCTGATATCATAATACTATAATAACAAGACCGTGTGTAAAAAGTTGACTCCCAAATTATAGTGAGCCAGCCTTACGTTTTTCCTTCCAAGCAAGACATTACGATATATAAAAACATCAAAGAAAAATACAAGAATAGAATGAGAAAGAATGTTGTTAAATCTGGAAATAACGTTTATCAGTTTTCCATTTGATACAGGAACAATTTTAACATGAGTTGTAGTGGTTATACATGAATTCAGAAAATGTTGAATGGATAAAACGAGCGCGAACGCTAGTTATAGAAACACTAAGCCCAATACTGACTTGAAGCTGAACGTGTATCTGCCTTGTTTGACTGTAATACGATTTACAATAAGATATTGTTTCTTCAAGTTTTTCTTGATTCTTGAGATACTGCACTGCTATGAAAATGAATTAGTAAACTAAAATACGCCTAATAAGACACCATAGTAAGCAATAAGAGATAATGTGGTGTTGTTTCTTGAATTATTTCAACGTAGTACGTTATACCAAATGGTGATTGAATTATATGATTAACGAAAAGTCTTCAATGGTTAATTAATAATTTAAAATTGTATCATTAATATTTCACCTTTTTAACAAAACATTCATAAAAATGTAGTTTATGGATTCTTTATGGACAATTTATGTGTATAAATCAAGTGTATTGCTGTGGAATAAAACTGTTATTTGCGGAGTTTTCTTATAAAAAAATCTAAATTAGAGTAATAATTGGGGAAATGTGATACAGATTTTAAAATATTACGATGCGCTTCAACGGATTTGATTGCACATTTTTGAATTGTTGAAAAATTACTTTGGAACATTATCTAAATTTTGCATCTCTTCAAAATTTTGCTCCTAAAGCCAAAGTTTTCGAACTAATGAAATAATTTAACGGAATAATTATAATTTGGATAAACATACATTCAGTGAACACACGTCAAATCTCGCAGTCCTTTTAGTTTCATACAATAGCTGTTTTAGGCTATTTAAAATAGTATGTACAGTAGTTATTTTAAATGGAGTCTTTTGGCACTTTTAGCCTTACGAAGAGTGCGACGAACTCGTATATAAATTAGAGCACAGAACAAATTCACAGAAACAACCAAGCTTTTTGTACTACAAATAAACACTGTCCTAAATCATCGGGAATGCTTAAAAAGTAATGCCAATGGATGAAGACATTTGAATAAACATAAATATGTGTATGTAGTGTTTTTTATACTTTACAATCGAAACTGTCGAAGTAAACTCAAAAGTGGACAGTTTGAATCTGGCAATGCAGATTTTGTGAATTGATACCTTGTGTCCATGCAGATTTACGTATTGGACAAATTGAAGCCTCGTTGTATGAGCCAGGTACGAATTATGTGAGTTAACTTTCAAACAAATAACGAACGACGTGACATCAGGTGTTACCACAATTCACCGTTATTGGACGCCCAGCTGGGGAATGGCTCCATTCACGATGTACCCTCCCACAATCTAATGAATGGATCAGGTAGTTTATACGTATCATGGCAATACATCCTTTGTTCTACGTCAACAGCTGTGATATAAGCCTTATACTGCGGACAGATTTATGTCGTAATCCTCTGACAACAAAACCGTTTACAAAATAAACAACAGCTTTCAACAACACAAAGGGATTACGATGTATAATTTTGTATCGCAGCTCAAAATTAATGAGCTAAAGTGATTTGAGTGGATTTATTTTGTGTAATAATCTTAATTAGCTTAAAAGCTTTTTTGGATTTGGAATTGGCGCAGCTGCTATGTTTATGTTCTGCAGTATGTAGTTTAGTGAGCAATGCTCAAATGTCACAATACGGATCCCTCTATTCCATTTCAATAATTTGAAGATTTTCCCTAAAATATTCTATTCCTAAAAAATAAGTGCTTAAGGTTTTTAAGACTTATAATTTTAATTTTGATTAATAAATGGAAATATTTTAATTAAACTGGAAATAATCTCAATAACCTGCAATGTACGTAAGTGAAAATTCCCAAATCTGACTTCGATATTTATAGTTAATGAATTCAAGATGTATAATTATTATGTATACGTAATATATTACACGAATTATATTATCATTTGTTTATAAATCATATAAATTATGTATCTATGGTTTGTAAAATATTTTAAGAGTGATAATCGAAAAAATATTTATTACTATAGTTACTTGCTAGGTTACTATATTTAATTACCGGTGTCGTACTCCAATATATGAGAAAAATAACTTCAAAAATTAACCTTACGAAAAATACGAAACATTATAATAAAAAAACGATCAATAATACAGTAATGAATGAATCTTTTTATTCGCCACAGTATTTAAAAGTTTAGTAACACTCACAGTGAAATTTTAAAACTAGTAAAGATAATTTCAGAATTGTATTAATTATAGTCATTGTTATATACAAGTAAACAAATTTTCAACCGAATCGACAATCTTCTTGCTTTAAAGCCGTTTCAAAATAAATTCGGAGAGTTAGAAAAATGCGTTTTATTTTTGGTTGACAGTCACTTGATTGGTCATATTATTTTATGGAAAATTTTAATTTCAAGAGTATTAAAATCTTAAGGGTATCGCAAACTGAACACTACTCGTATATAATATATTTTGTTGGATTTGAACGATACGCTTTAATCATTTATACATTGATATAGAAATGTTAAAAACTTTTCATTAACTTGAATAATTGCCTATTTACACGAGAAATTAATTTTTGTACACGTTGTTTAACTAGATCTAACTTTTACCACAACAGAAGCTAGCAAGCAATAAGAACAAACGGGACGTAAAATGCGAACTGAAATGGGTCTAAAATATGGCAGTTTAGTCTTTACAGTCGTCTGGGAATCATAATTACAGTCATTAGCTTGTGTTTAGAACTTCGCAAATTACAAGACTCCTTTTTCTGGATGGCCAATTCTTCTTCATTACAGTGTCTAGCTTTCAACAAGTTTTGGTTTCTCTTATCACGTCGTGGACGGTGCCACTCTAGAGTTTACTTTCCAATATGAATATTTGTGAAAGATGGTCCTCGTGCTAATTGGCCTGAAAAGATGACCTTTTGCGGAGGAGTTACATCTCGAGTGGACGCTGTTGCACAATAGCCCTGTAGGTTTGAGGGAACAAAACACCCACACGCGATGCTTGTCCGGCAGGTCGAGAGTGGTCATTACAATAGATACAACATTCATTACGTGTGTGGTAACGTGCAGAGTGTGGCATGTCCCACCCGCTGCTGGGGTCATAGGTCACGTGACAACTCTGTGTCTTCGATTACTCCTGGTCCCCGCTAAACTACACAATTGTCTACCCGTCAAATATTGATTGTTTAAATTATACCAGACGAAAACTTGTTTTGGTTGCATCATTCGCGATGTATCGAATACTGCAGTTACCCGCGCCTTCGTTCGCAATTTCGTAGGTTTTGCACCTGTGCAAGCACTTCCGGTTTGAGTGAATTATATTTATGGCGTCAATTTTCAATTTGCCTTCTTGCCACGATAAAGAAAATTAAAAAAAGTGTATATTTATGGCCATTGTAGCGATCTATTAAGACAGTCTTTAATAATGAAAGATTAGTATTATGTTTTTAACATTTGAAAATTTAAAGTAACTCCCCTCTATTCCCGTTGATAAAGTGGGGAAATATTTTAGCTCTACAAAAAGTTTAAAAAAGTATTTTAATAAGTTTGGTGAAGATTGTAAATTGATATCTCAATCCGTTTGGAATATATCCAGGCGTACAGGACTTAATTTACACCCTGTATAATAAACATTATATATACATTTTATATAAGATGTAGTAAGTATAAATTTATATTTTGGCGAGATATCAATCCAAATAAATATTAGTTTAAGAATGGTAGATTCTTGTTTAGTCGTACCCATTAGATTAAAAGTAATGGATTAGTCTTGAATATGACTACCTCTGATTTTTAATACACTTAGTATGTAAACTTCGTTGACACTAGTATTATATAATATTATATTGACGAAGATGGTAAAAGAACACAACTATTAGTTGGTCAGGGAACCAATCAAGGGTCTCCTTTAGTTATTAATGATCAAAATAGTGAAATGTTCATTCACGCAATAATAAAACAGTCGTGCATGAAATTGATTGGGTGTGTGCATGCAACCCGTGCACATTACGTGAAGAAACACGTAATGGTTTTCATACATTTCTCTTTTGTTGTAAATCTATTGGATGGATGGATCTCGTGGTCGGAATTGTTATTTGCTTGACCTATTGTAAAAACCACTTTTGTGCAACAATACAATAACTCACATTGGCAATAACTGCAGTATTGTGTGGCCACTACGTTACCTGGTAATAAACAGAAACGATTGGTCTTCTTGGTCTAGCAGAAATGGCACATAGCCTTCTCATTGTTAGTAGTCTGCAACTAAAACGTGAAATTTCTAATAGATTATGTTTTCTTTAAAGAAGTCACACAAGGAAAAGGATGTTTCTAGATTAAATTCTCAGTAACACTCTGGAAGATGAAATATGTACCGATCGTATGTTCTGAAACATACTTTAGAAATTTCAATACCTCTGCTTTCTACAGTAATTTTATACAAATTTAGTTACAACTTTTATGGCATTCTTTTAATTGAGTTCATTAACCGGCTACAATTGATCATAACCTGTAAAAACAGTTTTGACCAGTGTTTTAAGCATTTGTTTTTGTTTTTTTTTCTCTAAGAATCTTGTTTAAATGTAGCAAAAATCTCTCTAAATTCTCTTGAATAATTCGTAAACAGGTTATAGTAGAGAAGTTATTATAAAACCTTGTCAGTAATTTTAAAACTGTTTCTGCGATTTAGCAGTTTCTTGAAATATAACAAATTTTCTTCATTATTGATTTTGTACATATAAAATTTGATATTATATTTTATTAGCTTAGAATCCAGTGTAGTTGAGTCTAAACCTGGACATGTTCTCTAATCATGCTAGGATGTCTGAGCTCTAGAGTGATTTATTTGATACTTAATCATGCTAAGAAGAACGTTAGTAGTAGAAGATAATTTGACTAGCTGAATGGAGGAATGGGAAAAATAAAATACAACATTTTGACGTATATAGTGATAGAAATAATGTGAGGAATCAAAGAAATTGGTAATTGCTAATAATATTGGTTATAGATAGATTGTTATATACGAATTAATACGGATTTCGGATAAAATATATATATGTATATATAAGTGGGCCAGGCATATACAAGAGGATAATAGACACAGATTATTTGAAACCCGGTGCTCCTATTACCAATTCCTATAACCGGAAATCCAGAAATTTTATAAATTGTTATTGCGTAAGCGCATTTTTACTGCGAATTGTTCAACAAATTACACTTGAACTGTATGGACAAGCACTTGTAGTATACACCATTGTTTAACAATTTTACTAGCCGTGTTCATACTCCAGTTTTACATTCACTTGCTAATATGACCTTGGCACTTGTAAGGAATGCACGTAATTTCCTTTTTATAGATTGACTGATGTCTTCATGATTCTGGAGATGCACGAAGAGATTTATTGCCGGATCGTGAGAGGTTATTTAGCCACCTGGTTACGAAAACGCTACTATGAAGTCACAGCCCCTCTGAGTTCCTTAGGTCGCCTTCAGATGGCGCCCGTAAAAACAGGTGATCAGAGAGTTCCGCGATTGGCAGGAATAAGTGAGGTTATTTTTTCCGAAACGATCCAATTTCTGTTTAAATTCAGTGAGGATCGTTGAAGGGTTCAAACATGACTGTAACACTGAATATGCTCGATGTAAAAAACAATCATGTAATCTTTCTATTAATATTGATATTACCTTTTGAGTGCTAACCACTTATAGAGGGGAAGGTGTAATTACTGTCGTTTATTGTCGAGTTCCGTAGGTTGCCATTAGATGTTGCGTGAACTGTAAAGAGCTAATCAGAGAGTTTCGTGATTCGCGGGAAAAAAGTGAGGTTATATTTTCTGAAAAGATGCAATAAAGATACGACTGAGATTTAGATACAGCGAGCATAGTTGAAGAGTTAAACAAATATTATTATAATGCTGAATGTACTCGATGTCAAAAACAATCATATAATCTTATTATTAACATTGATATTACCCTTTAAGTGCTAAGCCCTGATTGAGAAAAAGGTGTGGTTATTGATTATTACTTATAACAAGTTATATCCCCAAGTGCCAACCAATTTTTTGGAACATGTGTAAAATGTTTTACCAAATAATTCACAAAGTTTTCAAAAATAAACGTAATGGCATATATTAAGTATAAAGTGCTTGCTTAGTACTGTAATGCATATATCAAAGAAGAAGTTACTATACAACTTTGACTATACATTTAAAGATGGTTATAAAACCCTTTTACTTTTCTTTTGACAGAAGTAGGCTTCTCATACCTGGTATGTATATACATATTTTGTCTTAATCGGAGAAAGAAGGCTAAATCAGCATTGGCAAAAAGTACTTAGAACGGAGTAAGCTACAATGGCCATAAATGCATACTTTTTGACATTTTTGTATCTTAGCAACAAGGCAAACTCAAAATTTACTTTAACCAGAAGTGCTCATACACGTGCATAAGAAGTGCATGTGAGGCCGTGGGTGACAGCTAGTTAATAATATGTGTGTAATGTTACTAGCTGTAACTTTAGAGCCAACAAGGCGTATCTCGGAGGATTTTTCAAAAGAAGAACATACCTTTATGTTAACCAGGGACCCTAAGAGTGTCTATGGAAAATTTCAGTATACTCGGTCCAGTATTGTTTAAGCCCCCAATCATAATTATTTAATTGCATTACATTAACAAGATTGTATCGCTGTCGTCAAAAAATTTATTATATTCAATAGGCTCGTCATCGAGATATTCTCACACTTAAAATTGATTATGCATTAATTGAGGCAACTGACTTCAGATCCACCACTATCAGAAGGACGGACCTTTTCCCAAAAACCTTTTTATTACTCGGTGGGTTCCAATTCAGAGATCTTTTCTTAAAACCAAAATCAAATTGTTTCGCCATCACAATTAACCATCTAATACTATTAGGGAAGTAACAAACATGTATGAGTGCTGCACCGTGCATATTTTCAGGGTTTTCTTAAACTTAAATATGGATGCTTTCCATTTCTCATAAAACTTCTTTTATACTTCCTGTTTATCCATCAAACATTCTTTCAATATAAAAATCCATATAAGATTAGACTATAACAGATGAATTTGTGTAAAGTTTAGATTACTAATTCAAAGTGGATTTTATTTATGTGCAATTTTAAAAACACGATAACAAACAAAAGCGTCAGTTACGGCATAACCAAAATAGAGGTATAAGAGAGTAGAGATATTAAAGTTTTATAGCCCTAACTCTCCTTATTTAATAAAGGAATTTTTAATTTCAAAATTTATTGAATTTTAAAAACATGTACATCTCATAGAAACTGTCCCAAAGTGAAACTCATAATGTTGTTCAGTAATACAAGTAGATAATGTTATTTATGTTATGTACTTGGGGGCTCCTAACTATGTGAGTCAAAAATTAGGGAATAACTAAATTAATCTAATCACTCATACTATTTCAAAATTTGTAGATAATGATTGGTAAGGAAAAAATATTTTATTTACTTTACGCTTTCAAAAATATTTTCTAATAAATACTATATTGTATGTATTATAGATAGTTAACTTTACGATAGTAAATTTACTAACCGATATTTGTTTGAAAATTGACAAAAATGTATTCTTGTAACTTCAATATATATATATATATATATATATATATATATATATATATTGAAGTTGAATATATATATATACAAAATTTTTGAAATCTTTTAAATTGGCTGTTTGCGTGTACATACGAGTTGTTACATAACATATAGAGTCATTGCTATAAATAGCACTGTGTATATTACGCTGTGAAATCAATATGACCCATACTAATCACGCAGTAGTACGTTTGCTGAACGCTTCTCTAATTGAAATGCTCCGTACACGAGAGATCGTGAAGGCGATCACAGTAATATATTCTCAAGGTCCGTCCTCTCGGGCATCTGTAAACACCGCCTTATTTGGATAATAACATGTTCATCCAACATGTGTTCGACCTCAATTAAAACAATGTAGGATGAGGATTCGAAACTGGAGCCGCCACTTATTTCCACTTACTCAGTACAGTCATCCCAACCGTTTAATTTCGACCACCCTTCTTTTAAAAATGGAAAGGTAGAGGTCACGAGCCTGATGCAACGTGAGACGTTTACCCTTTTACTTTTTGCTCTAATAGAGACGTCACTGTAAAAACGGTGCGAGGCGACTCAGTGCTGAGGCTCTGCCCGGCATCACGCTTGCCCCACTTCCCTCACGGACAATACGGAGCTGTGCCGACCTTTCGCCGGGTATGGACCAACGCTCATCACGACTACCGACCACCGGCGTCAGTACGGACGGATGTCGGCCTAGGCCTCAGGAAACACCGTCAAGGACCCTTGTGAAACCCACCTGTCCACAGCTATCTTGTTCCTCCGGTAGTTAGGGCTTAGACGTCTTTAGCTTATTATATTCTTTAAATCAAGACCTTTGCTCGTCGGCTGCAAGATAAGGTAAATTTTCATCGCAGTTCAAAAGAGACCCTTCTACTTGAGATTTTCATGCTCAAACAGTTCTCCCTTGAAGCCTTTAATGTCCATACAGTGCACCGCATCTGAGACAAATATTTCTGGGATTTTATAATACTATAATTTTTGATCACAAATGTAAGCCTCTTGGAAATCTCGTTGAGAATACATGTATCTGGTTACATCGAACTTTAAATGTACAGAAATTCTTGACCTAGGGTTTCTTCTGGCCTCTGAGAGCAACTATCTAATGGAAGCTTCCACCACCTGCATTTTTTGGCCTTTCAAAGCTCACGGTTCTTGGGATCTCTTGGCAAATTTGGTATGTTCTTGACAAAATCTATCCTTTATTTCCTATCCAGGATTTACCTATTCTCGTGCTTTTAATTACAAGAAAAAGTGTATGCGTTATGCTACAGATTTATAACCGATATGTGGGAGCTTGTGGTTTAAATCATACTGTACGATAAAGGACGGAATTGATTTAATGACCATGAATAATTTATAATTAATTATTACAACTCAGATGAAAATTATGGTTACCAAAGAATACTGTGCTTATATTTATATAACTATTCTTATTCATGGAAATATTAGCTTAACATCTTTATCAGGCATATTTTAATGGTACAGGTAAGACAGGTAAACGAAATTTGTAACTAATTGAGATCGTTTTAAAGATTCACTGTCATCCTGGCCGTTATGACAACTTGATGAAGGTTCATATAAAAATAACAGGTATATATAATTCAGAAGTGAAACTCCACGTTTCAAGGTTATGACCTTCATAACTCAGAGACCTTTGAACTCGGTAGATTATAACACTGATAATGTCCTAAAATGTAAATGAACGCAAAGCTGATACAACATTTAATTTTTCCTATAATATTTAATTTTTCCAACCAACCTACAATTCTAATACTATATGTATGCTTTTACAAAATGCTTTATAATACCCAACAGAAAAACAAAACATGCTATAATAAACAGCTAAATCAATTAACCATTTGAAAATAGTTTTGTTCTAGCGGTTGAGAAAGAATTATTTACAACCAGTTGCGTTCTAAGAGAATTTATATTTATTCATCTTTAAGAAAATATACTATTTTGTTACTAAATGTACTTGATATATGGCATTGTTTTAGCCTTATTTTGCAAGTCTTATGAAAATAAATTATTTATCTTGATTTGATAAGTTAAGCTGGTATAACCTACTTACCAAATTATATTCGACTTTTATTTTGCACAGATATTTAAAAAATTATTATTATTAATTATATACTTATTATTATTTAGTAACTATTGTATCTAAAATATCCATATCTTTGATTAATGTACGCCCGGTTATGAGAGATGTAAACGGTGTGTAAATGGTGTGCATTCCTCATCATCTGATTGTGCGTACCCCGTTCAATGTTCTGTTTCAGTTGACGTTGACAACTGTTTATGTCTTTTCCAATGAATCTGTGTTTATTTTGTTATGTTCTAGGTCTGACATTGGTAGTTGTAAGTTATACTACTGGGTGTTATATTTTACGATAAGCAAGCACGATTTGAGTGATCTATAACTTGTTGGGCTACCTCCTTCTTAATCAGCCTATCAATATTTTCATTCAACATTCAAAACATAATTACAATCAAAAGTACTGGAAAACTAGTATTAATTTGGTAACTGCAGTTAGCAACATCTGTCATTTTAGAGTGTGAGTAGTTTTTTCAAAAAATATAAACCCTGTGAGAATTCAGATTAGATAGCTGGTCGGAAATTATTTATATTTATATTTACAAATAGAACAGATGATAATATTTTTTTATAGGGGAGAAATAAAAATTAATAAGAAAAAACTTGCATATGGTGTTAAAATCATATTAAGATTTTCATGTGATTTTAGTTTGAAGAGAAAAAGTGGCCACTACTGATACCAACTGATAAAAAATGAAATAAATACGCGATTATAATATGTTTTCTATTATAGGTTTTTAAACGTATCTTTTCAATCTAGAC
The DNA here is from genome assembly GCF_021130785.1 of Homalodisca vitripennis. Taxonomy (NCBI): domain Eukaryota; kingdom Metazoa; phylum Arthropoda; class Insecta; order Hemiptera; family Cicadellidae; genus Homalodisca; species Homalodisca vitripennis. The sequence continues at coordinate 204,594,250 of NC_060207.1, forward strand.
TTTGCAGAACTCTGTAATAATGTAAAAACAAAGAATCGCAATTTCTCACATTTAGTGAGACCATGTTTGTGGCATATTTGTCACTATCGATTTTTAAACTCTTATGATCTTATATTTTACACTCATACACCTTCAAGACTATCAGTTTCAAGAAGCAACATGGAGTTCTCACTGTATTTTTGCGTAGGTTATGTTGTTGATTTTAAAGGCACAGCAACTTTTTACATTTGACCTATTCCTTAACTGGATATCTTCCGCTCAAGGAGGGTCTCCTCGTGGTATCCAGAAGATATCGAGGTTGGCGGCGGTAACAAGCAGACAATGAACAAAGGCTGGCCAGACGTTGCAGGATGCCTCACTGGACTATGAAATATGCGATGCGGAAGAGGGTTTCACTATTGTGTTTCTGGCATGGCGCGTGTCTGAGGAAGTGGCGTTCTATGGTAAAGGATGTAGAATATTGCAATACTGTGAATATCCACATTGCAGTATTCGCTTGCAGTTGGAATTGGACAAAAGACAAAGGGAATATTCAAGGAATTTACAATTCTAACAGTAAATGCTTGGTTTTAAATATTTTTTTAGCATTTTGTAACGATAAACGATGAATAGTTGTTTAACAGTTTGAGTTCGAAGACAAAGTGATAAAAATATGCATGAAGGTCAAACTCCTGACTAAATTGATGGTCCTACTGATATTCAGGGCTTCTGGGGGTCCTTGATTACATACTGTATATAATTTAGAAAATGTTGATGGAAATAGTAGTCGATACTATTTAAATTTCTGAATTATATATGAGATTTGTTGATTTAATACAAAAAACGGGGCATAAATTCAGTTCCTGAACGAATGAGGTATTATCTGGCAAATAAAAAATGATTGAGTACCGCATGAATATTTTTTATGTTGAAATTGATAAATCATTGTTTGTTTTATACACAATATTTGCGTATTCGCGTATATTTTAGTTTGGTAAGTTATTTGACTTTCCTTATTTTGTTTTATATAAGTTTTCCAGTATTTTGATGATAAATAGTTAATTAGGTATATTTGTGTACTTTTAATTTATATGTTATTCAACAATGTTTAAAACCACTACTTCACTGACATATTTTTCTGCATACCAATCCTGTATATTGAACTGTTTCATGATGTCCTGTATGATGACTATTTATCATAATTAAAAGTAGTATTAAGGCCAGAATTGAATTAAAAAAATGATTAATGAAAAAGTTATGATAATTAGATATGCCTACAAAGTGATATACAAATATCACTATATGAATATACTATAAATAACACTGGAAGTGGATCCATTTTATTGTGGACATTTAACTTTATAGACGTGGCCAAACTTCAGATTCGGTCTAATGTATGTCCTCATATTCATCATCCTTATGCAACATGAGTACTGCCGTTTTGGTCTGACAGTGTCGAAACCAGCTGCTCATAAAAATTCAGAACCTGAAGTTTCCAAGTAGCCGAAATTATAGGGTTCGGAAAGTTCACATTTGAGGCTACTTACTTACATTAGGGTAATCCTTACCTTAGGGTTAAAACTCACAAGTTTGTACCATTGCATGTACATGAAGAACCGAATTAACTTGATATGTTGTGTGTAAAACCTGCAGTTAAGTTAATAATGATACTAATGATTATTATTTTCATAAAAAATATTTAGTTTATACAGGAATAATATATAAAACAAAAAAGTACTGATTGATCATAAATTACGCTACCAATTCATTTTTAACCGTTAAATAAGAAGAACCAAACCACAATAACGTGTTCAATAGTTCCGAATTTACAAAGAATCCACCTTGTTTAATTTCCTATTCTCACCTTTTAAACCTGGTTATCCATTATGATCATATTGAGTTTGTTGGCACATTATATGTACAATTTCGTAAGTAAAGAATAACAACATATAGTCTGATGGTTCGTATTGCTGTTTAAACGGGAAAAGTAAAAAATAAAAATAAAATGAAATTGAAATTGCTTGCCACACTGTCTAATTTATTGATATATTTCACGTGGTAGACGTAAAAGCTAAGACAACGACATCTCATTTCTTCAAATAACCATCATTTTAGTAACAGTTGCCAAAAATCATAAACCTCTCTTCCCTTCACACCTCGCTGTACCAAGCCTGAAGTTTCATGCTCTCCTATCGGGTTGTCATTTGAAAACCTCATACGGATTTTATGTGGTCCTGAATTCCGCTGAGTTTAGTTATTAAGCCAATTCACCTTGTGGACACAGTCAAGAGTATCAGAATCTCTTTCTGGAGAGCAAAGAGAGTCATGGATACACTCTTATCTTCATTTTCCTATCGTCGATGCACCAGGCTCAAAGGTTGTGGATCGAAAAGATTCTGGAGAGAGAGAGAGAGGAGTCATTGGATGAAGAGATTTTCCATGCTTCCCTAAGGTTAGTTTCGAATTTCGGGAAGAATCCCGTTATCTGAAGCCCGATTTCTCTAATGCATCATCTCCAGAACTTCATGAAAATTTTACTTTATAAGGATGGAGATTTCTCCTGGCTTCCTTTAGGTTAATTTGGACTTCTGAAAAGAATGTTCGGATTAATGATCTCTAACGCCAGTTACCTAAGTTTCAGCAACACATTTCCTCTTTCTGCTCCAGATCTGGAATACTCACTCCAAATAAGGTGCCATAGACATTCCGGAAACATTTTCCCCACCGGTTTGGGTGTCGAAACATTTGAACGGCATTTCAAATTTCTTAATTCAATATGTCTACCCCTAATGAAAGCTAAAACGTAGACTTTTAAAACATGCAACAATATTGTTGAAGTTAAAGCGTAAAATAAGAAGAAACATTTTATCTAGCCCTAATTAAATGCTCAAAGTAATGAAAATCAAACATTTCCCAAGATTTATTAAGTTTGCTTTAATATTCCTTAATAACAATAGGTATATGAAATAATTCACTGATACAAAAATTGGTTTATCAGGATCTTAATGAAATATAAATGTTAACAAAGCTAATATTGTGCATTTAATAGTAAGAGAACAAAGATGAAGAAGGACTCACCCTACTGGCGGAATAGACGAAAGGCAGCCCACAAGCCAGGAATGCCGCGATGAGTAGCCCAGACATCCTACTGCGACTCGCTCTTGCCATCTGAAACGTGATTAAGTGGCTAATGGCAGACATTTTAAAGACTACAGTAATAAATAAAAACATTAAAATATAGTAACAATTTTTCCAAAAGGTAAAAAATCTAAAATCTTTTAAGAAGGTGCACTGAATTGTTTTGACAACGTTCCTTAATTCGATTAGTCATTTACGTTCCTTGTCCAAATTTTTCTGACTATAGAAAAATCTGATGGTCTATCAGCATGGTTTCCGGATAATGCAGAGTGAATTACTACACTGACTATTGTACACAATGTAATGATGACATTTTAATTTGATTCATCAGAATCAGATGTATCCTAACAAAAAAGATTACTATGGTTGCAAAATTTAAATTTAATCTGTAGTTGATCTTCTGACACCAGATTTAATAAAGTACTACGAATGTTGAGTTTAGCTTCATTTCACCTTCTGTTTAGAGTAGCGTCTGAAATGTGACACTGTCAGACCTGACTTCTGTATCTGAAATCCACGTCCGTCTGGAGATATAAAAAAATGGTCTCTGCCAAAAACGTTCAAAACGAATCGTCTCTTTGAATTGTCTCAACATCAAAAACGCATAGATTACAAAAGATGTCTATTCAGGCAGAGACCATTCAGAGAAATATAGATGAAGAGATGTTCTTATAGTATCATCAACTACAAACAATTGAGTGCAATACGATGTTTTACTCAAGACCCTGAAGCATGGTTAGAATGCTCGGTTGTTGGCGCCGACCTTTTTAATATCTTCAGACGAACGTGGAATCCAAATCAGACGCCAAAATGTTGTTTGTGTGCCAATGTCAGATTATAGATGGTGCACTTCACGGGAGGTTATCCAGAGCTGAACTCAACATTCGTATTAAATCAACCCTTCCCACCGTTACAAATATCGTCCTTTTCTGTCCAGCTTCAACTCTATAGGGTATTTCTAACAAGATTTGTCACTCGTACAGACACACAGACAACGACACTATGATAAGAAGGACCTGTTGGTTCCTTAATAATTATCATGTGGGTTAATACTTAATATAACAATGAGTTAACATCAATACAATTGAAATATTATGGAACAATTTTAAAATGCTCACAAATTTACTTTTAAACAATGAAAACTATCTTTATAACCTTATTTTTATCAATATTAAAAAATATAACAAAACAACACTACTCCAAGTTGCTTTTTACATTTTTACCGTAAATATTTTTAATTTTTTTCAACCTTCGGAATAAATCTAATATTGTAAATAAAGTCATGCGAATTTGGAAGTTTACTAGAAATGTTTTAGGTCAACACAATACGTAAGCTGTTATAACATCTGGAATCCAAAAAGTGTTTAATTCAGTATGAACATTTTAATGGGGGAATTATATTAACAGATTAAACCACGTTTGAAAGTACCATTGAGGCAATAAATTGGTAAGTAAAAGCATGAGAAAGGCATGGCTGTTCTGCGGAAAGGAGAGTACTGAATAGACACGACTCTGTTCTTGCACGTTTCATCGGCACGCGTTCCGCGTAGAAAACGCTGTCTTTGTGTTTAGTTTAGTCAAGGAGGAAGTATTTTTTTATGGGATCACAAGCTAAAACAGTAATAGGTGATCCGAATTTATGATTAGTAACAGTTTTTATTGACAACCACCTTTCAATACTATTTTGTTCTCTTAGGACAAGAGTCCTATAAGGACTTTGTGCTGTTTCCGGAGTGATAGAATATTCAGGATGGGTAAGGTTGGGGTTGTGGCCGCCTCCTCTCGAGATTCATTAGAAGAAAATTAGGGAACTAATCTCGTCATGTCCCTTCGAAAGAAGGGAAAGTCAGCTCTGAACCAGATTCTGCAGTCAAAGCAGGTAGGGGGTGGTGGTACACTCTTATGTCGAGGCTGGCAAGAACCTTTGTTTGACTCTGAGGGTACGAAGCCTAGTCATCTCCCGCAGTAGACTAGACCTATTGAATTACCCTTGGGCCCCAGAATCTCGAAATTTGCGTTTAGTGATGTGCCACCCCAGGATATCCATAAGGTTGATGTACCCAGAGTGGATTTAACTGGATAGAATAAACAAGCCAGAAGTCAACCATTTGGAGATTTAAATACTTACAAGATGCATGCTATTTTGCACACTTAATTTCAAATGTTGTTTTTGCTGGCTCTCAACTTTATGTTAAAATCAGTAATATACCATAAGCTTTAATTTAAAAAAAGGATAGCGATGTATCAACACATTTCAAATTTTTAATTTATCACGTCGCTGTAATTGAAAAACAACCATTATAAGAAAATATAAAAAATATTGAAATTTTTCAAATAAAATCTTTGATATAAGACATTACAAAACAATCTACAAATAATACCAAGACATGCTGTAAATGGTATTAAAGATTTAACTTCTGGACTTCCAGTTGTTAGCATTTAAAGCTGTTACTCAATTAAATAAAGGGGAACATTAATTTTACAGTGATCTTTGAATATTTTAAAGGGTTTGATTTTAATTAGATTAATTAAAAAATGGAAAATTATATCTCAATAAATAATAATGCGAAGCAAAAAAATTTATATAATAAGTCGTAAAATATTTAAATAAAAAATTAATCACATGGATATATTACAATTTACCTTTTTAAAAATGGTAAATGATTAAATGATTCCAAAAGGTTCAAAATATTTCAAAGGTGGTTATAGATCCCAATGTTAAAATAAATATTGAATAAAATTAATTTGACGAAGTCGCTTTATCTAAACCTGGGCGAAATAGGAGACACGCTATAATTTAAATAAAAAATAGTGTTAATATAAGTACTGAATAAAGTATGAATGTCTAAATTGGTTTCAATTAAAAACGTAACTACGTGCAATTTACTTAATTACAGCTTCACTTAGCTAGTGGTTCTATGCACACTTCACTTGTGCATTATTTTTACATGCCTTTAATTAAAACTCCAACATGAGTTTAGCTTTTACCACGATTTTAATTACTTCTCGTTATATACATAAAATTGAAACCATGAAATACTATAATTGTGATATGTATAGTTTTGTTTTTTTCACTAGATTTTTTCTGTAGAGAATATAAACCCGTAATTTACTATAAGAGCCACGTTAACAAGGTGTTGTATTGCAATTTAATAAAGAATATTTTAATTAAAAACCTTATAAATAAAACATTCCGAAAATACTGATATGTTTTTGAATAAAGAACACTATACAAAAAAGTTGCATTCATGAGCGTATCTTGCTAAAAAACATACAAATCACGGTTTCTACGTTCGAATCTAATTACTGATGATGAATGAGTTTGATCTAATTCAAGAATTTATAAAATGTGCTGAATTTTATTATTAAAAAAATTAAGTTTAAAAAATTAGTGTCTTATGCTTAATGTGTCAAAACCAAAGATAAACAATTAAACATACACGAGAAATAAACAATAATAAAGTAACTTGAAAGACATCTAATAAAATATGATACGTATTGTACAGGCTGTTGGACCTTGTAGCACATAAGGTTGAACTTGTAACGTGTCTGCCATAATAGCGAAACGTAAGTGGGTTTAGCTGTTTGCCAAACACACATGCAGTAACATATGACGCTGACCTTGCCACTTAATTACATGTACGTGATAAACACACCAGATGCCACTTAACGTTCAGGGGAATATTTTATTGAACCTACTATAAATGAAAGCAGTAAATCCTAATATACTAACTTTAATTGAAACACTGATTAAGTTATGATCCCGGCCACAGATTTTTTATACGGATTATGCATATTAACAGTGTATATACTGGTGATGATTTAATCCAACTGGTGGTTTTTAATCCATAAAAGTTACTGTTATTAGCTTAGTATTAGCGAATTCTGCCAATGGAGGTGCTGGAAAAATTATTTCTACCATTAAAAACGTCATTTATATCCATCTATGTCTCCGCACAATTTCTCGAGAACGAAATGATCTATATATTTGAAATTTTCCATGAAGTTGCATGTTTATAAAGGAAACATTGAATTCGATGAAGCTGTATTTGGTTTGGCTAAAAATTAGCAACATCAAGCTTATGAGCAAAGAAAAAACATTAAAATAAAAATATTGTAAACAAAGTAATTAACATCATGTGTAATTTCAACATATGAAGTAGCAACATATTTGCAGCTTAACTATCAGCATGAAATCATATATGACGCATCTGTTGTTTCCTGTAGCCAGTATAGGTACAATTGGAAGGTATAGACCAGCCAGAAGTGAACCCTCCTGGGAGGTATGATACTAATAAAAATAAAAAAATCTTCGATTTCCTCATTAAATGAATTAAAATATCATCATTACTTGCTGCGTGAATTGTAGCCTAAATTATATAAAAGAATTTTGAAACACATGAAGTGCACCCTATAAGCAATTTAATACATGAAATAATAAAATGACAAATAATGACAAACCATTACGCCAAAAACGAATTTTACAAATTTTATCATAACTTAGAAATGGTTAGTGTCTACTATACATTTTCTATTTATTTTATATATAAAAATACATATTTATATACAGATCCATAAATAAAAGTGACATGATGAGATATTAAATTTAAAAAGAAAAAAATAAGAGTTGAATTGACTTTTACTTATATGTCTTGTTTTGCATACATGCAATACTATGTCAGTTAACGTTTGTTAGATTTCACCAAAAAATAATTAATAATAAATCATTTTTTGTTTGTGATTAAACATTAAAAGATCTTAAGCACTAATAAAATTAGTTATTTAAGGGGTTTTCTGAACACTGTTATCTTTTAGTTTCTTAAAAATAAAAATGAAAATTGAATACCACGTATATTTTCATTAAGTTTCTAAATATTCCGATGATAACCTACTAATCGTGCATTACTTAATATTTTATTAGTTACAATTAAAAAAAAAGGTTATTAAAATACACCAATTATTTACTAAAATAATTGCACACGAATATTTACTAAAATCTGAATGAAATCAATAAAAGTAAATAACTAAATCTAATAATATAACTGTTGTGAGAAACACTTACATCACTTGAGAATCAAGCACTACAATATTGTTCGGCGCGTTGCATTAATTTGAGAGCATAATCAACTTTGTGCCGCCATTCAACTTCAAATTGAACTTAAGTGAATCTCCAGAGCTCTTCACTGAACCGACTCCTATCGCTGCACTCATCTGCTCTCTCCTGATATTATTTGCCCATCCAGTTCAGCCCGTCCATCGTTACCCACTCTTGCCCAGTGCCCATAATGCCCGGCCGGACCGTTGCTTCATGTCTCGGGTGGTAATGGGGCAGAAATCACTGGAAATGTCACGCCCACCCTTACACGGAATCGAGACAACGCATCAAGCTGATACCTTATTGAAACACTCATATGCGATTTGTTGGTCATGCTGTCTCTGCAGACAATTGTCATTTGTCAGGAACCAGTAGAAAGCTGCAGCCACACCACTGCATCAATGTGGATGTGTGATATCATACTTTCTATCCACCAACTTTGAAGCAATGGAGTAAGTATACATCACGTTTAGATAAAAATTATTTTTTATTAGGATAAATTCTTTGTTTGAAGTTTGTTTTTGATGATGGTAAAAACCTGTTTTTGCGGAAATTTACCATCGGTCATTGATACAATACTACTGATTTGTGGTGTTGCTGATCGTATTGTAACACTAAAAGATGGTAAATGTCCAGAAAAATCCTGTCTCCTAGGACAAATTGTCTTATTTTTGAACAAATCTTTTTAAGTGTTATAAGATTTTGAGATTATATCATGTTATTGAAAACTGGGTGTTTAAGCACAATATACATACTTTGGGGTTAAAGGTGTGAATGATTCGAGTGGGTAGATACTTTACTAATTTAGTACTAATTTTTAATCAGTGTATTATAAGATTACTGTAATTTATGATTATGCTTTGTTTTTATTGTTATACATACTGACCTTATGTATAAAACTATTATTTTAAGTTAAGCTCTCAATAAGCTATTTAAATTATGTTATTTTTTCAGTTATTATGTTCCAAAACCTCCCGGTTAAAGCACAATATACATACATTGGGGTTAAATGGGCGAATGACTCGAGTGGGTAGATTACTAATTTGAATCAGTCTGTTATAAGATTACTTTAGTTTATATTATTTTGTGCTTTGTTTTTATTACCATAAACACTGGTTTTAAGTGTAATATTATTATTTTAATTTGTGCTGCCAACAAGCTATTTATACTTATGTTATTTGTTCAGGTTATTATGCTCCTTTCAATAAATTTCTTTTTAGTGCCTTCAATACGATTAATTGTCGGAGGAAAACAGGAAGAGAGGGCTTCGAAATTCTACCTTCACCTCTAACAAAGCCAAGTTTAATTTTATGTAATTTTTAATTTCAATACATTCAGTAGAAAAATATTATAAACTTATTATCGTATTAAAAGACGAATATGTCAAGATCTAAACCGGTGTTGAGAAAGAACAGAAACTTTTCAAACACGTTTCCATTTATGTATGTTGAACTAGGGTTGCTGAACTAAATACCTAGTAATGGAAGAGCCGTATCTGTCATCCTTATCTGGATGATATGTGTTTGTGATCATTCCTAGAAACTCAAACTTATTCAACATACAGTAAGCGTTGTCATGATCTGATTTAGGCCAAAAACTAACATAAATATAATAAGATATTAATTTTGTTAGCGTCCTTGTGTAGAACACTTTTACGAGAAACAAAATAAAAATAAAAATATTCATTTATTTTAATGGTTACTACTAATTCCAGTAATAAACATTGGAAGATTTGTGATTATTACTAGTTAGATACATTTAGTTATTTACGATTGCATATTTGAGTATTTTCAGTTTAATATAACTTGTGGCCATTAAAATTCATGTGTTTATCTCACTTATAAAGCCTTAAATAATTAATATTAATTAAAATAAATAGATGGGTTTCAACTTTAACCAAACTTTTACATTAAATCACAAGACAGCAAGAAAAATGTACTTTTATTAATGTTTGAAAAGTTATAAATGCTTTCTTATTTAAAGCAACAGGAAAGTTGAGAAAGAAACTATTTCAACATTATCTAACCAATATTTGTAAATCACATTTATTCCTAAGATTACTGGTCTACTACGTTAAGGAGATTTTAATTTTCATAACATAATTCAGGCAATAAATCCATTCAAACAAAGTTCGCCCGTCAAATCTGGTAATACTACAGTATATCCAAATACATTTTACTACACTATTACCTCTGTTGATTTACAGCAATGTAATTAACACATCTCACTTTATTTCCACGTGGACCATTTTTTAAAAAAAAGATAAGACGGTTAACTTCGTAGCCATGGAGTGAACGTCATGAAATGACTTACCTTTTAGTAACATTGTTGAATTTTGTTCACTGAAACGCATAACACTTGAATGCAATTGATATCTTTGTACAGTTTTATCTATTAAATTGTTCAAGATTGTTCACTGAACAATAGAGACGAATATACTAGAGGATATAAAACAGGTTTTTATTTACAGAATGCATTCTAGTAATAGTTTCACAACAGGGAAGAATCCACGGGATACCAGCAGTAGGTAGGTGGTGTTAAGCTCATGACGGAGAAGATATGTCACAGCCTTTGACACCTTTATTGTTATTCCAACGCCAGACCTCAATCCCAGATGTAAATGCCATACGAGCAAGTGACGCCCCGTCGCCACCAACGCATTTGACTGAAGCCTTCGCGTATTGAGTAATACCGGTCGACTGGAGTCATACGACCATCGATGTTCGCCGGGCTGACCTCTCCATTGATGGCAGTTTATAGTCGCCTAACAGTGTCGATACTAGCCTGGCTATGACGAAATGCCTTTCCGAATGATGTCTCTGTCAGGAGCGACGGATGTGTATGTTCGCTGTGTGCACATTGATTGGAAAGTGTTACACGATACTTTTCAGCGCGTTTAGTGACAATAAACTGTTATTCTTTCCAAAGTTTCTTTTCTTCGTCCATTCTAAAAAAACTATTTCAATGTTATAAATACTTTTAGCGTAAGGATATTCCTTTATGCAAAAAATTAAGCGAGATATGGCAGTTGATACAATTGGGCATGAGCATGAGCATGACCTCGTAATGATGCTCTAGTTTCTGGTTGAGGATCTCAGTCCAGATCTGCTGGTGTATTCGAGATAATTAAAGATGTTTAAGGGAATTATATTCTGAACGAAGTATTTGGTGTTAAAGGGATATGATCAGTTTTACGGTCTAACACATCGGAATTTGAGCCTGATTTAGAAATAGAACAGGTTCGAATCCTGTTTGTGACTGCAGCACTTTCTACTAGTACTTTGACCTTGTACTGTACCGACGTTCCTCCTTATTCTGTTAGATAATGTCCTCCCACAGACCACCGGCCCGTGAGGACAGGCAGAGTAAGGCTATAACTGAGATCGGCTTCTCGTTGAATTGTTTAAATATAGGTCCAGATTATCAAGAATATTTTTTTAACTTATTATCTTTTAATGTACTTATCATCTATACTTACTTTGATGAACACTTTCTGGAACTTTACAGAAATTATTTAAATAATCTTGAAACTACATAAAAGTGTGTATAAAGTTGATACTAATTATGTATGACAACATATAAAAATTCTCAGAAATAAAAATAACTATTATAAAGGGATAAAGTACGCTAAATTAATTTTAAGCAATTAGAAATATCCTTAGTGATTTAATACCCTTCAATAGTCGAATCGAATATAAGAAACTTTAATATATTCCTTAGGTTTTGGGTCCTCTTTTGATTAATTCTGCTTTATGGGAAAATAAACCACGAACACTTTTCGCTTATTATGGCAAAAACAAGTTTTAATCCATCGTAATTTATTTTATGTGGTTAATGTAATACATGAAGCTACAGTATCGCCTGAATATTAATTCATGTTTTCTTAGATATTCGACTTTAAAGACTCTTTTTAATACATGTAAAATTTTTACGAGCACTTTAAAAATACTGAAAATTTGTATTTGAATTTTTTTGGAATAAGAGAGGTTTTTATATTTTATAGCGTTAGATTTTCAACAATTTAGTTGTAAATACAACAAATAATGTCAAATGTTTAATTGCGGCATTGGTCAAGGGACATATAAATGGGTTTATTGAATCGCCATACTGCTACTTATTTTATATTATTAATTTAAAAAAGTTTTTAAAACCATACGATAATATTAATAAATATTGAGTTATTGATTTTGGACTGATTAAATTATGAATATTTTCATAATATAAGGTGAGAATAAAGATGACGGAAGGTTCTAGAGGCCGGAATATCCTAGAGGCGGGGAATTCCTGTTGGCTAGGAGTTTCTATCTAAGTGTCTTCTAAGAATTCTAGGAGTGTCTTCTAAGAACTCAAGTAGACGTGGAACTTCCAGAGGCTAGGACTGCCAAAGACCCATACAGCCACTGCAAGTTGTTACAGACTAAGACATTTCTATAAAATTGAAGATTTTCAAGAGTTGTTGGAGGTATGACATTTAAAGAGGCGGGAAAACTCCAGAAGCATAGTGCTCGTGATGTCTATCGGCTTCTAGTGACGGAGGATTGCCTATTAGCTGAAAAATACCGGAGACAACACATTTTAGGCTGTCTAAAAATCAGAGTTTTCTAAAGTCTAAGGAACTGAGAGATTTGAGTAATTAGCTGCAGACATTCCAGAGACTAAGTCTTATGGAAGCTGGATAAACCACAGCTGGATGATAATAAAAGCAGCTAGTATAGTAAAAAGCTACCAGAAGTTACATCACAGTAGATATGGTGCATATTTAGAAACTATAGCCATCATGAGAAGGTGTTTTAGTGTCCAGAAGATTCAAAATACAAGGTATTCTGCCATTTGTGGAAATATATTAAAATATTTATGATTTATAGATAAATAGGATTGGTTCCATAGAAGAAGTTCTAGAAGTCTGTTACACTTTTAGAGCATATGTATTGATGCCAAATAAAGGATTGTTTTAATTTGCACTGTTTTAAAAACTATCTTGAAATGTGTAGGGGAAGGACTTCATTAAATAGTTTCATTAATAAGCATGATTATTTAAGTAGTTTAAAGCCATCAAATGTATTACCATGTGATAAATTAGTCAGCTTCACAATTGATCCATAGCAATGGAAGGTTGCTCGGAAGGCGCATAAGACATTTTAGGTTCACGTGGATGGTCTTAGAAATAAAAAGTTAGTGGGAACTAACACTCTCAACAATTAAAGTACTTGTACAAAAAATATTAAAACAACATTTATCTGTGATTTCAGAGATTGCGGTCATAATAATTTAATCTTAAAGATCGTTTCAATGGAATAAAACATTCGATTGAGCGAGTGGTCAATACTGATGAGGAACGTCGTCCCATACGTTCAGTGGTTTGTATGTTGCTAAGGTCGTCAATGATTTTGAGGAAATGTATACTCAACGAATTATGTATATGGGATATCATTAATGATGGATTTGCTTTGAAAGTACAACATTGAGGATAATAAAGTCGTGTTCATAATCGATCACTAAGCGCTAAAACTGGTCGTCCCATTGTTGAATTCTTGGAAAGTTTGTACCACCGTACTCAGGGGACGAGTTGAATTACGAATTGATAGGGTTCTTTACTCTAATACAATCAGAAGAGCTAAATGATGTAATCCTTCCAACCACCTACAATTGTGATCAGGGAATGAAACATTTTACTATTGAGAGAATACCATTGTCCGTTATATAATTTCTTTCCTTTTATATTTGCAAAGCAGAATTACGTGGAGTGTAATGTGCTTCGCAAGTTTTAGGATGAGGTAGATTAAAACGAATATTGCTTATGCAGAACTGAAAATTCATGCAAAATACCAAGACTATAACAAAAAGTTTTCTTGAAATACCCTGCGAATAGACAGACAAACACACAAAAGATATATTTTACCTACTCCCTAAGTGTTAGGCTTCGACAAAGCTCAGCCAAATTTCAAAGAGGGACATGTTTAACCCTAGAACATGGCCTTATGTCTGGAGAAAAATTTCCATGCCAAATGTTATCATTGACTCTTTTCGTATCTTGCGGACAGACATAAATGTCATCAGACCCCTGAATAATGGCTTCGCTTATACTGAGCGAAATACCATGGATGGATGTGCATCATAATCAAGCTAATTATTTTCTAAGTAAAACAAGTAACAGTTCGCCACGTAAAGGCTTAGCAAAGGCTGTATGGACAATTTTAACACAGAAACCATACAGAAGAGAAATTGTTACATACCCTGGCAGACAAAAGAGGAATTGTGCTAGCTTTGTATTATTTACTGGCTTCAATGACGCTCAGCCAAACCGCATAAATGGACACGCACCAACGTAGGACTTATTCTTGTCTTCGTAAAAATGAAGTTTCAGGCTAAAGATTACACAGCATATCTTTCTCGAGATATTTTTGTAAATAGGCTACGTGTATTACAGTGTCATAAATTTGTATTAATTTTGTGTACAAATTTATTTATTCTGCGATTAGCTAGCTACTAACCAATGTAAAAATATACGCTGATAACGAGTTACATTCCATAGAGGGTATGCAGTAAAATCAAACTAGACGTTGGCTAATTAGAAATTAGTGCTCATGCCAAATATCAAGCCTACAGCTCAATTAGTTCTGGAGATATCTTGGGGACAGACATACAAAAGAGAACTTTCAGTTTACTGAGTGACAGGCTTTTACAACACTCAATTACTAAGTTTCCATCGTTTTCGATTTTGTTGCTGACAATTTAAAATAATCGACACTAGGACAGATCATATCGGACAGCTGTAACCAACCACCTCAATAGTGAAAGCCAGGCACCAACGAAGTGACATCTGACAGGCAAACATCCGGTTTTATGTGTGATCAGTATTGGTTGTCATGCAAATATTTGCACTCCTGTCCTTACCAGCACGTGGCTTTCTTTTATCGTCACAGCTTTTTGTGGATAAAAGAGATTTAGACTACACTAACGTCAACTTTGTTGAATCAAACAGAAAATAGATGCTATTATTAATCTTTAAATAAAATTATTTGCATTGATTAATTAATTATATAAAAACTGAATAAAAACTCTTAAATACTCGTTTAGTAATATTAAAAAAAAAAACATACAGTTTATATAAGAATTTTTCACCCTCTCCGATTAAAAACCTTTAATTTGACTAAAATATATTAAGGTAAATCTTTTACACCTTATGGTTAAGTATAAAAAGATTCAAATCGTAAACTTTTCCATAGCGGCTAAAGTTTATTCTGTACATTTTATTTCTCGTTATATCAAACGCTACAACTATTTCGAGGCAGTCAGCCTAGTCCACAACGGTCAATTTGGTTGTCATTTCATGTCTTGTCATTTCGCTCACCGAAATAGTGTATAGTAAATCAGTTAGTGTAATATATAGGTTACAAGGTAGGAGCATGTCACATTGCGTGTCCCCCCGGAACAGAGCGATCATATTCTGTTTGTTTACAAATTTATAAGCCCAGTTTATAAATGTTCGCTAAGGCTCAGCCAAATTCTCGAGATACCGTGTGGACAGACAGAGAACCAGACAAGAAGAAATTAAATTTTCCAGTTCCTCGAGTGATAGGCTTCACTGACGCTCAGCCTCCATAAGGAGTTGTTACTATTGAACAATGTATTGATGTGTGTTGTGTGATGGAAGGAAAAGGACGAAGAACTAAATATACTTAGTGGGTTAGTGAAAGGTGGCTCCTTAAACGAACGAAATATAAAAGGACATATGTGAAGAACAGTAATTCCACCCAAAGACTTATTTAAAAAAGCTCGAAATTTGACCTTCTCTCTCTGGTTATTCCGTTATAAAGAAGGAAATCAGAAATATACGAGATGTCATATTTGCCCATAAAATGCTTTTATTTACATTATATTGTTCATGTTAATATTGTCGTTTACATTTGAAAATTGTTTAATCCAGAAATACCAATTCTGCACCACCTAATATACTAGTAATGAAGGTTAATATTTCAGACAGAGTATTCCATTTAAGCCTAGTGTTTGATGTCTAATATATTTCATATAATAAAGCTACAAACCTTAACACTTATATAAGTATAATGCTTTTTTTAAATTAGAATATTACAGACAATTACATTTAACAAAGCCCATTAATATTTAAAATATCTTATAATAAAATATGATAAAAATGTCATCATATTTAAAATTTTTATTTTAAACACTATATATTATTTATATTTATTCTGGTTTATATTTGCATGTACTGCAAATTTAAGCATTTGCCCTGAATTGAAATCGAAGATTAAAAATTACAACAATATGAAAATGCTCACAGTCGGAAACTGTCAATGCATTTTGCAACAACGGGTGCCTCTCCACATCTATTATGTATGTAGCCATTACCCCAGTTTTCCACCACCATTTAATATGAATGAGCTATTATTCATACAACATTCCCATATGTACATTGTTAAAACGATATTAGTTAACAATAAACTAATGTGTGTGCAATATTCGAGTGGAATATTATGATTTATTTATATTTACTATTCAAATTCCATTAAAACATGAATAAATCTTTGCTTTGTTTAAAAGGTTATATTACTGAAAAGTTTGATTAAGATCAGTTGAATGTATTCATTTATAAAATCAACAGCCATCTTGAAATTGAAGTATTTGTTATCCTGAATGGGATTTTCAAAAATATTTTTTTTCAATAATCAAATTATGAACAATTTAAATAATTTTTAAAATGGACAGATGTTGATATATCTAAAATTTAGTTATTAACATACATATTTGATATCGAGCTAACATAAAACTTTACATATATTTTGCACACAAAATAGGTTTTGTAAAAAATAGTTCAAAAAATATTACATCACTCTTACCATATTACATATTCTGAGAACCCTATCTGTGGTATAGAAAAATACACTAATAAAATAACAGTTTAACACGCGTTACTTAAACGGTGTATAATTAAGTGGGTACCAGTGACGATACTATCGACCTATTTCATTTATCTTCTCAAACATTCCCATATCACATATCCATTCTCAAATATCACAGATACCATATTGGTATTCTATTTATAATAAAACAAAGTTTAAGCGTAATTCAATAATTCAATTGAATTAGGCTTAAACTTTGTTTAGCCTAAATAGAAAATTTTGTTTGTTAAATATAGAAACTTTGTTTGTTATAAATAGAATATTAATATGGTAACTGTGATATTTCAGAATGGATATGTGATATGGGAATGTTTCAGTAGATAATGAAATAGGTCGATAATATCGTCACTGACACACACACACACACACACACACACACACACACACACACACACACACACACACACACACACACACACACACACACACACACACACACACACACACACACACACACACACACACACACACACACACACACACACACACACACACACACACACACACACACACACACACACACACACACACACACACACACACACACACACACACACACACACACACACACACACACACACACACACATATGGAATTTTAATAAATTTTGAATTGTTTTTATAATATTGTTAGATTAATTTATATTAAATTGTTCTTAGTTTGTTGAAATTGTCATAAAAAACCGGCAAGGCTAATTGTGTCCCCAAGGTTCTATAGTTTACCCTCTATATTTATCGTGTTTGTACACTACTTGAACAAATCCATAATAACAAAAAATATAAAAATGTTTTAATTATTAAGAAATCCATAGCAAGTGGAACAACCATTTCTGAACAATTGGTATTGCGGTGTAGGATAAAATCAAGTAAAGAAAGCGAAGAAAACCCTTTTCCATAAAAATGTAACAGTATATTAGTAGAAGCTGTAAACAAGCACGTGTACGTACATCGGATGGGAAGAGAAACGCGGAATCCTCACTGACGTCCACTCGCGACTGAGAGCGCCAGGAACAGGAGAGGAGGGCGAGTGGCGGGGGAGTCCTGGCAGAAGAGGAGGAGGATCCGACGACCTTGGGCGCGGAACTGTATCATCACCGCCCGACCCTGGCATTCCGCCGGGAACATACACAATCTCGGGTGTTCCGGGAGCCCTGGACTTGGGTTCGGCGAGAATTCCGAGCTGGGTCTAAAGAGTAAATTCGTGATGTGGACTGTGTTTAAATCCTTGGAGGAAAGGTGTTCTAGTGCCTTCTGTTCGTTAGGTAACATGTAGACAATGTCTTGGTCAGAAATCATACCCACGGATATTTCATAAGAACCTCTATTCACCGGGCATAGTCATCATTACCATAATATCACTGCTTTACTGAACAAACGATTGTTAGTAATAAAACAACAATCGAATAAAGATTAAGGAAACCCATTTTCAAATGTCCTTTCGATGTTCTTTAGTATTTTGAAAACCTGGAATAAGTTACTGGAGACAGCCTCTTAATACCTCAAAGCTCGTGTTGCGCTCTGTCACGATAGTTAAGAGGTCATTATACTATATTATGTAGATCAGCTTCAGTTAATTTACCCAGTTAATATACAGTTAATATGCAGATATGGATAGATGAAATCAAAATATTTTAATTTTAAGAAATGGTACATGTATATAAAGAAAATAGTGATTACAATATTTGTTAAGATTGAATATCAAAACTATCAGTATATAAAGTATTGTTTTAATAACATTATATACTATATTACTATTAAATTAGCATAAAAACAGTATATTTTAAACTTTAAAATAGCCTTAAGTTGCGTATTACTTAGTGGCCCAGACTTAAGAGTTTCTAAAAAAATATGGTATAAAATTAATAATTTACCAAGTATTGTTTTAATTTTGTTTAAAGATGCTCAGTTGAAAAGCTCTTTAATATATGTGGCGGAGTGCTGATTATTTTGGAACCAATATGTGACATTGACTTTTTGAAAATATTGCTTTATTGATACAGTATGAAAAACTGCAGTTTAAAAACTATGGCGAGCTAACTGAGGGTGTTCCCCAAAATATCAACTCGTATATCAAAATACAACGATACATATATAAGTGTACATCAAAATCAAAATGTGTATATCGATTGTTTAAACTTTGCAAGATTACGGAAGATTATTGTAAGAGTATGTCTTTTCATAACACTATAAAAATTGTTAGTTGAGATCTATTTACGTTATTAATTAATAATAAAGCCATGCGGCCAATTTTCAATGATGTGTCTCGTGTTATCAGAGTATTGGACTATTGGTACTGTATAGTCGTTTCCATAAACGATAAATAAAAGAGGTTCAAGTATGGAACTTTGGGGAACACCTACCTTGTCAGGTAAACAGCTACATATACACATCACGTAGCTATGGTGGAAAGGATAGATTCAGTGTGAATGTTGAGTTAGGCTCCCGTTCATCGTAATTCATATTAAACCAACCTTTCCCACCATAGCTGCGTTATGTGCAGAAAACTCGGTTACTCTACCGTGCTTAGAGATCGTGTCTAAAACATCGCAGTGTGCTCAACTGTGCACATGACGTGACAATGAGAACACCTCTTTATTTGGATTACATTATGTTATGAAGTCTGGGTGTCTCTGATGCCGAAGTGATCTAAAGAATTCATTTTGAGCTTCTTCGTCACCAAAGTGTTTTTGAATCTTTTCAGACTAACTAGCTTCAGACTCTAGGAATAAATTATATTATATCGTCAGAATTAAGAGGCTGCACCATGAGGAAAGTGAAAAGCAGCTTAACTGAACACCACAGTTACATATATCCTTGCCGGTTGTATTGGAAATTCCAAAAAATAGAAAAGATCATGGAAAGAATAATCACAGACTAATAGTTGAGCCGTTGTGTACAGCTCTTATATCGCGAAGTTTCATCTTTTCTAAATACGCTGATGATTTATGGGATTAAAAATACTCATAGCATACATTCTCATGTAAGTACGCTGTGTCTATGGTAATACTTGTTAATTGTTATTATATTGCATATAAAGTTATAAATATTAGATTTACGATACATTGCCTTTCGATGAGGAAACAATTAAAATATGTTGCAGATTTTTTAATGCTCTCTTATATGTATTACAGATAAAACCACGTATAACTCTTTTTTAGAGATAATCGATAGCTCATATTTAACAGCGTAGGTTGCAGTACAAATGAAACTGTACCGTACTTAATTTCTTAAGTAAATAGAAATCAAGTAAATGAGAATATCAATATTGTTGTTTTGAAAACTTTGAAAGTAGCTTGTTCTATTCATTGCTTATAAGGTTTATTTATACGTTAAACACAGTAAACCGAGAATAATTAATGAACCATTTATCAATTAAATTAATACGCTAGGATAATAATTTAATGAAAATATAATGTACACAAATTTGAAAGCAGTGATATTAATTCAAACCTCATTGTATGCTGTTCTGTTTTCGGTACAATATGAAACATTATTTACAATGTTAAATTAGAAAGCATCCTAATCTATTTGCAAACACTTTCTTATATGTGTATATATCAGTAAATAAGCCCCCAAATAGATTTTAGACTTTTCGATATAATGATTTGTGAGTTGGATAAATGTTTAAATTTTTGCAATTTCATCGTTTGAATATTAAAAAAATATATACACTTCAGAAAGCGTCAAATTCCTGACTGCGGCAGATTTTTCTTGAACTAACTGTTGAAATGTAAACAACATATTGAAATTTGATTTTTATATTTTTGAAACTATAATATGAAAATATGAATGTATATATATATACATATATAGATACAAGGGCTTTTTAAGTGACGTGACAACTTAAGTTATTGGTAGTTAAAATTTTAATTTTGCATCTATCCACATCGATATAAAATTTTTCTTCTTTACCTCCTGCTAATGTTTACCAACCCAAGAGGGGGAGGAGGGGTGTCCCAAAAGGTTTAAGTGTCAAAAATAAAATGAACGTCAAGTTAGATATGCTAATAAAGGCAAACAAAGTACGAACGAGTGCATTCATAAAAAAGGAATTCAAACTAACTTAGGCTATTTACTGTTCAAGCATTGCTCATACTGAGGTTTTTATTATTACTATTCATTTTATACATTGTCCAATTAAAATAAGGTTTTCCATCAGAGGTAATGTACGAGATCATCCAGACGAAATAAAGAGTGGGAGATAGTATAAAAATATACAATTTAATGTACTATGGGCAACAATTTAACTATCACTAATCTATCCTAAAAACTATTTTAAGTGGATACAATAGCCTATACTATATTTCTAAACTTTACCATAGGCGCACACTCAATTAATACAAAAGATCATACAACACTGACTTTATTTTATATTAATAAAGGATGAAAACAATGTTCAAATTTCACATTTCATTAATTTATTCATTGGTAGTAATATTAAGGATGCTTTAAAATGGCTAAAATGTACAGAATAACAGTAATGGGGTATACGAGGTTGCTGACACATTTTGGATTTGTAAGACAAATTATAAATAAAAATAGTACTCTTTTTAAAGAAATTAGCATGGAAAAACGTAAATGAGACATTTAATATATTTAACATTAATAATAAAATGCACTAGGTGAGTCATTCTTGCAAAACAATGACATTTAAACTGCTATATAAAGTATATGCTAAATGATATATTTCGGTGACTAACTTTTTTACGCTTTGTGTATTGGAATCTATTATCATTAGTAAATTTTAGTAGTACTACTTACACAATAAAAAAAAGAAAATGAAACTAATTAATTAACTGTCATTTTCCAAAGTTAATGTTACCTTGCCAGTGAACTTCCTATTGGTTGATAACTGAAATAGTGTTATTTGCAACAAAGTGGAGTACGTCCGGACAAAGCCCACGGTCGGTTAAAACTCATAAACTAAGTAAGGAAGCTGCAATGCTTGGTCACGGATTAATTTACCGCGAGGAGTGAAGGCGAGGAACGGTGGTCACGACGAGTCGCGGCCAGTCGCGGTGTCGCCACGGACGTCGAGAGACGACTCTTGGACAAAGGTTGCTCGAGGTCAAAGTTCACAACCAGAACTGATTTAAACCAAATGATAAGCTGAGGGATGTCTTCAGAATGCGGAAAACGTCCTCTAAGATACATATATCATCCGCAATCATTGCTTAATCTCTCGCGCCTTACGTCTAGAGGCAGATTGTTACCGTTTGACCGACCTTAGCGTGGTCCGAGTCGCTCTTACTACTGACGTGATAGTTCAGACGGTAGATCAAGGACGCTGCTGCGTACTCCTGACTTCGTGATTCGATGAGACAATAATAGTCAGGAGTAAGACATTTCTTTTTATCTTTCTACATCAAAATTGGCTGAAATATGCAAATGATGTGGTGGAGCAAGAAATGGTGATTACTGGCAATACCCAGTCGTCAATGGAGTAGACACGATCTATAGACCTTCTTTCTGACTCTTAGTTCTATAGGAGATTAAATATATAGACTTGTGTATAACACAGACGACACATAAAAGGTGTGTGGATTTCGGTATGCAAATGAAAGTTAATTGACCTTCAAGCCCTGTGAAAATTTTTGAATGTTCTATTGGGTTAAGAGTTTGAGTTGCGGGATTGCTCCTCTTCCTTCACTATCTTTTATTGTACTTACGGTTTTACAATAATATATACGTGAAAGTAGAAATTTTGAAAATGCTGAATAAGTTTAGGCCAAAGGTTACTTACAACCTTACTGTATAATTTTGAATGCACAGCAATGAAAGTCCATTTTTTGTTCAGCACCAAAAGGTTTTTGAAAAGCGGTCTAGATGCATAGACTTTGTGCAAGCCAGATAATATGCAAAACAAATTTTTGCAGACAAAAGAGACCACATACATCCGTGTTGTGAGATTGCTAAAAGATACCACCATTACATAAACCGACCTTGACCTTAAACTGGTCTTCAGTCGGTGTAAGTGTTCCAACACTTTAATGATGGAAGAACTGTGCCTCGAGCTAATGAGACCTTGCTGCTGCTTCCTCACTCCTCACTCTGCTGCTAGCAGTATACGGTGATAAACAACAGCACATATACGCTTGCAATGTGGTCAGTACAAACACACCATTCTTTAGAAGATCTGAGAGACTATTGGAAAAAAAACAGCGTTAACACGTTTTTGCGAGTTCATAAACAATTATTATGAGCTATCCAATGAATTATGGGCTCCCATATCCCTAAGACCTAAAACTTACATTATGAGGTCTGTCGAAATGAAATATTATGAAGATGCAAAAATACAGGATTGAATTGGATGAGAAACATATAGGTAACAATGGACCCGTATGAAATAAAAAATGTAAAAACATGGGTCGTACAGTTATTCAGCTAATGACTCAACACTTATTGACACATACATCCAGCGGTCTTTAGCATATCCTATTAGTGTCGTAATTAATTAACAGATGTCACCTTTCAAAGTTAAAGTTGATGGGTAACATTAGAATGTTCAAATGAAGATAATTAAATGCAGAAAAGTAGTATACATTGCAAACCATTTAGGTTTATACTACCAAGGATAATTATTGTCAAAATTTTCAAAAGCTTTTCCTTTAAAAATTCAAGAAATGTTTTTAGATTAATTCATAAACATCCATTCCTACATGCAGTTTCGTATTTAACTTTAATTTTTATCACATAAGCCTGTTATAAACAATGATAAAATTTTACTTATCAGTAAAAACTAGTACGGAACCACGGAAAGAAGGAAAAAATATTAAATTTACTTAGAGATCTGTGATATTTGTGTCAGATGTCACATTCATTTCATAGTCAATTAGTTATTTTGGAAGTTAAGAAACTTCAGGAAAAGTTCTTAGCTTTGGCTTTGGATTTTGGGTTATCGGCATACGTGCGATTCCTAAATCCAAAATTCCTCGGGATTTGATTTCAGAAGTACTAAATACAGAATGTATTTTATTAACAGAGTATGCGTTTGTTTCAATCTGATAGTTTTAATTTATTTTTAACCTCGAACTCCAAATGATGGAGGTTATACAATCCGACCTCTTTCAAAATTCCCTTTTTATGTATCGCCACCGATGTTTCCGAAACTACTAAATCAGTTTGGATGAAACTCTTTTTAAACGAAAGAGGGCTGCCTCAGATTGCCCTAATATATAAAAACCGTCATGAAGTAATCCTGCAGGATTACTTTGAAACGTGACATGAAGCAACGAGACGGAATTAAATTCTAAGATAAAGTTTTTTTCAAATGGCAATACCTTACATCGCAGATACTAGGGAACATAAGATTGTTCGTCGTAATGGCCAGAGTGACGTTCTTATTTGAGGTAACGTGAAATTCCTGTAGGAGCAATGAGTCAGGATTGAGTGCGGAGACTAGGATTTTTAAAACCACTATAATTTACATCAAAAAAGCTGGTGAAGTTTCCTCAGGGCCCAAAAAATTCTTGTAGAAGTCCTTTGAATCACTATACTGAGAAACGATACTGAATTAAATGCAGATATGTAGTTTTCTTCGAATGATCACAACTTACCTCACAGATGATTGGGAACGGACCATTTTTCATGGTATGGCCCGAGTGATATGATTAATAGAGATGTCCATCCTGTAGCAGCGAGACGGAATTGAGTGCGGATATTTGAATTTTCACATCCCTACTATTATATCTATTAGATGAATAGATCAACATTTCATGTGTATCCCTAATTACAGGAGAAACACAAATTAGTCACAAAAAATCAAAACAATAATTTTTTTCAAATAAAAATTCAAGATTTGCACTAAAATAATGGACTAAAAAGTGAGCAATAATGTTAATTTGTCAAAATAAAAGTTACTCAAAGCCAGTATAACACAATTTTCGAAGTCGGCGCTAAATTGACATATACTAAAAAGTAGATTATATGATACACAAAATGAAATTTGAAGATAGAACGTGGTTGTGTAAAAAAGTTTAAAAGGTTATAATTTTCTTAGAACACGGTATTATGAAATAATTATGTCTTAGACAGTAATAATAAATGCTGATTTGTTGACAGTGTACATTAAATACTTGAACTTATGATTCATACTTCATAGTGGGTACAACCGCTTATATACATAACACACAGTATAATAAATTGATTGGAAATAACGGCCACTCCAGTGTACCTAACAATATTCTTCTAATATAACTCAATTATCAGGAATTGTAATGTTTCATGTGGCAAGATGTTTTGTTATACAGGCTTTAAATTTGGCATGACAATTAATTTCTACATATACAAAACTGAGTTTTGTGTATAATGTTTATGTCCATTCATGGGTTTTGGCTGAGCATAATTGAAAAAATTTCTTTTTTGTCTGCTCGGGTATTTGAAAATTTGTTTTCTGTGTGATGTACGTCTTTTTTGAGAATGATACGAGCTAAAGTATTGAAATTTTGCATGAAATCCTAGCGAAGATTGTTACGCGACATGTAGTGTAGCGTACTCCTACCTAGTCTAGTTGAGGTATCTGATGACTGAGGTTATTGCTATATTTAATTATTTATATATTTATAATTACTGAAATTTCTTACAATAATTATTATTGTCTTTAGGTTTTACTAAGGTTTTTAGGAGCTATGCCGATGATTCTATTGTTGTTGGTAATAAGCTTTAGGACCTGTTGAACAACAGGAAATGGGTTGTAGAGATAGAGATTTTTTCAAATGCCAACATGTTACAAATGGAATCGTCTCACGTTTTAATATCTATTTAGAGAAATTGGGTTATACTGTAGCAAGCTCAGAGATTTGGCAGGACTTAGGAAATTGTGCGAATATCGTCATAACTTCACCAAAGAAAGTTATGTCTTGGGATATCTAGTCATTAAGGTGAAAATAAAATCTTTTTATAACTATCACATGAAAGCATAAAAGACGTATAAGACCTTAGGGAATCTTTAGTTTAAAAATAACGCATTTTAACATGTTATGGAATAATTTATGTCTTCTTCTTTACATTCGGAAAGCAGAGGGTACATATTTGAGCTACTAGCGTACTTCATTGTACAGCAGGTTGTTGGTTTCTAATGTATGCAGGAAGATCTTTGCTAATAAGCCGAGCAAAGATAAACTCGTAACCATTTCATTTTGTAAAGTAGGTTATTGCTAATGGTTATGTTTTTGGCTTTTAATGTATGTAGAAAGACCTTTATTAATGAACCTAACAAAGGGAACTTGGTATCGAATTCATTGTGTAAAATGGGTTTTTGCTATTGGTTATGAGTTTGTTTTCTAATTTATGTAGGAACATATTTGCTAATAAATCGGAAAAAAGAGAAAATCGTAGCCAATTTATTTGGTAAAGTAGGTTATTTCTCTTGACTATGTTGTTGGTTTCTAATGTGTGTATGAAGATCTTTGACAATCAGCCGAACCAAGAGAAACTCGTAACCAATTTATTTGGTAAAGTAGGTTATTTCTCTTGACTATGTTGTTGATTTCTAATGTGTGTATGAAGATCTTTGACAATCAGCCCCACCAAGAGAAACTCGTAGCCAATTTATTTGGTAAAGTAGGTTATTTCCCTTGACTATGTTGTTGGTTTCTAATGTGTGTATGAAGATCTTCGCTAATCAGCCGAACCATGAGAAACTCGTAGCCAATTTATTTGGTAAAGTAGGTTATTTCTCTTGACTATGTTGTTGGTTTCTAATGTGTGTATGAAGATCTTCGCTAATCAGCCGAACCATGAGAAACTCGTAGCCAATTTATTTGGTAAAGTAGGTTATTGCCCTTGATTATGTTGTTGGTTTCTAATGTGTGTATGAAGATCTTTGACAATCAGCCGAACCAAAAAGAAACTCGTAGCCCAATTTATTTGGTAAAGTAGGTTATTGCCCTTGATTATGTTGTTGGTTTCTAATGTGTGTATGAAGATCTTTGACAATCAGCCGAACCAAGAGAAACTCGTAGCCAATTTATTTGGTCAAGTAGGTTATTTCCCTTGACTATGTTGTTGATTTCTAATGTGTGTATGAAGATCTTTGACAATCAGCCGAACCAAAAGAAACTCATAGCCAATTTATTTGGTAAAGTAGGTTATTTCCCTTGACTATGTTGTTGGTTTCTAATGTGTGTATGAAGATCTTCGCGCTAATCAGCCGAACCATGAGAAACTCGTAGCCAATTTATTTGGTAAAGTAGGTTATTGCCCTTGACTATGTTGTTGGTTTCTAATGTGTGTATGAAGATCTTCGCTAATCAGCCGAACCATGAGAAACTCGTAGCCAATTTATTTGGTAAAGTAGGTTATTGCCCTTGACTATGTGGTTGGTTTCTAATGTGTGTATGAAGATCTTTGACAATCAGCCGAACCAAGAGAAACTCGTAGCCAATTTATTTGGTAAAGTAGGTTATTTCCCTTGACTATGTTGTTGGTTTCTAATGTGTGTATGAAGATCTTCGCTAAATCAGCCGAACCATGAGAAACTCGTAGCCAATTTATTTGGTAAAGTAGGTTATTGCCCTTGATTATGTTGTTGGTTTCTAATGTGTGTATGAAGATCTTTTATAATCAGCCGAACCAAGGGAAACTAGTTTTATAGACAATGATATGTACAGTATAAAATAATACAAGTTTCCTGTAAATATTATTCCTGTCATTATTATAATGAAATAAGTACCTGTATGATAAAGGAGAAGGAATGTCCTAAATTACTATGGGAGGAGTATTAGAACTTTAGTTTATATTTCAGTTAGTATAATCATGTGCATTTAAAGCCGAATCAATTATTTTTTACTTTTACACAACGTTAGTAGAATAATGTATCTACTAAAAAGTACGCAAAGAGAAACTAAATTCTTGTTTAAGACGTTCGACAGTATATTGAACGTTGGCAACCTGTAGAGGATGTTATCAAAGTTAACAACTGGCTATAATTACTACCCAAGACGCTGTACAGACTCCCCACTTTATCGACCTTGAGGTGACCTTGGTAGGGTTTAGTGCAATTCGGTCTAACAGCACTAAGATTTCCTCTGAGTGTATCATAAGGTATGCAGAAGTATTTTGATAGCGCTTCGTGCTACCATGGAGGTCGCCTGGCACTAATATAACGCGACTTTACTTTCTTGGTTGCTTTTAATTAAAAATCTCCATTTTAAATTTCTTAAACCTAACCTAACCAAGCGTAACTACTGAACTGTATAATGCGATGGTAGCGATTTGCATGTATAGAGTTCGTAAATATTTAAGCCTGATAGGAATTTTGCATAAGGTGACAAACATGTTGGTAATAGACCCATTATGGAGTCCCCACGATACTAAAAAATTCAATTATTATTATATAAAGTATAAAACATGCATATAGTTAAATATAATACCGGTCTAAGTAATATATACGTCATGATTCATTCATAGTAATTATTCGTAGAAGTTACTTTTATCCGTAATTTTAATACTCATATTTGTTAATTTTATGAATAAAGTATTTTCAGACCATAATGGTTACCGTTTTATTACATTTTTTTAATTAATGAAACTAAGTAGTGCGTATGAATTGCTAATAAGCCTCTCCATATTTTCTTTCTAAAGTATCCAATTTTGGCTCCATGTCTATAATTCAAATTAAAAATATTCTATTAATATAATAATTTTTAACATTATACGTGGCCTAATAGGCTATAAGTTTTGAGAATATAATTAAAATGACAGTTTTATGTAAGATATTATCGTTTATGGCAGAATTCTTAATCTTTAAATGAATTAAACAAATACAAGAATAAAATATAAAAATTAGAAAATTAACAAGATTTATTAGTTATGAAATTCAATTCCTAGTTTCACTTAAATTGTTTATAAAAATTCAAATTCATTTAACTAACATTAATTTCTATAGTAAGATTTATACGAATTAAAAATAAATACAACGTGCCACAGTTCAATTTAAGTGAAATTTAAATTTCTATTATAAGAAAATTGAAATTAAAAAAAAAAACTTAGCAGTTATAATTCGTTTTTATAATGAAAGTAGTAAAGTAGGTAAATTTGAGATAACGTCTTAGGTTTTTCAGAAAATTAAGAAGTAATATTTTTTTAGTCAAATCAGCCTAAATGTCTAGTAAGTAAGTTTATGTAAGTGCTCACAAAAGCGCAAGCATACATCCAGTCATCAATAGATATCCCCTTGACAGTTGAATATAATAAGTTGTAATCATCATAAACATACACTCTTGAATAAAATTACTATATTAATAATAATAAGTTATTTTCGAACATATGTGACGTAATCGTTAATTTAATAATTGTTCACAAATAATCGTGTGAAACAATTTATCGTGAGTGTATTAGCCTATTTGAGGTCTTGTATAGAAGACAAAAATATTTTAACTTAAGTGTGAAAAATAGTTTACAATATTTAAAATTTTATAAAGTTTTCAAATTGTTATGAATTATTATTAATTGCTGACGTATTTCTTGATTTTAAAGCACTAACACAGTTCTAGAAATCAAGATTGGAAATTAAGTGTTTTAATAAAACTGTTGTTTAATATTTTAGCACTTTAATAAGATTTGTTTAGACAGTAAAATAGTTTTCCATCATTAATAAAATTTCTGCTCTCCAGCGTTAAAATGGAATAAGCTTATTACGGTTATGAGTATTATACACTTAACTCAAGACCGTCATCAGAATGCTGGCTAATGCCTCTCGAGTTCCTCAAAGGGAGCGGTAAGTCGGTTATTGAGGAGGGTATTTGACAACAAATGAGCGGCACTCAGCAACCTTTGCTGAGGCACGATTGGTCCTCGTTAACATAGTCGTGAATGAGAGGCTATCATTTGGCAGAATCGTTCTGTTCTCGTATTTCTAACAAATGAAACGGACGATTGAACTTTGATTTTCAATACATTATAAAAGCACGTACACTTAAGGTTAGACTTAATAAAAAGAAATGTTTACAAACCACTTTTGGAGAAAGTATTATTTAGTCACAAGTCCATATCATTGGCAAATGTAAATTGTTATCAAGACATTTTTGTTTGCTAATTAATACGAATACGAAATTTACTAGAACACTCAAAACATATTGTTATTTCTACTTTAAGTAGGAGATAGTAAACATACATAGAATGAAAATATGATATAAGAATATATGATAAAATTTATATGCATACTCTGTTAAAGTCGGCACCTACTTGAAGTCGAACCTAACTTTGTCAATGTCGTACTTGGGTTACTTATTTGAATTATCATGGATAATTTTGTTGACTGTCTAAATATTATGGACGGATTGGGGGATTTTCCTCAAATTCTGTATTATTAAATTAAAATTAGCTCCAAATATATTGGCATAGTTTTAGTCAAAGCTGTTCTAAATTTTAATTTCTATGTTAATTTAAAAATTACATGTTTTTTACACGAGAGTTTTTGAAAAACAACGCTCGGCTAGTAGAACATCAGAGACACTTTCATTCGTTATTATAAAGATCATCTCTGTGTGAACGACCGATTTTGTCACCTAAACACAGCTCCAACCTCATAATATCAGGTGTGAAATAAATAAATTGTATTAATTAATACTGTGACATATCCCTGTGTGAGCGAAGCAAATAGGAACTTATTATATAGCTATTGCTCCAACCTCATAATGGCAACTGGAACAGCAATTTATTGTAGCGGTACTAACAGTACTATGTGAGTGCGAAATAACGCAATATTATGGTAAATCACTGTGTGAGCGAAGCAAATAGGAACTTATATAGCTATTGCTCCAACCTCATAATGGCAACTGGAACAGCAATTTATTGTAGCGGTATTAACAGTATTATGTGAGTGCGAAATAACGCAATATTATGGTAAATCACTGTGTGAGCGAAGCAAATAGGAACTTATTATATAGCTATTGCTCCAACCTCATAATGGCAACTGGAACAGCAATTTATTGTAGCGGTATTAACAGTATTATGTGAGTACGAAATAACGCAATATTATGGTAAATCACTGTGTGAGCGAAGCAAATAGGAACTTATATAGCTATTGCTCCAACCTCATAATGACAACTGGAACTGCAGTTTATTGTAGCAATATTAACAGTATTATGTGAGTGCGAAATCACGCAATATTATGATATATTACTGTGTGAGCGAAGCAAATAGGAACTTATATACCTATTGCTCCAACCTTATAATGACAACAAACTGGAACTGCAGTTTATTGTAGCGATATTAACAGTATTATGTGAGTACGAAATCACGCAATATTATGACATATCGCTGTGTGAGCGAAGCAAATAGAAACTTTGTTATATAGCCATTGATTCAACCTCATAACGGCAACTGAAACAGTAATTAATTATAGTAAGTAATTTCAATCTCTTATTGGATATTATGGAAACGTAAACATTGTCTATTACTGTTGATTCTAATATATCGTATACTCGTACATTTGATTCTGAATTTGTACGATATGGTAACGTATTGAAATTGTTAGTAATTTTACTCTATATAATTACTGTAAAGGGAAATCCTTATATTTAGTAAATTATATTTCATTTTAATTAATATTTTTCAATATAATTATTATTGTAAGCAATGGGCCGTATATCTCACTAATACACTATTTATGAATGGAATTTCTATGACTGTTACGTTTATGATTAAAGTTTTAATTCGCCCTATATATAATTATCCCAAATTTCAATAAAATAGCTCGATAAATGCCGGTTCAAAGCTTGGCTATTTACAAAGGATTGAATGCCTTCACAAGTCAGCTTTCAGCAACGTTCCTCAATAGCCGATATTATCAATGGTACCATACCTTTCACACCTTTAGTTGGATATTGAATGAAATGAAATTGAATTGATATTTGTTTCCTGAGTATTAACTAAATTTCACTTCTGCATGAATATTCAATTCTTGTTGGTTAAATATATTGTTTTAAACATTTTAAACTTTGTTTGATAATTGTAAATTTTAGTTCTTCGACGATTTTACTCTTTTACTAAAGAACAACTAAGAAACTTATATTTGAAATTACTTTGAAACAACCTTTATTAATAACAATATTTGGCGTAAAAGTTATGTCACATTGAAACTGACGTAAAAAGAGACAGCGACACAAACAGTGCCATGCACATGTAATATATGTCATGAATATGTAATGGGAGTGCCGATGGCCGAGCTGTCTAAGTCGCTGGACTTTGGGTCGAATTAGAGAAAGCGCTGGTTCAAATCCTGTCTGTGACCGTTGCACTTTTTATTAGTACCATCGACCTTGTACTGTATCGACTCTCCCCCTTATTCTGTTTGATAAGATCCTCGCACAGGCCAGTGGCCCATGAGGACGGACAGAATAAGGCTTAAAAGGGGAACGGTCTGTCCTTTTTTTTTTAAATAAATAAAAAAAAATAATAAATGGAACAACCAGGGACTGCTGTCAGATTATATACATTAAATGGACTCACAGTGAGTGTAGATGTGCTTTACCCATTACAGTCTCACATATGACGTTGTATCCAAGTACAGATTTCACGGTAAACTACAAGTCAAAAGGTAAAAGCTATATCTTATTATCCATCGATAATTAGCTGTACATGCTCTCATTGTTATTTTTAGTTTATTAGCTTCCAGATCGGGGCCGGTGTAAATGGAATGTACTACTATTATAGAAGCTAATTTAAAAAAACTGCAGAGTAAAAATAGTTCACGTCTAAATTTATTGGTTGAGCGTTAGCGAAGCCTATAACTCTAGGGCAAGAAACAAATAATTTTTGTCTGTCTCTCTAAATCTCTGTCCACACGATGGCTCTAGAACGAACACTTGTATATACTTGAAATTTTCCACGAAGTTACATTTCTACATAAGCAATTTTGAGATCAAAGATGATACAGGTCACTGCAAGGGTTTGGCTGAGCGTACAATATTTATACCTTTTGAGTATTACAAAAAGTATGAATTGTTCGAGCTTTTTCTGGATGAAAAAAACATTTAAAACACATAAAATCTTAAAAATTTGTATTAATTGTACCAGTGTCATTATAAAGAGACATCAGCTGTAATTTTATGATAGTAAGCAAAGGTTAAGACATGTTTGTAGCACGATATTGTTCTTTTCAGGGTGAATATTAAGATGCTCGCAAGTACTAGTGGCTCTTAAGGTAAAGGTTTCAAAAGATTAACAAATGAAAGTGCACGTTCAATTATATTTAAAGATTGAACGTCAAGATCATAAACTAAAAGCTAAAGGCTAAATAAATAAAAATCATCAAACAAACTCCACTGCATAATAACTCCACCGATTCATCTATGGAAATAACTCAATATTATAGTTTATTTTGTAAATAATGTTTAATTCGTTTAGGTTTTTAATAACCCAGTACCTAGTAAATATGTAATTCATTAGAATGTATTGTTATAAATTATTGATGACAAACAATAATCAAAGGGCATTATAATTTGAGAAACAAATACTTACCTACATGTTTCTGAAAACTCATCTGATTCCAAATTTATGTATTGAATACAAAAATAAGTGTGTCATTTGTTAAATAAGAATTAAAAGTAATAATTTTAGATTTAAAATAAATAAATTCATTTTCTTTATTTTTAAAGCAATATACGTGTTAAGTTTACCGTTCAAAGATATTGTATTTTTATGTTGATATATAAATAAATCACCTATAGCTTTTGGTACATTTATATTAAGGAAAGATATATTATGCGGTGAACGACAACACGGAATGAAATATGTTACAACAATATAGTAGTACTAGTATAACTGGTTTACAAGAACTAGCACTCAACCAAAGCTCTTGGGATAAAAGCAAGTAATTATCTAGATTGCCTGAGTGAGCAAGGGATCTTGATTCTGTCTACAATCAAGTAATAGCTATTTAGATTTATATTGTAAGAAAAAAGAAGACTGAAATCAGTCAGAAATTTCACACTTAATTAAGCATTTACAGCTCATAGGCGAGACATTTTTAAAGTAATACATTTTCAATTTGTGTACACAGTTATATAGTTTCCTTTTATTAGTTTTATTGCTATTAACAGAAGATTTATTTATCTATTAACCTTGTTTTAATCAGTCTATATATCAGTGATTTCTTCTGAGACCAAATAAGAAACCATTTGTATAATTTTTTTACTGACTAAATATTAAATATATTCACCATAACAATGCAGCTTATACATTAAATATATTCACCATATATAGAATCCTTTAACAGTAGCAACATAATATCTACAATGTAGAATTTAATGTTCCAATATATTTACGTTGTGTTTACAAGCTTTTTGGAAAACAAAACAAAGTTGAGATGGATATATGACTTCTTATGGTATAGGTTTATGGCAGTAGCCAAAATAAATATATCATTTAAATGTATCAAGATTATTTAATAACAGATACATGGAAAGCTCAATAAATAATGCAATTAACAGATTTAATCTTGTCAACAGAATATTTGCATAAAAAATTAACGATTTTGAAATGATGCATTTTTCCGTCAGCAGCATCAAGCATGAACTTTAACATTGCTTTGAAAACAAATCCCTCCCCCCCCCGTACCCATAATTACTGGCTCCCGAGAATGTCAGTAGAGTTATGATTATTCAATAACATGTATATTATATCGATATCCGATCTTGACTTTCAGATCATGATTTGGAAAGATTGGAGTGGGACAGATGGTAGTACCAGTAACTATAATAAACTTCACATTTTCCACTCATATTTTTGGATAATATATACTTATAGGACAAACGCTTTACTTTCGAATGTGAAGACGATTTTAAGGATGATTCATGAATATTTTTAAAAAATTACTCAAAACCCAAACTGGTAAACTATATACTGCTATATCACGTTTTTGGCACAGGTTCTAAAGTACACAATAATACTACGTCAGTATAAAATCGTTATCTGCAGAGCTTAGTAGGTTTACATATATATATATATGTGTGTGTATATATATATATATATATATATATCATTTGCCTTAACGTCTATGAAAGGGAATTACTAGTTGTAAAATTTGAGAGGTCTCTTATGTGGCCATTCATTGAAAGTACGCCAAACCATAAATAAACAAGGTAATAGTAATAGCAACCAAAGCACCTGTCGCGTAACAGGTTACGCTGAGATTCTATAAAAAATTTCAAATGCTTATCAAAAATAGCCTTAAAATTTCAAACTCGTTTAACTATCGAGATGACCTGCGAACAGATTAACAGGTGTAACAGAAATTTACATAAATATAAGGCTCAGCCGAAATCTATAGTTCGATATGCACACTAAAGAGCAACAACTTGTGTATGTAGAAATTAAATCTAGTAGAAAATTTAAAGTCAACAGATAAAACCTATCTTGTGATATCATGCCACGTGATACATTCACACATTTGTTCATTAACTTATATTTCGTAGCCGTGTGCGAATAATAAATGTTCCGGTGTGTTGGGAAGGATACTGTAAACCGTAAGTGCGCTAAATTACACAGAATTTTAACATTAACTTAACACTCAATGTTTCGTTTTATTTTATGAGTAGAAATATTAAAATTTCATTTTATTCTACTCAGTTTGTTAATATAATTTATTTATTCTGTAATTTTTTTTTTCCATAATGGTTACACAAATATCAAAAAATATTCGCTAACGCTCAGACATGCACTATCAATGAACTCAGTGTTTCTCATATTTAAACGGAGCTTTATTCGAAATTTCAAATCTACAGATCATTTAGTTTTCGAGTTACAATCCGGCCAGACAGAGAGACAGACATAAATTAAATTTGTCCAGCCTCTTGAGAAGTAGTCTTCGCTAAGGCTCAGAAAAAATATTTTGAAGATCATCCTACGGTTTAACGAGTACTAATTTCACCCTATCTAACATTAACAAAACGAGACGGCTACAAAATTAATTGGATAAATAGCAACCAATTCAGTATTGGAGCTCTCAGATCCACAATTGAACTGCTATATGGTATAAAATATTCTAAAAACCTACACAGCTATCCTTGAACCATCAGAAAGAACCACATTAATGCAATAAACAAAATAAACCGCTGTTGAACAGTTGTGTAATTCATATGACAGACGGGTTTTGTGACTGGTAAGTCTGAATTACAGAACCCAACAGACCATCACTTGCACAAACAAGGCAATACTTACTGATTGTTGATTCGTTTACTTTAAAATGATTCTATTGGTTGGCAAACTGTTTGGTTTCATTCAGTTACCCTTTACGCAGTTAGTGTCTGTCTGGGTGGTTTGATCCGGAACCTACCCCATTCTAGAATTAGTTTATGCAAAATTCTTGTCGATAAAGGGATCTCAATGTGTTTTAGGTTCTCTTGAATGGTTTTAAAAGCAAGTATCAAGATTGATTTGTGAACTTTACAACAATCCTAAACACTTACAAGGTTTAAAATACTTTATCACTACAAGTAATGTACAAAGATGCCATAAAAATTTAAAATTATATTGTATTCTAAAACTAAATTAACATTTTGTTTGAAACAAATGTGGATGTGCTGATATTTTACTACAAATAACATTTTCATACTTGTGTTTAATTATCACTGAACATATGAACTCGGATCATCGACTTAAAACTGCAGGATGGAAAAGTTGTTGTTAGCGCCCTGAGTCGTTCCATAAGTGGTGCAATCGATAATATATGGTTTTGGATAATATATCAATATATGGTTAGGATAAATTTCTTGTAATTTTAGACTTGTCTCTCTTTCAGACAGCTCTCTTAAACACAATATCATATACGAGCAAATCCCTTTTGAGTTTTTCTTAAGACTTAGATACATTCAAGGCAAGATTAAAATTTGTAATCAGCTGCAAAGTAAGAGCTGAAATTAAAAATATATTTTATTGTATAAAAATTAGTTATCTTCTGGGAGGATCATATTTTTAATGATCTATAATATAAGGACGTTTCTAATAAATTGTAATTTTAATAAAACACAAATACATTTCAGTTGATTTAGCTATATGAAATTTTAGAAATCTTAAAAGGGTACATCAGTTAATTCTTACATCTAAATCTCCAATTGGTTTACATTTACTACAATGTAAACTTTTGATATTAAAGCGGAATTTTTTAATGTAATGTTTACATTTTAGAATTATATTGTCCTTTATTGCGCTTATTGTTTAATTTACGCCTATTACATAATGCTGGACATTTATGCTGGTATTTATGCTTCTTGAAAATGTGAGTATGAAATTTAACGAAATATGTAGAAAACGCAAAAAGTCGATTTATTTTCAAAAGCAATATATATATTAGGTTACTAATAGAGAGTATTAGGTTTACATGTGAATATATAATTGAAAACCATATGAGCAATAAGATCGACGTATTTGCAAAGAAATACACGTAAAAGACCTACAAAGTTGCGCAACCTTCATGTATTCATGGCTAGATTTGTAGGAGAATTATGCAATTGAATTTATGGCGATAGTACACGCGAAGGTGGACGGTGACAGCGTATCTGTAATCTAATAAAGGTGTGCAGCTAATATGTTTATATAGGTAGTAAAAATTATGTGAGACAATCCATCACTGACACGGACACCAATGCGGGGAACTTTTCTGTCTGTTTTATCATCCCATCGTATGTGCATGCTTCTACAGACATCGTAGCAAGTGACTAGTCTTCGCCAAGTTCTGGGAATAAGCATTGGGGATTTCTTGGTGAGTGACGAGTTGTTAGTCAAGTGCTGAGAGAGTGTTCAAAAAGTGGTTTGATTCATTTAATATTTTGGGAGAGCCAATGTCTAAGACGTCAGGCTTTAGATCTGAGTTAGATATAGCGCAGATACAAATCCTGTCTGTGATTGTAGCACTTTTTATCAGCACCATTGAATTGTACTCTATCGACTATCACCCTTGATCTATTTTATAACATCCTCGCACAGGCCCGTGGTCCTTGAGGACGGGTAGATTAAGGCTTGAATGTAAATTAGCCTTTCCTTATAAACCTTTTTTAATCCTTGTTTAAAAAGATAGGAGTACTTGTACGTATGAAAAGTGAAATATGTAACCAATGAGATGTTCTTCTGATGTTTAGCTAAGAAGTGTGAATGATTTCATAAAGTTTCAAACAGATTTTTGTTATTTTCATTCAGTTTCTATTTTAAACTCATTTTTTAATTACGTTTCCATAGATTTTTGTAACATTTTCGTTTGAAATATAGTCATTGCATCAATAACTTTTTAAACCTAATGTTTTTTTACTTTTTTATGACTTTTAAGAATTT
The DNA here is from genome assembly GCF_021130785.1 of Homalodisca vitripennis. NCBI lineage: Eukaryota > Metazoa > Arthropoda > Insecta > Hemiptera > Cicadellidae > Homalodisca > Homalodisca vitripennis. The sequence continues at coordinate 204,632,652 of NC_060207.1, forward strand.
TAGTTTACTGTAACTTTTTTGGTCCTAATATAAAGGAATTCATTGACTTCATGTGCACAAACGTATATTAGGGGTCTATTGCATTGCATTAGGAGCACCAATTTCAATTTTACCAACAGATCTCACATATCGGAGTACATTATAGCGATTTAAAAATATTTATAGCGCTTTAACCAGATAAAGACAGCCTAATAAAAAAGCGTTTAAGCGGCCTGATAAACTGTGATAAAAGGCATTCCATACGTCTTTCGCACGAGTTTACATATCTTTAGAGCCGTAGACGTCTGAATAAGTTTTAGGTGTTAGGCCTGTATTAGGCCAATGTAATATTAAATCCAACAACAATGGTTTTTTAATGAGCACAGAGATACAAAGAGGTATCTGGTTTCGTTAGTTATTTATCAAACGTGTTGGGGTCTGTTTGAGATTCCAATCAAAGAGAAGTTTAATTATATTTACCGGTTCGTAGCAAGGCACCGAACGGGCTACTATTTATTTTATTCGCACGCTGTTGGCGATAGAGGTGAATACGGCTTGGTTAACGTTAATGTGAACAAGCCCGACTCTTTGTGTGTAGGACTCTAAATGACCTCTCGTCCTTTCTATAAATAAATGATGATGAATGAATGAGCGGTGGTGGCGAGTGTTTTTAATACTGCGTTTTCAAATTAACAGTAGAGAATCGCAATGAGTCAGTTTTGCAAACGAATTAATTCGAATACCACCAGTATTATTTGCATATTTTATGTTTTTTATAATTCCAGCCGTCCCTCATATTTCAAGACTATTTAAGCATAATATAAAAGGGGCAGTAGAAAAATATATGAATAGAAAAACTGTACCTAACACATTAAATAAACGCAATGAAAAGCACCCGGATATCTACATTGGAACTAAAACAAGACCAAAGAACTCAAACAGTGAAGCCCACACGCCATTAGTATAGTTCATTTAGACAATATAAGTATTTAGGATTATACATTTGGAGAGGCCAGTGAGAAACGATTTCGCTTGAGTTGATGGAAGCGAAATCGTTAAAGCTTCTGATGAAGTGATAAAATTCCTTTATCTGGAAGTTATTCCTGGTTATCCCAACTTCTGCTAAAACGTACCTTGAGATGTGTCCCTAACGGAAATTCTCAAGAACACATATCGAACATGTCTTCAGTGCAGAATATTAATATTAGGAATGCAGATAGCCTATTGCAGATGCCTATTTAGCATCCATCATAAAGTTCACATTCCAGACGTTGTAGACTATGATCTGAGGCACAAGGTCGGTAATATAACTGTAACGAAAAGCTTGTGAATGAGCCAAGAATATTATAGAATAGAGTTTTATATTACAACCGCTTTTAATGTAATGTCCTTGCCGTTGACGGAAGGATAGGCCATTTAAAAACCGCAATTTTTACATCCAAACATTTCTTGTTAAATAATTGAGCTCGTCATCCTGTATTGATATTTCATGTGTTGGAATGCATTCTTCAATAACTTAAATATATTTGAACAATGGCTTGTTGTGGTTACATAAGAAGCTATAGATACAATTGCAGTTTGTTTTATTCTTTATGAGGGTTATAAAAACAAACTTAAACAGAAAATTACAAATCTGAGTTATTATTCGTGGATATCATATAGCTAAAAAAATAATTCTTTTACTATATACTAAACCATTTTATGGCAAACAGTTTAAAGCTTTTCGATGAAAACTATTGAATAACGATGAACAATGCGAGTACGTTTCTTTCTCGAGCTGGAATTAAATATTGAAATAATGATGAACAGATAAAAGTTCTAGGGGTATTAAATCTGCTTGTATATACAGCAAAATTAAATCAAACTAATAAGTTAGAACACACAGTTCCAAAGTTGTTAGTTTAAGAGAGCCTTATAAGTCTGCTGAATAAGCTGTGAACGCTTAATCAATAAGCCTTGTTAAGTGTGAAATTTCAGACTGTGTTCAGTTCCCTTCTTTCTTACAACTTAATTCTAAAAATCCATTACTTGATTGTATACAGAATCAAGATCCCCTTGCCCACTCAGCCATCTAGATAATTACTTACATTCATCCCAAGAGCTTTGGTTGAGCTTTATAAGTGTTGGGTTCTGTATTAAAGTGCTCCACATAATATTATGTATTTCTTTATTTTAAGGATAAATAAAAAAGAATTCTACATCATTGCAGATGTTCCTGAAATTTAGATGTAATTTATATGCTAAATCCATTCAGAACTATATATTAAGATTTAATTAATATATGTCGGTAAAGACAATTGTACATTCATAATGTGAGAAACAAAAATAATTTATTAATTTCTTTAAGTAAAGTATTTTACTATTGATGATAAATTGGGTGACCCAGTTATAAGATTCTCTGGTTATCTTTAATAGAGAAATATGTAATAAAATTATCTATTTCATACTGAAGATACATCAGTTGGAAACAATTTAAACTGGTTTTAGCTACTAATAAAAACTACTTTCCAATTTTAATTTATGGAGAGTTTTTTCTAAATCCAACATTTTTTGTGGATCATCCTGACGATGAAATCTTTGGTTTCGCATGGCCTTGTCTTAGAGTAATAGAATTATTAAAGTGTAAAAGAGCTGTTATTACGAGATACATCTAGTTTATTTCATACTGGCTAATTTATAACTAAAGAAATTACAAACAAAGTCATAGTAAATAATATTAATACCATATTATTTTTTTTATAAACTAATTGTACTATAACAAATGCTCACTTAAAAAAATCAGAAAGAAAGGAAGAGATTGCTAAATATAGAACAAACTTGTTTAGCCATATAATTACCAAAACCCTTAGTAATTCAAAAGTGATTGAATAAAATTTAAAATGTTTGATGAAAACTTAAAGTTATATATTATAAATTAATTGTTTAGCTCTTTAGGGTTTAAAAATAAATTATATACGCTTTATGAATTTTAATAAAATAATATTACGTGTTAAAATCATTAGGCTGCCGACGCGACTGGAAGAGTTTGCACTTTAATGTTTTGCATTCGTAGTCACTCAGAACAAATATAATTTTAATTAGCGGTAAACGTTTTAATAATTAATTATTTATGAAATTACTTATTAAAATCACCACTGCAACGAGATATATGTTAAAAAAGTGTATATGAATTTTGCGAGGCAAACAATAACGCGGTCTCATTGACTACCATTGCCGATATATCAAGGAAATTGATATATACTTTCCGTTTAGTTTTGAAGTAAGATTTTTCGAATCCAACTAACGAAATAGAACGCCTGGACTGAGAGAAGGCAATACAAGCAGCGTAGATATGATTTGGTATAGTTGATCTTGTTTGAAGGCGCATAAGAGTTTGGATAAACATAAATTAAAAAATGAAAACCGGAGAATAAGACAAACGAACTAAAAGAAGTTTTGAATTCGTCTTGTAAAAACACAATGTGTTCATGGTCGGAATATCTTAATACTCGTTTTTAATGGCTTTAGTGATTATATTGAAAAGGATTTATTAATATATAATTTTCTTTGGGACTTATTTACTTTTAGGTGAGTGTCAATGAAGTAGATACGCTGAATATAGGCAAATATAAACTTAAAGAGGTAAAATAACGAAACCATTTAATCTCTCTATCTTTCCTGTTATTATAGTTGCATAAATAAAGGGGTTATGGATGTTTGAAATTGTTTTACGTTTAAATGTCATGTCAAACAATACGTTTGGAGCTGTGGTTTCTGGTTTCTTCTTCATGTATCGGACTTTTACATATCTTTGTTACACCATAGTTTCCGATAGTATAAATGTTGAAATGTTCGTTAATGCTCAGAGAATTCATATTGACTGACCTACACCATCATCCTACTCAGTCTAGCCTGTATAAAAATAAAGTCTACAGGCCAGTCTGTTGAAATATCGAGTAGACTGTTAGAAATTTAATTTCCTTGAGTGATAGGCTTCGCTAAAGCTTAGCCAATATAATTATAAATTAGAAAAATTATCCAATATTTGGAGTTTAACCGAAATATATTTTTTTAACACTACATTTGATCCACATGGAGCCCTTCATCTTAGCAATTACGATTTACAAAAACCCCAGTTCGGAATAAGATTGAATTATTGTAAATTACGACATTTCATATACAAAAATAGTGATTTTCCAATTAGATATGTTTGATCTACTGACGCGCGGACTACTGTGGAATCTGGGCTTGGTTACAACGGTACATTTGTGTATAACGTGTGAAGCACAACAAACACACTGTTAATCCTTCTATGGGAGATAATCCGATATCAGAGTTAAGTCCCTGAATGTTGAATTCATCACATGTGCATGTCATTGTTTCTGTCCTCATCTCGTTTAAAGTTACTTTCGAAACATACAATGTACAAGGTAGTTTTTTGTACGTAGTTAAAATTTCACTATCTCTTGTAGTTCTATTTTAAGCAGAAGAATTTCATTTGAATATTAACCATATGACATTTTTTCATGTAACGATTAAATATAGAATGGATCCACATTTTTAAGTGAAGAAATACTGCATAGATTTCATGACCCCGATAATATAAGAACTTAAAGAGCTTTGAAACAACTTTCGTGTCACAACGTTCTTTGAATAATACTGGAGATTTTCCTAATTTTCTATCTCTCTCTGTCCTTCATTTGCATACTTGTCAAAATCGTAATGTGTGATTAATTTTTTCCAGTTTTTAAAATAAGGAAATTATTACCTCTTTTAATCCTTATTCTGTCTATCCTAATTGGCCATTGACCTGTGAATATATTATAAACTAGAGTAAGAAGGACGGTAACAAGACCAACGGCTACAGGCAGGATTTGATCCTGCAGTAATTCTCTCTTGGATCCAAGGTTTGATGTCTAAAGACCGCTCAACCATCAGCTATCTCAAATTCAGAGAGCATTTTGGCGTTTCAGTTGTAATGAATCGCTTATGTTTTAAACCATTTTTGCTTGAAATGGAATTTGCCAATTACATAAAACTCAGAAAGAATGACACATGTTTAAAAACCAGCTTAAGTTTTATTAAAACCTTTTATTATTTGTATTTTGTATTTTGCAGTATTTAGGTACTACTATATTTGTGTACTTACACTAAATATAAGTTTTAAATTATTTAATACCTTTATATTTCTTAAAAACACAATTTTTATCTATGTATTTTGTACACAATAATAAACTAATTTACTGTAACACATTTCTCACCTGAGCGGAAATGCCTCCTCAATCACTCTAGTTATCTCACTAACATTCACACTTGCAGCACAAGCAAACAGGTCTAGCGTACACAGGTCAAAGCAGCAACTGTTTTAGCAAATAACTGTTTTAAACTTGAGATTTATATAGTGATGCTAACTGTCTAATTATTACCAAAAGTGAATTACTTGTAATATGAGTGACTTTTTATGTGAACTTTGTTTCAAACTTTAATTTCCATTGAAATTTTATACTTAATTTAATTTCCAACAAGTAAACATGAAAAGTTCTTAGTAATTTCCTTATCAACGAGAGAATGTTCAGAGTCGTTTTGTAAACGACCCGAAGGATTTTCAAGTACAAATTAGAGTACTCGTATTAGGAGCGGACATAACAGTAAACTGCCAACTTCCCAAACCTCTTTCCCTTCTTTTTCATCTCCTGATTTTATTATAATGAGTTCATCTTGAAGTGTCTTTGTGGTTAACAAATAAAGTACTAGAATAGTAATTATTATGCTAATATTTATGACTAAGATTTACGATGCATTAAAAATTAGACGTTTGCTTTGTATATACAAACTTTTAATGTAATTCCAAATCAATTGAACTTTTATAAAAATAGTTAACAAAAAGCACTAATTATATATAACCCACTACTAGTTATATTATGTATATATTGTTGTTAGCAATATTTTGCCACGGAAACTTTGTTTGTTCACTTGGGACAAGAAGTTCAAAAAACCCCTAATTGTGCTGAGTTCGTAAAAAAGGGCCTTTGCGTTTGCTTCCGGAGTGACAGGATATTCAGGATTATAAGTTTTGGGGTAGGAGCTATTTTATGTCCATATCACATACGGAGGGATAGCGGGCTCTGTATTCCAGTAATGTCATTGTGGAAGAAGTCTAGTCATCGTCCACAGTAGACTAGACATATCGGTCAACTTTGTTAAAAGCCGCTCCTGTACGTGCATAGTTTTGTCCAGGTATAAGTGAAACATAGGGTAAACTTAAGATGTTAGTAAAGTTTGAACTTCAACTGGATACTTCATTTGTTAATGCTAATACAGAGAACTAATTTTCATCATAATCTTTTATTATACCTCCAAAATGAAGTATCACCTGATGTATGAGGTTTGTTTTTACAGTATTGTACCACTTCTTTAAAAATGGGTGTAAATAGTTTAAAACAAAAACTTAACATTTTTGGATGAGAACTTTAGCGCACCTCATATATCTACTTCTGTTTAATGTTCATTGTGAGTATAGTAATTTTCAATTAAAGTTATTAGCCAAGGCTGAAAACCATATTTATTAGGTATTTTTAGCGGCTAAGATAATAGCAAAATGTAATTGGATATACCTGATATCTCACTAGGTCCAGTAGATTGGATTCCCAAGGGTTGGATCAATTTCCTCAGGCTGGTGAACAACAATAGCTAAGATTAGGATTGCCGCACTACTGGATTAAATGGATTTCAACCGTCTGCATCAGCTGTAGTACTATAACGGATCAGTTTTCTGTAATTTTTATGTACTGCACAGTAAAAGTATTGCTACATCTTAATTCAATTACCACAATAAAAATATATTCCTTAAAATTAACTAAAAAAAATGAATTCTCAAATAAATAACATTACATTTTTTTACCCAAACGCTTTTGTCAAAAAATAACGAGTTTATTATATGCTACTGACGGAAAAACAATGGTACATTTTGGTAGCGAATATCAGCCTTTTCTTATACGTCTTGCGAAAAACAATGGCTTTGTTTTCTTAGAAATAGTAAGGTCCACACCAAAATGTTTTCATTAATATTTCTTACCCTTTTCTACTTTCGCATACTCAAATAAAGACACCACGTATGAAATTTTATACTTCAGCTTTGAGGTTATTGTAGCCCAGTAGCAGCTAACAGTTTTGCACTTATTTAATCAGTAATGTATGTGGATGGCAAGGATTGAATACAAGAACCTTTTCATTATACAATTAGGTGGAATGATTATGATTGAACGTGTAAAGTATGTTATCTGGACTGTAAAACATGCTGAGGTAAATTAATTTCGTACTTTTTTATTACTTAATTCATTGACATCGTTTACTGGTTTATTCCGTACTGATTTGAATAGTTATTAATACTGACTGATTATAATTATATGTGTGATTTTGTGGGTGACCTAAATATGAATTAACAGTGCGGCTCATTTGCACGTTTTGTGTAAAAGGTATGTTCAATTTGTTCAATGATTGCTGCATCGTGCAAAGCCACTGGCTGAAGTTTGAGATTGTGATTCAAATCAAATCAAATCAAATTATTTTTATTGTTGAAGACATTTACATGCATGACAATCGTCAGTGTACATTGAAAATGAACTAGCCTAGTTTCTAAAATAACTAAAGGTCCTTATCAATTAGAAAACAATTAGTACTATAATATTCCTTTTCAGATAACAAGCACTTTATCTTCCTCCTAAATGATATTGAAGTGTTGGCCTCCTTGAACCCAGATGGCAAGTTATTGAAAAATTTTATGCAAGAGTAAAGGGTTTGTTTTTCAAAGAATGTTGTTGAATGTTTTGGAAGAGTTAAGAAATTTGTACCGCGGAGATTATAATTTGACTGTTGTACTGGAAAAAGGTGTTTGTTTTTAAAGACAAATGTCAAACATTCCAGTATATATAGACTAGGAAACGTCAACAATTTATTTTGTCTAAAAATACCTCTACATGACTGAGAACGATTGAGTCCACATATCACTCTTATGGCTTTCTTCTGGAGGGTAAACAAGGCTTTAGTCTTAGTGGATTCATGACCCCATATGATCAAGCCATAACTCATGTAAGTGTAGAAGCACCCATAGTAAGCTGTCAGCAAAACATCTTTACTAGAGAAAGTAGCCAATCTTCGTAAGATGAACAGACTGCTGCTTAATTTTTTAATTACTTTGTCGATGTGGTTGTGAAAGGACAAATTACAATCAATTACCAGACCCAGAAAATCAGCGCTGGGACTAGGACTAAGACGAAAGTCGCCAATGACTATATCAGAAGAGTTTGCATCTTTTCGAGACGGTCTTAAATAGAATTCAACAAGTTTTGTCTTCTTTACATTTACTTGAAGTTGGTTTTTTCCAGCCATTGCAACAAAGAACTACTCTGAATAAATATATCAGTTTCTAGTCGCTCTCTGTTTCCATTGGAAATGCTGAAGGATGTGTCATCAGCAAAAAGACATAAGTTACCCATATTTACAGCTGTAGGGATATCATTCACAAATAAGAGAAAAAGTATAGGTCCGAGAACGGAACCCTGTGGCACACCTGTCGAAGTAGACAACTCCTTCGACTCGTATGTGCCCAGGCAATCCGAACTGTCAATATATGGAACAGCCACCACTTGTTTTCGGTTAAGCACAAAAGATGAAACCCAATCATAAGCCTTGCCTCTAATACCGACCTGTCGGACTTTTTCAAGTAACAAATTGTGAGGTACTACATCGAACGCCTTACTTTGGTCCAAAAACAGAGCAAAGGTATACCTGTGATCATCAAGCGAAGAAACAATCTCTGATACAAAATTAAATATTGCATCTGTAGTAGAAACACCCTTTCTAAACCCAAATTGTTGGTGACAGACCACCTTGTTCAATTCAAGGAAAGATTCAAGACGGATAAGAAAGAGCCTTTCCAAGACCTTAGAAAATGTGGAGAGTATAGATATTGGCCTGTAGTTTTCTGGGTCCTGATGATTTCCATTTTTAAACAAAGGCTTCACAATTGCTGTTTTGAGAGGTTGAGGAAAAACTCCAGTTTGGAAGGATGCATTTGTTAAATGAGCTAGAGGCACAGCCAAAAGTTCGGCACAGGACTTTCGAATTTTTGATGATATCCCATCTTTTCCTGAGGAGTTACTCGTGCGTAGTGATTTGATTACTTTCAAAACTTCAAATTCATCTGTTGGCGTCAAGTACAAAGAAGGACCTACATGCCCAGATGACCTATAGCACTCTACTGATGATGAGGGTTGTAACGAGTTCAGTCGTGTTCCGACCCGGCTAAAAAATTCATTGAAACCCTCAGACACAACACGAGGGTCTTGCTCTACAACTCCTTCCGGTGTCAAAAATGAAAATGGTTTAAAATTTTTTCTCTTTTTACTCGGATTTAAATCATTGATAATTTGCCATGCAGCCTTTTGAATGTTGTTGGAGTTTGATAATTTTTTTAAAACCAATTCCGACTTTGCAGACCTAATGCTGTCCCTGAATTCTTTTTTCAATTTTCTGTATTGCACTTTTAACGGATGATGAAAATCGAGATGCTTAGAAACAGAGTACAACAGTAACATCCTTTCTCTTAGGTTTAGAAGAGTTTGATCTAATGTTATCCTGGTCAGACCTGTGCTCTCATTTAGCCTAACTTGCTTCTCAGTAAAGGCCAACTTGTAATAATAAGAAACTTTGTTTATGAAAAGAAAAAACTTATGCGAAACATCATCGGTGTGAAGAATATCATCCCAAGTCTCATTTTTTGAGAAATTGTTAAAGATAAAAGTTTTGTTTTGTGTGCAAGATCTAACTTTTTTGTAAAGAGGAATTTCTGTTTTAATATAGTCAAACCCAAAGTCAGCAATTTGGGCATGATGATCGCTAAAACCAGTCACAAGAACAGCAGCATCAAATGTAGTAGGGTTTATGTTTGAAAAAATTTTGTCAATAGTCGATCTAGATCCACCATATTCCCTCGTGTAAGTTGTGATGGTTTGTAGGAGGCCGAAAGAAGACATTAAGTTAGTAAACTGCCTGGAATTTTTACTGTCGACCGAGACGTCAATATTAAAATCACCCACAACAATTATAGGATTATTGCGCTTTACAACTGAGTCAAGACAATTCGAGAAAGAATCAAAATACTCATTCAGCTCAGACTGGATATTCTTTGGTGGCCTATAAACAACTAGGATTATATAGTTCAAATTTTTTGCAGACACTTTAACGGAGGAGAGTTCACAAATTCCCTCCAAACAGAAAGAACTTACATCATGAGGCTGAGTTTGCAATGTATCCCTTGTCAAAATACAAACACCACCCTTCTGTAGGCCAGACCGACAGAACCCAGACGAAACTGAAAAGCCAGGGAGGCAGAAGGAATCCAGCACCGATTGCCTGAAAAAATGTTCCGACAGCTGATGACCAAGTCATCAGCTCGACCAAGATTTCGATCTGCTCAATTTTTGAAAGGAGTCCTTGTACATTTTGATGAATCAAGCGTAATGGACGTACGTTATGATGTTTAGAAGCTCTAGGGGGCACTAATGATGTGCCATTTTGAGTACAACAGTCAATTAAGGTACTTTGCCGCAAATGCGATTCTGCTCTAAAAAAATAGTTTTATCTGTTACGGTTCCGGAATACACAAAACTGGCCACGTCCACAGCAGAGCGCCTGGCAGGAATGGAAGACACAGTTGAGGATCGTTTACGGGATAAGGAACGGTCTGTAATCAGGATTGGAATTCGTTGGCAAACATCTGAATTGGAACCAGTTTGAGTTGTTTCTTCATAAAAGGATTCGGAGGATGGAAACTTCTGATTAATACACAAATTAGGTTTTTTTGATAAGGGAGAGGGTTGAGAAAAACAACACTTGTGGACATGGAGTCAAAATAACTATCAATGATTTGATCATCTATCCATTTAGTTTTATCCCATTCATTAGTTTGTAACACAGCTTGGGAGTTCAGCCTCTATACAAATAAAGTCATATCACCAACAGTGTGACGAAACATGATAGTTACTGCAATGCACTATAATCAGAAGAGCCTGAACAAAGTAGGCGGCAGCATCATTACAGGACTGTGCAAAAACAGTATCAGAGAATTGAAGGCGCAGAAGCAATCAGGCAGCGTGGAGCCAGTCCACGGTGTGTCAGGCAGCGACACGTGTTAGTCACAGGGAAATGTGGCTCCGGTAGAGGCGGGCGGCAGCAGTGTACAAGAGTGACGCGGCCGCCAAACAGCTGATCGGATTACGCTCCTCCGCCAATCACAGAAGCAGTTCAGAAATAATCAATTAAAAATGTCAGTCTGCTATACGATTGACTTGTCAATTTCGATTCGTTAGTCACACAACACGAATAACTTACAGTCTTTCCAGGAATATAGAAGCAAAAACTATGAACACCTCCAATTAAGTCACAGTATTAATAATTGTCACTGACATTAAAACCTATTAGTCCGCAGATATTAATCAATTAAACAAGAACGACACATCACAACGTCAATCCAAGAAAAGCAGGCCTGCCAGACTCCCATGATTCAACTATGATATTAACGTAGGTTGAAGAAATCGTGGCTACTAAGTACGTCATGAATCTTGCATATTAAGGGAAGCAGAGCAACCTACTATAGTCGATTCCACGTTCACCGTGCAGTTCAGGTTTTGCTAGCCCGCTTGTATACTGAATAATTAATCTGAATTGCTACTGTGAAGACAGTTTCTGGCACCATTATTTGTCTACCGGCGTAGAAATTACATACGCCCGAATTTGAGTGGTGTTTATGGCCAAGAAAATAGACCAACAAATACAGTAATTTCATTGTATTACTCATTTAGGAATCACATTTTTAGTATAAGTGTTATTAATTTTATAACAGTTGGAATATAAACAGTTCAGATTTTGTACTTGTTTTACCGTATATAATCTTTAAATTTTTATTCCTTAATACCGCGATTTAATTCCATTCTAATTTAATTAAAAGGTTAACAGAAGTACTTAGTTTATAGTTTCAAAATTTAAGAATTTAATTTATTCATGAAAATAAGTGGTATTTCATCTCTTAAGTAACTTTTTATTGGCTTTGTGAGGTCATAAAATTCCTTTCTTGGTATCATTGTAATCTTTGGGTAATTTACTGTTATTTATTTAATCATTTTTACACACGTTAGTGAATACAATGATTGTAAAATGTTTTATATTTTTACTGGTTTTACAAAAAATGATTCAATGGCTTATCAGAGCCGCGGAAGTGAGTGAGAGGACAAAATATAATAATACTTGTCAGAGTTTTATTAAAATGAGATACAGTTCTTCGCAAGTAAACTTTAGTTTGTAAAATATTTATGGATATTTTTGTGAAACGGATTAAGTTAAGCTTAATGAAAAATGGTAATAACACCTTTGTTTGCTGTTTAATCAAATTTATTTTTACCGGTGGTATAAACACAAGACGCACTTTCCAATACCCTACCCTTACCACGGAGCATTATCCCTTATCATAAATATGGTCTGACATGAACATCTAAAAGCTCTTTCTTGGTTATATTTCGTACATTTCCAAGCCAGACATTTTCTGAATACATTTACTTAGTAAAAAATCATATCAAAGCAGAATATCAGTAGAATATCTTATAGATACAAATTATCATTATAAAATAGGTTACAATGGTATATTTTGCATGTTCCCATAGCAATATTCGTAACTGCATGCTTTGCAATATTAAATTATATAACAATTAAAACACAGATACAACGAGAACTATCAAAACTATGTTATAGGTCAAAAATCAAATTCAATTAATCTTACATAGAACTATATTTTGTATGATAATTAACTTGTACAATAAAGTTTGATATTAAAATAGTGACATTCTTGTATTTATGTGTATATCTTATTATTTCTGGAAATTACAAATAAAAACTTTGCATTCCCAAACATGTTAGATACACTATTTAATTATGGTTTGTAAATTGCAACTTAATAAACGTAATTAATAAGCATTTTTTGCTTATTAAAAAAAACATTAAAAGCATCCTACGTACTTTCATGTATGTACGAGTACTTCACACAGGCTTCACAGAAGTTTCATGCAGCATTTCATACCTATACCGTACCTATTTTTAAGAGGTTAAACATACACATGTTAAAATGGTAGTTTAAAATGTTAAATGTTCTCAGTTAGTTTAAAAATTTATTTATCCTGCGTTTTAATCGTTATAATAATTGGTAAAACTAACAAAAAGTTTTCGAAAACGTTCACCAAAACCCCATGGAGAGACATGCACCATCATCCAATTTAATGTTCATAGAAATGAAGTTTCAGATTGACTTGATTAACTCACACATAAATTTGTGAGTAAATTCACCAAAGAGCTACACAATTTGCAGTAAACAGTTTCATAGTATGATTTCACAGTTCATTAGCTAAACACCTTATTCACTCGAAGCCTAGCAATATAATACTTAAAACGTTCTTTTACATTAAATAAACATACGTTGGCTGAGCGTCCGCAAAGCCTAATACTCGAGGATATGTCTGTATATAGGTATGCCTGTTCACATAATATCTCGAGAACATACAGATCTTGAAATTCTCAAACAGGACTACATACCATGAAAATAGACGTCTTGTTTATGAAAATTTGACCGACAATTCTAATCTTATTCTAATGGTTATTAAAACTCGCGAATTAAACGTTCCACACTCCAGCCGCTATATTTCTTGCCGTACTGTCAAACCAACTGACCGACTTTGCTAGCCCCATATACGCTGTATTGGCTCGTGGTCACTCCATCTTATTCTCTCATCCCTGGTATTGATAATAAAAATTAAATCTATAAAAATATTCAAAATCGGTTCTTGATGTAATGCAAAGTCTCTTGGTTTTGAGCATTTAATTTTTGTAAATTATGTTGCTATACATCAGAAGTACAGGACAAAAATATTTATTATTGAACGCAAAGTTTAATGGAAATGTTTTCAAAGTTGAAAAAGTATCCAGTTCGAGTAATTTCAACTATTTGTCATTGCTTTACAATCGATTAAGAACTTAAATAAGAAACCGCTATAAGTAAATTACACTTTTATACAGTAAATTGTTTCCCACAATATGTTTTGTTCAGAGAAACGTTATTGGTTCTATGTAAAGTAATTTAGACGTTACTTTACATAGAAATTATTTATATCAGAAAACACCTCATCTCTATCCACAAGTTGTCAGGTTAAACGTGTCTCTATCATATGATGCGGTCCAATCAAACTTTGTCGATTTACAAACATTCAACTTGTTCTATTATGACATGTATTCGCACACCTCCGTCCGGAATACTTTTGTAAAAACATTACAATTCTGTTATAATAAACTATTGAATCTAATATAAATTTGTAACAGAACCTTTGAACTGAAACCAATACTAACAATATCTTTCTTTAAAAATACTAATATTTTACTATACTATTACTATAGATTAACCAAAAGTTAAAGCTAAAACTTTCTTTATTCGATACCACTGACGAGTAAATGTTTGCATTATTTATATGTTTGGCTTAGGGCTAAAGAAAACGGATTTTAATAATTAATAAACATGGTTCAAATAATGATGTCTCTCTTTGCAACAGTTACAACTTTTAGTCCAAGCATATTATTAAATATTGATTTCCCTACTATCATTTTAAGTTTTCCATGCGTCTATTATAATTTTGAATCAGGAGAAATGACGATTTGTTTTCTCTTAAATTATACAAATGTAACTTTAAAATATAATGGAATATAATACCCAGATTAATTAGGTTTATTACACAATATAATTAAAAACTGTTAACTAAATTGTATTGTATATAATATATAATATATTTGCCTTGCATTATATTAGTGGTATAACTTAGTGTTATCTCTTTTTCACTCCTTCTGTGTATTGCTATCCAGAATGATATGAAAATGCATCTGGAGGTAAAGATGAGATAATAAATCCAACTGCAGTAGTTAAAACTATAGCACACTCAGGTGCAGTCCTAGATTCTTGGTTTAATATGAGATATATTATAAAAATTTATTAGATAGTAATTATTAGATAGTATTTTTACTGCTAAAAGATAATTTTATATTGCAGCCTGATGGACATTTAGAACCGTTTATACTTGTAAAAGTGTAAAATGGTGATTAGTTGACTTTTCAATATAAAAATGTCCACCCTACAAAATAAAGGTATCCATTAAAAAGAAGAAATTGAACAAACCTTTTGGACCGTGTTGAATGGAAAATAATATCAATGCCTTGGAATGAAGTAATAACTTGCAAAAACAAGCTCAGTCACGTCAGAGAGATAATTTATTTCCCATTCACATCTTGTCGCTTTCGTAAAAGTTGTTTTCGTTCACTGTTATTATAAATTAAGTGCTTCGAGACAGAATTACAGAAATGTTCTTCTCCTTTATAATTGCATTATGCTAATTGATTTTTAATAGAATACGAAAGGATACTAAAGTATGGTAGGATATTAAAGTGAAGAAACATAAAGTCAATATTACACAAAAAGTCGCGAATGCAGTATACTGAACATTCTTTCAAAGCTTTACACACTAGACTAGACAACATAAGCCACGTATCTCTTGATTCCTTCTTATTAAACTGTTGTGCTACTTTGTGTAGTTTATTTGATAACCTTTTAGTGATATATGATATATTGTAGTAACAAAAATTGATATGTGTTGGTGTTTTTAATTGTAACGGTTAAGTGATGAATAACTTTGATATTCATGTAATGTAGGTTAAAAATCTATTAAAACTTTTACTAA
Organism: Homalodisca vitripennis; assembly: GCF_021130785.1. Lineage (NCBI taxonomy): Eukaryota > Metazoa > Arthropoda > Insecta > Hemiptera > Cicadellidae > Homalodisca > Homalodisca vitripennis. The sequence continues at coordinate 204,648,431 of NC_060207.1, forward strand.
ATTTGCATTAACTGCGGCCCAATACAATAATGTTCATATACTTCGTTCATTTCTCTTAAATAGCTATAAGAAGTTACTCAATAAGATTTCGAAGCACCATATTATGACAATATATATTGGTGTGCAGAAACACTGTTTACTTCACATTAGAGATTTTCGTACAACTATACTAATGTTATTTGTTTTAAACAATCGTTATTCGAATTGTACAAAAATAATATTTAAATTGATTGAATTAGAACGATTTTATATTTAAGTACACTACATTGTAGACCGTTACTGAGCTTTTCAAGAAACTTGCCATTTTATTGATTCAAGTATCGCTACATTAAAGGGGAACAGTGAGAAAATCGGCAGGAACAAAAAAAGTCTCCATCACAAGTGCAATTTCTTAATCCTTCTTAATTGTATAAGTGATTCATACCTTTCGTGTCAAATGTCTGGTGGCCAAAAATCCAACTGCAACGTTTTAGCTCAGACGGATTCCTTATTATATCAATCCTAATAGATGTGTTTAAAATAATTTAAAATCTTTAATAGTACAGCGTATTCCATTTAACTGAAGCTTTTATATTTAAATATTAAATATAAAAATATAAATATAAATATAAAAATATTAAATATTAAATAAACACACATTGTCTGTGTATTAAAAGCCTTTGTATTCTAAATATTTTGGCTAAGAAAAAAATGTTATTATCTTCCCTTTGTTTCAAAGTGACAGTCTTAAGTGCATAGAACCCGGTAGCTTTTTGGTTTTTTATTTCCATTCCTATGATAAGAAAACATCTAAATCATGGTTTTCGGTACTTCATGACAAGAGGTTTCAAATTATATCACAAATCTTTCTACAAGTATAAATTTTACTTTATTGTAATATTAAAATGACTATTACCCAAAAATGTCATATTAAGGAAACGTTTCTGTCGTAAAAAAGTGACAAAATTTCACATTTAAAGTAGTTTTTAATCTTTAATATTATCAAAATTGAGGCAAATAAACTGTATTTGAGGGTACCGAGAGGTTTAAATTTTATCTTTACAATTAGTCAGGCAATTTTCCTCTTAATTCCTCTAAAAAATAAAATAAGATATATAAAAGCTATAAGTACTACGTACAATCATTGCGGTATCATTACGATATATTGTGGAGGGTCAAGAATACCAGTGTATGAATCATTCTTTATAGATCTTCACTTACTGATCTTCAGAAGGACTAAAAATCTAACACATTCTATTGTGATAACGATTTCCTTATCATACATTTTTTTAAATTTGTACTTTCTTTTATTATTTGTTGTAATTTTATATGTACAGTGGTAGTACTGATACCAGGCTGTAAAAGCCCATACAGGGAATTACAAGGAGGAACGTCGTGTTGCGAAATTTATTTTTTCTTGATGGAACACACTACAGGGAGGTGTTTGGCTTGATTACTGTGTGGAATTAGCAGACCCTGAGTCTTGCAGTGTATGCATTCGAATAAGCTTAAAAAATATTTTATTTTTGTAGTTGCTACATTTTACTTTGATTCATTATCAGAAACCCACTATAATATATCTGACTAATCTATGGTTATTTGACAGGACAAAGAACTTATGTTTAGATAATGATGGATTAAAAGTGGATATTAAGATAGTTGAATTAGGGCTTAGACCGTTAAAAAAGACCTGTTAATCAGAATTGAGAAAAATTCGCGTTCATTTCAATCCCGTAAGTGCTAGGAATATTATTGGGAACATTTTTAAGAACAGGTAGAAAGTACAAAATTAAAAAATGAAATAGAAAATTCAAAAAACTAAAGTATTGAACAAATTAGAAATTTTTTAATAAAGAGTCACAGTGTTCTTTTGTAAATTTTCAGCCTAAGACATGTGTATTTAAAATTTCACCTTGTAGGACATTGGGAAGTTGGAAAATAGTTATTTAATTATTGCAACTCCATTGCAACCTATATTGATTTTCATAAAAACGCTTTTCTATTTTATTTATATGCTGAGGTACCTATGCATTAAATTTTATCTTTCTAGGACTGCAGTAAGTTTAAAGAGAAAATATAGGTTTAAAAACCTATTTTAACCCATATGGGTAGTTGATCTGGAAGAAATATGTCCTTTTCTGTTGAAATGTCTGCTCTGAAACAAAAAAATTAAAATTTTATCGTAATGGGACATTGGGAAATTGAAAAAGAAAAACGTAGTTCTTCTAGGATTAGTTACCCCCTTTCAACCCCTATGAATATTTTGTCTTTATGGAACTTCTTTATTTGTATTATTTATCTTATCAGACATACTTGTGCCAAAATTCTACTTTCTATTATATGGGAGATTAGCGATAAGTGAGTGAGGATTTTGCATTTAATATAATTATAGAGATAATGGAATTATCGTTTCCAATTCTTGATATTGCAAAATGCAACGATTACATAAGTATGCGCACAATGAAGGTTATACTACAATATTACAGTATCGTAACATATGAGTACATCATGTAAATGAAGATAAAACTATTTGAATTAATTTTGAAAAGCTCTTCGTATTATAATTAATATAGTTATTTAAAAATCTTGCTGCTAATGAATAAGTATTCAACTCATTAATACCAAGCACAATCCAATACAGTATTTGTTGCGACAGTATTATTAACGACATTTTATGTAATATACCAAAATGGTAACAATTCCACTAGAAGTACAAAAAATAACAAAGAGCTCTTCCGTGTATCAAATATGAGTCACGCCACTGTCGCCGTGACATTACGTAATTGATGTGTGCATTAGCTTATTGGACCGTAAAACTGCCACAGCAGTGTAAAAACGTTAGGCGCTGGACACCCTTTTTCTTTACTTCCCTTACATACTTTCATGACGTACCTATCTAAGTATCAATAAAGTACAAGTTTTAGCGTTTTACTCGTGATGTGATTAGGAGGCGTTTTTCAGCACAGTTAAGCTTCAAATGGTAAAACGATTGAACGTTACAAGTTAACCAAAAATGGTAAGGAAGCTCGACTGCAACAAATCAACATGCATCAGATCAAGAAGTTTTGAATTTACTAACCCTTCAAAAATAGAATTATCTATTGTATTTTAATAATCTATTACTATCAGTTGATTCTTTTAAAAGAGGTTAAAATATAAATAAATATGTTTTATTTAAAAGATTTCCAGTAGTATTTACGAAATATAAATGTATCCCTCAGTTTAGTCTAAAACATGAAAAAATGGATATAAATTTGTGCTGTGAGGCGTTTTTCAGCATAGTTACGCTTGAAATGGTGAAACGATTAAATAATAAGAAGTTAAAAAAATGGTAAGGAAAGCTCGACTTAAAAAAAATCTGCTTTAAGAAATAAAAAGTTTTGAATTTATTAACCCTTTCAAAATAAAATTACCTATTATATTTCATTAGTTGATACATTTAAAAGAGGTGAAAAGATAAATAAATATGTTTTATTAAAGATATTCCTCGTAGTATCAACAAAATATAAATATATGCCTCATGTTTCTTACAAAACATGAAAACGATATGATTTACGATATAGGATATACTCGTAATTTGATGCTGTGCCAGTAATCCAGGCTACAAAGTTTACCAAGCTTTAAACCTATAGTGATGGTCTAATCAACTCCGAAGAAATCCAACTGGATCTGCAATATATATATATTATTATTGTAAAGCGAATTCTATTTACTATTCACCGACTATTGTGGTGATTTTTAACAGATCTCTGACTTATGCTGCCAATTACGCGAGCAAGCCTGAGAGTAGAAGGTCGTCTGTGTTAAGAACTATGAAGCACAAGATCAGGAAGATGACCTAGATGATTATGAAACACAAGAAGCAATATACAAAACCAGCGTCTGATTGAGAAATACAGAAATCTGTATTGTAAGTAAGTGGTGAGAAAAGTTCCAGCTAAGTGAGTCTAAAACCTTTGCTGTATGTGTATCAAACCTATTTGACGTATTGTACAGGAATTTTTCACTAATCAGTCTTCAAGAGGTATGATTGACGTACTTGTCGTAATGTATTTAATTACTTTTGTTGTATTATATATATATATATATATATATATATATATATATATATATATATATATATATATATATATATTATTACTTTCAGTTAATCTTTTAATAATTAAACCTTGCTACATTTGAATCATGCTTGGGATTGTCATGAGTAATATGTTATTTTGTTTTTATAAGACAATAAGCTGAGAAACCTCTCATCGCACCTAGTCCTAGAAGGATCTTTGCTTGTTTCCGGAGTAACAGGATATTCAGGATTGGAAGGGTTGAGGGTAGGGGCCGCCTCCTGTCCAGATCTATGGCAAGAGATCTATCTCTCTGCCATGTCACCTTCCAAGAGGTCAGGAACAACTCTGTACAATACGCGCGCTGAAGGTTCGGCCCAGTCGTTGCCCTTCTAACCAAATAAAAACATTGACTCTCCAATGATTCGTCACGGACGGCAATGTTAATTCTCGCTCGACAATCAACTTATGGTTAGACCAACTTCTTGTACAAATAAAATTCTGAAACTTCGCAGATCTATTTTCCTGTTTATGCCAAAGCTAATGGATGTATTAAGTTTCAATGTCTTATTACTTTTCTTCAATAAAATATATTTTAAAATTAACTGTGCCAAAATTGTGATACAAAAAGTTTGTATGTGAGGATTTGTTTATTATTTGGTCAGAAAGCTTTCACCAGCGGGAAAGTTTTTCTGAATGAACTGAAGTTAATTTTAGATGTAAATTTTTTCAGATACATAGTTTAGGTTAGCCGTAACTTAGTCTGAAGTGGAATGTATCACCGACACCGAGCCTGGCTTCTCGTAATTTTTCCTCGAGCCACTTTGGAAACGTATCGGGCGATTATACCGACTGAGATGATGAATCAAAACAAAACTACTAAAACTTGTAATATAACCTTAATAAATATTCAGAGTGCAGCGGGCCAAACATTGGCGGATGTCTGCAGAACAGTTTATATATCGGGCAATCCACCCGTCCCCCGCCATAGTCCGCTCGGTTGACTCGGAGCCGAACCTTCAGCGCGGGTACTGTACCAGACTATCCAGTGAAAGCGGGTAGGAATAGCAATCCATCGTTTCCAGGCAAGAAAGTCACTTGAGGAAAGCTATAATCCCCAAGACACGCCCTCATACATAGGGCATAGAGTAGACCTATCGATATGTCATTACACACCAATTTATTGATATTTGCGATTAGTGACGTGCCACTCCTGGATATCCATAGGGTTGCCCACCTTTAAGTATACACATAGGTTTTGCTGCGTTAAAGCTTATCATAACGTAGAATTACATCAGTAATTTGAATCTCCTCTAAAGCTATAAAGCTCATTCAAAGCAATTAGTTTGCATAAGAGACAAAAATTATATGTAATCAGGGATTCGTAAATCATACTTATGACCATTTTCTCACAAATGGAATCTGCAGAATACACCTCGTTAGCAAGAAACCCGCATCCTTTAAAGAGCGAAATTATTCATTTGGCGAAGCTCTCATTTGTGTAATTTTGTGAAACGAATGAAGTCTTCTTTTAACTACGGTTAAACGTGGTGCTTGATGAATGACACCACATTGGTACTGATTTCAAACAGTATTTTTCTTTTTGGAAATACACGTAGGTAAATGCATAAAGTACATTTCTGTATATATGAGTAGTTTAATCCACTCAGTAAAAGAAAATGAGGCGTTTCGCCTGTTTTCTTCGTATTTAATCGAATTTAAAATATGCAATTTAACAAAATAATAAAAAGATGTACATCATTGTGAGGAATATGAATCATCTAGATATATTTATATATTTACAAATTTAGGAATCACTATAAATAATAATTGTTATAAAACCCTTAAGAAGTTTATTATTAGGGTTTTTAAGTTTAAAATAAATATTTCATGATAATATAACAAAAATTTTCCTTTATTAAATGTTTTCTTAAACGTTCCAGCATTAATGGTAATTTATACTTTCATACTATAAAACTTTAATTATATAAAATAAATATTAATAACTTTACGATCATAGTTAATTAACTGTAATAAAATGTTTGTGTGTGATTAATGCCTAGATGTAAAATATATTTTTATTTAAAGATTATTAAGGTATTTAAATAAACAGATTTATATTTCACTGAATGAAATCCAAGTTGATCAAACCATGTAAACACAGACGCGTTTACAGCAATATTTATTCAAGGATTTACATAATTAGATTACTGTTTTGTGAGGTCCGAGATTTAATATAATTATATTTCTGTAAAACAGTAGTATTAAAAAACCTAGTTCAATAATTATAATATTAGGACGTATTAGACCTAAACCTGATTTTAATTAATACGCTGTAAAATAATATAAATAAAAACTTATTTTCACATCAATACTTAGCATTGACTAAGTTTTGTAAGTTACTTTTTATCGCTTTGTAAGGTAATGGGCTATTTTCGACAAAGTTCAGATCTGCAAAGTCATCGTTTTCCTGGTAGCTATGTCAGCTGATTTTCCCTCTCACAATCATTAGTTTCCATATGTAAACAGTTATTTTTCTACTTAAACAATATTTTCACTGTATAAATAGAGTGATTTCATTATTCGTTTTGGCAGACCTATGAAATTGTGTAATATTACAAAAATTATATCCAGTATATCCAGAAAAAAGTTGTCTGCCGTGTAAAACAGAATGTATAAGCACATAATTGTGTTATTGTACTAAAATATTTAAGTATGATTGAGAAGCTATTTTGTTAACATAATTATTATCGTACAACATAAATCTTTTGACATTGCGATCTTAAACTGACACTTTGTTTTGTATATTTCATTAAAAAATAAATTTTTATTCACTAGAACTTTCTGAAATGATATATTGATGGTTTAAAGTTGTTGATATCCTAATAAGCTTATTGCAACATACGATAGGTACGTTTCATTGCTCCAGTTCACCGAAAAAGGTGCCTGTGGAACAACGCCAGTTACTTCAAGAGTAGCCCACAAACTGTTTTTAATCACGTCATAGTCACGTACCGCATATGAGTTAAATCGCTCTAGCTCATCAAACTTTGCCTGAGGAAGTAAAAAGAGTTATAGCAAGACTAGAATCACAAATTGTTTTCAATTATCTCATTGTCACGTTCCGTAAATACGTTTCATCGTTCCAGGTCACCAAACAGTGGCTAAGGAAATGTAGAGAGTTACTGCAAGATTAGAATAACAAACTGTTTTCAATCAACCGATTGTCACGTTCCGTAGATAAGTTTCATCGTTCCAGTTCTCCAAACACTGCCTCAGGAAATATCGTCAGTTACTGCAAGACTAAAATCACAAACTGTTCTCAATTGTGTCATTGTCCACGTTCTGTAGATAAGTATCGTCGGTCCAGTTTAACAAATAGTGAACTTACCAAGATCACCACGCTTTATCAAATGTGAGTAGTGTTTTCCCCAAGTTTTCAATTCAATTTCAATTCAATTCAATTCAATTCAATTCAATTCAAAAAGATTTATTTCCAAAAATTTACAAAATAAACTTTATAAACATTCAAGGAAATTGACACCCACATAGGCTGAAGCCTGTGCGTGGGTGCGAGCCGTTAATGTAACATAATATAATATACAATATTGAGGAGGTTCAAATTAAAATGACATTTTTTGGTCTGGTACATTATGACGAGTATGGAGTATTTTCATTGGTAATAATTGGGTGAGAGGAGTCCAAAATTTAATAATAAAAATAAGGGAAAGTCTGTAATATAAAATAAACAAAAAAATGCATGTTGTGGTTATGGACATAATTCTGCTCTAACGAGAGAGCCAGCCCGACGAGAAAACGCGTTCCAGTACGACCGACGCACCACATCCGCGAACTGGGCCACCGCCAGCGACCACCGCCCCGGCCCAACGACGACTGCTGTTCATCAACACCAGCGGTCTGTGATTTGGCAAACCGTCCAGCAGCCACCGCCGGGCCCAACAATAGCCACCCGCGAAGGCCCAACCAACAGACAAGGCGCGGAGGATGTGATTAACTGTAAGATAACGGATAGTGGATTGTTTGTCAAGGTCAGTAAAGAGGTCAAGGTAGGCTTATCTGTATCCCGAGACTATGATGCTTTCGGCCGCGTCTTTGCCAATACTAAGTATCCAGCCATGCACTCTCTTTTTATAAGAGCTTACAGAACATCCTCCAGAGTTTCTCAAATAGCTCGGAATATTCCTATATAATATATGCGCAATATAAAATGGACTTGTTGTTGAAAAAGACCTGTTTAGCTGCAGTGGCTGTATTCCTATCGATTCTGCGGTTCGTGTAGAGTATGTATGGGATACATTGTTAAAAATTAATCTCGGTTGTTTGAATATGTAGAGTAAGATGGTTTTTACATAAAGCTGTCTTATGCTGAGAACTTCAAAAATATTAAATAGATCATGTGTCGGAAACCTAGTACTAACTCCAATCGCGGCCTTTAAAATTGATTTTTGGACTATATATAATGGTTCCAAAGTTGTTCTGAGCGCTCCACCCCAAGCAACAATACCCCCCAAAAACAAAGACTGACAGTACGCAAAATAGACAAGTTTTATTTCAGAAAATGTTAGTATTCCGTGTAATTGTTTGAATCCAAATATGTATTTCCGAATTTTGTTTTTTAAATATTCAACATGGGCAGTCCACTTCATTCTCGTATCAAATATTACACCTAAATACTTGTATTTCTCCACTTTTTCAATCTGTTCGCATTTGCAAGTTGTATTAATGCAGCTGCCGCAAGTGTGAAGAGTAAGAGAATTAAAATGTGGGTCTGATCTCTGTGTTTGTGAGATTGGCATGAATTTAGTTTTTGAAACATTCAGAGATAAAATATTTTGATCAAACCACTTTTTAAGAACAGACAAATCATGTAACGCATTGTTATAGACATCGTCCCAGTTTTTCCCCCGACATAAAACCACAGTGTCGTCGGCAAATAAAAAACACTGGCCGGATATATTTAACTTGACAACATTGTTTATATAAACAAGAAAGAGAATTGGTCCAAGGGTACTTCCCTGAATAACACCGTAATCAATGGCCCTCTCCCCACTGTCTACCCCACAAACCGTGACAAACTGTTTGCGATCAGAGAGGAAACTTCGGAACCAAGATAGGGATAGCCCTCGACAACCTATGGATTCCAGTTTGTGTAATAGTTTACTTCTGTCTACGGAATCAAACGCTTTTGCAAGGTCCAGGAAGACTAACAAACAACGATCATTGCAAGTGATAGCATCATTAATGTTTTTTGATAAAGCAAACAAAGCGTCTGAAATGTTTTTTTCCTTTCTAAATCCATACTGGAAATTGTTAAGAATAGATTTTTGATTCAAATACTGAACAAACTGACCTTTTACAACTTTTTCAATTATTTTAGAAAAAATACTGAGCAATGAAATTGGACGAAAATTATTTTTGCACGTGACATCATTAGACTTATGAAGAGGAATGACTTTAGCTGTTTTAAATTCGTTTGGAAAAATTCCTGATGTAATGCTTAAGTTAACAATGTGCAATAATGGTTTTACAAAAATATGTACATTTTCCTTTAACAGAGAAGCAGACACGCCATCATAGCCCGGGGCAGAGCCACCTCGTAGACTGTTCACAGTATTCAGTATGTCAGCTTCAGTAACCGTGTGCATTACAAAGTCAGTGTCAGTAGTAAAGTCGCTGTCGTTCACTAATGGAGTCCCACTGTCGTCAATGGCCGAGGCCAGCTGCGATCCAACCTCGGAGAAAAACGCGTTAAACTCGTCGGCCACTCCCTTCACTTTATTTAGGTTCAACTCTCCCTCAAAGTTTTTCAAATATTTTGTGATAGGGAAGGAATCTTTCTTTGTTCGTCTGCCAGCAATTTCGTTGACTGTTTCCCAAAAAACTCTAGGATTGTTTGACGATGAGTTAATTTTCTCTCTGTAGTACCGTTTCCTTGCACTTTTTATTAGATGATTTAAATTATTGCGATAATTTGAAAAATAGCGTTTCAAATCGGTATTAAAGGGCTGTTTTTTAATTTGTTTACTCAATTTGTCGCGTTTTCTTATTGACGTGATGAGGCCTTCCGTTATCCAGGGTTTAATTTTTTTCTTTTTGGATGAACATTTGTTTGGAGATTTTTTAGAATTTTCAACGATAGAAGAAACAATTTCCCGAAAACACCGAGAGCTCTCTATCACATCGTTCGTCCCAGTCACAGAATCCCATTTCTGTTCGCGGAGGAGAGCGGTAAATTTGTTCTTATCTACGAACCCACGACTAACTGTAGGATCGCAGCGAGCCTCAACCCCACCCTCCACAACCTGTATAGTTAGTAAAGTACTTGAGTGGTCAGTGATGTCAGTGCGCCAAACCCCGGCCCTTACCTTATCAAAGTCGTCATGGTCCACAAACACGTGATCAATACAAGTCCGGCTGTCGTCAGTCACTCTGGTCGGCAAGTTTATACAGTTTACAAACCCATGTCCACACAAAGTATTCAAGTATCGGTCTACATGCAAGTTGTTTTGTAATATGTCTATATTAATATCTCCAAGAAAAATGTATGTTTTATCTTTCGTTTTCCTTTCGTAAAATCTGTCCAGTTCTTCAATGAATATGTCTTTGTTACTGTCATGTGTCCTGTATACCGCCAGTAAGCTAAATATAGTTTTGTGAAAAGTAAAGTCAACAGTCAATCCGAAAACGTCACCAATCACTACCTCCGTTACAGTAGCTGATAGTCCCTTTTTCACGTATATAAGTGTCCCATCGTTCCTGTTTAGTTTCTGTATCGTGCGTGCAACATCGTAACCGTCTAAATCAAAGCAAAAAGCGTCCCCGCCCAGCCAGGTCTCCATCAAAATGATGATGTCAAACTGAAAGTTGAGTGCCTCGAGTGACACTAATAAATTATTGAAATTTTTAAAATAACTCCTTATATTTAAATGAAGGAGTTTCAATCTATTGATATCTTCAAAAAGTACATGATTACAGACATCACGTGATTCTTCAAACTCCTCGCACCCAACCCCATCATAAACATTTGCATCACCTTCATTTACTACCATTAATAGTAAGTTACTTAATCAAAATAGTACAAAGATAAATAATATTACAATTGAAATGAAATGGAAAACTATAACTATCTCCTCCGATCAAACACCAGGCTATTTACGTCCTACCCAAAACAATAACTCTGTGGTAAAAAGATCTATCTTTATCAATGAATTAACATAATGACATCATGTTGACATAGTTACAAGGAATAAATACATTTAAAAAAACTGATTAATTTTAAAGCCCATCGTGCAGAAAAAAAATGGTTATAATGTGTGAGTGAAAATATATCCAACTACCAATAAAATATTGAATATGCAGTTTCGAGTAAAATACATTCATGGTGTTTGATCAATGAAAATCAACTACAACTATTTAGCATGATAATTTTAGTGTTATACATATCAGTTATAATTAATGAAAAATAAGTTGGTAAACCAAAGTTATTTTTGGAATGTTAGATCATAAATTAGCTGTGCTGTTATTATTTCGGAAACATTGATTTGAATTACCTGTATATTGAAGTCTTGTAACTATGGGACAATAAATATAAGCTTGTAATTGTTAAAAAAAAGAAAAAAGAAAAACAGCTGCAATTCATACACAACAACTTAAAATGTTCTGATACTTTTTATTCAAGCTAAACAAAACTAAAAATTTTAAAATGAAAATATATCAAATGTTTTATCACTAGGCGTACTGCACCAGTTTGGTTTCTTGAAACAGTATTCACTTAGACAGTTGGAAAAAAACATTATTTGCATTGCTTTAATAATCATTCAACTATTCACTTTAACTTAACATATTAATTTCGAAATTTACATCCTCAGATAAAAAAAAAGAATAACAAGATTCAGTTTTACATTACTTTAGGCCTACTTATAATTTGCTACTCAGAGCATCGGGACGATTTAAATAGTACTCAGCGCCCATACGAATAAAAATATTGGAGCCTAGGATATATGACTTAATTTAAATCTAATTTATTGGATATCTAATTGTAAAATGAAAAATAAAGCACTTGAAAAAAGAAACTGACTGCCATCTTATTCCTAAACTACAGCTACAAAAGTGTACATATGTGATTTTTTTTTTCGATTTGATATTATGTTCCTAAGCACAATGAAAAATGAAAAACTCTTTAACAACATTCAAATAAGCATACAAATTCCAAATAAAAATTTGGATATAACACTTGATCTTTAAGCTGATGAGAAAACAAGATAAAATTAAAGTTCTCATGACTTACAGTTCTATTACTCAGAAGCGAGCAGTTTATCCAAGTCCGAGTGGCCACTTATTCTGACGGCCGGAGCTCCATCCACTTTTCGCACCAGCAGCTTATTGTTTCCCCCCCCCCCCCACCCCCCCCCCCCCCCACCCCCCCCCCCCCCCACCCCCCCCCCCCCCCACCCCCCCCCCCCCCCACCCCCCCCCCCCCCCACCCCCAGATATCTAAACCGTAGCAGTATCAGTGTAATCTCCCCAAGTTAAAATCTAGGGCTGATACGGTTAATAAACAAGCAACGAAATGCAGATCGGTTATTGTAGACCTTAGACAGACCGGAAAGCAAAGGAATACATCTGAACCGTCAACTCTTGGGCTAATAACAAACACCCGACGATTGACAGAATAGAGACCACCTGGTTATTGTTTGTGGGCAAGTCAAGAGTTGAGTCCTAATTAACAAATTCCTCAACAAGAGTGATAACATTCTGTCACATGCTCCTTTTGATGCACACAACTTCTAATCGCGTTGTGTTGATGTGATTGAGAAGGCGCATAAATACTAATGTTAAGATCAAGTAACTACTTAATAAAATTTGATACGTCCACTTGAATGCCCAAAAAACATTGACTTAAAATCCAAAAAAACCTAAAAATACTACTCTTTTTTTAGTACGATGAAAATGTATATCAAAGGGGTCAAATTTATTAAAATTATTCATTTAACAGAGAATAATTATTTTATATTTATTTTTAAATTCCAGTATAGAGGGCTCCCCAGCAACAACCACGAACTTTCCTAGATTAGGGCCTTTTACTAAAGACGTTTTAATAGGTTCGTAATCAATAATCTTTAATCGTCAACCAACCTTTTATCAAAATCTTGACTCTTTAATAAGGCTACAATTAAAAATCCAATTTAAAACACAATCAATATCAAAAAATTTTTTATCCCTTAAAAAATGAAAACCATGTTGTGGAATAACAGACATTCGATGAGGTTAAATACAACATAATTTATAGCCATAAAACTCATTTAAATGTGTTACTATGTCCCCCATATTCAAAAACTTCAATAAATCACGAAACTTTAACCTCAGTTTGGAGTTTGTATTAATTAGTTTTTATTGTAAAATGGCGATTTTCTTGTATTTAGTAGAGTAGTATACCCCATAATGACCAATTTATAATGAATTTTCAACAAAACGCCGATAACTAAATACTATGCAAATGAAATGCCAAACCGTTCCATCGAACTCGATGTTATGCCTATAATGTACAATAACAGCAATTCAAAACGAACGATGGAACGGAAATGTTGTGATGTTATCTAGCAATGAAATTTTAATGAAAAGAAGCTCCTTAGATCAGTTAATTCTCCAGAAATAAGAATGCGGATAAGCGCACACGAAGATAATAATACTTGACCCCTTAAATATATATCACAGCCCCTTTGAGATGAATAGGAATTACGTCTAACTGGCTCAGCTAATGATAATATATTACCTGGATGGCTACCTAGAATTTAATAATTGTATTAATAGTATATATAATATATAGTATATATATATATAATACTATATATATATAAAGGTATAAAAAGAAAACAAACACAAGTTTCTTTCCAACTCGAAATGAGATTAATAATTATCGTTTACTTTTTCAGTAAAAATTTATATCAAGAAAGCCTTGTAAAAAATAAAAAATAAGAGAATAATAAATATATACAAATATAAGAATGAAGGTTATAAAAACATTGCAAACAACAAAGAAATATGGTATCGAAACAAGGTAAATTAAACACGTAACCTTTTCTAAACACAGAGATAAGATAAAATGTTTTGAATAATAAATTTAAATTAACTGTGTCTCCAAATTTAATCCAACTGGTGATTTTGATTGAAGAGCCATTATGTTTGCTTGTTCATATCTTCTTAGTAATAATTTTTGTGTATTCTTTATTGTCATAGATTTTGAAACTTCTTGATGCCAATTAGAGAGAATCAATTTGCAAAGGTTTGATTGTGCTGGACAGCGTGTGCAGATACGGGTCTAAGTAAATTTTTGATGTCGAACATCTGGCATGATGATTGTTCATCCTCAGCCTAAGTGACGTAAATGTTTCTCCAATGTAGTATTTAGGAAAATGTTGACAGGATAATTTATAGACAGGATAAATATATATAATATGAATTTATAAGTTTGTGAAACTGATTTTTTACTGAAAAAAATGAAATGTTATATTGCAGCCTACTAAACATTATAGACCACTATACTTGCGTAAAAAGTGGAAAATTATGTTTAATTGCAATATTTTCAATATGAACACATCTGCCCAAGAAAGTACGTGGTAAATCCAATTAAAAAAATAATTGAACAAACATTTTGGAACGTGTTGAAAGGAGAATAATATTAATGCCTTGGAATCAAGTAATAACTCGTTCAAACAAGCTCAGTCACGTCAGAGTGATCATTTCTTTCCAATCACATCTTGTTAATTTTCATCAGCCACCTCCCTCTCGTAAAAGTTAATTTTTGTTCGTTGTAATTATGAATGAAGGGCTTTGAGTCAGAAATCACAGTAACTTTCTTCTCCTTATTAATTGCATTGCGCTAATTCATTTGTAATGGAATATTACATTTGAATATTAAAGCAGCATAAATTTAATATTAGACAACAATGTTTGTCAATACAGTACACTGAGCATTCCTTTCCTAGCTTTACACAATAGACTAGACGACATAAACAACGTATCTCTTGATTATTTCTTATTAAAGTTTTGTTCTACTTTGTGTAGTTTATTTGATAACCTTTCTTTTATGTGATATATTTTAATTAAATACCAACTGATATTTAATTATGGCCTTATTGGAGACGGTTAAGTGATAAATAGTTTTTATATTTATTTAATTTAGGTTTCAAAACTATTTTTATTTTTACTAAATTTGCACTGAATTCATTCTATAAAATAATGTTCATATACAATGTCCATTTTTCGTACGTAACAAAAAGTAGCTACACAATTAGTTTTCAAAGCAACATATTATTACAAAATATTGGTGTTTAGAAAACACGGTATACTTGAATTATAGGTTCTTGTATAAATAAACTAATTTAATTTGTTTTAAACCAATCGTTATTCGAATTTTTCCAAAAAAAAATATTTAAAATTTATTGAATTAGATGGTGAACCATTTAATATTTAACTACACAACCTTGTGAACCGTGACTTTAAACTTGAGCTTTTTAAGAAACTTGCCGTACTCGCCACACTATAGAGGAACAGTGAGAAAATCGATAGGAACAGCAAAATTTTTTCCTTTTTAAAATGCAATATTTTTGAACTCCTTCTTATTTGTATAGGTGATTCATATCTTTCCGTTTTGAAATGACTAATGGTCAAAAATCTAATTCCTTACTATATCTATCTCAATTAATTTGTTAAAAATAATATAAGATCTTTACATATACAGTGTGTCCCCATTAAACTTAGGGTGTTATGTGTAAAACTAAAAAATACAAATAAATTATATGTCGTGGTTATCGGCCTGTTTTAATTAATTGGTTCCTTTCCTTATATACCAGCCTAAAATAATGCTTCTTTTAAGTATGTCGATAAAGTGATCTACCGAAAAAAAAACTAAATATTTTCGCTCTGATATATAAATAAGTAAAGTTTAACATTCTTACCATAAGTTTCCCTTATACTCGGTAGAAACTTGTGCATCAAATATACAGGTTTTATACAGGAAATATAATTTATTACTTTTTTACCTATTTAAAAAAATCCTATTATTTATTTAATAACTATACAATATACTAAATTATTATATAATCTACAACAATATTTATTAAAGAGCTCTTCCTTGAAACGGAAAGCGAAAACATTATTACTCTCTTGCCTATCTACATATTGCAGATAAGAAACTAATATTACTTCAGTATCGTATTTGGTGACCTCGCCGAGTTAACAAATGTTTTTGTGGGAAAATTTCAGTTCATCCTCATGCGCGATAGAGCGTTCATTTGTATGGCCATCAGATATGAAAAAATATAATAATGAGTAATAAAAATGCATGTGTTTTTGTGAGCCAGTGGATTTATTTTATTTTAAAGGTGTTAATATTTTAGGACATTACTGCTTAATCTCAATAATAACTGGAAATGGGCCTGTCAGTGTAAGTCATGTGTATTTTGAATTTTCAACCTTGGTAGGACATCCGGAAGTTGAAAAACATAGTTATTTAATGATTGCAACTCCATTGTAAGCCCTATGTTTATTTTATTTTCATAAACACGGTTTGTTATAATAATTTTAACGCTAACGGAAACAAAAGCGTGAAATTGTATCTTTCAAGAACAGCAGTAAATTTGGAAAGTAAAAATGTCTCCAAATATAGAAAACAAAAGTTTCTCTTCTTAAACAAAAAAACTATTTTCATCGTGAAAGGATATTTTTGAAAGTTAAAAAAACTTATTTCTTCTAGTTTTGTTACCCAATTCAATAAAATCAATCAAAAACGTATTTATTGCTTCCAAAGAAAGCATTTAAATCTAGTAAACTTGCGTTTCCTTAGGTATACTACAATATACTAAAATAAAAATGATTATGTTGTTGCTGTAATACCTTATAAATAATACTTAGAAATTAGTTCCAACCTAAGTCAAGACTTGTGTTTTGAGAGTCTTTTTTAATATGCCGCATTGTTATTTAATATTTTTTACTGAAGCTTGGTTAAAAAAATAACTGCTGTAAACACACACACACACACACACACACACACACACACACACACACACACACACACACACACACACACACACACACACACACACACACACACACACACACACACACACACACACACACACACACACACACACACACACACACACACACACACACACACACACACACACACACACACACACATAAGAAAAATTATTAATTAAATTAGTTTTTTAGCATTATATAAAAATTGAATAAAAATTTGTTAGCTATATAAGAGAAGCTATAGCAAATGTAACCCTCCCACCCTTCACCACAGGGGTCCGTGCATGGGTATAGGTAATCCATTTAAACCTCCAAAGATATTTTTATCTTTGGTGTAAATTCTTTATCTGTATTATTTACCTTATCAGGCAAACTTGTGCCAAACTTTTTATTCCTATTATATGGAAAAGTTGGAGATTAGCAATAGGTGAGTGAGGACTTTGCCTTTTATACGTAGTGATGATAAAATTATCGTTTCCAATTCTTGATATTACAAAATGCAACGATTAAAACGCTTATATATATATTATATATATATAATATATAGATATAAGTATGCGCACGATAGAGGGCAGACTACAATTACAGTATTGTAACATATGAGTAAATCATATTAGGAAATTGAAAGATACAAGTATTTTAAATTTTAATTTTTAAAAAGATCCTTATTAATTTTCAATAATATAAATATTTACAAATATCGATGCTTAAGAGAAGTATGCTACTCAGTAATATCAAACCACAATCCAAAATTAAAAGTTAACACAATATTTGTTGAAATTGTCCAATGACATTTATGTAATGTATTGAAATGGTAACAAACCTCCTATAAGTAGCGAGAATAACAAAGAGCTCTCTCGTGTACCAAATATGAGTTACGTCCACTGTCACCCTGAAATTACGTAAATTGAATGTGTGCATTAGCTTATTGGACCGTAAAACTCCCACAACAGTGTAAAAAACGTTGGGCGCTGGAATTCCTTTTAATTACTTCCCTTACATACTTTACATGACGTACCTATATTAGTACCACTAAAGTAAAAAGTTTAATTTTAGCGTTTTACTCGTGATGTAAGTGGGAGGCGTTTTATTAGCATAGTTACGCTCTTGAAATGGTGCAACGATTTAACGTTAAAAAGTTTACCAAAAATGGTAAGGAAAGCTCGACTGCAACAAAACATCTGCTTTAAGAAATAAAAAAAATTTGAATTAATTAACCCTTTAAAAAAATTACTCTTTGTATTTTATTAGTTTTCATACATTTGAAAGAGTGTGAATAGATAAATACATATGGTTTTTATTTAATAGATTCCTCGTAGTATCTACAAAATATAAATATATGCCTCACGTTTCTTCTTCTAAAACATGAAAACAATCGAATATAATTTGATGCTGTGCCAGCAATCCAGGCTAAAAAGTTTACCAAGCTTTAAACTCATAGTGATGGTGAAGGACAAAGGGAGGTAGGGCGTCCCTGTACTCACATTATTATCCTTGTGCTAAATCGTTTCTCAAAAACATGAATTAATGAACAAGCTCTTTTTTGACATGTGGAAATTAAGTAATTTTTTTCCATATAGTTGGACGCAATAAATATATGTACAACATTATTTGTACATTAAAATATTAATCTATACTAAAAAAACATATACGGGTACATTAAAAAATAACTTATCGAAAATGTAAAATATACATCAAACATTTATAACTTTTTTGATTTATTAGTATATATAAATAATATACGTATGATTATAAAAACTAAAAACTAACAATTCAATAAATAATAACACTTTTAGTTCTAATAATCATGTAAGTACACCAATGATTACATCCATATTAATTTTAAACACGTCTTGTAACTCTATGTTGTAACCAACTCCGAAGGAATCCAACTGGAACTGAAACATATTTTTATTCTTGTAAAACGAAGTCATTTTACTATTTTGCTGACTATTGCGATAATAGTTTACAGGTCTCCTGACTATGCTGTATTTCCAGATCCTTGGAAATGTCCAAATACTTATCCAAGCAAGCCTGCGAGTAGAAGGTCACCAGTGTCAATGTCGATTGGCATTGTAATGAGAATGATAAAACATTGGATCAGCAAGATGACATAAATGATGATTTAACACAAGAAGCAATGTACGAGACCAGCGTGTGTCTGAGAATTACAGAAATCTGTAAGTGGTTGCGAAACTTTTCAGCTAAGTGTGTCCAACACCTTTGCTGTATGTGTATCAAACCCATTATGTATTTATTGGTACAGGAATTTGTCACTAATCAATCTTCAAAAAGAAATGAATGACGTAATTGTTGTTTTAATGTGCTTAATTATTTGTTATTATTAAAATACAACTTTCAGTTCTTTTCTTAGTAATTAAACGTTCCTTGCTACATTTGAACCATGCTTGGAATGTAATGAGTAACATGTCATTTTGTTATCATAAGATAATAAGCTGAGAAACCTCTCGGTAGAATGATAAGTTGATAAGTTCACATCAATAATATGAATCTCCTCTAAAGCGAAACAGCTCATTCAAAGCATTTTCTTTGCATAAGGGACAAAAATTAGATACGTATCATCAAAGATTCGGTTACGTAAATCATACTGATGCCCTTCTTTTCAGGAAAGAAGTGAGCAGAATACACCTTGTTAGCAAGAAACCCGCGTAACTTTACAAAGTGAACATTGTTTCATTGGTGAAACTCTCATTGAGTTCGTGTAATTTTGTGAAATGAATAAAGTTTTTCTTTAAACCACGTTTTAAACGAGGTGCTTGATATTTTACACCACATTGGTACTAAGTCCAATCAAGTTTTCTTTTCTTTTGGAAATACTTGAAGGTAAATTGTAATAACGTAAATTTCTCTAAATATTAGTAGTTTTAAACTATGCATTAAACGAGGTTTTCGTTTAAAATTCGCCTGTTTTCATTGTATTTATATTCAATAAAAATATTCATTTAGATATATTTTTAGAACAATGAATTTAGGAATTACAAAGTTTATTATTAGTGTTTTAACTTTAAAATAAATATTTAAAGATAATATCACCAAATGTTCCTTTATTAAATGTTTACTTAAATATATAGTTTCATACTATAAAACTTCATGATTTGAAAATAAATATAAAAACTTTAACCATAATAATAAATTATTGTTTTATAAAATGTTAGGTATTTAAAGCACATATAATTGTATTTCGCCAAATGAAATCCAAAATAATTAAATCATGTAAACACAGACGATTTTTACCGCAATACTTATTTACATAATTAGATTACTGTTTTGTGAGTTTTTCGACACTTAATTTAATTATATGTTAGTAAAAAAGTATTATTGGGTAAAACAGCCCCTTGAATTGAAACCTATCCCAATAATTATAATATGATGACGTATTAGATCTAAATATAAATTTTAAATCCTCTTAACTTAATTATTATATCGTAAAATAATATAAATTTCCTGCCAATAATATAAAAAACCCTATTTTTCCCCGCCAATATCTATAAGAAAGTTATTTCTCATCACTTTGAAAGGTAATGGGCTACTATTTTACAAGTTCAGATCTGCGAAGTCCGTAGCTATATCAGCTGATTTTCCCTCTTACAAGCATTACTTTTTATATGTAAGCAGTTCTTTTCCTACTTAAAACACAAATTGTCGTGTATAAAAAAAGAGTGATTGCGTTGTATTTTTTTGGCAGCCCTATGAATTTGTAATATTAAAAAAAATTATATCCATAAAAAGAAAACGGTTGTGTGCCGATGCAAAACAGAAAGTTTAATAACATATAATGCGTTATTTACCAAAATGTGAGTATGATTGAAGCCACTTTGGTAAAATAATTATAAGAAAAGATGAATCTTGGCTGATTTAGATCTTAAACTTATATTTGTTTTGTATATTTGATTGAAAACTGAATTTTTAATCATTATTAATTTACTGAAAAGTTATTTTGAAAGTGAGTTAAAGTCTATATCATACTCACGAATGACCCAGTTTCTGTTACAGCAGCAATTTTGTTTAAGGTAAGTCTGAGCTTTCAGTCTAAAATTGTTAGGGAAAACCAACTTCCTCATGTATAGACATTACACTGAAGGACGTCCAAAACCATTGAAAAAAGGTATCCTTCGCAGTTTTATCCAACTAGATTCATTGTTCAAGCCCTTTTTACACTAATAGCTCAAAATTTGGGTATTAGAAATATTCCACTTCTTTGCATCAATTCGGTTGCTCAAAATTTAAGTGTCATAAATTAGCTTAAAACCACCCATAATTGAACACTCTGTGGAAATAAAACCAAATATAAGCGGAAAACGTTACTGGTTCTATAAAAACAAACAACTCAATTCATAAAGAGGAAAATTGCAATAAAACAGTCCAACAAAGTTGTATGGGAATATATAATATTTATGATAGAAGTGGTTGCATTTGTTTCATGATGATAATATGCACTCGCGTTTGGTGGTATATATGCAAGATGTGCAGGTCGGTCGGGGTGCTAGAAAACACTATGGGGTTGACGAATGTTGTTGATTGGGACCTCTATAAACACTAAACTGTTACTGAAGAATAGATCTTCAATACTTGGCTAAATTAGAGGAATGGTCAAATGAACCGGTCGCAAGTGTAATGTAAAGATCAAAAAAGAAAATTAATATTTTCCAGGAAAGAAATTAAAATGAAATTTAAAATATAACTCATAAGCTACTTTTTTCACAAGGATATTTCTTTAAAAAGCAGATCTTTTCTCTAGCAATTTTATGAAGGTCTCATAAAAATTAACAACTTTTTTGGTTTCTTAAATTGTCGATTAGTCAGAAGATTTGAACACACATTTAATGAATAATATAATGATAATAATAATAACAAATAATATACCGTTAAATATTTTTCTTCTAATACAAAAAGTCTAAAATTGTTGTGGGCTACGGAATTTTTACCAAGAATGGAAACCGAAACGTTTATATATCCAAAATATTTGTGTTTTTTTATTTGCAAGTGACTGGCATGCGACTTATAAACTTGCAAAGTCCTGTTAAGGGAGCACTCAAATTAAAACCATCACTCAGTAGTTTCTCATAGTTTTTGGAAAAGAGAAAGTTTTTTGATGTTTTTATCCAGCTTTTGAACATATCAAAAGTATTCTCTAGTTCTAAAGTTTTGATATTTGTATCATTTTATTCGTATTGTCTGTACTAATTTCATTCTTAGTAAAATAAAAATAAAAAGTAAAGAAAGAGATAAATGATAATATAATACCCTTAAATACATCACATTCACTTTTATAATGTGGTAATATTAGATTTACTTTATTTATTATAGAATTGACTAGATATTTTTTAAATTATAATAAAGTTTCTGTGGAAAGTATCGGAAAGAATATAAAACAAGGTCAGATAATCAAAAACTGCTCAAGTGTCGTTTAAGAAGTTGTCATCGATTAGCTCTCACGAGACAAACTTTTCTTATTGAGAGTAGGCGCTACTTTCTTCGAGATTTAATCCTTTAAAATGGTTTCAATCTACTGAGTTTAATAATGTTGTTGGGTCTTTAGTCAACTAAATTTATGCCTTTCAACTAATTTATACACTTAATTATTGTTTTGTAATGATAATATCACAACTAGACAGAGGAGTATATTTGTAGTTAATAAACCGTGTGTTCCCGATAAGTTTTTTGAGAATATGGACGATCCTCTAGAAGTTTTAAAACTCCATGAACAATCCCAGAGTTACCTGACCATATAAACATGACCTACTGTGAATTAGTTAGTTATGTTAATAACTAAATGAAACAAAACTAGGACGAACTGGTATGTGAATAAATATATTTATATGCTCAAGGTAGTTGAATTTATTCAAGTATTACTATTTTCTACCTACCAATATTATGTTTATTAGAGGATTCATTTAGAAATGGGGATGATTTGGGTTGAAAAATAAGCGTAAAACTTTACTTAATACTAACAGGATCATTATGTTCTTGAACGTATAATGCATATAACTGTTTAATTTTTTTTATATAGAAGCACTTTAGTTCTTTCTTTAAGTTAAATGCAATAGAGAGATCGTTATTCAAATATTTATTTTAATGTACTAAAACGGAAAATTACAATAAGAGTTAAATAAGTGTAATTATTTTAATCTGCAACATACAGGACGGCATAGAGCTTAATGATGGTTCAAATATCGCTTTAGTTGTACATAATGCCACTTGCAATGTATCACAAGATGTGTTAGCGCATTTTCTGTGACAGTGTTTAAACACTGCTAAATCTATCTGTGAAACGACTCTGAGACTAGGTTTAAAACTCTTTAAAATTGTTTTCAACGATTATAGTAAGATGCACATACGTCCAACGAAAGATTCTACTGGCTTATATTACATATTTGTTGTGTATAAAATATAGGTGCTGTATAATTATACAGGGTAGGAGTATGCCCCACCACGTGTCACGTTTTAGGCTTCGCTGGGATTGCATGCAACATTTTAATATATAACTCATTTCATTTTAGAGTTAGATATACTGCGGGTAGATAGAAAGACTTGCAATAAGAATTAGTCATATTTGGTGATAAAGAAACATAGTTTCACGTGTAATAACCATAGATTGGCTAAATTTAGGTTTTATTCAAGACCTAAAAAACGTGTATTTTTACGCTTTATAGTTTTGTAATAAATTTTTAATGCGAATGTTTAAAATCGGGAAAGCAGTAAACCTTTATTAACATTTATGGTAAGAACAATATATAATTCTACTACACACTCTATACTCCACACTCGTATGGATATTACCTTATTGAGGTAACTTACTTGTGTAAAACTGAAAACTCCTTTCAATTTTAAACTATGTGATATTAATGCAAGTTTTTCTCTTACAATTTTTGTAGTGTAACTTATATAAAGAACAGTAAACTTTTAAAGTAAAAATCCGTGCAATCTTTCACATTCATGATACAAAAACCAAAATGAAATAGGATCTAATAATTTAAAAGTATTGATTTGTATTTTTTCTGTTTCAGTCTTTTTTTATTTGTAGCTAACCAAAGGTATGAGTAAATCAATTAATCAAAACTCAATATCTTAAAAGTAAACATTGGGACATTTTGATTTACAGTGTTGTAAGGTAGGAGAGTAAATCTCCTTAAAACTTTTGACAGCTTGGCGTTTGAGGTAAAGTTTTAACACGATTATCCTGAGCTTTACTCATGTCTGTACCAAGTGATGTTATCATATCGCAATATAAAAAACGGTGGTATTACGATGGAGAAATGCAGCGCAACAATCTAAAACTATCGTCTGACAATAATTTTGAGAATTGACAATAAAATGGTAATTTACATTTTTTTACACTTTTCTTACTGATATAATGAATTATACATAATATTCTTGCAGTTAAAAATGTTCAACTTCTGGTTTTAAAACGGGAACACATTTGTAATAGACTAGAATAGTTCCTGTGAAGTTTTATTCGTAAGAGTGTTTTCCTTCGTCTCTATAAAACGCTACGGCCTGATAATACAATTTGTTAACTAATTTTAGAAGATAAGGTTAATATTATAGCCCTGACTTCCAAAAAACCTTGGACAAGCTTTCCAAATATATATCGCCGAATAATTTACTTGAGAAAACTTTGGGAATTAACAAAAATTTAACTGAATAAAAAAATATTTGAAATATAATATTTAGAAAGCCATTTTATAGAGTGTATTATGAGAAATGTTTATTACCTGATCAGGAGAACATAAGTATTTTAATTAGAATAAAATATATCTTGTGATGTAACGTACAACTTTATCGAGACAATATTAAGATCTTTACTGATTGCTTAATCGGCACACTAGTTTTAGTTTCAACACAGCTCTTGACTTAAGTGTTAATTACCTTTGGGAGGTGATGTTTGTGTACATGTATGTGATCGGTCTACTATCACCGCAAGTACTTTGAATGCTTATTTTAATTAACCAGAGTACTCCTAAATTAGATGTTCAATATAAAGTTAGACTTAAAATTTTAAATGGAAGCACTGTACACCTTCTTTTAGATATCACAGTCTAAGTAATAGTCCAAGATGGAGAATAGATTCACTGCATTAAATACCTTTCTTAAGCCAATACCAGCTCTTTTTGATTGACTGGAGTTTCAGTATAGAAAAAATAACAAATAATTGAGAAGGGATAGATCACTGACAAGTACATTAAGCGGTCTGAAACAAATTTTATTTATTCGATGAAAACATCCTAAATAAGATCCGGTAAAGATTGGTAAATTTATTATAGACTTTAGGAAGCAAAGAGAGCGGGTTAAATGAAGCTATGAAAGCTAATATTTTCTCTTTTGTAACATGCATAGTTGAGTCAAACTTCGAGGCAATAATTTGAAAGCAATCCTGTTATTTTAAATTACAATAAATATACTAATTTGTTTCTCCGGTCGCATTTGGGTTTTTATGGCTTGCAAGTGGTATAATTATGGAAGAATGATTAGGAAAGTATAATAAATAGGGAATGGAGAACATTAAAATAAAAATAAATTGAATGTCTGTATCAGAAAAATTGTATTATGAGATTGTCTTTTGTCGAATATTGGTTTTTAGACTTCAGTTTCATCAAAAGCTTATATAGTCCCGAAACCTCTTGGTATACTAAAGCTTAGCAGTATTTACTATTATTACAGTAAACATATAATAACTGTGATTATTCCAGGATTAAAATATTAAGTTTTAAAATAGTTGCTGCCCTTCACCATCTTACAAAGAAGATTTAATGAATAAACGACTTGCATAAGAGATTATGTAATAATGGCCTTTTGAAGGAACCATAATTATTCGGTCCAATTTCCCTCATCCAGTGATACAAGAAATCAGTAGTTTTCTTCTAATGATCATAACTTACCTCACAGAGATAGGAAACGTATAATTTTTCATGGTATGATCCGAGTGATATGATTTAATATAGGTGTCCATCCAGTAGCAGCGGGACGGAATTGAGTCCGGATATTTGAATTTTCACATCCCTACTATCATATCTATTAAATGAATAGATCAACATTTCATATGTATCCCTAATTACAGGAGAAAACACACATTAGTCACTAAAAAATCAAAACAATCAATTTTTTCAAATAAATATTCAACATTTGGACTAAAATAATGGAACTCCAAAAAAAAGTGAGCAATAATGTTAATTTGTCAAAATGAAAATTATCTCAAAGCCACTATAACACAATTTTTGAAAGTCGGTGCTGTTTTACGTATACTAAAAAGTGATTTATGCGATACACAAAGATCCAATTTGAAGATAGAAAGTGGTTGTTTAAAACAAGTTTAAAAGGTTATAGTTTTCTTAAAACACGGTATTATGAAATAATTATGTATAGACAGTAATAATAAATGCTGGTTTGTTTGACAGTTGTACATTAAATACTTGAACTTATGATTCATACTTTCATACGGGGTACAACCGCTTATATACATAACACACAGTGTAATAAATTGATTGGAAATAACGGCCAATGCAGTGTACCTAACAATATTCTTCTAATATAACTCAATTATCAGGAATTGTAATGTTTCATGTGGCAAGATGTTTTGTTATACAGGCTTTAAATTTGGCATGACAATTAATTTGTACATATACAAAACTGAGTTTTGTGGTATAATGTTTATGTCCATTCATGGGTTTTGGCTGAGCATAATTGAAAAAATTTCTTTTTTGTCTGCTCGGGTATTTGAAAATTTGTTTTCTGTGTGATGTACGTCTTTTTTGAGAATGATACGAGCTAAAGTATTGAAATTTTGCATGAAATCCTAGCGAAGATTGTTACACGACATGTAATGTGGCGTACTCATACCTTGTCTAGTTGAGGTGTCTGATGACTGAGGTTATTGCTATATTTAATTATTTATATTTATAATTACTGAAATTAGTTACAATAATCATTATTGTCTTTAGGTTTTACTAAGGTTTTTAGGAGCTATGCCGATGATTATATTGTTGTTGGTAGTAAGCTTTAGGACCTGTTGAACAACATCACATGGGTTGTAAAGATAGAGATTTTTTCAAATGCCAACATCTTACAAATGGAATCATCTCACGTTTTTAATATCTATTTAGAGAAATTGGGTTATACTGTAGCAAGCCTCAGAGATTTGGCAGGACTTAGGAAATTGTGCGAATATCGTTATAACTTCACCAAAGAATGTCTTGGGATATCTAGTTCATTAAGGTGAAAATAAAACATGTTATAACTATCACATGAAAGCATAAAAGACGTATAAGGACCTTAGGGAATATTTAGTTTAAAAATAACGCATTTTAACATGTTATGGAATAATTTATGTCTTCTTCTTTACATTCGGAAAGCAGAGGGTACATATTTAAGCTACTAGAGTACTTCATTGTACAGCAGGTTGTTGGTTTCTAATGTATGCAGGAAGATCTTTGCTAATAAGCCGAGCAAAGGGAAACTCGTAACCATTTCATTTTGTAAAGTAGGTTATTGCTAATGGTTATGTTTTTGGCTTTTAATGTTATGTAGAAAGACCTTTATTAATGAACCTAGCAAAGGGAATTTGGTATCGAATTAATTGTGTAAAATGGGTTTTTGCTATGGGTTATGAGTTTGTTTTCTAATTTATGTAGGAACATATTTGCTAATAAATCGGAAAAAAAGAGAAAATCGTAGCCAATTTATTTGGTAAAGTAGGTTATTTCTCTTGACTATGTTGTTGGTTTCTAATGTGTGTATGAAGATCTTTGACAATCAGCCGAACCAAGAGAAAATCGTAGCCAATTTATTTGGTAAAGTAGGTTATTTCTCTTGACTATGTTGTTGGTTTCTAATGTGTGTATGAAGATCTTCGCTAATCAGCCGAACCATGAGAAACTCGTAGCCAATTTATTTGGTAAAGTAGGTTATTGCCCTTGATTATGTTGTTGGTTTCTAACGTGTGTATGAAGATCTTCGCTAATCAGCCGAACCATGAGAAACTCGTAGCCAATTTATTTGGTAAAGTAGGTTTATTGCCCTTGACTATCTTGTTGGTTTCTAATGTGTGTATGAAGATCTTCGCTAATCAGCCGAAATCATGAGAAACTCCGTAGCCAATTTATTTTGGTAAAGTAGGTTATTGCCCTTGACTATGTAGTTGGTTTTTTTAATGTGTGTATGAAGATCTTCGCTAATCAGCCGAACCATGAGAAACTCGTAGCCAATTTATTTGGTAAATTAGGTTATTTCCCTTGACTATGTTGTTGGTTTCTAATGTGTGTATGAAGATCTTTGACAATCAGCCGAACCAAGAGAAACTCGTAGCCAATTTATTTGGTTTTAAAGTAGAGTTATTTCCCTTGACTATGTTGTTGGTTTCTAATGTGTGTATGAAGATCTTCGCTAATCAGCCGAACCATGAGAAACTCGTAGCCAATTTGTTTGGTAAAGTAGGTTATTTCCCTTGACTATGTTGTTGGTTTCTAATGTGTGTATGAAGATCTTTGACAATCAGCCGAACCAAGAGAAAAAATCGTAAGCCAATTTATTTGGTAAAGTAGGTTATTTTCTCTTGACTATGTTGTTGATTTCTAATGTGCGTATGAAGATCTTTGACAATCAGCCGACCCGAGAGAAACTCGTAGCCAATTTATTTGGTAAAGTAGGTTATTTCCCTTGACTATGTTGTTGGTTTCTAATGTGTGTATGAAGATCTTTGACAATCAGCCGAACCAAGGGAAACTCGTAGCCAATTTATTTGGTAAAGTAGGTTATTTCTCTTGACTATGTTGTTGATTTCTAATGTGTGTATGAAGATCTTTGACAATCAGCCGAACCAAGAGAAACTCGTAGCCAATTTATTTGGTAAAGTAGGTTATTTCTCTTGACTATGTTGTTGATTTCTAATGTGTGTATGAAGATCTTTGACAATCAGCCGAACCAAGAGAAACTCGTAGCCAATTTATTTGGTAAAGTAGGTTATTTCCCTTGACTATGTTGTTGGTTTCTAATGTGTGTATGAAGATCTTCGCTAATCAGCCGAACCATGAGAAACTCGTAGCCAATTTATTTGGTAAAGTAGGTTATTGCCCTTGATTATGTTGTTGGTTTCTAATGTGTGTATGAAGATCTTTTATAATCAGCCGAAACAAGGGAAACTAGTTTTATAGACAATGATATTTATAATATAAAATAATACAAGTTTCCTGTAAATATTATTCCTGCCATTATTATAATGAAGTACCTGTATGATAAAAGAGAAGGAATGACCCAAATTACTATAGGAGGAGTATTATAATTTTAGTGTATATTTCAGTTAGTATAATCATGTGTGTATTTAAAGCCGAATCAATGATTTTTTACTTTTACACAACATTAGTAGAATAATGTATCTACTAAAAAGTACGAAAAGAAATACTAAATTCTTATTTAAGACGTTCGACAGTATATTGAACGTTGGCAACCTGTAGAGGATGTTATCAAAGATAACAACTGGCTATAATTACTACCCAAGACACTGTACAGACTCCCCACTTTATCGACCTTGAGGTGACCTTGGTAGGGTTTAGTGCAATTCGGTCTAACAGCACTAAGATTTCCTCTGAGTGTATCATAAGGTATGCAGAAGTATTTTGATAGCGCTTCGTGCTACCATGGAGGTCGCCTGGCACTAATATAAGGCGACTTTACTTTCTTGGTTGCTTTTAATTAAAAATCTCCATTTTAAATTTCTTAAACCTAACCTAACCAAGCGTAACTACTGAACTGTATAATGCGATGGTAGCGATTTGCATGTATAGAGTTCGTAAATATTTAAGCCTGATAGGAATTTTTGCATAAGGTGACAAACATATTGGTAATAGACCCATTATGGAGTCCCCACGATACTAAAAAATTCAATTATTATTATATAAAGTATAAAACATGCATTAGTTAAATATAATACCGGTCTAAGTAATATATACGTCATGATTCATCATCATAGTAATTATTCGTAGAAGTTACTTTTATACGTAATTTTAATACTCATATTTGTTAATTTTATGAATAAAGTATTTTCAGACCATAATGGTTACCGTTTTATTACATTTTTTTAATTAATGAAACTAAGTAGTGCGTATGAATTGCTAATAAGCCTCTCCATATTTTCTTTCTAAAGTATCCCAATTTTGGCTCCATGTCTATAATTCAAATTGAAAATATCCTATTAATATAATAATTTTTAACATTATACGTGGCCTAATAGGCTATAAGTTTTGAGAATATAATTAAAATGACAGTTTTATGTAAGATATTATCTTTTATGGCAGAATTCTTAATCTTTAAATGAATTAAACAAATACAAGAATAAAATGTAAAAATGAGAAAATTAACAACATTTATTAGTTATGAAATTCAATTCCTAGTTTCACTTAAATTGTTTATAAAAATTCAAATTCATTTAACTAACATTAATTTCTATAGTAAGATTCATACGAATTAAAAATAAATACAACGTGCCACAGTTCAATTTAAGTGAAATTTAAATTTCTATTATAAGAAAAATGAAATAAAAAAAAAAACTTTGCAGTTATAATTCGTTTTTATAATGAAAGTAGTAAAGTAGGTAAATTTGAGATAACGTCTTAGGTTTTTCAGAAAACTAAGAAGTAATATTTTTTTAGTCAAATCAGCCTAAATGTCTAGTAAGTAAGTTTATGTAAGTGCTCACAAAAGCGCAAGCATACATCCAGCCATCAATAGATATCCCCTTGACAGTTGAATATAATAAGTTGCAAATCATCATAAACATACACTCTTGAATAAAGTTACTATATTAATAATAATAAGTTATTTTCGAACATATGTGACGTAATAGTTAATTTAATAATTGTTCACAAATAATCGTGTTACACAATTTATCGTGATTGTATTAGCCTATTTGAGGTCTTCTATAGAAGACAAAAATAGTTTAACTTAAGTGTGAAAAATAGTTTACAATATTTAAAATTTTATAAAGTTTTCAAATTGTTTATGAATTATTATTAATTGCTGACGTATTTCTTGATTTTAAAGCACTAACACAGTTCTAGAAATCAAGATTGGAAATTAAGTGTTTTAATAAAAACTGTTGTTTAATATTTTAGCACTTTAATAAGATTTGTTTAGACAGTAAAATAGTTTTCCATCATTAATAAAATTTCTGCTCTCCAGCGTTAAAATGGAATAAGCTTATTACGGTTATGAGTATTATACACTTAACTCAAGACCGTCATCAGAAAGCTGGCTAATGCCTCTCGAGTTCCTCAAAGGGAGTGGTAAGTTATTGAGGAGGGTATTTGACAACAAATGAGCGGCACTCAGCAACCTTTGCTGAGGCACGATTGGTCCTCGTTAACATAGTCGTGAATGAGAGGCTATCATTTGGCAGAATCGTTCTGTTCTCGTATTTCTAACAAATGAAACGGACGATTGAACTTTGATTTCAATACATTATAAAAGCACGTACATTTAAGGTTAGACTTAATAAAAAGAAATGTTTACAAACCACTTTTGGAGAAAGTATTATTTAGTCACAAGTCCATATCATTGGCAAATGTAAATTGTTATCAAGACATTTTTGTTTGCTAATTAATACGAATACGAAATTTACTAGAACACACAAAACATATTGTTATTTCTACTTTAAGTAGGAAATAGTAAACATACATAGAATGAAAATATGATATAAGAATATATGATAAAATTTATATGCATATTCTGTTAAAGTCGGCACCTACTTGAAGTCGAACCTAACTTTGTCAATGTCGTACTTGGGTTACTTATTTGAATTATCATGGATAATTTTGTTGACTGTCTAAATATTATGGTCGGTTTGGGGGATTTTTCTCAAATTCTGTATTATTAAATTAAAATTAGCTCCAAATATATTGGCATAGTTTTAGTCAAAGCTGTTCTAAATTTTAATTTCTATGTTAATTTAAAAATCACATGTTTTTTACACGAGAGTTTTTGAAAAACAACGTTCGGCTAGTAGAACATCAGAGACACTTTTATTCGTTATTATAAAGATCATCTCTGTGTGAACGACCGATTTTTTCACCTAAACACAGCTCCAACCTCATAATATCAGGTGTGAAATAAATAAATTGTATTAATTAATATTGTGACATATCCCTGTGTGAGCGAAGCAAATAGGAACTTATTATATAACTATTGCTCCAACCTCATAAGGGCAACTGGAACAGCAATTTATTGTAGCGGTATTAACAGTATTATGTGAGTGCGAAAATCACGCAATATTATGGTAAATCACTGTGTGAGCGAAGCAAATAGGAACTTATATAGCTATTGCTCCAACCTCATAATGACAACTGGAACTGCAGTTTATTGTAGCAATATTAACAGTATTATGTGAGTGCGAAATCACGCAATATTATGATATATTACAGTGTGAGCGAAGCAAATGGTAACTTATTATATAACTATTGCTCCAACGTCATAATGGCAGCTGGAACAGCAATTTATTGTAGGTATTAACAGTATCATGTGAGTGCGAAATCACGCAATATTATGGTAAATCACTGTGTGAGCGAAGCAAATAGGAACTTATATACCTATTGCTCCAACTTTATAATGACAACAAACTGGAACTGTAGTTTATTGTAGCGATATTAACAGTATTATGTGAGTACGAAATCACGCAATATTATGACATATCGCTGTGTGAGCGAAGCAAATAGAAACTTTGTT
This sequence comes from Homalodisca vitripennis, assembly GCF_021130785.1. Classification (NCBI taxonomy): domain Eukaryota; kingdom Metazoa; phylum Arthropoda; class Insecta; order Hemiptera; family Cicadellidae; genus Homalodisca; species Homalodisca vitripennis. The sequence goes on from NC_060207.1 coordinate 204,681,259, forward strand.
ATATAGCCATTGATTCAACCTCATAACGGCAACTGAAACAGTAATTAATTATAGTAAGTAATTTCAATCTCTTATTGGATATTATGGAAACGTAAACATTGTCTATTACAGTTGATTCTAATATATCGTATACATTTGATTCTGAATTTGTACGATATGGTAACGTATTGAAATTGTTAGTAATTTTACTCTATATAATTACTGTAAAGGGAAATCCTTATATTTAGTAAATTATATTTCATTTTAATTAATATTTTTCAATATAATTAATATTGTAAGCAATGGGCCGTATATCTCACTAATAAACTATTTATGAATGGAAATTTCTATGACTGTTACGTTTATGATTATAGTTTTAATTCGCACTATATATAATTATCCCAAATTTCAATAAAATAGCTCGATAAATGCCGGTTCAAAGCTTGGCTATTTAGAAAGGATTGAATGCCTTCACAAGTCAGCTTTCAGCAACGTTCCTCAATAGCCGATATTATCAATGGTTCCATAACCTTTCACACCTTTAGTTGGATATTGAATGAAATGAAATTGAATTGATATTTGTTTCCTGAGTATTAACTAAATTTCACTTCTACATTAATATTCAATTCTTGTTGGTTAAATATATTGTCTTAAACTTTTTAACCTTTGTTTGTTAATTAATTGTAAAAACTTTAGTTTCTTCGAAGATTTTACTCTTTTAATAAAGAGCAACTAAGTAACGTTTATTTGAAATTACTTTGAAACCAACCTTTATTAATAACAATATTTGGTGTAAAAGTTATGTCACATTGAAACTGGCGTAAAAAGAGACAGCGACACAAACAGTGCCATGTACATGTAATATATGTCATGAATATGTAATGGGAGTGCCGATAGCCGAGCGGTCTAAGTCGTTGGACTTTGGGTCGAATTAGAGATAGCGCTGGTACAAATCCTGTCTGTGACCGTTGCACTTTTTATCAGTACCATCGACCTTGTACTGTATCGACTCTCCCCCTTCTGTTTGATAAGATCCTCGCACAGGCCAGTGGCCCATGAGGACGGACAGAATAAGGCTTAAAAGGGGAACGGTCTGTCTTTTTTTTTTTAATAAAAAAAAAAAAAATAAATGGAACAACCAGGGACTGCTGTCAGATTATCTCCATTAAATGGACTCACAGTGAGTGTAGATGTGCTTTACACATTACAGTCTCACATATGACGTTGTATCCAAGTACAGATTTCATGGTAATCTACAAGTCAAAAGGTAAAAGCTATCTCTTATTATCCATCGATAATTATCTGTACATGCTCTCATTGTTATTGTTAGTTATTAGCTTCCAGATCGGGGACTGTGTAAATGGAATGTACTACTATTATAGAAGCTAATTTAAAGAAACTGCAGAGTAAAAATAGTTCACGTATAAAGTTATTAGTTGAGCGTTAGCGAAGCCTATAACTCTAGGGCAAGAAAAAAATTAATTTTTGTCTGTTTCTGTAAATCTCTGTCCACACGATGGCTCTAGAACGAACACTTGTATATACTTGAAATTTTCCACGAAGTTCCATTTCTACATAAGCAATTTTGAGATCAAAGATGATACAGGTCACTGCAAGGGTTTGGCTGAGCGTACAATATTTATACCTTTTGAGTATTACAAAAAGTATGAAATGTTCGAGCTTTTTCTGGATGAAAAAAAAACATTTAAAACACATAAAATCTTAAAAATTTGTATTAATTGTACCAGTGTCATTATAAAGAGACATCAGCTGAAATTTTATGATAGTAAGCAAAGGTTTAAGACATGTTTGTGGTACGATATTGTTCTTTTCAGGGTGAATATTAAGATGCTCGCAAGTACTAGTGGCTCTTAAGGTAAAGGTTTCAAAAGATTAACAAATGAAAGTGCACGTTCAATTATATTTAAAGATTGAACGTCAAGATCATAAACTAAAAGCTAAAGGCTAAGTAAATAAAAATCATCAAACAAACTCCACTGCATAATAACTCCACCGATCCAGTTATGGAAATAACTCAATATTATAGTTTATTTTGTAAATAATGTTTAATTCGTATAGTCTTTTAATAATCCAGTACCTACTAAATATGTAATTTATTAGAATGTATTGTTATAAATTATTGATGACAAACACTAATCAAAGGGCATAAAGAAAGAAAGAAAGAAAGAAACACTTCTTTATTGAGGCGAAATTAGGACCATATGGTCCTTTCTTACATTTAACCTCTTAAAAAATTAATCTTAATAATGCAAAGTAAGGCTAATTAACTATATCTTACACTTACGGTATTCCATTCACTCTTCCATTCACACAGTCACGATTCAAAGAGTAGCCCCGCCGCCCGCCACGATCATCCGGTCCAGGTATTTTCGTCTCAGCTCCGCCACAAACCGTTTTCGGCTCTCAATTTGTTTGACAGGATCTGGTAAGGAGTTCCATAATCTACAAGCGGCAACGGTGAAGGATCGGTTATAGGTTTTGGTTCTGTGTATTGGAATTCTGAGACTTAGTGCACCAGACCGAGTTTCTCTTGTGCCACTCCCCGCCAAAAAACTGAAAGTTTTCAGATAAATATTTTGGTGAATCTGTATTAATAATAGAGTACAACAATGACAAAATTCGACTTGATCTTGAATCAGCTAATTTTAGAATTGATGATTGAATAAAATATGGTGTAACATGATCCCTTTGACGTAAATCAAACAGAAAGCGAATGCAGTAATTTTGTGCTCTTTGCAGTTTAGTGCTAAGGGCTACAGTCATGTCATTGATTACAGAGTTGCAGTAGTTAAAGTAAGGAAACACAAGTGACTTGATCAACAGAAGTTTAATGTGAAATGGTAGAAGTCCTTGCATTCGTTTCAGTGTGTGCACAGCAGCGAACACCCTGTTACAGGCGTACAAACTGCATCGGTCCATCCAAGTGTGTTGCTTATGATTAGTCCTAGAATTTTTACCCTTGGCAAGTCGTTGATGACAGACAATAATGGGGTGGGTTTTATCCGGGTTAAGTTTAAGTCCATTTTTTAAAGCCCATTGAACATGCCGTTGTATGTCTTCATTCATCCACTTCACAGTCTGGTTTATGTCGATAATGTTAAAGTGTGAGTGGATTTGTAAGTCATCAGCATAACAGTGAAATTTACAATGTCGCAATACAGTGTTAATGTCATTTATGTACAAAATAAAAAGTAGTGGGCCAAGAATTGATCCTTGCGGAACTCCGCAGGTCACAGTTCTGAAATCAGAAATTGAGTTGTCATTGCACACACACTGCTTTCTGTCCCTCAGATATAATTTTACCCATGCTAAAGCATTTTCAGAGAAACCTAAATTTTTAAATAGAATGTTATGAATGATTGTATTGAAGGCCTTGCTGAAATCGAATAGAACTAGTAAGGTATAAAGACCTCGATCCATGGCTAATCGAATGTCATCAGTTATTTTCAGAAGTGCAGTTTCTGTACTATGGTTTTGGCGAAAGCCAGACTGAAAAACATTAATAATATTATTTTTAGACAAGAAATCTGATATTTGGGAATGAACTATTCGCTCAAGGCCTTTCGAGAGAGCTGGTAAGATACTAATTCGTCGGTAGTCTTGGGGTTAAGATGGAGATTTAATTTTATTTAGTGGACGAACTAAGGCGGACCTCCATTGTGTGGGGAAAACACCTGTTGTGAGAGATTTATTATAAATTGCTGTAATGACAGGGAGAATAGCAAAAATAATTTTCTTAACTAATAAGATTGATATGTTGTCTGAACCCGTAGCATTCGTTTGTATACGCCTGATTGCTTTAAGGACATCTACCTCTAATACTGGATTTAAACGAAACTGGCTGTCTGAGGGAATATTATGGGTTTGTTGACTCAATTCATCTAAATGGGTTTGAACGACTGCAATGATATATTTTTGAGAAAATGATGAAACATACTCGTTTAGATCATTAAGTGAAATATTAATAGAGGCAGGAGAGGGTTGCTTACCTTTGAGAAACAAATACTTACCAACATGTTTCTGAAAACTCATCTGATTCCAAATTGTGTATTGAATACAAAAATAAGTGTGTCATTTGTTAAATAAGAATTGAAAGTAATAATTTTAGATTTAAAATAAATAAATTCATTTTCTTTATTTTTAAAGCGCTATACGTGTTAATTTTACCGTTCAAAGATATTGTATTTTTATGTTGATATATAAATAAATCACCTATAGCTTTTGGTACATTTATATTAAGAAAAGATATATTATGCGGTGAACGACAATACGGAATGAAATATGTTATAACAATATAGTAGTACTAGTATAACTGGTTTACAGGAACAAGCACTCAACCAAAGCTCTTGGGATAAAAGCAAGTAATTATCTAGATTGCCTGAGTGAGCAAGGGATCTTGATTCTGTCTACAATCAAGTAATAGCTATTTAGATTTATATTGTAAGAAAAAAGAAGACTGAAATCAGTCAGAAATTTCACACTTAATTAAGCATTTACAGCTCATAGGCGAGACATTTTTAAAGTAATACATTTTGAATTTGTGTACACAGTTATATAGTTTCCTTTTATTAGTTTTATTGCTTTTAACAGAAGATTTATTTATCTAATAACCTTGTTTTAATCAGTCTATATATCAGTGATTTCTTCTGAGACCAAATAAGAAACCATTTGTATAATTTTTGTATTGACTAAGTATTAAATATATTCACCATAACAATGCAGCTTATACATTAAATATATTCACCATATACAGAATCCTTTAACAGTAGCAACATAATATCTACAATGTAGAATTTAATTTTCCAATATATTTACGTTGTGTTTACAAGCTTTTTGGAAAACAAAACAAAGTTTAGATGGATGTATGACTTCTTATGATATAGGTTTATGGCGGTAGCCAAAATAAATATATCATTTAAATGTATCAAGATTATTTCAGAATATTTGCATGCAAAATTAACGATTTTGAAATGATGCATTTTTCCGTCAGCAGCATCAAGCATGAACTTTAACATTGGTTTGAAAACAAATCCCTCCCCCCCGTACCCATAATTACTGGCTCCCGAGAATGTCAGTAAAGTTATGATTATTCAATAACATGTATATTATATCGATATCCGATCTTGACTTTCAGATCATGATTTGGAAAGATTGGAGTGGGACAGATGGTAGTACCAGTAACTATAATATACTTCACATTTTCCACTCATATTTTTGGATAATATATACTTATAGGACAAACTCTTTACTTTCGAATGTGAAGACGATTTTAAGGATGATTCATGAATAGTTTTAAAAAATTACTCTGAACCCAAACTGGTAAACTATATACTGCTATACCACGTTTTTGGCACAGGTTCTAAAGTACACAATAATACTACGTCAGTATAAAAACGTTATATGCAGATCCTAGTAGGTTTACACACACACACACAACACACACACACACACACACACACACACACACACACACACACACACACACACACACACACACACACACACACAACACACACACACACACACACACACACACACACACACACACACACACACACACACACACACATTTATGTTATATATGACTAGCAGCATATTGCTAAACTGCTTCACTGCTGCTTAGCACTTCATTTCCGTTGATTAGGCACTCAGTTATGTTGTATGTAACAAAAATCCACAGTTAGTATATATATCCAAGTATAGTATATCCAAGTTATATATTTTTTTAATACTAGGGCCAAATGGAATAACTTCCACTGCTTATTACTATCCCTTACTGAAATAAACTGTATACAGAAGTTGCTGAATTTGATTCCAGAGCTCACTGTCTGATTCAGTAATATTATGCTCTATATTTTTCCTCAGGTCATAATTGAATACATAGCCATTAAAGAACCAGAATAATATCAGGCATCAATTTATCAGAATCAGCATATAATGTGGCTGTTAGAGGAGACTTGTGAGCTGTGCTGTTGAGGCTTTGATTTTGATTCACACCAATGCTACATGAGCCAAAGGAGCAATGGTGTGTATCAAAATCAAAGGTGCAAAACATTTAATTTAATAATAAATACAAAACATTTCTGTAGCAGCACAACGAAAAGAAATTATTCGATAATGGTAAAATGACTTGTGAATCCAGCAATGTCATTTACCAATAATTGTCATGTAAAGACTGTCCGAAGGACTACATTGGTCAGACCATAACTCCATTGCACATTAGAATGAAAAAAAAATCGCAGCGATACAAATCTTAAAATTAAATCAAATCCTATTTCGGCCCATGCAATGGAGCATAAAAAAAATTTCAATGAATGCTTTTCTCTAAAAAGTATTAACAAAATTCAGAACCCCCATAAACTTAAAATGAATTATTTAGAAATAGCTTATCAGAGGGTGCTACAAGCTAAACATCCGGATGGTCTAAATTTAAGATATGGATAGCAGTATGTATAAATTACACATTACAATTTTAATTTATAACATTACACATTTAAGTACAAATTTAATTTATAACTTTATAACCCTTGTATTAAGCACAATTATTTACCCTTTGTACGTAATTCAAAATTAGTTTTATTAACATACGATGTTTCTTTTGTTTATTATTTTTTGTTGTTATATTTACTTATTTACCTACTGTATATCTCTTGAGAATGTCTTAAGACGAAATATAGAGAATATTTATGTTCTTTTCTTCTATTTTTTTTTCTTATTGAAGATATATATATATATATATATATTTCTATTTATATTTAGTATATCATAATTTGAATGAAAATTTATGAAAGGGAATTACTGGTTGTAAAATGGTCTCTTATGTGGCCATTCATTGAAAGTACGTCAATCCATAAATAAACAAGGTAAGAGTAATAGCGACTAAAGCACCTGTCGCGTAACAGGTTTCGCTGAGGTTGTATAATCAATTTAAATGTTTATAACAATAGCCTAAAAATGTCAAACTCGTTTAACTATCGAAATGACCTGCGGACAGATTAACAGGTGTAACAGAAATTTACATAATAATAACGCTCAGCCGAAATCCATATTTGGACACGCATACAAAACTAGAGCAACTTCTGGTCTATGTAGAAATTAAATCTAGTAGAAATTTAAAGACAACCACGGATAAAATCTTTCTTGCGATATCATACCACGAGATACATTCACACATTTGTTTATTAAGTTATATTTCACAGCGCTGTGCGAATAATAAATGTTCAGTGTGTTGGGAAGGATACTGTAAAGCAAAAGCGAGCTAAATCACACAAAACTTTAACATGAACTTAACACTCTACGTTTTCGTTTTATTCTATGAGTAGAATTATTTAAATTTCATTTTATTCTACTCAGTTTGTTAATAAAATTTATTTATTCTGTAATTTCTTGTTTCCATAATGGCTACACAAATATCCAAAAATATTCGCTCAGACAAACCCCATGGAGAGACATGCACTATCAATGAACTCAGTGTTTCTCATTTTTAAACGGAGCTTTATCCAAAAGTTCAAGTCTATAGATCATTTCGTTTTCGAGTTACAATCCGGAGAGACAGAGAGACAGACAGAAATTAAATTTGTCCAGCCTCTTGAGAGGTAGTCTTCGCTAAGGCTCAGCAAAAATATTCTAAAGAACATCTAACGGCACCCTATCTAACATTAACACAACGAGACGGCTACAAAATTAATTAGTTAAATAGCAACCAATTCAGTATTGGAGCTCTTTGAACCATAATTGAACTACTGCATGGTATAAAATATTCTAAAAACCTACACAGCTATCCTTGACCCATCAGAAAGAAACACATTAATGCAATAAACAAAATAAACCGCTGTTGAACAGTTGTGTAATTCATATGACAAACGGGTTTTGTGACTGGTAAGTCTGAATTACAGAACCCAACAGACCATCACTTGCACAAACAAGGCAATACTTACTGATTGTTGATTCGTTTACTTTAAAATGATTCTATTGGTTGGCAAACTGTTTGGTTTCATTCAGTTACCCTTTGCGCAGTTAGTGTCTTGTCTGGGTGGTTTAATCCAGAACCTACCCCATTTTATAATTAGACTTTTGCAAAATTCTAGTCGATAAAGGGATTTCAATGTGTTTTAGGTTCTCTTGAATGGTTTAAAGCAAGTATCAAGATTGATTTATGAACTTTACAACAATCCTAAATAATTGCAAGGTTTAAAATACTTTATCACTACAAGTAATGTACAAAGATGCCATACACATTTAAAAGTATATTGTATTCTAAAACTAAATTAACATTTTGTTCGAAACAAATGTGGATGTGCTGATATTTTACTACAAATAACATTTTCAACTTGTGTTTAATTATCTCTGAACATATGAACTCGGATCATCGACTTAAAACTGCAGGATGGAAAAGTTGTTGTTAGCGCCCTGAGTCGTTCCATAAGTGGTGCAATCGATAATATATGGTTATGGATAATATATCAATGTATGGTTAGGATACATTTCTTGTAATTTTAGATTTGTCTCCCTTTCAGACAGCTCTCTTGAACACAATACCATATACGTACAAGTCTCTTTTGATTTTTTTTTAAGACTTGGATACATTCAAAGCAAGATTAAACTTTGTAATCAGCTGCAAAGTAAGAGCTGAAATTAAAAATATATTTTATTGTATAAATATTAGTTATCTTCTGGGAGAATATTATTTTTAATGATCTATAATCTAAGGAAGTATCCAATAAATTGTAATTTTAATAAAACACATAAATATATTTCAGTTCATTTAGCCATATGAAAGATTAGAAATCTTAAACAGGCTCATCAGTTAAATTTATATCTAAATCTCCAATAGGCTTTAAATTACCATAATGTAAACTTTTGGCATTAGAGGACTGTTTTTATTGTAAAATTTACATTTTATAGTTATATTGTTCCGTACTGCGCTTATTGTTTAATTTACGCCTATTAAATTATGCTGGACATTTATGCTCGTATTTATGCTTCTTGAAAATGTCAGTATGAAATTTGTAGAAAACGCAAAAAAGAAACGAAATTAAATCGATTGTTGATTTGTTTTCGTAAGTAAAATGTATTAGGTTACTAATAGAGAGTATTAGGTTTACATGTGAATATATAATTGAAAACCATATGAGCAATAAGATCGACGTATTTGCAAAGAAATACACGTAAAAGACCTACAAAGTTGCGCAACCTTCATGTATTCATGGCTAGATTTGTAGGAGAATTATGCAATTGAATTTATGGCGATAGTACACGCGAAGGTGGACGGTGACAGCGTATCTGTAATCTAATAAAGGTGTGCAGCTAATATGTTTATATAGGTAGTAAAAATTATGTGAGACAATCCATCACTGACACGGACACCAATGCGGGGAACTTTTCTGTCTGTTTTATCATCCCATCGTATGTGCATGCTTCTACAGACATCGTAGCAAGTGAGTAGTCTTCGCCAAGTTCTGGGAATAAGCATTGGGGATTTCTTGGTGAGTGACGAGTTGTTAGTCAAGTGCTGAGAGAGTGTTCAAAAAGTGGTTTGATTCATTTAATATTTTGGGAGAGCCAATGTCTAAGACGTCAGACTTTAGATCTGAGTTAGATATAGCGCAGATACAAATCCTGTCTGTGATTGTAGCACTTTGTATCAGCACCATTGACTTGTACTCTATCGACTATCACCCTTGATATATTTTATAACATCCTCGCACAGGCCCGTGGTCCTTGAGGACGGGTAGATTAAGGCTTGAATGTAAATTAGCCTTTCCTTATAAACCTTTTTTAATCCTTGTTTAAAAAGATAGGAATACTTGTACGTATGAAAAGTGAAATATGTAACCAATGAGATGTTCTTCTGATGTTTAGCTAAGAAGTGTGAATGATTTCATAAAGATTCAAACAGATTTTTTGTTATTTTCATTCAGTTTCTATTTTAACTCATTTTTTAATTACGTTTCCATAGATTTTTGTAACATTTTCGTTTGAAATATAGTCATTGCATCAATAACTTTTTAAACCTAATGCTTTTTTACTTTTTTTATGACTTTTAAGAATTTTAGTTTACTGTAACTTTTTTGGTCCTAATATAAAGGAATTCATTGACTTCATGTGCACAAACGTATATTAGGGGTCTATTGCATTGCATTAGGAGCACCAATTTCAATTTTCCCAACAGATCTCACATATCGGAGTACATTATAGCGATTTAAAAATATTTATAGCGCTTTAACCAGATAAAGACAGCCTGATAAAAAAGCGTTTAAGCGGCCTGATAAACTGTGATAAAAGGCATTCCATACGTCTTTCGCACGAGTTTACATATCTTTAGAGCCGTAGACGTCTGAATAAGTTTTAGGTGTTGAGGCCAATGTAATATTAAATCCAACAACAATGGTTTTTTAATGAGCACAGAAATACAAAGAGGTATCTGGTTTCGTTAGTTATTTATCAAACGTGTTGGGGTCTGTTTGAGATTCCAATCAAAGAGAAGTTTAATTATATTTACCGGTTCGTAGCAAGGCACCGAACGGTCTACTATTTATTTTATTCGCACGCTGTTGGCGAGAGAGGTGAATACGGCTTGGTTAACGTTAATGTGAACAAGCCCGACTCTTTGTGTGTAGGACTATAAATGACCTCTCGTCCTTTCTATAAATAAATGATGATGAATGAGCGGTGGTGGCAAGTGTTTTTAATACTGCGTTTTCAAATTAACAGTAGAGAATCGCAATGAGTCAGTTTTGCAAACGAATTAATTCGAATACCACCAGCATTATTTGCATATTTTATGTTTTTTATTATTCCAGCCGTCCCTCATATTTCAAGACTATTTAAGCATAAAATAAAAGGGGCAGTAGAAAAATATATGAATATAAAAACTGTACCTAACACATTAAATAAACGCAATGAAAAGCACCCTGATATCTACATTGGAACTAAAACAAGACCAAAGAACTCAAACAGTGAAGCCCACACGCCATTATTATAGTTCATTTAGACAATATAAGTATTTAGGATTATACATTTGGAGAGGCCAGTGAGAAACGATTTCGCTTGAGTTGATGCAGGCGAAATCGTTAAAGCTTCTGATGAAGTGATGAAGTGATAAAATTCCTTTATCTGGAAGTTATTCCTGGTTATCCCAACTTCTGCTAAAACGTGCCTTGAGATGTGTCCCTAACGGAAATTCTCAAGAACACATATCGAACATATCTTGAGTGCAGAATATTAATATTAGGAATGCAGATAGCCTATTGCTAGCTATTTAGCATCCATCATAAAGTTCACATTCCAGGCGTTGTAGACTATGATCTGAGGCACAAGGTCGGTAATATAACTATAACGACAAGCTTGTGAATGAGCCAAGAATATTATAGAATAGAGTTTTGTATTACAACAGCTTTTAATGTAATGTCCTTGCCGTTGACGGAAGGATAGGCCATTTAAAAACCGCAATTTTTACATCCAAACATTTCTTGTTAAATAATTGAGCTCGTCATCCTGTATTGATATTTCATGTGTTGGAATGCATTCTTCAATAACTTAAATATATTTGAAACAATGGCTTGTTGTGGTTACATAAGAAGCTATAGATACAATTGCAGTTTGTTTTATTCTTTATGAGGGTTATAAAAACAAACTTAAACAGAAAATTGCAAATCTGATTTATTATTCGTGGATATCATATAGCTAAAAAAATAATTCTTTTACTATGTACTAAACCATTTTATGGCAAACAGTTTAAAGCTTTTCGATGAAAACTATTGAATAACGATGAACAATGCGAGTACGTTTCTTTCTCGAGCTGGAATTAAATATTGAAATAATGATGAACAGATAAAAGTTCTAGGGGTATTAAATATGCTTGTATATACAGCAAAATTAAATAAAACTAACAAGTTAGAACACACAGTTCCAAAGTTGTTAGTTTAAGAGAGCCTTATAAGTCTGCTGAATAAGCTGTGAACGCTTAATCAATAAGCCTTGTTAAGTGTGAAATTTCAGACTGTGTTCAGTTCCCTTCTTTCTTACAACTTAATTCTAAAAATCCATTACTTGATTGTATACAGAATCAAGATCCCCTTGCCCACTCAGCCATCTAGATAATTACTTACATTCATCCCAAGAGCTTTGGTTGAGCTTTATAAGTGTTGGGTTCTGTATTAAAGTGCTCCACATAATATTATGTATTTCTTTATTTTAAGGATAAATAAAAAAGAATTCTACATCATTGCAGATGTTCCTGAAATTTAGTTGTAATTTATATGCTAAATCCATTCAGAACTATATATTAAGATTTAATTAAGATATGTCGGTAAAGACAATTGTACATTCATAATGTGAGAAACAAAAATAATTTATTAATTTCTTTAAGTAAAGTATTTTACTAATGATGATAAATTGGGTGACCCAGTTATAAGATTCTCTGGTTATCTTTAATAGCAGAAATATGTAATAAAATTATCTATTTCATACTGAAGATACATCAGTTGGAAATAATTTAAACTAGTTTTAGCTACTAATAAAAACTACTTTCCAATTTTAATTTATGGAGAGTTTTTTCTAAATCCAACGTTTTTTGTGGATCATCCTGACGATGAAATCTTTGGTTTCGCATGGCCTTGTCTTAGAGTAATAGAATTATTAAAGTGTAAAAGAGCTGTTATTACGAGATACATCTAGTTTATTTCATACTGGCTAATTTATAACTAAAGAAATTACAAACAAAGTCATAGTAAATAATATTAATACCATATTATTTTTTTATAAACTAATTGTACTATAACAAATGCTCACTTAAAAAAATCAGAAAGAAAGGAAGAGATTGCTAAATATAGAACAAACTTGTTTAGCCATATAATTACCAAAGCCCTTAGTAATTCAAAAGTGATTGAATAAAATTTAAAATGTTTGATGAAAACTTAAAGTTATATATTATAAATTAATTGTTTAGCTCTTTAGGGTTTAAAAATCAATTATATACGCTTTATGAATTTTAATAAAATAATATTACGTGTTAAAATCATTAAGCTGCCGACGCGACTGGAAGAGTTTGCACTTTAATGTTTTGCATTCGTAGTCACTCAGAACAAATATATTTTTAATTAGCGGTAAACGTTTTAATAATTAATTATTTATGAAATTACTTATTAAAATCACCACTGCAACGAGATATATGTTAAAAAAATGTATATGAATTTTGCGAGGCAAACAATAACGCGGTCTCATTGACTACCATTGCCGATATATCAAGGAAATTGATATATACTTTCAGTTTAGTTTTGAAGTAAGATTTTTCGAAACCAACTAACGAAATAGAACGCCTGGACTGAGAGAAGGCAATACAAGCACCGTAGATATGATTTGGTATAGTTGATCTTGTTTGAAGGCGCATAAGAGTTTGGATAAACATAAATTAAAAAATGAAAACCGGAGAATAAGACAAACGAACTAAAAGAAGTTTTGAATTCGTCTTGTAAAAACACAATGTGTTCATGGTCGGAATAACTTAAACTAGGTTTTAATGGCTTTAGTGATTATATTGAAAAGGATTTATTAATATATAATTTTCTTTGGGACTTATTTACTTTTAGGTGAGTGTCAATGAAGTAGATACGCTGAATATAGGCAAATATAAACTTAAAGAGGTAAAATAACAAAACCATTTAATCTCTCTCTCTCTTTCCTGTTATTACTATTGCGTAAATAAAGGGGTTATGGATGTTTGAAATTGTTTTACGTTTAAATGTCATGTCAAACAATACGTTTGGAGCTGTGGTTTCTGGTTTCTTCTTCATGTATCGGACTTTTACATATCTTTGTTACACCATAGTTTCCGATAGTATAAATGTTGAAATGTTCGTTAATGCTCAGCGAATTCATATTGACTGACCTACACCATCATCTAACTCAGTCTAGCCTGTATAAAAATAAAGTCTAAAGGCCAGTTTGTTGAAATATCGGGTAGACAGTTAGAAATTTAATTTCCTTGAGTGATAGGCTTCGCTAAAGCTTAGCCAATATAATTATAAATTAGAAAAATTATTCAATATTTGGAGTTTAACCGAAATATATTTTTTTAACACTACATTTGATCCACATGGAGCCCTTCATCTTAGCAATTACGATTTACAAAAACCCCAGTTCGGAATAAGATTGAATTATTGTAAATTACGACATTTCATATACAAAAATAGTGATTTTCCAATTAGATATCTTTTATCTCCTGATTCACGGACTACTGTGGAATCTGGGCTTGGTTACAACGGTACATTTATGTATAACGTGTGAAGCACAACAAACACACACTGTTAATCCTTTTATAGGAGATAATCTGATATCAGAGTTAAGTCCCTGAATGTTGAATTCATCACATGTGCATGTCATTGTTTCTGTCCTCATCTCGTTTAAAGTTACTTTCGAAACATACAATGTACAAGGTAGTTTTTTGTACGTAGTTAAAATTTCACTATCTCTTGTAGTTCTATTTTAAGCAGAAGAATTTCATTTGAATGTTAACCATATGACATTTTTTCATGTAACGATTAAATATATAATGGATCCACATTTTTAAGTGAAGAAATACTGCATAGATTTCATGACCCCGATAATATAAGAACTTAAAGAGCTTTGAAACAACTTTCGTGTCACAACGTTCTTTGAATAATACTGGAGATTTTCCTAATTTTCTCTCTCTCTCTGTCCTTCATTTGCATACTTGTCAAAATCGTAATGTGTGATTAATTTTTTCCAGTTTTTAAAATAAGGAAATTATTACCTCTTTTAATCCTTATTCTGTCTATCCTAATTGGCCATTGACCTGTGAATATATTATAAACTAGAGTAAGAAGGACGGTAACAAGACCAACGGCTACAGGCAGGATTTGATCCTGCAGTAATTCTCTCTTGGATCCAAGGTTTGATGTCTAAAGACCGCTCAACCATCAGCTATCTCAAATTCAGAGAGCATTTTGGCGTTTCAGTTGTAATGAATCGCTTATGTTTTAAACCATTTTTGCTTGAAATGGAATTTGCCAATTATATAAAACTCAGAAAGAATGACACATGTATAAAAACCAGCTTAAGGTTTATTAAAACCTTTTATTATTTGTATTTTGTATTTTGCAGTATTTAGGTACTACTATATTTGTGTACTTACATTAAATATAATTTTTTAATTATTTAATACCTTTATATTTTTTAAAAACACAATTTTTATCCATGTATTTTATACACAATAATAAACTAATTTACTGTAACACATTTCTCACCTGAGCGGAAATGCCTCCTCAATCACTCTAGTTATCTCACTAACATTCACACTTGCAGCACAAGCAAACAGGTCTAGCGTACACAGGTCAAAGCAGCAACTGTTTTAGCAAATAACTGTTTTAAAATTGAGATTTATATCGTGATGCTAACTGTCTAATTATTACCAAAAGTGAATTACTTGTAATATGAGTGACTTTTTATGTGAACTTTGTTTCAAACTTTAATTTCGATTGAAATTTTATACTTAATTTAATTTCCAACAAGAAAACATGAAAAGTTCTTAGTAATTTCCTTATCAACGAGAGAATGTTCAGAGTAGTTTTGTAAACGAAGGAGTTTCAAGTACAAAGTAGAGTACTCGTATTAGGAGCGGACATAACAGTAAACTGCCAACTTCCCAAACCTCTTTCCCTTCTTTTTCATCTCCTGATTTTATTATAATGAGTTCATCTTGAAGTGTCTTTGTGGTTAACAAATAAAGTACTAGAAAGGTAATTATTACGCTAATATTTATGACTAAGATTTACGATGCAGTAAATATTAGACGTTTGCTTTGTATATACAAACTTTTAATGTAATTCCAAATCAATTGAACTTTTATAAAAATAGTTAACAAAAAGCACTAATTATATATAACCCACTACTAGTTATATTATGTATATATTGTTGTTAGCAATATTTTGCTACGGAAACTTTGTTTGTTCACTTGGGACAAGAAGTTCAAAAAACCTCTAATTGTGCTGAGTTCGTAAAAAGGGCCTTTGCGTTTGCTTCCGGAGTCACAGGATATTCAGGATTATAAGTTTTGGGGTAGGAGCTATTTTATGTCCATATCACATACGGAGGGATAGCGGATGCTGTATTCCAGTAATGTCACTTTGGAAGAAGACTAGTCATCATCCGCAGTAGACTAGACATATCGGTCAACTTTGTCAAAAGCCGCTCCTGGACGTGCATAGTTTTGTCCAGGTATAAGTGACACATAGGGTAAACTTAAGATGTTAGTAAAGTTTGAATTTCAACTGGATACTTCATTTGTTAATGTTAATACAGAGAACTAATTTTCATCATAATCTTTTATTATACCTCCAAAATGAAGTATCACATGATGTATGAGATTAGTTTTTACAGTATTGTACCACTTCTTTAAAAATGGGTGTTTGTAAATAGTTTACAACACAGCCTTAACATTTTTGGATGAGAATTTTAGCGCACCTCATATCTAATTTTGTTTAATTTTCATGTAAGTATAGTAATTTTCAATTAAAGTTATTAGCCAAGGCTGAAAACCATATTTATTAGGTATTTTTAGCGGCTAAGATAATAGCAAAATGTAATTGGACATACCTGATATCTCACTAGGTCCAGTAGATTGGATTCCCAAGGGTTGGATCAATTTCCTCAGGCTGGTGAACAACAATAGCTAAGATTAGGATTGCCGCACTACTGGATTAAATGGATTTCCACCGTCTGCACCAGCTGTAGTACTATAACTGATCAGTTTTCTGCAATTTTTATGTACTGCACAGTAAAATTATTGCTACATCTTAATTGAAATACCACAATAAAAAAATATTCCTTAAAATTAACTAAAAAAATGAATTCTCAAATAAATAACATTACGTTTTTTTACCCAAACGCTTTTGTCAAAAAATAACGAGTTTATTATGTGCTACTGACGGAAAAACAATGGTACATTTTGGTAGCGTATATCAGCCTTTTCTTATACGTCTTGCGAAAAACAATGGCTTTGTTTTCTTAGAAATAGTAAGGTCCACACCAAAATTTTTTCATTAATATTTCTTGCCCTTTTCTACTTTTGCATAATCAAATGAAGACACCACGTATGAAATTTTATACTTCAGCTTTGAGGTTATTGTAGCCCAGTAGCAGCTAACAGTTTTGCTACTTATTTAATCAGTAATGTATATATGGTGAGGATTGAATTCAAGAACCTTTTCATTATACAATTAGGTGGAATGATTATGATTGAACGTGTAAAGTATGTTATCTGGACTGTAAAACATGCTGAGGTAAATTAATTTCGCACTTTTTTATTACTTAATTCATTGACATCGTTACTGGTTTATTCCGTACTAATTGGAATAGTTATTGAAACTGAATGATTATAATTATATGTGTGATTTGGTGGGTGACCTAAATATGAATTAACAGTGCGGCCCATTTGCACGTTTTGTGTAAAAGGTATATTCAATTTGTTCAATGATTGCTGCATCGTGCAAAGGCACTGGCTGAAGTTTGAGATTGTGATTCAACTATGATATTAACGTAGGTTGAAGAAATCGTGGCTACTAAGTACGTCATGAATCTTGCATATTAAGGGAAGCAGAGCAACCTACTATAGTCGATTCCACGTTCATCGTGCAGTACAGGTTTTGCTAGCCCGCTTGTATACTGAATAATTAATCTGAATTGCTACTGTGAAGACAGTTTCTGGCACCATTATTTGTCTGCCGGCGTAGAAATTACATACGCCCGAATTTGAGTGGTGTTTATGGCCAAGAAAATAGGCCAACAAATGCAGTAATTTCATTGTATTACTCATTTAGGAATCACATTTTCAGTATAAGTGTTATTAATTTTATAACAGTTGGAATATAAACAGTTCAGATTTGGTACTTGTTTTACCGTATATAATCTTTAAATTTTTATTCCATAATACCGCGATTTAATTCCATTCCAATTTAATTAAAAGGTTAACAGAAGTACTTAGTTTATAGATTCAAAATTTAAGAATTTAATTTATTCATGAAAATAAGTGGTATTTCATCTCTTAAGTAACTTTTTATTGGCTTTGTGAGGTCGTAAAACTCCTTTCTTGGTATCATTGTAATCGTTGGGTAATTTACTGTTATTTATTTAATCATTTTTACACACGTTAGTAAATACAATGATTGTAAAATGTTTTATATTTTTACTGGTTTTACAAAAAATGATTCAATGGCTTATCAGAGCCGCGGAAGTGAGTGAGAGGACAAAATATAATAATACTTGTCCGAGTTTTATTAAAATGAGATACAGTTCTTCGCAAGTAAACTTTAGTTTGTAAAATATTTATGGATATTTTTGTGAAACGGATTAAGTTAAGCTTAATGAAAAATGGTAATAACACCTTTGTTTGCTGTTTAATCAAATTTATTTTTACCGGTGGTATAAACACAAGACGCACTTTCCAATACCCTACCCTTACCACGGAGCATTATCCCTTATCATAAATATGGTCTGACATGAACATCTAAAAGCTCTTTCTTGGTTATATTTCGTACATTTCCAAGCCAGACATTTTCTGAATACATTTACTTAGTAAAAAAATCATATCAAAGCAGAATATCAGTAGAATATCTTATAGATACAAATTATCATTATAAAATAGGTTACAATGGTATATTTTGCATGTTCCCATAGCAATATTCGTAACTGCATGCTTTGCAATATTAAATTATATAACAATTAAAACACAGATACAACGAGAACTATCAAAACTATGTTATAGGTCAAAAATCAAATTCAATTAATCTTACATAGAATTATATTGTGTATGATAATTAACTTGTACAATACATTTTTTAACTTAAATAGTGACATTCTTGTATATATGTGTATATCTTATTATTTCAGGAAATTACAAATAAAAACATTGCATTTCCAAATATGTTAGATACACTATTTAATTATGGTTTGTACACTGTGACTTAATAAACGTAATTAATAAGCATTTTTTTAATGCTTATTAAAAAGCATTAAAAGCATCCTACGTACTTTCCTGTATGTACGAGTACTTCACACAGGCTTCACAGAAGTTTCATGCAGCATTTCATACCTATACCTAATTTTAAGAGGTTACACATATATACACATGTTAAAATGGTAGTTTAAAATGTTAAGTGTTCTCAGTTAGTTTAAAAATTTATTTATCCTGCGTTTTAATCGTTATAATAATTGGTAAAACTAACAAAAAGTTTTCGAAAACGTTCACCAAAACCCCATGGAGAGACATGCACCATCATCCAATTTAATGTTCATAGAAATGAAGTTTCAGATTGACTTGATTAACTCACACATAAATTTGTGAGTAAATTCACCAAAGAGCTACACAATTTGCAGTAAACAGTTTCATAGTATGATTTCACAGTTCATTAGCTAAACACCTTATTCACTCGAAGCCTAGCAATATAATACTTAAAACGTTCTTTTACATTAAATAAACATACGTTGGCTGAGCGTCCGCAAAGCCTACTACTCGAGGATATGTCTGTATATAGGTATGCCTGTTCACATAATATCTCGAGAACATACAGATCTTGAAATTCTCAAACAGGACTACATACCATGAAAATAGACGTCTTGTTTATGAAAATTTGACCGACAATTCTAATCTTATTCTAATGGTTATTAAAACTCGCGAATTAAACGTTCCACACTCCAGCCGCTATATTTCTTGCCGTACTGTCAAACCAACTGACCGACTTTGCTAGCCCCATATACGCTGTATTGGCTCGTGGTCACTCCATCTTATTCTCTCATCCCTGGTATTGATAATAAAAATTAAATCTATAAAAATATTCAAAATCGGTTCTTGAAATGCGTTAGGTAATGCAAAGATTCTTGGTTTTGAGCATTTAAATTTTTGTAAAATTATGTCTTATACATCAGAAGTACAGAAAATAATATTTTTTTTAACTCCATTAATTTTTAGAAGAAGTTGTAGAATAGTTAGATAAATTATTTGTTTTAAACTGGGACAGTTAATTTAAAATACAATTTATTAAACGCAAAGTTTAATAGAAATGTTTTTCAGACTTGAAAAAGTATCAAGTTCGACTAATTTCAACTATTTGTTATTGCTTAATACATACATTTACAATCGAACAAGAACTTAAATAAGAAACTGCAATTAAGTAAATTAAACTTCATTAAATTGTTCCCACAATATGTTTTTGTTCAGAGAAACGTTATTGGTTTGAAGTAATTTAGACGTTACTTTACATAGAAATTATTTCTACCAGAACAACCTCATCTCCATCCACAAGTTGTCAGGTTAAACGCATCTCTATCATATGATGCGGTCCAATCAAACTTTGTCGATTTACAAACATTGAACCTTGTTCTACTATGACATGTATTCGCACACCCCTCCAGCCAAATACTTTTGTAAAAACATCACGATTCTGTTATAAATAAACTATTGATTCTAATATAGATTTGTAACAGAACCTTTGAACTGAAACCAATACTAACAATATTTTTGTTTAAAAAATACTAATATTTTACTATACTATTACTATAAGGTTAATCAAAAGTTAAAGCCAAAGCTTTCTTTATTTGATACCACTGACGAGTAAATGTTTGCATTATTAAATATGTTTGGTTTAGGGCTAAAGAAAACGGATTTCAATAATTACTAAACATGGTTCAAATAATGATGCACCTTCTTTGCATTGACAGTTACAACTTTAATCCAAGCATATTATTGAATATATTGATTTCCCTACTATCATTTTAAGTTTTCCATGCGTTATTATAATTTTGAAGAAATGACGATTTGTTTTCTCTTAAATTATACAAATGTGGATTTAAAATATTAATAGAATGTATTTATACGTCTTCTACCCAGCATCTAAAGTGTTCAATAAATTAAGTTTATTACACAATTTCATTAAAAACTGTTAACTAAATTGTATTGTATATTGTAAATACATAAGCCTTGCATTATATTAGTGTTTTAACTTAGTGTTATCTCTTATTCACTCCTTCTGTGTATTGCTATCCAGAATGATATGAAAATGCATCTGGAGGTAAAGATGAGATAATAAATAAAACTGCTGTAGTTAAAACTGAGCACACTCAGGTGCAGTCCCTAGATTCTTGGTTTAATATGAGATATATTATACTATCAAAATTTATTAGATAGTAATTATTAGATAGTATTTTTACTGCTAAATGATAATTTTATATTGCAGCCTGATGGACATTTAGAACAGTTATACTTGCGTAACAAAAGTGGAAAATGGTGATTAGTTGACTTTTCAGTATAACAATATCTACCACCCTACAAAATAAAGGTATCCATTAAAACCAAGAAATTGAACAAACCTTTTGGAACGTGTTGAATGGAAAATAATGGCAATGCCTTGGAATGAAGTAATAACTTGTAAAAACAAGCTCAGTCACGTCAGAAGAGATAATTTCTTTCCCATTCCACATCTTGTCGCTTTCGTAAAAGTTGTTTTCGTTCGCTGTTATTGTAAAATTAAGTGCTTTTGAGACAGGATTACAGAAATATTCGTCTCCTTTATAATTGCATTATGCTAATTGATTTTTAATAGAATACGAAAGGATACTAAAGTATTGTACGATATTAAAGTGAAGCAACATAAAGTCAATATTACACAAAAAGTCGCGAATGCAGTACACTGAGCATTCTTTCACAGCTTTAACACACTAGACTAGACAACATAAGCCACGTATCTCTTGATTCCTTCTTATTAAACTGTTGTGCTACTTTGTCTAGTTTATTTGATAACCTTTTAGTGATATATGATATATTGTAGTAACAAAAATTGATATGTGTTGGTGTTTTTAATTGTAACGGTTAAGTGATAAATAACTTTGATATTCATGTAATGCAGGTTAAAAATCTATTAAAACTTTTACTAAATTTTGCATTAACTGCTGCCCAATACAATAATGTTCATATACTACGTTTATTTCTCTTAAATAGTTTATAAGTAGCTACTCAATAAGATTTTCGAAGCACCATATTATGACAATATATATTGGTGTGTAGAAACACTGTTTACTTTAAAATTAGAGATTTTCGTGTAGCTAATACTAATGTAATTTGTTTTAAACAATCCTTATTCGAATTTTACAAAAACAATATTTAAATTGATTAAATTAGAACCATTTTATATTTAAGTACACAACATTGTAGACAGTGACTTTAAGTTTGAGCTTTTCAAGAAACTTGCCATTTTATTGATTCAAGTATCGCTACATTAAAGGGGAACAGTGAAAAAATCGGCAGGAACAACAAAAATCTCCATTAGAAGTGCAATTTCTTAATCCTTCTTAATTGTATAAGTGATTCATACCTTCAGTGTCAAATGTCTAGTGGCCAAAAATCCATCTGCAACATTTTAGTTCAGACGGATTCCTTATTACATCAATCCTAATAGATTTGTTTAAAATAATTTAAAATCTTTAATAATACTGGGTATTCCATTTAAATGAAGCGGTTAAATTTAAATATAAGAATTTAAATAAACACACATTGTCTGTGTATTAAAAGCCTTTGTATTCTAAATATTTTGGCTAAGAAAAAATGTTATTATCTTCCCTTTGTTTCAAAGTGACAATCTTAAGTGCATAGAACCCAGTGCTTTTTGGTTTTTTATTTCCATTCCTATGATAAGAATACATCTAAATCATGATTTTCGGTACTTCATGACAATCGGTTTCAAATTATACCACATATTTTTCTACAAGTATAAAATTTACTTTCTTGTAATATAAAAATGACTATTACCCAAAAATGTCATATTAAGGAGACGCTTTTGTCGTAAAAAACTGAACAAATTTCACATTTAAAGTCCTTTTCAATCCTTAATAATAACAGACTTGAGGCAAATAAACTGTATTTGAGGGTACCGAGAGATTAAAATTTTATCTTTACAATTAGTCAGGCAATTTTCCTCTCAATTCCTCTAAAAAATATAATAAGATATATAACAGCTGTAATTACTACGTACAATCATTGCGGTATCATTACGATATATTATGGAAGGTCAAGAATACCAGTGTATGAATCATTCTTTATAGATCTTCACTTCCTGATCTTCAGAAGGACTCAAAATCTAACACATTCTATTGTGATAATGATTTCCTTATCATACATTTTTTTAAATTTGTACTTTCTTTTATTATTTGTTGTAATTTTATATGTACAGTGGTAGAACTAATACCAGGCTGTAAAAGTCCATACAGGGAATTACAAGGAGGAACTGCGTGTTCCGAATTTTTTTTTTTAATGGAACACACTACAGGTATGTGTTTGGCTTGGTTACTGTTTGGAATTAGCAGAACCCTGAGTCTTGCAGTGTATCCATTCGCATCAGCTTAAACAATATTTTATTTTTGTAGTTGCTACGTTTTACTTCGATTCATTATCAGAAACCCACTATAATCTATCTGAATAATCTATGGTTATTTGACAGGACAAAGAGCTTATGTTTAGATAATGATGGATTAAAAGTGGATATTAAGATAGTTGAATTAGGGCTTAGACCGTTAAAAAAAGACCTGTTAATCGGAATTGAGAAAAATTCGCGTTCATTTCAATCCCTTAAGTGCTAGGAATATTATTGGGAACATTTTGAAGAACAGGTAGAAAGTACTAAATTAAAAAATGAAATAGAAAAAAAAAAAAAACTAAAGTATTGAACAAATTAGACATTTTGTAATAAAGAGTCACAGTGTTCTTTTGTAAGTTTTAAGCCTAAGACATGTGTATTTCAAATTACACCTTGTAGGACATTGAGAATTTGGAAAAGTAGTTATTTAAGTATTGCAACTCCATGGCAACCTACATTGATTTTCATAAAAACGCTTTTCAATTTTATTTATAAGCTGAGGTACCTATGCATTAAATTTTATCTTTCTAGAACTGCAGTAAGTTTAGAGAGAAAAAGTAGGTTACAACCCTATTTTAACTCATATGGGTAGTTGATCTGGAAAAAATCTGTCCTTTTCTGTAGAAAGCTCTGCTGCCAAACAAAAAAATAAAAATTTCATTGTAATAGGACATTGGGAAATTCAAAAAGAAAAACGTAGTTCTTCTAGGGTTTGTTACCCCATTTCAACTCCTATGGATATTTTGTCTTAACGGAAGTTCTTTATTTTTATTACTTACCTTATCAAGCAAACTTGTTCCAAACTTCTACTTCCTACTATATGGGAAAGTTGGAGATTAGCGATAAGCGAGTGAGGACTTTGCCTTTTATATTTAGTGATGATAAAATTATCGTTTCCAATTCTTGTTATTGCAAAATGCAACAATTAAAACGCTTACATACTCGTACATAAGTATGCGCACGATAAAGGTTAGACTACAATTACAGTATTGTTACATATGAGTCAATCATATTACGTAAATGAAAATAAAACTGTTTAAATATTAATTTTGAAAACCTCCTCGTATTATAATTAATATAGTTATTTAAAAGTCTTGCTGCTAATGAAGAAGTATTCAACTCATTAATACCAAACACAATCCAATACAGTATTTGTTGCAATTATCAACGAAATTTATGTAATATACCAAAATGGTAACAATTCCACTAGAAGTACAAAAAATAACAAAGAGCTCTTCCGTGTATCAAATATGAGTCACGCCACTGTCGCCGTGACATTACGTAATTGATGTGTGCATTAGCTTATTGGACCGTAAAACTGCCACAGCAGTGTAAAAACGTTGGGCGCTGGACACCCTTTTTATTTACTACCCTTACATATTTTACATGACGTACCTATCTAAGTACCAATAAAGTACAAGTTTTACAGTTTTACTCGTGATGTGATCAGGAGGCGTTTTTCAGCACAGTTAAGCTTCAAATGGTAAAACGATTGAACGTTACATTACAAGTTAACAAAAAATGGTAAGGAAGCTCGACTGCAACAAATCAACATGCATCAGATCAAGAAGTTTTGAATTTACAAACCCTTCAAAAATAGAATTACCTATTGTATTTTATTAATATATTACTATCAGTTGATATGTTTAAAATAGGTTAAAATATAAATAAATATGTTTACTTAAAAGATTTTCAGTAGTATTTTCGAAATATAAATGTATCCCTCAAGTTTCGTCTAAATACATGAAAAAATGGATATAAATTTATGCTTTTCAGCTTATTTACGCTTGAAATGGTGAAACGATTTAACCATAAGAAGTTAAAAAAATGGTAAGGATAGCGTGACTTCAACAAAAATCTGCTTTAAGAAATCAAGAGGTTTTGTATTTAGTAACGCTTTAAAAATAAAATTACCTATTATATTTTAATTAGTTGATACATTTAAAAGAGGTGAAAAGATAAATACATATGTTTTGTTAAAGATGTTCCTCGTAGTATCTACAAAATATAAATATATGCCTCATGTTTCTTCTAAAACATGAAAACGAGTTCACTTGTTTGACGAGTGTATTATCTCGTTTCTTGTTGCTCCTCGCTGCTTTAGACCATAGTCCGTGAGTTATCAGTCAACGTGACAAATATCAACTTACTTTTGCATTTATGATACATAATTTACTCATGTTTAGAAATTATTGCTTAGTGTTGCCAGTCATTATTTCAACATTATTCAATTTAGGTGATATAAAAAGCACACTTTCAGTGGTGAACTGAGTAGCTACTGATTTGTGAGCTGTTTGCCTTCTCGTTGTTGCATTTCACAAAGTATATTTTTGAGATATAAAATACAGTACATTCTATATATTATGTCTAATTCCTGTCCTGTTTGCGTAAAAGAAGTCTTAGATACAGAGGAAGACTTGTGCTGTGATGCCGAGTGTGAGTGATGGTTTCACAGAGAATGTGTGAAAATGTCTAAATCTGAATACAAACGATTTAGCAACGACAACAATATAAAATGGTATTGTCATAGAACTGACTGTAAAAAGACGCTGGCAAGCCCAATAGATGCCAAGCTGGATACCATTCTCTCTAAATTGTCCTCCCTTGCCACTAAAACAGTACTCTCAGAAGGACTACAACTTATAAAACAAGACCTGGAATTAGTGACCTCCAAATTACAGGAACTTGAGCCTCGCTTGGCCTATGTTGAATCTGAAATAAGCACTATCAAGGATAAACAGGTAGTGGGTAGTGATCAGCTTTTTGAAGACGTTTTATCCGAATGCAACGATCGTAATCGACGTGCCAAAAATGTTATTGTATATAACATCCCCGATTCAAACACAGTCTCAAAAACTGCGGATGCCGTTTTTGTCCAGGATTTTCTAGCTCATTTGAAATCTAATTTTCAGTATTCAGATGTTCGTAATTTTAGATTGGGGAAAAAAAGGACAAATCATCCTCTCATGCTTTGTATGCCGTCTGAAGGCACTGCTATTCATATTTTCAAAAACTTCAAGGAAAATGATGTTCCTAATAGCATGCATGGAATATCAATCTCTCATGACCGCACTCCTCGAGAGAAAAGGCATCTGGAAACTCTTCGTGCCACCTTAAAGTCCAAACAGGATGCCGGTGATACTTCCCTAACGATTAGATATAAGAATGGAACACCTTCTATTGTGCCAAAAAACGAATAAATTCCAACGGTAAGCAGCAGCATGTTTCTCTGAATGTTTACTGCCAAAATGTAAATGGTCTTCGTTCGAAGCTTATTGAGTTAAAAAATAATTTATCTGCATGATGTTGTTCTACTATGTGAAACAAATCTCTCTCCTGATATCCCCGACTCCGAAGTTGTTGGTGTTACTGACTTCATTGTTCATAGATGTGATAGGTCTGCTGCTACAAGTCACAAAAGTTCTGGTGGAGGAACCCTACTTGCAGTTCGTAAGAAGCTTATGTCTAAGCGACTATACCCTGGGTTCAACAATGAAAGTGTCTTTGCCCTTGTGAAATTAGGATTTGGTTTTGATTTTCTTCTGGCTTGTGTCTACATTCCTCCCTCAAGTCCTCTTTCTGTTTACCGTGAATTCTGTGATGCGGTTACTGAGACAGTCGAATTGGCAAATTTCCCAAGGAAGACACTCATTTTTGGAGACTTCAACTTGCCTCACTTCGATGTCAATTTACCTGCATCTGGCCTCCATCAACATTGCAGCGAATACCTCCGTGACATGTCTTCTCTGCACTCTCTCTTCCAGAAATCATGTTCAAAACCATAGAGGAGTAACATTGGACTTGGTCTTTCATTCTGATAGTGAGGTGCAAGTTAGCAGGGCTAATGATTGGTTGATTAAACCTGAAATTCATCACCCTCCTCTGTCCCTTACTCTTGAGTGCTATATGCCTTCTACTTGTGACAACAGCTACAGCGGCTACAACTTGGGGAAATGTGACCTCCCAGCTGCTTTTACAGCCCTACAGGAAGCAGATTTGGGATTTATTCACCAGCCGATCTCAGTTGATGAAAAGTTTGATCTTCTGGAAAGTTCCTTAGAGAAAATCGTCAAAAATGCAAGTCCGTTGAAGAAATTTGGTATCTCACGCTTCCCTAGGTGGTTTAATAATGACCTAAAAAAATGCATTATCGAAAAGAAAGCTGCGCATGCACTTTTCAAGAGAAGTTTCAATCTTGCCCATTATTATGAGTTCTTGAGGCTGAGAGATACTTGTAGGTCGCTGTCTCGTGAATGCCACATTCGATATTTGTCCAATGTTCAATCAAACATATCTTCTAATCCACGAGCTTTCTGGGGACTAGTTAAAGCTCAAAGAAATACTTCATCGTCTAGTCTGTATTTAGATGATGAAGTAGCCAGTGACACAACAAGCATATGTCAGCTGTTCTCCAGTTATTTCAACTCAGTCTACTCTCCCTCGTCACGAGTTTCACCTAGCTTTAGCTATCCCGTCTTCGATTCTCTTTGTGTCATAACAACCTCAACAGAAGAAGTTCTCAGCAAGATTAAGAATCTGGACACTACAAAGGGAGCCGGAATTGACAAAATATGTTGCCATCTATGCTTAATCACTGCCGATCTCTCTTAGCTGAACCCCTCACAGTGTTGTTCAATGAATCACTTAACAAAAGAATCTTCCCTAGCTCTTTAAAGTTGGGCTTCATCATTCCTTTACATAAAGAAAATGATCCCAGCGACATACGGACTTACCGTCCAATCACTATTCTGCCGGCAATTGGCAAAGTTTTTGAAAGTATCGCGGTAGATAGACTGAATCCTTTTCTATCCAAAATAATCCATCCTTCCCAACATGGTTTTATGAAGGGCAAGTCTACTGTCTCCAACCTCCTGCTCTTTCAAGAATATGTTTTGTCTGCTTTTCGCAAGAACTACCAAGTTGATACAGCCTACATCGATATGGCAAAAGCCTTCGAAAAGGTCGACCACACAATTCTTGTGTCTAAGTTGCTGGGTTACGGAGTGGCTGAACCTCTTTTGTCATGGATTTCTAGTTGTCTTCGAAAACGTTCTCTTGTTGTGAGGATTGGTTCCACCACTTCCACTCAGTTCTCACCTTCTTCAGGAGTTCCACAAGGTTCTTTGCTGGGACCTTGCCTCTTCAATGTCTTTGTCAATGACCTACTAGACAAATTAACTGTAAAGGCCTTACAATTTGCTGACGACCTGAAGATTTTCAT
Organism: Homalodisca vitripennis; assembly: GCF_021130785.1. Classification (NCBI taxonomy): domain Eukaryota; kingdom Metazoa; phylum Arthropoda; class Insecta; order Hemiptera; family Cicadellidae; genus Homalodisca; species Homalodisca vitripennis. The sequence continues at coordinate 204,709,900 of NC_060207.1, forward strand.
TACTGTGTCTACACCAGAAGACTCTCAGGAAATTCAAAACAGCCTTTCCGAAATTGAGGATTGGTGTGTCAGGAATAACATGTCTGTAAATCCCAGTAAGTGCTCTTGTATAACCTATCACCGCATCAAATCCCCAGTTATATACGTATACTCCATTTCTGGTACATCCATTCCACGGTCCCAGTATATAAAAGACCTAGGCGTTATATTTGCCAGCGACATGGGATTTTCTGGACGTATAGACCACATCAGTAGCAAAGCAAACAAGATGCTTGGTTTCATAGCAAGATTCTCCAGAGGCATCGACAACCCTTCTGCTCTTTGCTCTCTGTATTGTTCCCTTGTGAGACAGCTTGTGGATTATGCAAGTCCCGTGTGGCCGCCTTACACTGTTGGCAATAGGACGAGACTGGAGGCTCTACAAAGGCGCTTTCTTCGCTTGATTGGTGTCCGGCTGGGTTTTTCCTATCTTGATGTGCCTGTGGAGGAACTGTCCAGCAATCTGAACTTGTCACCTCTTGCCCTGCGACGTGTCGTGGCTGATGTTGTTCTTCTCTGGAAGATAGTGAATGGTCACATGAACTGTCCAGATCTCCTAGCTGAAATCGACCTCAGAGTTCCTGCAAACACAAGATCTCGAGATCTGCTGGGTCGAAGATACCACTCAACCAACTTCGACTTCAACAGTCCTTTCGCTAGGTTTATTCGCCTGGGAAATCGGGTTGCGTCTGGGTGTGACCTGTTCTTCGATGGACTTCACCAGGTTCGTCAGCAGGCCTCCTCTCTTCTTCTTTCTGTGAAAGACTAGAAATTAAGACCTAGTTAGCTTTAAGCTGTGTTAAGTGCATGTTCATTGTATTATATGTTGTATTTATTTAATTTCTACTGTTATTTGTTAAATGTTATATATTATATTTTAATTTATTAGCACTATTTATTTATGTTTGCTCTTATCAATCTTATACTTTCGTTAGCTAGTTGATTGCTTGTTCCTGTTGCACAAAAAGTTTTTATAAATGCTTTTTCCTTTACGTAATTATTTATTATTCTACTTTTGTTGATATCTACCTATACTTCAGTTGTTTTTTATGTAAAGTACAATTTATTTAAATCAATTTTAGGAGTTGTTTCCATACTTGAGTAATTTTTGTTGTTTGTTAATCTTTATTTTTATTTTTTGTTATGTTTTGGACATTTATAACTTGTTATATCTTTGGATACTTATTATTTATTATCAAATTTTTGTATACCTATTTTGTTACTTTATGTAGATTTTTCATCTGATTGTATTAATTTTATTTTCCACTGTATTCTACCATCTATGCTTGTCTTTGTAAATTGGCTGCTGCCGTTGGAAATAAATAAATAAATAAAACGATAGGATATACTCGTAATTTGATGCTGTTTGCCAGCAATCCAGGCTAAAAAAATTACCAGGCTTTAAACCTATAGTGATGGTCTAATCAACTCCGAAGAAATCAAACTGGATCTGAAACATATATATTATTATTGTAAAGCGAATTCTATTTACTATTCACCGACTATTGTGGTGATTTTTAACAGATATCTAACTTCTGCTGCCAATTAAGGAGCAAACCATGCGAGTAGAAGGTCGTCTGTGTTAATGTCGATTGGCATAGTGACAAGAATTATGAAACATAAGATCAGCAAGATGACCTAAATGATTATGAAACACAAGAAGCAGTGTACGAGACCAGCGTCTGCTTGAGAAATACAGAAATCTGTATTGTAAGTAAGTGGTGAGAAAAGTTCTAGCTAAGTGTGTCTAAAACCTTTGCTACATGTGTATAAAACCTATTATGTCGTATTGTACAGGATTTTTTCACTAATCAGTCTTCGAGGTATGATTGACGTACGTGTAATGTATTTAATTAGTTTTGTTGTATTATATATTTATATACAGGGTGGAGCGCGGAAATTTGCTTTTTTGTACTGCAGGCTGTGGCGACACTGTTAGTCGAAGAGAGTGGAAAGTAGGCGTGGCTTATAGTGGCTGACGGGAGATTTGTATTCCACCGCGTTCCAGTTGCCATCATGCAGTGGACACGAGAGGAGAGGTCGTTTTGTGTTGAAGCGTATTTTTCAAATGCCCACTCGATCATTGCAGTGCAGCGTGCTTTTCGCTGTTCCCCCACGAGGACGTGTTCCTGGTCGGCAATCAATTTTAAATTGGGTAACTGCATTCAGAACAGCAGAGAATGTGTCATGTGTACGAAAGGGACCTCAGAGAAGGATTACAACACCGGAAAACATCGATAGAGTTAGAGCAGCAGTACTATCTCCAAAACGCTCTGTTCGGAAGCAATCACTTGCTCTTGGCATTTCAAGACGTTCTCTCCACCAGATTCTTCATGATGAACTGAGATTTCACCCGTATAAAATGTGCGTGGTCCATCAATTGTCAGCACGGGACTATTTGACACGGCGTACTTCTTGTGAAGACATGCTTACAACTATACCGCGTGACGCAATTGTGTTCTTTTCTGATGAGGCACATTTTCACCTCAGTGGGTGTGTCAACAAGCAAAACATGCGCTACTGGAGTGAAACTAACCCCAGAGAAGTCCACCAGAGACCTCTGCATTCGGACCGCGTCACTGTGTGGTGCGCCATATCACGAGTAGGCATCATTGGCCCTTACTTTTTTCAGGATAACCGTCGTGCCATAACTGTGAACTCCGAACGGTACTTGACTATGATACAGGATTCTTTTCAGCCAGCTCTTGAGGCAATTCAATTAGAGGATACATGGTTCTAACAGGATGGTGCCACTGCACACACAGCGAGGGTTACCATGAATTGTTTGAGGCAAATGTTTCCTGAACGGCTTATCTCTTTGAGGGGTGATGTGAACTGGCCGGCACGCTCACCAGACTTAGCCCCATGCGAATTTTTCCTTTGGGGTTACCTGAAGTCGAAGGTGTATGTCAACCGTCCCAACACCTTGGAAGACCTAAGGAACAATATTGAGGCTTAAATTGGCAGAATACCAGTCGACATGCTTGTTAGAGTTAATGAAAACTTCAGAAAACCTATACAGCAGTGTGTGTATGCCGAAGGTCGACATTTGCCAGATACATGATTTAAAACTAGGTAATTAAAAAATTCCTTTCCTGTTCAATATCATTAAAATAAAAAATATTTTTTTCTAGGGTTCATAATTTCTTTATTTCATTTCCAAATCAGCAAATTACCGCGCTCCACCCTGTATATATATATTTTTATTACTTTCAGTTAATCTCTAAATAATTAAACCTTGCTACATTTGAATCATGATTGGGATTGTCATGAGTGATATGTTATTTTGTTTTTATAAGACAATAAGCTCTCATCGCACCTAGTCCTAGAAGGATCTTTGCTTGTTTCCGGAGTAACAGGATATTCAGGATTGGAAGGGTTAGGGGTAGGGGCCGCCATTTGTCCAGATCTATGACAAGAGATCTATATCTCAGCCATGTCACCTTCCAAGAGGGCAGGAACGACTCTGTACCAGACTATCCAGTGAAAGCGGGTAGGAATAGCAATCCATCGTTTCCAGTCTAGAAAGTGCCTTTATCACTTGAGGAAACCTATAATTTCCAAGACACACCCTCATACTTATTAGGACCTATCGATATGTCCTTACATCCCAATTTATTGATATTTGCGATTTGTGATGTGCCACTCCTGGATATCCATAGGGTTGCCCACCTTTAAGTGTACACATAGGTTTTGCTGCGTTAGAGCTTATCATAACGTAGAATTACATCAGTAATTTGAATCTCCTCTAAAGCTATAAAGCTCATTCAAAGCAATTATTTTGCATAAGAGACAAAAATTATATGTAATAAGAGATTCGGTTACGTAAATCATACTTATGACCTTCTTCTCACGAATGGAATCTGCAGAATACACCTCGTTAGCAAGAAACCCGCATCATTTAAAGAGCGAAATTATTCATTTGGCGAAGCTCTCATTTGTTTAATTTTGTGAAACGAATGAAGTTTTCTTTTAACCACTGTTAAACGTGGTGCTTGATGTATGACACCACATTGGTACTGATTTCAAACAGTATTTTTCTCTTTAGAAATACCCGTAGGTAAACTGTATAACGCACATTTCTGTTTGTATGAGTAATTTCAATCCAGTAAAAGAAAACGATGCGTTCCGCCTGTTTTCTTCGTATTTACTCGAATTTAAAATATGCAATTTAAAAAAAATAATATAAAGATGAACAGCATTGTGAGGAATGATTAATCTAGATATATTCATATAATTATAAATTTAGTAATTTCTATAAATAATAATTTTTATAAAACCCTTAAAACGTTTATTATTAGGGTTTTAAGTTTAAAATAAATATTTCAAGGTAATATAACGAACATTTACCTTTATTAAATGTTTTGTTAAATGTTCCAGCATTAATGGTAATTTATATTTTCGTATTATAAAAATTTAATTATATAAAATAAATATTAATAAATTTACGATCATAATTAATTAACTTTAATAAATGTTTGTGTGTGATCAATGCCTAGATGTAAAATATATTTTTAATGAAAGATTATTAAGGTATTTAAATAAACAGATTTATATTTCACTGAATGAAATCCAAGTTGATCAAACCATGTAAACACAGACGCGTTTACAGCAATATTTATTCAAGGATTTACATAATTGGATTACTGTTTTGTGAAGTCCGAGATTTAATATAATTACATTTCAGTAAAACAGTAGTATTAAAAAAAAACCTAGTCCAACAATTATAATATTAGGACGTATTAGACTTACATATAAATCCTAAACCTGATTTTAATTAATACGCTGTAAAATAATATAAATAAAAACTTATTTTCACACCAATACTTAGCATTGACTAAGTTTTGTACGTTACTTTTCATCACTTTGTAAGGTAATTGCTATTTTTCAACAAAGTTCAGATCTGCAAAGACATCGTTTCCCTCGTAGCTATGTCAGCTGATCTTCCCTCTCACAATCATTAGTTTCCATATGTAAACAGTTATTTTCGTACTTAAACACTATTTTCACTGTATAAATATCAGAGTGATTTCATTCGTTTTGTCAGTCCTATGAAATTGTAATATTTAAAAAAATTATATCCAGTATAGCCGGAAAAAAGTTGTCTGCCGATGTAAAACAGAATGTATAAGCACATAATTGTGTTATTTTACTAAAATATTTGAGTATGATTGAAGCCATTTTGTTAAAATAATTATCGAACAACTTAAATCTTTTGACATTACGATCATAAACTGACACTTTGATTTGTATATTTAATTAAAAAAATAAATTTTTATTCACTAGAACTTTCTGAAATTATATATTGATGTTTTAAAGTTTATATACTAATAAGCTTATTGCAACATACGTTAGATAAGTTTCATTGCTTCAGTTCACCAAAAAAGTGTCTGTGGAAACAACGCCAGTTACTTCAAGAGTAGCCCAAAAACTGTTTTAATCACGTCATTGTCACGTACCGTATATGAGTTAAATCGCTCTAGCTCACCAAACTTTGCCTGAGGAAGTAAGAAGAGTTACAGCAAGAGTAGAATCACAAATTGTTTTCAATTATCTCATTGTCACGTTCCGTAAATAGGTTTCATTGTTCCAGGTCACCAAACGGTGGCTAAGGAAATATAAAGAGTTACTGCAAGATTAGAATAACAAACTGTTTTCAATCAACCGATTGTCACGTTCCGTAGATAAGTTTCATCGTTCCAGCTCTCCAAACACTGACTGCCTCAGGAAATATCGTTAGTTACTGTAAGAATAAAATCACAAACTGTTCTTAACTACGTCATTGTCACGTTCTGTAGATAAGTATTTTCGTTCCAGTTTACCAAATAGTTAACTTACCAAGATCACCACGCTTTATCGAATGTGAGTAGTGTTTTCCCAAGTTTTCGTATTTCTTCATGTAATACATAACTGAGATCTCAGTCATGCCACCTTGGAAAAAGCGTAGTCTGAGCTTCAGTCCAAGTGGGTCGGGAAAACCAACTTCCCCATGTTTGGGCATTAAACACTCAAAGACTCCCCAATCTTTGGAAAAAAGTATCCTTCTCAGTTTGATCGAACTAGACCCGTTGCCCAACCCTTTTTACACTAATATCTCAAAATTGGGTGTTAGAAATATTCCACTTCTTTGCATCAATTCGGATGCTCAAACTTAGTGTCATAATCAGCTTAAAACCACACATAATTGAACACTCTGTGAAAATAAAACCAAATATAAGAGTAAAACGTTACTGGTTCTAAACAAAACTGTTTATCTAGGAATTCATAAAGAGTAAATTGCAATAATACAGTCCAAAAAATGGTATGGGAACATGTAACATTTATGATAGAAGTCATTGCAATCATTTCTTTCATGATGATATATACACTCGCGTTTGGTGATATATGCAAGATGTGCAGGTCGGGGTGCTAGAAAAAACATTTGGGGTTGACGAATGTTGTTGATCGGGACCTCTAAAACACTAAACCGTTGCTGAAGAATAGATCGTTAATTAGAGGATTTAGGCTAAATTAGAGGAATGGTCAAAATGAACCGGTTGCAAGTGTAACTAACTACCTGTAAAGATGAAAAAAGAAAATTAATATTTTCCAGGCAAGAAATTGAAATGATTTAAAATGTAACTCATAAGCTACTATTTAAAAAGGATATTTATTTAAAAGAAGGTCTATTCTCTAGCATTTATGAAGGTCTCATAAAATTAACAATTTTTTAGTTTTTAAAATGTCGATTAGTCAGAAGATTTGATACACATTTAATGAATGATATGATGAAGATATAATAATATGTGAAATATTTTTCTTCTAATACAAAATGTCTATTGTTGTGCTACGGAATTTTACTAAGAATGGAAACAGTAACGTTTATATATTCCAAAATATTTGTGTTTTTTGCAAGTATAAACCTGGCACGCGACTTATAAACTTGTAAAGTCCTGTTAAGTGAGCACTTAAATTAAAACCATCACTCAGAGGTGCCTCGTAGTTTGGAGAAGGGACAGGTTTTGATCTTTTATCTAGCTTTTGAACATATCAAAAGTGTTCTCTAGTTCTAAAGTTTTGATTTTGTATCTTTTATTCATATTGTCCGTAGTAATTTACATTTTTAGCAAAATAAAAATAAAAAGTAAAGAAAGAGATTAATAATAATATAATACACTTAAATACACCACATTCACATAAACACTGCAATAAAATTCACTTTTATAACGTGGTAATTATTAGTTACTTTATTATAGAATTGATTTATTATAGAATCGACTACATATTTTTGAAATTATATTAAAGTTTAGGTGGAAAGTATCGGAAAGAATATAAAACAAGGTCAGATAATCAAAAACTGCTCAAGAGTCGTTTAAGAAGTTGTCATCGATTAGCTCTCACGAGACAAACTTTCTCATTGAGAGTAGGCGCTACTTCCTTCGAGATTTAATCCTTTTAAATGGTTCAATCTACTGACTTTATATGTTGTTGGGTCTATAGTCAACTAAATGTATTCCTTTCAACTAATTGATAAACTTAGCTATTGGTTATAGTTGTGTAATGATAATATCACAACTAGACAGAGGAGTATATTTGTAGTTATTAAACCTTGTGTTCTCGATACGTTTTTGAACATATGGACGATTCTCTTGAAATATGAAAACTCCATGAACAATCCCAGAGTTAACCTGACTGTACTTAATACACAGGACGTACTGTGTATTAGTTGATTATAATTATAACTAAATGCAAAACAAAAATAGAACGAGCTGGTATTTGAATAAATATAGTTATATTTAGCTCAAGGTAGTTGAATATATTCAAGTTTTACTATTTTAAACCTACCAATATTATTTGATTAGAGGATTCATTTACAAATGGGATGATTTGGGTTGAAAAATAAGCGTAAAACTATTAAATACTAACATGATGATTATGTTCTTGAAAGTTTACTGCATATGGCTGTTTATTTTTTATATGGAAGCACTTTATATCTTAATAAGGCACTTTGATTAAGGTTAATACAAAAAAGGTCGTTATTCAAATATTTAGTTTAATGTACTAAAATGTAAAATTTAAATGAGTTAAATAAGCTTATCATTTTAATCTGAAGCATACAGGACGACTTAGAGGTCACTGATAGTTCAAATATCGCTTAGGCTGTACATAATGCCATTACATGCAATGTACTCGTATATTTATCACAAGATGTGTTGGCGTATTTCTGTGACAGTGTTTAAAAACTGCTATATCTATCTGTGAAATGACTCTGAGACAAGGCTGAAAACTCTTTAAAATCGTTTTCAACGATTATTGTCAGATGCACATACGTCCAACGAAAGATACTACTGTCCTATATTACAAATTTGTTGTGTATAAAAGTAGAGGTGCGTATTAGTCTTCGCTGGGATTGCATGCAAAATTTTAAATCTATAACTCATTTCATTTTAGAGACATACTGCAGGTAGATAGAAAGACTTGAAATAAGAATTAGTCATATTTGATGATAAAGAAACATAGTTTTACGTGTAATAACCATAGATTGGCTATATTTAGATTTCATTCAAGGCCTAAAAACGTGTATTTTTACGCTTTATAGTTTTGTAATAAATTTTTTAATGCGAATGTTTAAAATCGGGAAAGCAGTAAACCTTTATTAACATTTATGATAAGAACAATATATAATTCTACTACACACTCTATACTCCACACTCGTATGGATATTACCTTATTGAGGTAACTTACTGTGTAAAACTGAAAACCCCTTTCAATTTTTTAAACTATGTGATATTAATGCAAGTTTCTCTTACAATTCTTGTAATGTACTTATATAAAAACGGTAAAAATTTAAATACAATCCGTGAAATCTTTCACCTTCATGATGCAAAAACCAAAATGAAATAGGATCTAATAATTTAAAAGTATTGATTTGTATTTATCTGTTCAGTCATTTTTTATTTGTAGCTAAACAAAGGTACGAGAAAATCAACAAATCAAATCAAAACTCAATATCTTAAAAGTAAACACTGGGAAATTTTTATTTACAGTATTATAAGGTAGGAGAGTAAATCTCCTTAAAACTTTTGACAGCTTGGTGTTTGAGGTAAAGTTTTAACACGATTATCCTGAGCTTTACTCATGTCAGTACCAAGTGATGTTATCATATCTCAATATAAATATACGGTGGTATTATGATGGAAAAATGCAATGCAACAATCTAAACTATCGGCTGACAATAATTTGAGTGGGTAATTTACATTTTTACACTTGTTTTGCTGTATTTGTTATTGATGTAATGAATTATGCACAATATTCTTGCAGTTAAAAATGTTCATCTTATGGCTTTAACGGAAACACATTTGTAATAGACTAGAATGGTTCCTGTGAAGTTTCATTCGTAAGAGGGTTTGCCATCGTCTCTATAAAACGCTACAGCCTGATAATACAATTTGTTATCTAACTTTAGAAGATTAGGTTAATATTATAGCCCTGACTTCCAAAAAACCTTGGAGAAGCTTTCCCAATATATATCGTACCACCACAAGTACTTTTAATGCTTATTTTATTATATTTATTTATTATATTTATTAACCAAAGTACTCCTAAATTAGATGTTCAATATAAAGTTAGACTTCCAATTTTAAATGGAAGCACTTTACATCTTCTTTTAGATTTCACAGTCTAAGAAATAGTTTAAGATAAAGAATAGATGCACTGCATCAAATACCTTTCTTAAGCCAATACCAGCTCTTTTTGATTGACTGGAGTTTCAGTATTGAAAAAATAACAAATAATTGAGAAGGGATAGATCACTTTCAAGTACATGAAGTGGTCTTAAACCGATTTAATTTTAGTCGATGATAACATCCATTAAAGATTTTTAAACTTATCACAGATCTTAAGAGGCAAAGAGAGTGAGGTAAATGAAGCTATGAATTCTGGTATTTTAAATTACAATAAAAATACTAATTGGTTTAATGAGTTACGTTTGGGATTTTATGGCTTGGAAGTGGTTTAATTATAGGAGAATGATCAGGATAGTATAATAAAGAAGGGGTTTGGAACATTATAATAAAAAAATATATCTTATTGAATATTCGTATCAGGAAAATTGTATTTTGTATTTATTTTGTTCGAATATTGGTTTTAGACTTCAATTTCCTAGTTTTATGCAAAATGTTATAGTCTCAAATCCTCTCGGTATACAAGAGCTTAGCAGTATTTGTTATTATTACAGTGAACATATAAGAAGGAAAATTGTATTACGAGTATTTATTTTGTACCATATGTATCATAATGTATCATATGAAATGGATTTTTAAGGTACCAAAATTGATATTGAAAGCACCGATTTAATAGTAATAAACCTTTACGAAAACTATTACGAGAGACTTGTGATTGAGCCAATTTTTTACGGATTATTGTATTAACAGCTTTTAATATTTTATTTTGCCGCTGATGGAAGGATAAGGCATTTGGAAATTTTAATTTCTATATCCCAAAATTTCTTTCTAAATAATTGAGCTCATTCCCAAATTTTGATATTTCATGTTTAGGAATTTATCCTTCAATAACGTAAATATGTTATAATTGTATATTATTTGGCTGCATAGGAAGCTAGAAATAAACTAGAAAAAAGCCATTTATTTTATTCTTGATAGCTTATAAAATTAGTTTTAATAGTGCATTAAAATTCTCAGTTGTTAATCGTTAAGCTACAGGAAATAATTCTTGTATGCTACACGCAACCATTTATATGGCAAACAATATTTAATGCTTTCGATGAATAATATGACGTATTGCATAGTATCTTTGTTAGTGCTAGAATTAAATACTGAAAACAGGATTAAACATAACAAGATAGAAAGATAATTAAATCTGCTAGTACATACAACAGCATAAAATGAAACTGTATTACGTTTAGAGCACACAACTCCAAAGTTATTACTTAAGAGGGCCTTTTAAGTCTACTGAATGAGGTGTGAATGTTTAATTAATGAGCCTTGTTAAGTGTGAAGTTTCAGACTGTGTTCTATTTCCTGCTTCCTTACAACTTAATTCTAAAAGTCCATTACACAGAATCTAGATTCCCTTGCCCACTCAGCCATTCTAGATAATAACTTACATTCATTCCAAGAGCTTTGGTTGAGCGCTCATGTTATAAATGTCGGATTTATACTGGTAATAAATCACTGTATGCCAGTGCTGCACATAACATCTTATTTCTTTCTTTAAGGATAACTCAACAAAATCTTTAAGTTATTGTTGTTGTTTCTGAGATTTAGTTCAAATTTATATATTAAATCCGTTTAGAACTATCTATTAAAATAAAATTAACATATGTGGCTGGAAAATGTTGTACTATTAATAATAATTGAGTGTCCCAGATATAATATCCTGAGGTTATTTTTATTTGCAATTATTTTAAGAAATTTACCTATTTTACTGAAAACTTAGAGCAATTACATATATTTTAACTAATTATAAAGCTAATAATAAAACATTCTTTGCTAGTTTTTATTTATGTTAGTGGTCTTTCTAAACCCCATGGTTTTTTGTGGAACTTTCTGGCGATGAAATCTGTGGTTTCTAAGGCCTCGTCCTAAAATCAAAAATTTATTAAATTGGAAAGGGTTGTTGCTATTAGCTACATCTAGATTATATTCCATATTGAATTATTTCAAACTAAAGGAATTACAAACGAAGTCTTAGTAAATAATATTCTTACTACAATTTGTTTGTACTATATATAACTGTTTCTATTGCTGTAAATACACACTTAAAGGAAAAGAGAGAAAAATGAAGAGATTTGTATATTTAAATCAGTCATATTTAGATTACATGTTTTTTTAAATTACTTATAACGAAGTAAACGGATTTAATAATTATACCAATTACATGGTATACTTTAAATAAAAATAAAAATTTAATAAATAAAATTTTATTTTAGAATTGTAAATGGATAGGGAATAAAAAAGTAAATTTATATTGTAATCCAGCGGCAGGCACAACGCGCTTGGAATCTGGTCTAGACCTGACTTGATGGCAGTGAATGCTAAACAATAGTCTACAGTGGACTCAATCTTTTGTTAGGCGGCGAACCTGCGTTGAGAGTGATTCAAACAGGTCTGCAGGAACAGGAGCGTAGTCGGTGCAGGCCAAGAAAACACGCTCTGCTTGCATTCCGAGTTGAGAAGCGATAGAGTAAAGTCTTTAGTGCGAGTTTAAAAGTAGTGTCGGGCGTAGGATCCGTTGGTATAGATTATTTTAATACCGAACTCCAAGACCTTCACGACCAAAGAGCTAAGTACTTTTGACTGAATTATTAAAATTTTCTAAATTTGAAATTTGAAAATTTAAGATGTGAATTAATTTGAAATTGGAATTTAAATTTGAAATTAACGATCAAATTCTGTTGAGTGTGGACTAATATATATCTAAATTGTAAAGGAGTTATTTATTTAAAGTCAAACGTAAAAATTTAATTGAAATTATAGGGATTCTAGTTAAAATTAAGAGCTGCAGGTGCTGCACCATATCCTGTAGGAACTTGTGAAAAATTCCTGTTGAGAACTGTTTAGATTTGTTTGAGAATTTTATTTTAAAGAAGTTTATAATTTTTATTTTATTAGTTTGAGAAGAAGCCCTTTTATTTTATTTCATACAAATTTATTCAAGATTATTATTTTATTTTTATATTTTATACACACGTATTTAGAGGACAGTGAGTCCATGTTAAATCGAAAGTGCCTTGCCTAAGGAAGTAGTAATTTTAAAATATTGTGCAAAACATTTCATTGGTGGAATACAAGGTTAACAATTGAAGTTTGAATTGATTTAATAAACCTGAATATTTCAAAAAAGGTGCAGTTTTAATTTCCACCAGTATCTACTTAAATCTTATGAGTTCGAGACTATTTAGGGTCATCATAATAAAAACAAAAAATGTTGTATATTAACATTTAGTATATAAATAAGTGCGCTACTCTGCTTTCAAACACACTTCAAAACATTTTACATTATTTTTCACATAATCATTTAGTTTTAGGGTGATTAAACCTTTCATTTATTTTCTGTTGTGTTTTTAAAATGCCGAAGTGACAGCCAGACAATGAGTTGTGATAATACTCGTATACAACCTTGAATAAGTGCTCAGGTAAATAGATTCTTTTAGAATTGTTTTTATTGTTCACATAAAATAACACCCCTTTTTCCACACTGTAAACATCACTATTGGTATAGTTCAATACACCCTCCATAATTTTAGTTATATTTACATCCTGCTTCTGATGCGTTTTTAAGTCCATAAAGCTAAAAGGCATCGTACTTATACTATTTATAGACACTGTTTCCTCTCTTATTACTAAGTCCTTATTATTTACAGTTTCATTGTTCATTTTTATAGAGTTATCATTCATCTTGTCCTTATTCACTAATTTTTCTAGTTCATGTAACACATTGTTGTCAACTTCACTATCTTGAAATAATCTAGATAAATAGTCCGCTACTGGGTTCTGATTACCTTTAACATGCGTAATTTTAAATGGTAGAGACAATATAACCTCCACCCAGCGCCCTAATTTTCCTAACTTACGAAAGTGGGACAATACCCAAGCCAATGCTGAGTTGTCGGTCACTAAGTTGAATGGTCTCATTTCTAGGAAATTACGGAATTTATTTATTGAACAGACAACTGCCAAGGCTTCCTTTTGATAGGTAGTAAGTTTCACCTCACTTTCATTAAATTTTCTCGAATAATAGGCCACCGGTTTTAAATGTCCATTATCCGCTTCCTGTAATAAACAGGAACCGAGGGCCTTATCACTTGCGTCGCATTGGACTGTGAACTCCTTGTTGAAATCAGGGATGGCTAACACGGGGGGACGGGTAACCGCTCGTTTCAGTTTATCGAACGATTCCTGACATTTTTGGTCCCACACAAATTTGGACGACTTCTTCCTCATTTCATTGAGTGGATGAGCTATTTCCGCATAATTTGGAATAAATTTAGAGAAATAACTAGTCATCCCTATGAACCTCGCAATACCTTTCTTGTCCCGGGGCCTCGGAGATTCTAATAACGTCCGTGTACGGTCAGGGTCCATTCTTATAGTGTCTTTGGAAACCAAATGTCCCAGAAATTTAATTTCATTATAACAAAATTTTACTTTCTCCGGATTCACAGTAAGATTATTTTTCTTTAAACACTCTAACACTTGTTTCAAATGCATATAATGTTCCTCCAATGTCTTCGAATACACAATAATATCGTCCAAAAAGGCGAGAGTGCAAGTAAATCTCAATTCTCCTAAGATTTTATTCATATATGACGACAATACCCCACTTCCAATTAATAATCCAAAAGGAATTCGTTTAAAGCTGTAACTTCCGAAAGGTACCGAGAAAGTAGTTAACTCCTGGCTTTCCTTCGCTAAACTTATTTGATAAATACTTTTGGTTAAGTCTATTACTGAGTAATAATTGTTTCCCTTCAAATGGTAATATAGTTCGTGCATGTCGCCTATAGGATAACTCACTCCTTCCAACTTCTTATTTAACTCCTTGTAATTAACTACTAATCTTTCCGATTTTCCATCTTCCTTACCTACTAAAAAGGCTGGACTCGAGTACTGACTCACACTTGGTTGAATAATGTCCTGTTCCAATAATTCGTCAATAATTTTTTTTATTTTTAATTGTTTAGGTGGATTCAATGGATAAGGTCTAAGTTTTACGGGTTCATGATCTTTAACTTTTAATTTATACTCATAATCTAGAGTTTTACCAATTTTGTCGGTAAATACCGTTGGAAATTCCTTTATAATTTTTATTATTTCATTACTGGCCTCTTCGCATCCTATTTTATAAGTGTGATTGGTGTTCATACACGCTACTGTAATACCTTGCACAAATTTTATACACTTCTCTACATTAAAGTCAAATCGACAACAATTATTTTTCAAGTCTATTAACAAACCAGAATGTTTTATAAAGTTCGCTCCTAAAATTGCCTTTTGGGCTAAGTCCTTCACTATAACAAATTCTACTTTCCAGGTGAACATATCTATTTTAATTTTTATATTTACACTGCCGATTACGGACATTTTTTTATTTTCAGCACTCATACATGTCAGGTTAGATAACTGGTAACACTTTACAATCTTATTCTCTAATAATAGTTTATACAGTCTATCACTTATTATATTTATACTACTACCAGTATCTAATAATACATTTAACGATATATTCTTGCCAAAATCTATTTCTAAGCTGGGCAATAAAATAATATTTTCAAAAATTTTTCTTTGCCTGAAGAATTCGTGACGGATAATGGAACATATTTTGTCAGCGAGGAGTTCAAAAATTATTTGTTTAATTTGGGCATAAAACAAAGGACCATTATACCTTATACTCCTCAAGGAAATAAAAGTGAAAGGCAAATTCGAAATTTAAATCAAATTCTGACAGCTTATTATCATGACTGTAAAAAGAATTGGGACAAGGATTTGTACCATGTGCAAATGGCCCTAAATACTTGTCACAATGAAAGCATAAAGTCGTCTGCATTTGAATTGATGTTCAGTTTCAAAGCAAATGATGGTTTGTCACTAAAATGGCAAATTAAAGATATTTGTGATGAAAAATGGAGCAAAGATAAGAATGCAAAGATGGTTGAAGCTATTCAAAATTTAAAAAGACAAAATGAGCTAAATTCGAGAAGAAACCGATACAACCGAAATCACAGGCAATTAAAAATGTATGATGTAGTCTATTGTAGAATTACAAATCAGCGATATAAGCTAGATCTGAAATATGAAGGACCATTCAGAATAATTTCAATTATTAGCTCCAACTCATATGTGGTTCAAAATTTTAAAAGAATTGAATGAATTCCGTAGAATACACTTGCAGGATGTGAAACCCACTGGGGAAAGAAGAATGCATATTTAAATATAACAAAAAACAATATAATTACCGAGGGGTAAATAATTTGAATTACAAAATAAAAAAAAAGAACTGATTAAAAATTATGACGAATTAAATTAGTTGTAAGAATGAAGAAAAACTATATTGGATGTACGCTGTATGTATGTATGTTTGATTTGAGAAATTTCAGTGACAAGGAAGATTAAATTAAAATATATTGAACAATTGAGGAAATTCTACAGCCCTGTTAAATTGTAAATATTAACTTGAATTGTAATGTTGTAAAAATGTATTTTAAACTTGAAGAAACCTCAAGAGGAATAAAAAAGTTTATGATTTAGATAAAAGGGCACAGGTGAAGTAAACAGTTGCGATAATTACATGGTTTGGGAGAGGAGGAGTGTATTAAAACAATTCAGTATTTATTTTCTGAATAATGCACAAATCCGAAACTCATGGTCCGTAATTAATGTTATTAACATGTGTTATTTATGTTTGTATGTAAATTAATAACTAACACGAATGTTGGAATATTAATTTAAACTTGTTAGTTTGATAAAATTTATGCCAAGGAAGAGGGGAACAGAAGAAAAAAGACTGTTATTTCTATGATAAACAACGGTATAGGTAAAAATAATAAAATAAGAACTGACACCCCCGTCTGGGGATATGTTTTAATTCTATATGAAGCTGCGACAACCAGTGAATGGGCGAGCCAACACACACAGCCGTGCAGGGCAAAGGTTCCAAGGACGACCCAACTAATTACGGACCGGACCTGCTATAAACATCCCACAACAACAATCACCGTCTTCCTCGTTCGACCCATTGTGAAGGATTATCTGGATGGACTATCTTTATGGTAGGACTTAGAATTGTAAAAAGGTAGGTGGCAATTGGACTCTTAATATTTGCCATAGTTTAGGTCAAGGTTTCTATTGGGGAATTTAATTGTCAAGTTTTCAAAAAACAATCTGATAATGTAGGGACTCTTTTAAAAAGGAATTTATAATAATTAACGCTTGGTTAAAATAACTTGACAACTAGTATGCTGCCACTTCTTACAACTATTTATCAAAAATAAATTAAAACAAATATTATAAATAAAAAAAAAAAGGTTTTGTAGATTTGATGATGCATGTTAAGGCTAGGTGGAAATACAATTTCTAAAGGATGTGAGATAAATTTCTTAGATTTAAGTATTAAACTTGGCAGATACCAAGCGCTTTAAGGGGGGTGTGTATACCAATTACATGGTATACTTTAAATAAAAATAAAAATTTAATAAATAAAATTTTATTTTAGAATTGTAAATGGATAGGGAATAAAAAAGTAAATTTATATTGTAATCCAGCGGCAGGCACAACGCGCTTGGAATCTGGTCTAGACCTGACTTGATGGCAGTGAATGCTAAACAATAGTCTACAGTGGACTCAATCTTTTGTTAGGCGGCGAACCTGCGTTGAGAGTGATTCAAACAGGCCTGCAGGAACAGGAGCGTAGTCGGTGCAGGCCAAGAAAACACGCTCTGCTTGCATTCCGAGTTGAGAAGCGATAGAGTAAAGTCTTTAGTGCGAGTTTAAAAGTAGTGTCGGGCGTAGGATCCGTTGGTATAGATTATTTTAATACCAAACTCCAAGACCTTCACGACCAAAGAGCTAAGTACTTTTGACTGAATTATTAAATTTTTCTAAATTTGAAATTTGAAAATTTAAGAAGTGAATTAATTTGAAATTGGAATTGAAATTTGAAATTAACGATCAAATTCTGTTGAGTGTGGACTAATATATATCTAAATTGTAAAGGAGTTATTTATTTAAAGTCAAACGTAAAAAATTTAATTGAAATTATAGGGATTCTAGTTAAAATTAAGAGCTGCAGGTGCTGCACCATATCCTGTAGGAACTTGTGAAAAATTCCTGTTGAGAACTGTTTAGTTTTGTTTGAGAATTTTATTTTAAAGAAGTTTATAATTTTTATTTTATTAGTTTGAGAAGAAGCCCTTTTATTTTATTTCATACAAATTTATTCAAGATTATTATTTTATTTTTATATTTTATACACACGTATTTAGAGGACAGTGAGTCCATGTTAAATCGAAAGTGCCTTGCCTAAGGAAGTAGTAATTTTAAAATATTGTGCAAAACATTTCATTGGTGGAATACAAGGTTAACAATTGAAGTTTGAATTGATTTAATAAACCTGAATATTTCAAAAAAGGTGCAGTTTTAATTTCCACCAGTATCTACTTAAATCTTATGAGTTCGAGACTATTTAGGGTCATCATAATAAAAACAAAAAATGTTGTATATTAACATTTAGTATATAAATATATAATTTATGGAATTACTTATAAAATCAATAATGGCTGTAAGGTAACCGATAACGCCACCTTATTGATTATTACACCCGAGAAAATTAATATTTGCTTTCCGCTTCTAATTGAAGTTGGATTTTTAGAATCCCACTAACGAAATAGAATGCCTAGACTGAATGAAGGCAATAACCCCAGTGCTGATGTGAATTGTTAAAGTTGATTTTATTAGAAGGCGTATAAGGTTTTTGTAAAAAAAAATTAAGAATATGAGAAAAACTTTCCTAATGTTCCGGAACCTTTGAATTCATTGTGTATAGGCACGACATGTTCGTGGTTGGTATGACTTATGCTAGTTTTGATCTTTTTAATTTACTGATGAGGTAAAACTGGCTTTTTTAACATTAACTTTTGTCACTTATTGGTTTTTATATGAGGGTCAAAGAAGTAATGAGATGATTTCTACAGATAAATGTAAGCTTTTAAAGTACAAACACAACACCACGGCGTTTCATTTCAATTACTTGCGTGTGTATAACTCATTACGCCACTCTAGTTACGGTTAAAGTTAGTTAACTCTCAAATAATAGTAAATCCAGCCGTACTTTATATTTTGCCATCTGCAAACAACATAGATGATGTAATGAGTTTTCACAAAAGCAACGCAATTTGTTTATTAAAAATATATTTGCAGTATTGGTACTTTCACTGTTTCATCAGAGAAATATATGTCTAATAGACCGAAGTAGGTAGAATAATTTAAAATTTGAAGATTGTACAACGTTAATAAATATTAACAAGTTCCACATAATTAAAATTGCGTGAAATAACGGATTATGGACATTTGAAGTCGTTATAAAATGTCAAATTCAAAGTTTGACGCTGTGGTATCTGCTTTCTTCTTTAGGCATCGAACCCTGACATATTTTTCGTTTCACAATTGTTACCGATATCATTAATGTAAAAACGTTCGCTAATGCTTAGCCAATTCATATTGAGTGAAATACTCCACCATCAGACTCAGTGTCGCTTGTATAGAAATAAAGCCTAGTGATCTGTTTGTTCGGATGCCGGACGGACAGGTAGACAGCTAGAAATTTAATTTCCTCGAGTTATAAGCTTCGCTAACGCTTAGCCAATATAATTATAAATTAGTAACATTATTCAATATTTGTTATTTAACTAGAATAAACTGTTTAAATGCTACATTTAATCCGCATTAAGCCCTTTATCTAAGTAATACGATTTATAGAAACACCAATCGGAATAAGATTGAAAACAAAAAATCAGTAAGCAATGTCAATGTTTATATACAAAAATATTTTACAATTAGATATCTTTTATCTACTGACACGCGGACTACTGTGGAATCTGGGCTTGGTTACAACGGTACATTTGTGTATAACGTGTGAAGCACAACAAACACACACTGTTAATCCTTTTATGGGAGATAATCCGATATCAGAGTGGAACCCCTGGCTGTTGCATTCATCACATGTTTGTGTCGTGGTTTCTGTCCTCATCACGTTTCAAGTTACTTTCAACACAAACAATGTACAAAACGTGGATTGTTGTACGTATTTAACTTCACTTCATCTTACAGTTTTATTTTAACCAGGAGAAATCCATTTGAAAAATTACCAATTTGCTTTTTTTCTTTTCTATGACATGAAAAACTTTGCAATATATATTTTTATAAGCGCCTGAATTAGTATATAAAACTGAAAAAATCCCTTGGTTGTATTAGTAGCAGATTCCGACACCACATCGAACTACCCTTTATCTCGAACTAGGATTAAGGGCGAGCTACTAATATTTATTATTATTGTTACTAACGATTTATTTTTATGGAGAGCGTTAAGCCACAATCAAATATCTTAATCTAGTACCAGTGTTCGTTTATCTTCCCAGAAACTCATCTGTCCACTTCTTTCTTGTCCTTTTCCTTTTGGTTGTTTGTTCAGTGCTATACTTTCTCATTTTTTCCGTGCACTCCTTTAGCGTACCGTTTGTCAAGTATTCTTCAGAGATGTTGAGCTTTAATGTTACGCTACTAATATTTTGAATATGTGTATAAAAAATAATTAAGAACAATTTTAAAATGTTGTAATTCATAATTGTATACCGAAAACGACAGAAAGAATAGGTATAATATTTGAATATCTTAAAATGAATTTCAAGATATGGATGAAGAATGATCAACGAAAAAATATCTTTGTAAACATACAACTGACATTAAATTTTACGTTTTTTTAACAACATTTAGTTAAAAAGCCTTTTCAGTTATTTTGTTCTAAGAAAAATAATTTTTTCTATTCACGGGAAGTGATATTAGTTGAAACAACATTTAGGAACGTCTTACAGTTAGACCAATTATGAGATTAACGGATGAAGATAAGGTTATGACTTTGTTGCAATACGCATAAGAAAGATAAATGGAGGGAGTGGCATTTTTTATTTACTAAAATCTTTGAGATATTTGAATGAACAAAATGTAATTCGCTTCTTAAAAATACAACTTAATTAAGTCTTAAATCATGTCAGTTCAAAAGCTAAAAAATCATTCTTTTAAAACTGTTATCTTCAGCAGTTTTTATTTTGGACAGGTTACAAAACTGCTTAAATCTCCTATTTTAAATGCTGTTACACCTTGAAAAGTGATAAAATTGGTACTCCTTCCTTTGTTCTATGGTTAGACCTTCAGTAAAGTTATCTTAAAGAAAAATAACTTTGAATAAAAATGCCATGGAAACTACAAACTGAGTGAATATTCTTAAATTGCGTAGCAGAGTAATAATCATAACATAATTAAAAACACTAAATAAAATAGAATAATGCCTATTTATCGTATTTTTTATCAGTGAATTCAAAGATTGGATGGAAGTATAACGTAAAATAATACAGTTTCAGATACAACATTTTCATTTAGAAATAGGTAGATTTATACGGTATATTAGTGTTTTGAACACAGATTTAATATATGAACTAATTAAAATATGTTGTAGTAAAGTTAAAAATCAGTAAAACAAACCTATATTAATTATAAATTTAAATCCAATTGACATTACGAGTAATGATACCATCTGTTTTGGCACATCCAAGACACTATACAGGGTGTCCATAAAGTCCCGGGTCGGTTCAATATTTTTCAAAATATTTAAAATAGAGCTACAAAACATTACACAAAGTAACTGGACATAAAAATCTATTTATAAAATATTCAGTGATCCGCTACTTCCTCTGGACTGATAGTAATAAGCACTGGATGATAGAAGGTCACACGCAACACCCACAAAAGTTGAATGTCTGGGCCGGCGTATTACGTGGAAGAATTGTGGGGCTGTTTTTTATCAACGGAACTTTAGACGGAGTTTCCTACCTTGACATGCTCAGAAACCGTATAATACCAGCTTTTCGAAATATTGTTGGTGAAAACTTGACTCAAATCTGGTTTCAACAAGACGGAGCACCCGCGCACTACAGGAATATTGTAAGGGGTTACTTATATTGTAAACAGTTATAGGTTAGTAAAGTTAAAATCAAAAAGCTCATCAGTTAATTTTTTTACATTAACCTAAGTTTCAAACTCTAGCCATCTTTTTGTACACAATGTATAATATAAGGTTCAAATCCTCGTGTATAGTGATCGTCACACTAAATTATTGATCACGTCATAATCCGAAAGATTCCCCTTCAGGATTAAGTAAAGGCATTTCATGTCAACAAATAAAAGAAATAAATTGATAAAAACCTGTTTTCAAAACTTTTTTTATTTTTTCACATATTAAGTGTATCAGAATATTTCCCGAAATCAATAGTGGAATGTATTAGTATGTTTTCCAAATGACAGAAACCTCATCTAAATTACAGCCTGGCCGTTGCGTTGTTTAGTCACTTAATTAAACAAAATATTTATTTTCATACGAAAAGAAATGTTATTTTGTTGTAAGTCAGGTATTTTAATTAACAAATACAGGGGATGCATTACAACCATTTCAGATGTCTTAAAAACAAACTTATATATTAGGAAATTTAGGAATTATATTATATATTGCTAAAAAAATGTTAACTTCATTAAAGAGGTCGTCTGGCAACATGATTGTACTGCCCATTGAAACATAATCTATGAAGGCTATTATATTGGAAATTTGTTGAGGGCAAATTAATGGCTTGAGACCGGACCAAAATTGATCTCTTGCTATTACTGGAGCAGAGTTCACGTATATGGTTTGTGGTTACTTGCCCTTTGATATACAAAGCCGCAGATTTCTGCTGTATTGTCTATTCCACCATTTAGTCCTGATTGCCTTATGAATTTAAAGTATCTGATTTGCTGCCTGCCAAACTTCCTTAAATTACGGACCCACTTCATAGCATTATTACTATTATTTTAAAGTACAAATGCTTAAATGTTTTAATACATTACTGATTTCAAAGTTTACAGATTTATGGAATAATTTAAGATTCAAATTAATTTTATTATTTTAGGAAAGAATTATTAAAGGATAGTTTATATAATAAGTGTGGTAATTATGTTTAAAGATCTTGCTTCTACATCGCTGTACGACTCCCTTAAATATAATAGTTTCAAACATAGTGACTTAAACTGTGGATTTGATTATATCACAATTTCAATTAAAAATGTATATCATTCTCAGTAATAGATACTTTTTTAAGAAATATTATTTTATGCTAAGTAAATTAAATTATCTTAGTTAGTATTTTATTTAACCGCTTATAAGTAAAGAATAATATACAAAGTTAAAAAAAAGCTAACAATAGAAACAAAAATGTGTCATTGAAAAATGACATCCAGGAAATAAAGCGTTCCAGAAATCACTAAAATTATAGTTTATACATTTATTCTAATAATATTTCGAACTAATATTGCATTATTGTGTAACACTTAATAATACAATATTTTGAGGGTTATTTGGGACACCCTGTAAGTTGCAACTTTTCGTCTTGGAAAATCCACTCAAAGGAACATGGTTCTTATGTATTGTATAAAATAATTTCCATCTGCACTTAAAAACCATATTTTAATTTGTTCTTAGTATAGTCTCTTTAGTTGTAGATGTTTCTAGCGCTCAGCCAAATCTCACGAACAATAATAAACCAATCAATACAACTCTATTTTATTTATGTATAAATTAAGTTTTAGTCCAATTTGAAACCTTTAATTTAATTGGATATCATGTTCATTCGATTTTCCTTATGTATAAATTAATTTTATTGCAAATTTCCCAGTCTCGAGAAGGAGTTCTCGCTTAGTCAAATTTCATAGAAGTGTGTACACCGTAAACTCAATCTTAAATATATACAAAAATATCTCAACATAGCAAAATTACCAGCTAAGTAAGTGGTTTCAATTTGTGCAAATTTCAAGTCTGTAGTTCAATTTTTTCTCGATATACGTGTCCTGCGGAAAGTTAGGCTTCGCTGACGCTTCGCCCACTTCCCATGGAGGAACGATCACTATCATCGAGCTCTAAGACGCCTGAATAGAAATGATGAATGAAAATTTAAAGTCTCTGTAATTAGTCAACTTGATTTTGTTTTTGAGATATCGTCTGAACAAAAAATGAATACACAGAAGTGAACATTTTCCAGCTTCCCTCGTTAGTGATAAGCTTTCCTTAAGCTAAGCCAATAAAGAAAAGCTAGTTGTAGATGTCTTACTTATGTAAACTTTGTGTTCAATAAGGCTTAATACTACAGGATAACAAGTGTTCCATTATCGGTTTTGAACGTAAATGCGAGTAAAATTCCAGGAAAATAATCTACGCTCAATCATTTTGAATCATCAATACTCAGGAGCACCTAATTTAGGATGCTTAGTCATGCATAATTATTAATGAGATGGTATAATTTCGTTTGTGCTTTGACAAAATTACACCAAATATTTTTTTAGGGACCAATATAAAGCAGGATTAATATATTCAACGATAATGAAACACTTATAAAACACTTTTAGAAGGAAAAATGCCGAATAATGTATGTCATGGATCCACATTTTAACGTTAAGAAATACTGCATAAACGTCACGGATATCAATAACACGAGAACTTAAGAAGTGCTTTGAAACAACTTTCGTGTGACAAGTTCTTTCGGTAATACTGGAGATTTACGTTACGTTATATTTCGCTCTCCCTTTTATTTTTTCTATCAGACAAAAAGTAATTCGTGAGAAAATCTTTTCTATTTTTCAAGAAAGGAAAGGCATATTACATTTTAATCCTTACTCTGACAATCCTCATTGGCCTCTGGCCTGTGTAAGGAGTAAGAAGGACGGTAACAAGTGCAAAAGCCACAGGCAGGATTTGATCCCGCAGTAACTCTTTAGATCTGAAGTAGTCTGACGTCTAAAGTCTGTAGACCATCAGCTCTCACATCATAACAACTATATGACAAACCAATATAAGGCTTATGAACATATTTTCTTAGCTTTTTTGTATTTTAAATATCTACGTTTGAGTACTAGTGAACTTGTGTATCTGATAATAAATATCACTTTTCTCATTATTATTACTTCATATGTTGTAAATTTTCATCTCTGAATTGTGAAAAGACACACTAGTATACTGTAAAATGTTCCTCGTCAAAGCAGAAATGCCTCCCCAGCCACTCTAGTCATCTCGCTAAAATTCACACTTGCAGTAGAAGCAAATATATTTGTGCACTCTGGCGTTCACAGATCAAAGCAGCAACTTACTAACAGTGAGAACAGTTGATCTCCCAACATTTAACAGTCAGTGGTTTTAGACAAAATAGAACATACTGTTGTTTGTACCATCCTGTAGATTGATATGCTTGTAAAATAAACTTTTGAAACTGTCAAAAGAATATTTTCCGACACATATAAATTAAGTAAGCTCAACAGTCAGCATAATGTCATGAGTGTGAAATAATACATGATTGTAATTTTACATAATTGTTAAATAAGAACCATCCGTGATTGTATACTCTTTTTAACGTATTTACGTTCCGAGTTCCTGACTCTCTATTCTTGAGGTGCCATTGGGCTGATTGAAGTTTAATTTTACTCGGAATAAAAACAATATTCATAATAAGTTATTCAGAATACAATACAATGATACTAGAGGAAACACGACTAATCATTTCGTTATTAAAAATAGCACTAGGATGTTTTGTACGAGACGTAAAATTCTTTTCGTCTGTATAAAGTGTGAAACCTTATTAGACAGATCAAAGCTCATCAACAACCGAACACTGGTGTCTTCTTTATCTTCAAGTTCTTTAGACTTACGCTACAAATAACGTGTAGGGAATCCGCGGTTGTAGAGAAAATTTATATATAGATGAATTTAAAGGTAAAGGAATACAATATATTTGGTAAAGTTTAAAGTTTTAGTAATTTATTACATTTAAATATTATCTAATTAATTTCTTCCATATGGTTAAAAAAGTTCTATAAAAATCGATACAATTTTAACACAATTTCGTTTATTGATTTTTATGTTTAATTACAACTACTGTTACATAGCGTGTCCGAAGACGTAATAGTTATTGTGGTGAAATCAAGTTTCAGTTGGAAAACAGAAAAAAATAGAAAACAGCCATTAATTACTCCTAAAAGAATTACAGGAATAAAAATAAACAAAATGAAATCAGGCCCAAAAAGTGGCTAAATATAAATGTGTGCCTTTTTAAAAATATCCACATGATTTATATCCTAAAAAAGTGACAAGGTATTTTTTACTTCAGTTAGTAAAGTTATAATTTAAACTAAATACATATAGTTTTAAGAATAGCATGGATTGTAATAAATCTATCACAAGGAAAATGAATGTTAGCAATAACAATAATTTTATAGACTATAGTCATGCTGAACAATTGTAATTTCCTTTTGTAATTTTCAACAGGGCTTGAGTATAACATGGCGCAAAAGTCCTTAAAAATCATACCCTTCCTCGGGAACAGGAGGTTAAAATATTTTGTTTCATTTCACTGTTTCACTGGTATTAGAACTGGAAGTGAATGTTAGTTTTCTAAATATTCCTAAGTAAACGAATGATTTTTAGCGTTCCACAAAAAAATATTTTAACCGAAAAGACATTGCATCATATTATAGCTTAATTGTTGTAAAATCTATTTTCCAGTACTATATTTCATCCAATAATTTAATTGTATTTAAAAAAATAACAATGGGATAAGTTGGATTTCCAGATATTACTTAACAAGGCCAGTATCGCATAGCTATTGACGTTTCCGAGTAGGGTGGATGTTCTGCTAAATTGTTTTCACTACAGAGTCACGCACAGGGAGGGTTGGGGGAAAAAGACTAACAGGCGTGACTCAGTGGCGTAGCGAAGGGGGGGGTCCAGGGGGTCCGGACCCCCCCCGAAATTTTAAGACATATTAAAAAATAAAGCATGGAGCAGGAGAAAGAAGGACAGTTATCATTACTCTTGTCTACAAACATTAAATTGATTGATTTCACTGATTGAAGTGACCGTTGTTAAAAATATAATTGTCCTTTCATCATAAAGTATCAAACGATACTTTTGGGCTCGGCCTTTCGGATAGTGTAGTGTAATCACGGTATTTCTATACAGCGCGGTCACGTGACGTCGCAAAGTCACCTGAACCGTAACACGACGAACAGTTTAAATTAGCGACCACTTCGTTCAAATTCGTCGTGGGGACGTAAAGTGACTGCTTAGAATTAAGTTACGACGTTGATTTTAGGTGTCATTAAACTGTAAACGTGTATATCATTATTGAAAAAAATCACTTTCGGACGGAAAATACACTTGAAAACTCTACTGATTAGAACTTCAACTAATTTGAACTTCAATGATTGAGGTAAACGTGGGGTTTTCGATTGAGTTAGGACGACGATTTTTGTTATCATTAAACTGTACACCGTACCTATATAATTATCGAGAAAAAAATCACTTCCGGTCGGTAAATACCGAAGAAAAGCTCTCTACAGATTCAAGTTTTGACAATTTTAAATTTCATTGGTTGAGTGGTTGAGGTAAAAGTGGTACTTAGGATTATGTTAGGACGGTGATTTTAGGTATTAATTCAACGCCGACTAATACATGTATAATTATCGAGAAAAAAACAATTAAATCACTTAAAATTAGTGACTTTTTTCCTATGGAGTCCCACAGGGATCTATACTTGGACCAGTCTTGTTCCTTGTGTACATCAGCAGGCGGAACTCATCGCTCCTGAGAGGGAAAATGGTCCAGTATGTTGACGATACAAACGCTCTGCATTAAAGCTCCAACAAAACATGAATTAGAAATCATTTCCTTTTTAGAACTGAATTCATGTATTCAGTTTTTTTCTCAATTAAATCTGAGGACCAACAACTTCAAATCAAATGCACTAAATTTCTGTTTGCGGCAAAGAGAGATTGAGGATCGCGCTGCTGTGATGGCGGACGATGTCTTCATAGAGGAAACTGATTCCACCAAGTTCCTCGGAATGTACCTTAATCGAAGTCTGAATTGAGACAATCACATTGAAAGTACCTGCTCAAAGGTTTCTTCAGGCATTTATGCTCTACGGAACCTTTCCAAATTTTGCTCCCGGGATGTACTAAAAATGGCCTACTTCGGCCTTGTACACCCCCATCTAATGTACGAGTTGAGGCTATGGGGCAGCTGTTCTAAATACAAATTTGAGCGAGTATTTAGAAGTCAAAAGAAAGCTGTCCGCATCATTTCAAAATTGAAATCCCGAAATTCATGCAGAGATGCCTTTAGGGAGCTTGGATTTCTAACTTTGCCCTGTCTCTACATCCTCGATGTCGCCCTGTACTGCCGATTTAAGTGCGAGTTCGTCCGGGGCAGGGACGTCTATCAATATGGGACAAGAGGCAGGGACAACCTTCGGTTACATCCGCACAGAACAGCCGCATTCAAACGTTTGCCATCCGAGGTTGGTGTTAAGCTGATCAACAAGCTCCCTGAGGAAATCAAAAATTTGAATGAACCAACAAAATTTAAAGCTCGATTGAGACACTTTTTGGCGTCGAGGGTGTTTTATTCAGTGGAAGAGTTTATGATGAGCCGCTGGGATGAAATTTAAAGTAATTCGGTCATCCTCTATTTCTGGTGGTAAAAATTAGAAGATTTTAAAACGTATGGCTGTAAGTATGTATCAGTCTTAGGAATGAGTGTGGACTGTGTATGAACGGGTATGAATGGGGGCAATTTAAAATCGATATACATATTTCTAAATAATTTAATTTGACGATTGTACGCAATTTTTATTATTGTTGACACAATAAAAAGTATTATTATTATTACCTCCGGTCGGAATATACCGAGGAAAAGCTCTACTGATTCAGATTTTGACGATTTTGGGTTTCACTGGTTGAGTCGTTGAGATAAAAGTGGTACTTAGAATTATGTTAGAACATTGATTTTAGGTATCAATTGAACGCCGACTAATATCTTTATAATTATGAAAGAAAAATTGAAAAATCGCTTCCGGTCAGATAATACACCGGAAAAACTCTACTGATAAGAAGTTCCGACTACTTTGGATTTCACTGACTGAGGTATTTTTTTATTTTCCTTAGTATATTCCGATCGGAAGTGATTATTTTTGGTTTTTTTTCTCGATAATTATATATTTATTAGTCGGCGTTGAATTAATCTCTAAATTCAATGTCCTAACATAATTAATTATAAGTACTACTTTTACCTCAACCACTCAACCAGTGAAATCCAAAATCGTCAAAACGAATCAGTAGAGAGCTTTTCTTCGGTATTTACCGACCGGAAGTGTTTTTTTTCTCGATAATTATATAGGTAGTCGAGTACAGTTTAATGATAACAAAAAAATCGTCGTCCTAACTCAATCGAAAACCCCACGTTTACCTCAATAACCAAAGTCCGAAGTAGTTGAAGTTCTAATCATTAGAGTTTTTCAGGTGTATTTCATTTCCGACCGAAAGTGATTTTTCCGATAATTATATACTCGTCTACAGTGTAATGATACAAAAAAATCGTCATTATAACTCATTCATAAATACCCCAATCAGTGAAA
Source organism: Homalodisca vitripennis (assembly GCF_021130785.1). Taxonomy (NCBI): domain Eukaryota; kingdom Metazoa; phylum Arthropoda; class Insecta; order Hemiptera; family Cicadellidae; genus Homalodisca; species Homalodisca vitripennis. The sequence continues at coordinate 204,739,193 of NC_060207.1, forward strand.
TCCAAAGTGGCCGAACTTCTAATCAGTAGAGTTTTTCCGGTGCATTTTCCGACCGTTGCGTTAGTTTGATCTGTACCCGAGCAACGCTCGAAAATCGCCCTTCTTTTCTAAAGGGTTTTCGGCCGTCAGTGGCCCAATGTCCCCGAATGGGTATTTCATTTTCTCCACAGAATATAGTTGAGTCAATTATACGCTTGAGTGAAGTTCTGTTGTGTTCTTTTTCTTTCTTATCACTTTGGTGCCTTCTACCCGGCCAGAATCGAACTTCGTAAAGATTCTGTAGCTATACAAGAAAATTTGTGGTACTAGAGTTGCTGTGAGAGTTTAATTTACCTATAACATATTTCCACTTTCTATAAGGCGTAGTTACTAAAGCTCCATGTTTTTGGTAATTACCTTTTACCAGTGAATTCATTGGCAAATAACACACAAAACGTCCCCGGATCCCCCGGTTTCGGACCCCCCCCGAACGAAATTTCTGGCTACGCTACTGGCCCGTGACTCCAATATATTTACGCCCGATCTGTCCACTCCACTTTAGTCACGACATCATAAAAGTATTTACCAATATTATTAAAAATAACTAAATTGTTCACTGTAATAAATTGGATATTAATAGAGCAAGCGAAGTTGTATGTCGAAGTTGACTGTCGTTGTTCTATTATTGCTTATGATATATTTAAGTAATAAATAACTCTGAGTTTAGATAATAACGAGACACCTATTTAGATAAATAAAGAAATGTGTAAAACTGTTACATTTTACTAAAGATTAATATTTTTTATCTTGATGTTTAGGTTATCAATGATCAAAACAATCTCCATTAATAATTTGAACTATAAAAATTTATGATAGTATATAAATGGAATACTCTGTACTTTTGCAAATTCGTATAATTTTATTACCAAAACAAAGATTTGGAGGTGTTTATGTACATTTTCATTGGGATCTATAGCAATTATTGACAATATGACAATACCTTTAGCTGTGTGAAATAAAACATCGTTGTTAAGTGGGTATAGTCAATACGGTCACCATTACATCTAGCATTTCGACACCCATTTTTAAGTAGTTTGTTTTTATCATTGAATAAGAGGTTAAAACACATTGGAATCTGGCTCGCTATTTGCTGTTTTTATAACCCGGTCTGCATAAATTAATTGGTTTTCAGATTTTTTTTAGAAAACTGTTAAATATTATGTATAAGATATTATATTTTCTTGAAAGTTCTATCTTTCCTCTTTAAAATGATATGTAAAACTGTATTCCTAAAAAAATCTAATTAATTTTTTTTTTTAATTCAAAACTTACAAATTTTTGAAGAAAAATAAAAACTCCCGCATGTCTTGTGTTACTTGAAAACTAACTTTTGAATAAATAAAACAAGTAATTTCAATTTTTTTAAAGGCATTTACTATATACATATTTACAAATAATTATTTTAATTGCCAAAAAAATTTCAAATGCTAAAAAAATTATTGTTGTCGTAGACAGACTGACGACGCGCCAGGCCATGTCAGTGGATAAACAAAAGCCTCAAGCGGGTATGACGTAATAGCGCCTAGCGGAATTTTTCTGAACTAACCATTAAAGCTGGCTTTCTAATGCAGCAGACGGCACTCGAATATCACTCGAGCAACTCCGTATATCAATCGGCAAAGCTGTGCTCGAGTCACGCTCGAGCGCCGGCCGGGGGTTTAAACAATGGCGCTCGAGTCTGGCTCGAGCGTAGACTCGAATGTGTTTTAAAAATGCTTAATCTTCTATTTTTAACTATGGTAAATATAAAATAACAATACGAGTATTGTACTTAAAAATGTGTGTTATTTATGCAAATAGGTTTCTGTAGAAGTCGTTTAGCTTCACATATGTAAAGTGAACATAATCATTATTCTCATTATTACTCACAATTCTATCAAGGAGAGAAAATTTATGTGTAGCAAACATTTTTTAATCAAAAAACTATTTTTAATTTTTATTGTGGTGCTAATTGTCTAACTATTACCAAAAGTAAAAAACTTGATATGTGAATTTTGTTTTGAACAATTAATTCTAAAGAAATTGTATATACATATATATATATATATACATAAAAATATATATAAAATGTATTAAAATATATATATTTTAATCCGTGAGGGTTTTTTCTATGTTGGAAATAAAATTAAGTATATATAGAAAAAACCCTCACGGATTAAAATTTTATATCACTGGAACAAGTTCTTGGTAATCTCCTTGTCAGTAAAAGAATGTTCAGAGTCGTTTTGTAAACGACCCAAAGGATTTGCAACTACAAAGTACAGTACTCGTATTAGGAGCGGACATAACAATAAAGTTCCAAGTCCTAAACCTCTTTCCTTTCTTTTTCACCTCCTGATTTTATTGTAATGTGTTCATTTTATATTGTCTTTGTGATTAACAATTAAAATAATAGAATAGTATTATGCTAATATATACGACTCAGATATATGATGCAGTATACATTTGCCACTGGAATTTGCTTTATATACAGTATCTGAAAGTAATTTTAGATCAGTTGAATTTTTATAAAAATACCTAACACAGGGTACTAATTATATAAATATTCTGAGCCATATTTTACAGTGGTATATCATGCAGAAAATTTAGATATTAGTTCTATTAAGAAAAGAAGTTCTCTAAACATCTAATTACGTTTAGTTCCCAAAAAAGAAGAGTCTGTGCCCTTGCTTCCGGAGTGACAGGATATTGAGGATGTGGGTCAGATTGCGACCACTAATGCCTCGAATAATGGGACATTTTCATACAATGTACCAGACGTCTCTTACAGGTCATTTCCGACTGTTGGATCAAATCATACGGTCTAGCAAACAATAGCTTTGTCTTTCTTTCCTTAGAAATAATTAGGTACACCACTGGAAATTTTGGAAAATTTTCTCATAACTATTTCCTACCATTTTCATCTTCTTGCATCTCAAATGAAACACCACATGTGCAATCTTATACAGCAGCTTTACGTTTATGCTTAAAGAAGTTTGGAATAATAAATACAACTTTCGGTGAAAACTTTGCACCTTGCAGTTAGGTCTTGCTAGACCGCGTTTAAAGTGGCAAGTAAAATTGCTAGAGAACCTGTGCTACTATTTGCTAGACTATTTCTGAGAACATTAGCGCAGAGATTTTATGATTAAACAAGTAGGTCTTCTCTATCGTCAGGTTCCCATCGGGGAAGTGTCTCGTGATCTGGGACTCCTGACTCTTGCGGATCGCAGATTCTCCGCTGACGTTGTACTGCTGTCAAAGATCCTTAACGGCAAGATCGACTGTCCCGATATGCTGAGCCAGATCCTCTTCAGGACCCCTTCAGCCACTCGCTCCAGAGACCTGTTCGCTAGGCAGCAACATCGCACCAACTACGCAGCAAACGATACGATGTACCGACTTCAGAGTTCTGGTAATAGCGTCGCCGACATCGTTGACTTTTTTGTGGACAGTATACCAGTGCTCAAGAGGAAGATCGCCGGTCTGCAGGAGTTATCTGCTTAGGAGTTGCACAATGATGGAAGACACTCGTTCTTACACTTTACCTGTACGTCTCTCATTGCTGTTATTTATATATTGTGTCTTGTTAATTATTGTTTATTCATGGTGCTAATTTATTGCTGTTATTGTTCGTTGTTTTCCATAGTTCAAATCACGGTACACTAATAATTAATTACGTTATTGTCATTCATAGTTTATAACCGTTTCGTCACTTAAATAGTTTATTAATCGTTATTGCTCTATTTGTCACTGTGGTTGTTTACTTTCATTGCTTAATTATTGTTCAAAACTGTAAAAATGGAGATGTCCGTTGAAATGTAAAATAAAATAAAAAACAAATGTAAAATAAAATAAAAAAAGTAGGCCTGTCAGTTCAGTTATTCCATTGTTTAAATGGTTAAGGAATCAAATTTTTGACTGAAATTATTAATAGTTTATTTTATTGTTGGAAAGTAAAATTATCATCGTTGTCTTATACATTTTAATAAAATCTTAGCTTTTTGAGGTTGTAACATTCTTTTCTTGGCATCGTTGTAATCGCCGCGTAATTAAAATTACATTACATCATTGCTACACACGTTAACGAATCCTGATTTACTGATTGTAAAATGGTTTATATTTTTACTAGTTTCATGTAAAGATACAGCAGTTTCTCAGAGCTGGAAAAGTGAGTGGGAGGTATAATATAGTTGTGAGTTTTTTTTAAAGGATATACAGTTATTCACAATTATTAAACTTATTTTGTAAACTATGGTACGATATTTTTGTGAAAAGGATTTATATTTACTTGTGATTTAAAATAAAAATAGTAAAAAAGTTATATTTTTTGTTAAATTTCACTTCTTTTTACCGGACAGAAGGAAAAGAGGCACTTTCCAATACCCTTTCCTTACCACGGAGCAATATATTTTATCATAAATATGGTCTGACAGGAACAACTAAAAGCACTTTCTTGCTTATATTTCATACATTTCCAAGCCAGACATTTTCTGAATACATTACCTAGTAAAGAATTATATCACAACTATAGTGAGTAAAACAATTTATAGATCATAATTATCAATATAAATATCTATTTTGGACATTTTGAAAGTTTCATAGCAATATTCGTAACAACATGATTTGGTATGTAATAACTGCATAACAATTAAAAACTGAAAGAACAAGAAGAAATACTAAAGGCTATAGTGTCGTTCAAAACTAAAATCCAATTAACCTCCAATTAAATTTTCGACCGACTAAAGAAACACATGAGTACACAACTTTTATATTGTATGATAATATACTTGAGTCTTAAATTAAATAATGGCATAATTTCTATATTTATCCATATGTTACTACGTCAGGCTTCGTGATACTGGATAAGATATCTCAGCAAAGACCTGAAGTAAAGTTGTTTAGTTTTATTCATTTTTAAGTAATAAATGCTAATTAATCTTAATGATTTTTATGAAAATAGTAAACTGCAAACTGTAGCAATAGTATCTAGTACGGTGCTCCATTTCAAATATAAACACTCCAGATCCGTACAAAGGTAGTTGTAATAAAAAAAAAATAACGAACATTAATGAAATACATGCTTCGTCTATCTAATTATTAATCAGTAATACGAGTCAACGTAGTACCAAACATACAAATATTTTACAAAGAACAGAAGTCCCTTTACCACTTAGCTTGTTATGTAGATGCCGTTGCAGGAAAAACTATGTATGACAATAATGCAACAAAATAACTACATCTCATATGTTAAAAATATATTCTCCAAGTATATGCTTAACAAAGTGACCTCGTTACATGTATTATTGTAGCACATGTTAAAATGTCAAGTGACTGTACTCAGTCTGTTTAGTAATATCTTTATTCTATTTTTTTCGTTCTCAGCATTGTTTCCCCAAACACTAATGTAACAATGTTATTTTTGGAAGATGGAAACCAATACTATCAATGTATCATTGTTTACCATAAAAGTGATAATGCGTTATAGGTGAAGTTTCGTTCATAACTTCAAACCTCTAGGACAACTCGTTCGAACTGTATTTTTAAGTGAATTTTTAAATATAAGTCTAGTATGGTAATTCAATTATATTTGTATAATTGAGTTCAAGGAATCAAACTAACTATAAGCATTTATTTACACGAAACAAACCTCATGGTTGAATATTCAATAAAAAAAGTGTATATAATGTTCAGAAAATCCATGAACCGATAGTCGTAACACAGAGAGCCTTAGTAACTAAGATTGAAACTAAGAATTTTATAAGTTATTGGAAGGAATTCCTAATTGAAAACTTCGAGGCGCTATTAAACTAATGTTTTTCATGAGGATTCCATTTCTTTATTTGAAATTCCAAAAAAAAATATGATAAAATTAAGATATATATGTGTATTATGTTTTTAAAGAGAACTTAATATTAAATAAACTATATGATTGCAGTTAAATGAAAGTTTGCTATTATGTGTGTATTTGAATTATGGTTAAGTATTAATCCAAAAAATAAATGTGCTATTCATTGGTTTTCCCTTTTTAGTTTTTATATTACTATTACAGTAAATGTTTCTGAAATATATAAAGCAGTGAACATTTGCTAATTAACTACTGTCTAATTAACAATTATATGAAACTTGTTTATTTTGAGCTAAGAATTGTTATAAAATTAGTTAAGTGTTATATAGGAATTGAAATAGTGCACCACATTTGAATTTTATGTTTAGTAAGGAACTAAAATATGAGATTAGAATAAAAATAGTAATTATTAAAATCTAAACTGGATGATCGCAGTTTGAGAGAAACATATGAAAATGTCAACAATTTCTAAATATAATAAAAATAGAGGATTCTTTAAGGAAGTTAGAATATGATTATAAATTTAAAGGCTACCTAAAGGTTAATAAAGCTCGTGAATTAAAAGTTTTGTATTCAGCCGCTGTATTTCTTACCAGACTGTCAAACCAATATGGCCGAATTTTGCTAACCCTGTATACACTTGTATTAGCTTGGTGACCACTCCAACTTATTTTCTTATACCTGGTTATGTCAAGACAAATTTAATCTGTGAAATGAATTAAAATTAACAATAGATTGCATCTGGTAATAAAAAGACTCCTGGTTTTGAGCATTCCAATTTTGAAAATTATGTATTTGCAAATAAAAAACAGAGAACAATTTATATTAAGACGCAATGATTGTTGTGATGATTAAGTGAATTATTTATGATAAAAGTTAATATAAAATAAAATTTATCAAACACAAAATTTCAGAAACAAATTTCCAAAGTTGAAAACAGTCAATAATTTTGAACCTTTCATTATAGACCCTCCATTAATACCAACACTGGAATGTAAATACGGAATAAATTAGCTTTAACTTTTATTGCTTATTAAATTTATAATTAAAGTAGACGTTTGTTATGTAGAAAATAAATCAGAATGTAACCTCATCTTCATCCATAAACTGTCAGGTTGAACGTATCTCTATCACATGACGAGGCACAATCAAAACTTTGTCGATTTACAAACAGTCAACTTGTAGTAAGGAAATATAGAATACAAAGTAAAGGAATTAAGGTTATTAACGGTATAAATAACACATTTATACTAACTTCATAGTGTTATAAATTAAATAAAAACATTCAATGATTTCAAAATTATAAAAACATATTGTAGCCTATTATTTAGAGCTTGATAATAATGCTTGTTACACCTAACATGATATAATCGATTTGACCTATTTTTATGTATGTAAAACACCGGAGTGGTTCGTCAAGATGTGGTTTAAAAGCATATTCTTCGCACAGAATATTTGTTTTTAGTAAAAGGAATTCCCCAGATGCAAAATACACGCATCCACGTCGTTCTATAGCTCGAAAAAGAACTTTTAGGCTTGGAATATTTCAACAAATCACAGGGAAGAATACAGAGAACTTCGTCCAATATAAGGCATATCCCATGAGGCTTGCCATATTTGATCAGCGTATTGTTTATTCAAGTTGTGCACTTTTGCACTTGCACTTTCTAAAATATGAAATCACGAAGCTACCTTTTTAGATTAAACGAGTTTTACAAATGTCTATGTTTTTAGTTGTAGTTTCATATTAATTTCTTTGTTTACCATGCAAAACAAAATGCTACTGCTAATTTCAGACAGCCAGTAACATTTTATTATCAATGAAAATTCATTCCATCTTATTACCCTTACTCTGAAGATATCTAACCCGTAGCAGCATAGTGTATCTCCCAAGTTACAATCTAGGCTGATACGGGTTAATGCAAGCAACGAAATGCTATCGTTATTGTGACCTTAGGCAGAACGGAAAACAAAGGAATACATCTGACCATCAACTCTTGGGCTAATAACACGACGTTGACAGATGAGACCCTGTATTGTTTGTGGGAAGCCAGAGTTGAGTCTAATTACACATCCTCACAGAGTGATACATTCTGTCACTTTATTTTGATGCACACAACTTCTATGCGTTTGTTGATGTGATTACAGAGGCGCATAAATACTAAATGTAAATCAAGTAGTACTTATAAAATTTGATACGTCTTGAAACCCAAAACATTGACTTAAAATCCAAAAAACCTAAAAATACTACTCTTTTTTAGCACGAGAAATTACTCAAAGGGTCATTTTTATCATTGACAGAAATAATTATTTTATATTTATTTTATTCCAGTTAGAGGCTCCGAGCAATAACCATGACTTCCTAATTAGGCTTTACTAATGACGTTTAATATGTTCGTAATCAATAATCTTTATCGTCAGACACTTTACACCTTGACTCTTTAATAGGCTACAATGAAAAATCAATTTAAACAATCACATCTAATAATTTTATCCTTAAAAAATAAACCATGTGTGGAATAACAGACTTCGATGAGGTTATAAACATAATTTATAGCCAAAAACACATTTAATGTGTTACTATGTCCCATATTAAAACTTCATACGAACTTACTCAGTTGGTTTATTAGTTTTATGTAAAATGCGATTTTCTTGTTTTAGTAATAGTTATCCATAAGACCAATTTATGAATTTTCACTAACGCAGAACTAAATACTATGCAATGAAATGCACCGTCATCGAACTCGATGTTGCCTCTATACAAAAACAGCAATAAACGAACGATGGAACGAATGTTGTGATGTTATATAGCAATGCAATTTAATGAAAAAAGCTCTTAGATCAGTTAATTCTCCAGATATGATGCGGAAAGGCACACAGATAGATATACTGACCTAATATTTCCAGCCCCTTGAGTGATAGGATTCGCTAACGCTCAGCTAATGATAATATATAACTGGGATGGTACCTAGAATTTATATGCATATATGTATGTATATATATATATATATATATATATATAAAGGTATAAAAGAAAACAAAACACGTTTCTTCAACTCGAAATGCTTAATATTTCGTTACTTTTCAGTAAAATTATCAAAAGCTTGTATAAAATAAAATAATAGAATATAATATAAACAATTATAAGAATGAAGGTTATAAAAACATTGCAAACAACAAAGAGATATGGTATCGAAACAAGTAAATTAAACACGTAACCTTTTCTAAACACAGAGATAGATAAAATGTTTGAATAATAAATTTAAATTAACTGTGTCTCAAATTTAATCCAACTGGTGATTTTTATTGAAGAGCCGTTATGTTTGCTTGTTCATATCTTCTTAGTAATAATTTTGTGTATTCTTTATTGTCATGATTTTGAAACTTCTCGATGCCAATTAGAGAGAATCAATTTGCAAAGGTTTGATTGTGCTGGACAGGGTGTGCAGACACGGGTTTAAGTAAATTTTGATGTCGAACATCGGCATGATGATTGTTCATCCTCAGCCTAAGTGACGTAAATGTTTCTCAAATGTAGTATTTAGGACAATGTTGACAGGATAATTTATAGACAGGATAAATATATATAATATGAATTAATAAGTTTTTGAAACTGATTTTTTACAGAAAAAAATGAAATGTTATATTGCAGCCTCTTAAACATTATAGACCACTATACTTGCGTAAAAAGTGGAAAATTGTGTTTAATTGCATTTTAAATATGAACACATCTGCCCAAGAAAGTACGTGTATCCATTAAAAAAATAATTGAACAAACATTTTGGAACGTGTTGAAAGGAGAATAATATTAATGCCTTGGAATCAAGTAATAACTCGTTCAAACAAGCTCAGTCACGTCAGAGTGATCATTTCTTTCCAATCACATCTTGTTAACTTTCATCAGCCACCTCCCTCTCGTAAAAGTTATTTTTGTTCGTTGTAATTATGAATGAAGGGCTTTGAGTCTGAATCACATTAACTTTCTTCTCCTTATTAATTGCATTGCGCTAATTCATTTCTAATGGAATATTACGTTTGAATATTAAAGCAGCATAAAGTCAATATTAGACAACAATGTTTGTCAATACAGTACACTGAGCATTCTTTCCTAGCTTTACACAATAGACTAGACGACATAAACAACGTATCTCTTGATTATTTCTTATTAAAGTTTTGTTCTACTTTGTGTAGTTTATTTGATAACCTTTTATGTGATATATTTAATTAATACCAACTGATATTTAATTATGACCTTATTGGAGACGGTTAAGTGATAAATAGTTTTTATATTTATTTAATTTAAATTTCAAACCTATTTTTATTTTTACTAAATTTGCATTGAATTCAGTTCTATAAAATAATGTTCATTACAATGTCCATGTTTTGTACGTAACAACGAGTAGCTACTCAATTAGGTTTTGAAGCAATATATTATTACAACATATTGGTGTTTAGAAACACGGTATACTTGAATTATAGGTTCTTGTATAACTAAACTAATTTAATTTGTTTTAAACAATCGTTATTCGAATTTTCCAAAAAAATATTTAAAATTTATTGAATTAGATGGTGAACCATTTAATATTTAACTACACAACCTTGTGAACCGTGACTTTAAACCTGAGCTTTTTAAGAAACTTGCCGTATCGCCACACTATAGAGGAACAGTGAGAAAATCGGCAGAAACAGCAAAAGTTTCCTTTTTAAATGCAATTTTTGACTCCTTCTTATTTGTATAGGTGATTCATATCTTCCGTTTCAAATGACTAATGGTCAAAAATATAATTCCTTACTATATCTATCTCAATTAATTTGTTAAAAATAATATAAGATCTTTACATATACAGTGTGTCCCATTAAACTTAGGGTGTTATGTGTAAATCTAAAAAATACAAATAAATATATGTCGTGGTTATCGCCTGTTTTATTAATTGGTTCCTTTCCTTATATACCAGCCTAAAATAATGCTTCTTTTAAGTATGTCGATAAAGTGATCTACCGAAAAACTAAAATTTCGCTCTGATATAGAAATATGTAAAGTTACCATGGTTACCATAAGTTCCCTTATACTCGATGGTAGAACTTGTGCATCAAATATACAGTTTTTATACAGGAGATATAATTTATTACTTTTTTCCTATTTATAAAAAATCCTATTATTATTTAATAACTATACAATATACTAAATTATTATATAATATACAACATTTATAAATCACACACAAAAATACAATCGTTATACTTGTCCATAGTGGTGGAAGAGAACCAGAAAGGAAGAGCTCTTCCTTTAAACGGAAAGCGAAAACATTATTACTCTTGCCTATCTACATATTGCAGATAAGAAAATATTATTTAATATTACTACAGTATCGTATTTGTGACCTCCCGAGTTAGCAAATGTTTTTGGGAAAATTTCAGTTCATCCTCATGCGCGATAGGGCGTTCATTTGTATGGCCATCAGATATAAAGAAATATAATAATGAGTAATAAAAATGCATGTGTTTTGTGAGCCAAGGGATTTATTTTATTTTGAAGGTGTTAATATTTTAGGACATTACTGCTTAATCTCAATAATAACTGGAATGGCCTGTCAGTGTAAGGCATGTGTATTTGAATTTTAACCTTGTAGGACATCCGGCAGTTAAAAACATAGTTATTTAATGATTGCAATTTTGTGAAATGAATGAAGTTTTCTTTAAAACCACGTTTTAAACGAGGTGCTTGATATCTTACACCACATTGATACTAAGTGCAAACAGTTTCCTTTTCTTTTGGGAATACTTGAAGGTAATTGTAATAACGTACATTTCTGTATATATTAGTAGTTTTAAACCATGCAGTAAAAAAATACATTTAAAATTCGCCTGTTTTCATTCTATTTAATTCAATAAAAATATGCAATTTATCAAAATAACAGAAAGATGAACAACATTGTCAGGAATGAGTCATTAAATATATTTTTAGAATATTGAATTTAAGAAATAAAAGTCTATTATGGTTTTAAGTTTGGAATAAATATTTAAAGATAATATAACCAAATATTTCTTAAAATGTATAGTTTTATACTATAAAACAATAAATATAAAAAATTTAACCATAATAATACATTATCGTTTTATAAAATGTTTGTTTTTTACCAATGCATAGATATAAAATAAATTGTTATTATTTAAAGAATTTCCAAGTATTTAAAGTACATAGAATTAAATTAGGTCAAATGAATTCGAAGCTAATTAAATCATGTAAAAAGAGACGATTTTACAGCGATATTTATTCAAGGGTTTACATAATTAGATTGCTTTTTTTGTGAGTTTCGACATTTAATTTAATTATGTGTTAGTAAAAAAGTAGTATGAGGTAAAACAGCCCCTTGAATTGAAACCTATCCAAATAATTGTAATATTATGACGTATTATATCTAAATATGAATTGTAAACTTTCTTGAATTGATTATTACATCGTAAAATAATATAAATTTCCCGCCAATAATATAAAAACCTATTTTCACGCCAATAAATATAAGCATCAACTAAGTTTTCTAAGTTATTTCTCATCACTTTGTAAGTTATGGGCTACTTTTTTACATGTTCAGATCTGCAAAGTCATCGTTTACCTCGTAGCTATGTGAGCTGATTTTCTCTCTTACAAGCATTAGTTTCCATATGTAAACAGTTCCTTTCCTACTTAAACACAAATTTTCCTGTATAAAAAATAAGAGTGGATTGCGTTGTTTTTTGGCAGTCCTATGAAATTGTACTATTAAAAAAAATTATGTCCAAAAAAAATAAAAAGGTTGTTTCTCGATGGAAAAAAGTTTAATAACACATAATGCGTTATTTTACCAACATTTGAGAATGGTTTAAGCCAGTTTGTTAAAAATAATTATAATAAAAGATAAATCTTGGCTTAAACTTACATTTGTTTTGTATATTTTATTTAAAACTGAATTTTTAATCTTATTAATTTAATTAATTTTTTAGCAATTTACTGAAACGGTATCTTGACAGTGAGTTACTGTAAAGTCTATATCATACTCACGAATGACCCAGTTCTGTTACGGTAGCAATTTTGTTTAAGGTAAGTCTGTGATTGGGGCAACTTAAAAAAATTACGGCATTAAAATCAGCATTTTATGACAGGCCTTGGTAAAAGAAAGTAGCAATTAGTGGAAATTAGTAATAACCAAAGACAGCACAAAAATGCATCTTTTCCAAAATATTAATTTTGTATGTTGCTACAATTGACCATATTTCCCACTTGTTTGGGTGAGACTTTAAACGACGCATTGTCACGTACCGTATATATATATAAACTGTATAAATGTCAATAGCCTTATTTAATTTCAATAAACATTGAATCGCAAAAATTACTTGCTCCGCCGGGAGTCGAACCCGGATCTCTCACTTGCCGGGTGAATGTGCTACCATTACACCACAGAGCGCTTAATTTTTCCGATTCAATTATTTTGTATTTGGCCGTATCTGTCACATATGCGTTTAAATAAGCAAACTAACATATGATCGGAAGACCAAATACCTGTCAAACGACTTTTATTTACATTAAACTGTATAAATGGCAATAGCCTTATTTAATTTCAATAAACATTGAATCGCAAAAATTACTTGCTCCGCCGGGAGTCGAACCCGGATCTCTCACTTGCCGGGTGAATGTGCTACCATTACACCACAGAGCGCTTAATTTTTCCGATTCAATTATTTTGTATTTGGCCGTATCTGTCACATATGCGTTTAAATAAGCAAACTAACATATGATCGGAAGACCAAATACCTGTCAAACGACTTTTATTTACATTAAACTGTATAAATGGCAATAGCCTTATTTAATTTCAATAAACATTGAATCGCAAAAATTACTTGCTCCGCCGGGAGTCGAACCCGGATCTCTCACTTGCCGGGTGAATGTGCTACCATTACACCACAGAGCGCTTAATTTTTCCGATTCAATTATTTTGTATTTGGCCGTATCTGTCACATATGCGTTTAAATAAGCAAACTAACATATGATCGGAAGACCAAATACCTGTCAAACGACTTTTATTTACATTAAACTGTATAAATGGCAATAGCCTTATTTAATTTCAATAAACATTGAATCGCAAAAATTACTTGCTCCGCCGGGAGTCGAACCCGGATCTCTCACTTGCCGGGTGAATGTGCTACCATTACACCACAGAGCGCTTAATTTTTCCGATTCAATTATTTTGTATTTGGCCGTATCTGTCACATATGCGTTTAAATAAGCAAACTAAAATATGATCGGAAGACCAAATATATATATATAAGTATCGTTGTACCCTCCCATAACGGAACATAAGGAAATATAGTAAATCATAAACAGTTTTCAAGTTTTCATCTGATTGCCACGTTCCATTGATAGGTATCATCATTTCAGCTTACCAAAAAGTGCCTGAGGAGATATCGTTAGTCACTGCAGAGTAGAATCAAAAACTTTTCTCATCGCTCCAGCTCACTAAACAGTGCTCGAGAAAATATAGAAAGTTAATGCAAGCATAGAATTACAAACTGTCTTTAACCAACGCACTGTCACGTTCTGTATAAATATCATTGTTCCAGCTTCTATAACGGAACCTACGGAAGTATAGGGAATAGCTGTAAGAGTAGAATCTTAAATTGAATTAAATTAACTCATTATCATGGTCAGTAAAAAAGTATCATTGTTCCAACTCACCAACAGTACCTATGGAAATATAGAGATGTGCTGCTAAGCGGAATCACAAGTTGTCACGTTCCATAAATAAGTTTCATTGTTCCAGCTCACCAAATAGTGCCTGAGGAAATATAGGGGGTCACTGCAAGGATAGAATCACAAAGTGTATTCAATCAACCGATTGTCACGTTCCGTAGATAAGTTTCATCGTTCCAGCTCTCCAAACACTGCCTCAGGAAATATCCTCAGTTACTGCAAGAGTAGAATCACAAACTGTTCTCAATCACGTCATTGTCACGTTCTGTAGATAAGTATCGGCGCTCCAGTTTACCAAATAGTGAACATACCAAGATTAACACACTATAGAATTATGATTAGTGTTTTCCCCAAGTATTTGTATTTCTTCATGTAATGCAATACTGCGATCTCAGTCATGTCACCTTAAAAAAAGCATAGGCTGAGTTTTCAGTCTAAGTGGGTAGGGAAACCAACTTCCCCATGCTTGGACATTAAACACTGAAGGACGTCCCAAACTTTGAAAAAAAAGTATCCTTCGCAGTTTGATCCTATAAAGATTCATTGACCAACCCTTTTTACACTAATAACTCAAAATTTGGTGTTAGAGATATGCACTCCTTTGCATCAAATTGGGTTGTCAAATGTAAGTGACACATCTGTTGTTACCGTGCTCTAGGTTGTCATATAATCAGGTTAAAACCAGCCATAATTCAACACTCTGGAAAAATAAATCAAAATATAAGCTGAACTTTTATTGGTTCTATAAAAACAGTTTATTTAGTAATTCATAAAGAGCAAATTGCAATAAAACAGTCCAAAAAATTATATGGGAATATATAATATTTATTATCGAAGTGAAAGCAATAATTTGTTTCATGATGATATATGCACTCGCGTTTGGTGATATATGCAAGATGTGCAGGTCGGGGTGCTAGAAAACACTTGGGGTTGACGAATGTTGTTGATTGGGACCTCTAAAACACTAAACTGTTGTTAAAGAATAGATCGCTAATATTTGGCTAAATTAGAGGAATGGGAAAAATGAACCGGTCGCAAAAAGTGTAACTACCCGTAAAGATGAAAAGAGAAAATTAATATTTTCCAGGCAAGAAATTGAAATGATTTAAAATATAACTCATAAGCTACTATTTCAGAAGGATGTTTATTTACAAGCAGATCTATTCTCTAGCATTTATGAAGGTCTCATA
Source organism: Homalodisca vitripennis (assembly GCF_021130785.1). NCBI lineage: Eukaryota > Metazoa > Arthropoda > Insecta > Hemiptera > Cicadellidae > Homalodisca > Homalodisca vitripennis. The sequence continues at coordinate 204,754,974 of NC_060207.1, forward strand.
AAATTAACAATTTTTTAGTTTTTTAATGGTCGATTAGTCAGGAGACACACATTTAATGAATGATATAATAATACGTGTATGTTAAATATTTTTCTTCTAATACAAAATGTCTATTTTTGTGCTACGGAATTTTACAAAGAATGGAAACAGTAACGTTTATATATTCCAAAATATGTGTGTTTTTTGCAAGTGTAAACCTGGCACGCGACTTATAAACTTGCAAAGTCCTGTTAAGGGAGGACTCAAATTAAAACCATCATTCAGTAGTGCCTCATAGTTTGGAGAAGGGAAAGTTTTTGATGTTTTATCTAGCTTTGAACATATCAAAAGTGTTCTCTAGTTCTAAAGTTTTGATTTTGTATTATTTATTTAAATTGTCTGTACTAATTTAATTCTTAGCAAAACAAAAATAAAATGTAAAGAAAGAGATAAATGATAATATAATACACTTAAATACATCACATTCACTTTTATAATGTGGTAATATTAGTTACTTTATTTATTATAGAATCGACTAGATATTTTTGAAATTATAATAAAGTTTCTGTGAAAAGTATCGGAAAGAATATAAAACAAGGTCAGATAATAAAAAACTGCTCAAGAGTAGTTTAGGAAGTTGTCATCGATTAGCTCTCACGAGACAAAATTTTCTTATTGAGAGTAGGCGCTACTTCCTTTGAGATTTAATCCTTTTAAATGGTTCAATCTACTGAGTTTATATGTTGTTGGGTCTGTAGTCAACTAAATTTATGCCTTTCAACTAATTTATACACTTAATTATTGTTTTGTAATGATAATATCACAACTAGACAGAGGAGTATATTTGTGGTTAATAAACCGTGTATTCCCGATAAGATTTTGAGAATATAGAAATTTTAAAACTCCATGAACAATCCCAGAGTTACCTGACCATATAAACATGACCTAATGTGAATTAGTTAGTTATGTTAATAACTAAATGAAACAAAAATAGGACGAACTGGTATGTGAATAAATATTTTTATATGCTCAAGGTAGCTGAATTTATTCAAGTATTACTATTTTCAACCTACTAATATTATGTTATTAGAGGATTCATTTAGAAATGAGATGATTTGGGTTGAAAAATAAGCGTGACACTTCACTTAATACTAACATGATCATTATGTTCTTGAACGTATAATGCATATACCTGTTTAATTTTTTTTAATAGAAGCACTTTAGTTCCTTCTTTAAGTTAAATGCAAAAAAGAGATCGTTATTCAAATAGTTATTTTAATGTACTAAAACGGAAAATTACAATAAGAGTTAAATAAGCGTATTATTTTAATCTGCAGCATACAGGACGGCATAGAGCTTAATGATGGTTCTAATACCAAACGATTATTGTCAGATGCACATACGTCCAACGAAAGAGTCTACTGTCCTATATTACATATTTGTTGTGTATAAATGTATAGGTGCTGTATAATTATACAGGGTAGGAGTATGCCCCACCACGTGTCACGTGTTAGGCTTCACTGAGATTGCATACAAAATTTTAAATCTATAACTCATTTCATTTGAGAGATATGCTTGCGGGTCGATAAAAAGACTTACAATAAGAATTTGTCATATTTGGTGATAAGAAACATAATTTCACGTTTAATAACTATAGATTGGCTATATTTAGGTTTTATTCAAGGCCTAAAACATGCATTTTTACGCTTTATAGTTTTGTAGTACATTTTTAATGCGAATGTTTAAAATCAGGAAAGCAGTAAACCTTTATTAACATTTATGGTAAGAACAATGTATAATTCTACTACACACTGTATACTCGTATGGATATTACCTTATTGTGGTAACTTACTGTGTAAAACTGAAAACTCCTTTCAATTTTAAACGATGTGATATTAATGCAAAGATTCTATTACAATTTTTGTAATGTAATTATATAAAGAACAGTAAAAATAAAAATAAAATCCGTGTAATCTCTCACATTCGTGATACAAAAATCAAAATGAAATAGGATCTGATTATTTAAAACTACTATTTTGTATTTATCTGTTCAGTCATTTTTTATTTGTAGCTAAACAAAGGTATGAGTAAATCAATTAATCAAAACTCAGTATCTTAAAAGTAAACACCAGGACATTTTGATTTACTGTATTATAAGGTAGGTGAGTAAAACTCCTTAAAACTTTTGACAGCTTGGCGTTTGAGGTAAAGTTTTAACACGATTATCCTGAGCTTTACTCATGTCAGTACCAAGTGATGTTATCATATCGGAATTTGGAAAACGGTGGTATTATGATGTAAAAAAGAAAGTGCAACAATCTAAACTATCGTCTGACAATAATGTGTGTTGGTCATTTATATTTTTACACTAGTTTTCCTGTATTCGTATAGATATACTGAATTATACATAATACTCTCGAAGTTAAACATGTTCAACTTATGGTTTTAACGGAAACACATTTGTAATAGACTAGAATAGTTCCTGTGAAGTTTTATTCGTAAGATAGTTTGCCATCGTCTCTATAAAACGCTACGGCCTGATAATGCAATTTGTTAACTAACTTTAGAAGTTAAGGTTAATATTATAGCCCTGACTTTCAAAAAACCTTGAACAAGATTTCCCAATATACAGGGCGTACCTAAAGTCCTGCACTGGTATAATATTTTCTGAACGATAACAGATAAATCAACAAGATCTGGTAGATCAACACTACACCTAAAAATCTACTTTTTGAAGGAACTATTAGTTTTCTGTCATATCATGGGGACGTCCCGCAAGGAGTCAGAAGGAAATCCTAAATATGAGGGCTTATCTAGCAGAGTTTAATGCCGCAAACTGGACTCAAAAAGATTGATCCAGTACAAAATGGCGGATGTTCAAAGGTTTTACTAGGTTACATTTTGTTAGTAGCCATAACCCCAGTAAAGCAAAACTGCAACCAAAAGAATACTGCAGTTAAATACTACATTATGCTTGTCAGTTGTACAGAAGTGAATTATGACGTTAGTTATCCTCAAGGGTTACAAATTTGGTCCTAATATATTGATAACGGGGAAAACCTGATAACATTAACAATTAGAAAGCTGTTATCTTTGGGTCGCAGTTTGGACTTTCCTTTAGCCAGTCTATTCATAGTAGGCTATTCTAGTTTTCTTGTTTTAGTAGTGCTGTCCAACCTTTCTATTAGTGAGCTTTAGTACAAAAGAGTTTGTCGTATTGCTTGTAGTTCTTCAACTTCACTATGTCGCTTGACGAACGTAAACGTATAACACATTTTATGATGGTTGGTTGGGGAAACAACAGATGATCACACGAGGAAGCATGCCATTTATTTAATCACGAGAGGCAGCCAATTTCTAGAACAACTGTAGGGAGAACTGTTCAACGCTTTATGGAAACAGGAAGTGTTTCCGATCGTCATAGGTCAGGAAGGCCCGCTACTGCGGCAACCGAAGACAACTCTTTAGATGTATTGCAGTCATTTATTGAGAACCCGCAAGAGTCCCTACGCTCAGCAGCACAAACTCATGACATCTCTGGTACGTCTGTTAAAAAAATTCTGAAAGGGTCTAATTTTAAGCTTTATAAAGTTCATTTGGTGCACGAACTCAACGAAGATGATTTCGATCGACGTATAGAATTTTGTAAAACTATGATGGCCAAAATAGATCGCAACGAAATTGATGTAAACAATATTGTGTTTTCAGACGAGTGTTCATTTATGCTGAATGGAAGCGTAAACAGGCACAATTGCCGTTACTGGAGTAGCGAAAATCCTCACTGGATGCGGGAGGCACATACGCAGTATCCACTAAAGGTGAATGTCTAGCTTGGTGTGATACGTACCCAGTTGGTAGGTCCTTTCTTTATTGAAGGAAATTTAAATGCAATATCATACCAACCTTTGCTGGAAAATGAAATTACACCAGCAGTTCGAAACATGTTTGGAGAACATTTCCAGAATATCTGGTTTCAACAGGACGGAGCACCCCCACACTACGGCATCAACGTAAGGGTCTATTTAAACACTGTTTCTTAGACAGTGTTTAAAAAACCCGGCAACGGTGGATCGGAAGGCGGGGGACTGTAGAATGGCCAGCGCGTTCACCAGATCTGTCTCCATTAGACTATTTTGTTTGGGGTTACCTTAAGGACAACGTCTACAAAACAAACCGTCAAAATTTAAATGAACTGATACAAAGAATACTTCAAGAATGTCAGACGATTCCTCAGGTTGCCCTGCAAAATTCTGTTAATAGTTTTTATGTGCGTCTTTCCAACTGTCAAATAACCGGAGGTGAACATAAACATTTTAATAAAACCTTTGAACAGCCGCCATTTTGTACTGGATCAATCTTTTTGAGTGCGGTTTGCGGCATTAAACTCTGCTAGATAAGCCCTTTAAATATTGACCTATGCTCCTATTTAAGATTTCCTTCTGACTCCTTGCGGGACGTCCCCATGATATTACAGAAAACTAATAGTTCCTTCAAAAAGTAGATTTTTAGGTGTAGTGTTGATCTACCAGATCTTGTTGATTTATCTGTTATCGTTCAGAAAATATTATACCAGTGCAGGACTTTAGGTACGCCCTGAATATCGTTGAATAATTTACTTGAGCAAACTGGAATTAGGAAATTTAACTGAATACAAATATTTGAAATATAATATTTAGAAAGCCATTTTATGGAGTGTAATATGAGAAATGTTATCATCTGATCAGGAGAACATAAGTATTTTAATTAGAATAAAATATATCTTGAGATGTAACGTACAGCTTTATCCAGACGATATTAAAATCTTTACTGATTGCTTAATCGGCACTCTAGTTTTGTTTCAATACAGCTTTTGACTTAGTGTCAATTACCTTTGGGAGGTGATGTTTGTGTAGATGTATATGATCGGTCTACTATCACCCCAAGTACTTTGAATGCTTATTTTTATTAACCAGAGTACTCCTAAATTCGATGTTCAATATAAAGTTATACTTCCAATTTTAAATGGAAGCACTTTACATCTTCTTTTAGATTTTACAGTCTAAGAAATAGTTTAAGATGAAGAATAGATGCACTGCATCAAATACCTTTCGTAAGCCAATACCAGCTCTTTTTGATTGACTTGAGTTTCAGTATTGAAAAAATAACAAATCATTGAAAAGGTATAGATCACTGACAAGTACATAAAACGATCTGAAACCGATTTCATTTTAGTCGATGATAACATCCAGTAAAGATTTCTAAACTTATCATAGACCTTAAGAGGCAAAGAGACTGAGGTAAATGAAGCTATGAAAGACATTCTGGTATTTTAAATTACAATACAAATACTAATTGGTTTAATGAGTTACGTTTGGGTTTTTATGGATTACAAGTAGTTTAATTATGAGAGGATAAAGAGTGGGTTTGGAACATAAAAAATATCTTATTAAATACGCCTATCAGGAAAATCGTATTACGAGGATTTATTTTGTTCGAATATTGATTTTAGACTTATATAAACTTATATAGTCCCGAATCCTCTCGTTATACGAGAGCTTAGCAGTATTTGCTATTATTACAGTGAACATATAAGAACTGTGATTTTTTCTAGGATTAAAATATTAAGTTTTTAAATTGTAGGTGGCCTTACCGTCTTACGAAGGAGATTTAAAGAATACAAGTCTCGCATAAGAAATCTTATAATAATGGCCTCATGAAGAAACCAAACTATTCGGTCAACTGCCCTCATCCAGTGATACAAGAAATCGGAAACTACGTTTCGAGATCTGCGATATGACTCCTTTCTTATTTTGGTAATAACTACCACAATTCTAAATAATAAGGTATGGATATAAACGAAAATGTATCTCATTTCTGACAATGAATGGTTCTTCTGTTTCATTTACAATTTCTTATATTTTGGCCTGGATTGCAGTTATGTGTTGGGTTAATAAACAACTGAGAAAGAGATCAGATTGCAGATTTAGAAGCGTAGATTTATTTATTTCTTGTATTCTGTTTCATTTTCGATTTCCTATATTTTGCCCTGGATTGCAGTTATGTGTTGGGTTAATATACAACTGAGAAAGAGATCAGATTGCAGATTTAGAAGCGTAGATTTATTTATTTCTTGTATTCTGTTTCATTTTCGATTTCCTATATTTTGCCCTGGATTGCAGTTATGTGTTGGGTTAATATACAACTGAGAAAGAGATCAGATTGCAGATTTAGAAGCGTAGATTTATTGATTTATTGTATTCTGCTTCATTTTCGATTTCATATATTTTGGGCTGGATTGAAGTTATGTGTTGGGTTAATATACAACTGAGACAGAGATCTGATTGCAGATTTAGAAGCGTAGATTTATTGATTTCTTTTATTAATAAACAATGCTTTACAATTTAGCCATCATCTAAAACCAACTGTCTAATGTATTATATGCAATGTATTTTTCATGTACCAAAATTGATATTGCAAGCACCGATTTAATAGTAATAAACCATTACGAAAAGTCTGTCAATGTTTTACAAATATTAGTCACAACTAGTGTTTTAGGTGAAAGTTTAAAGAAATAGCTAAAAGTTTTAGATTTAATGATTTATTTAACGAATGATTTTTTACTGGCTCCCATTACTTATCGTCAGAAAACCCGGATAAATTTCACAGATCAAAATACGGGGCAATAGCAGATCTAGATAACTTTATAAAACGATTTATAAAACTAAATGTATTTTTTATGTGTGTTTTTAAAGTATTTTTGTATGTATTTTATCACTGTAAAAATACGTGTACTTGTGTTTATGTTACTGGTAACCTCAATTTGTACCTACACCTATGTTTTTTGAGTGCCGTTAAAATATCCTTGTTGAACATAAACCTTAACCATTTTCTAAAGAACCAAATAATCTGCTAGATGTCGAAGACGTTGATACCTTTATTACTCCCTGGAAAGATATACTGTCTACGGTCTTATTGTTCGTATAGGATAGATTATAAGTATTTTTATCGCTCAAAATGTCTTTTTTGTTATTTATCTGAAATTTTATAAGTTTTGTAAATTATTAATATTTTTTATTAATTTTTTAGTGGAAATGTAAATAGATTATTGGTAGCAACTGGCATTCATCGTAATGTGCATGATTCAGGATTTGTAGACCATGGTCTGAGGCTCAAGGTGGGTCCATTATGCTTGTCAATTGGTAATCGTAACTATTACGAGAGAGTTGTGATTGAGCCAAATTTTATAGATTTTTGTATTAAAACAGCTTTTAATATTAAATTGTTGTCGCTGATGGAAGGATAAGGCATTTAAAAATTGTAATTTCCATATCTCAACATTTCTTGCTAAATAATTTAGCTCGTCCCCAAATGTTGATAGTAGTATACTTTGGCCGTTGCTGGGACAACGCACCCGAGACCGGTTCTGGGACAAACCGTGTGAGACCGAATCTGGGACAGAAAATTGTTAGAGAGCGACTAAGAGTGTGAGTACGGGTAGTCAGAACCGCGCCGCGATACTTAAACGTCAAATTACGTTTATGAACGTTAAATTACGTTTATACTTGAACGTCAAATTACGTTTATGAACGTCAAATTACGTTTATGAACGTCAAATTACGTTTATGAACGTTAAATTACGTTTATACTTAAACGTCAAATTACGTTTATGAACGTTAAATTACGTTTATGAACGTTAAATTACGTTTATACTTGAACGTCAAATTACGTTTATGAACGTCAAATTACGTTTATACTTGAACGTCAAATTACGTTTATGAACGTTAAATTACGTTTATGAACGTTAAATTACGTTTATACTTGAACGTCAAATTACGTTTATGAACGTCAAATTACGTTTATACTTGAACGTCAAATTACGTTTATACTTAAACGTCAAATTACGTTTATACTTGAACGTCAAATTACGTTTATACTTAAACGTCAAATTACGTTTATACTTAAACGTCAAATTACGTTTATACTGGTACGTTGTACAGCGAAGTATTATTCAACACTTAGTTTCCTTTTTAAATTGCACATGTATTTCCTTTTTTGTGGTTTAGCTGTAGTATTAATAGATATGAATCCATGAGGTGTTTTCCAGCACTCAGAACAGAGAGCCTCAAATTGGTTGAAAGTCATGTCAGAACCTACAAAGTCCTGGAACACTCTCTTTGTATAGTACTTGTTCATTGTAAACAGACACAACAGATTAACATTGTTTCGTATGACCTGCATATCAACTCGACCATAGCTCTGACTCAGGTAGACACAAGAAATCCCTTTATGACGTCCTCTAATGAAATAGTCTTTGATTTTAGTTTGCTCTTCTAGGAGGCAGTCATCGAATACCACAAGTGAGTTTGGTTTGCAGTCATCGATAGAAATGAGATCTTGACAGGACGAATAGAAAAACGCTATTTGTCTTCTAAGGTTTTTTTCTAATCTACTGTATTGTTCACGCAGATCTACATATGCAGGTTGTTCTATTGAACGACTGAACACGTATAGATTCTTGAACGGAACTCCATCTTTGTTGTAAATGAAATTCAATAACAAGTTCGTTTTACCACTCCCAGACGGTCCTACAATAAGACACCGTAACGGTCTAGGTAAAAATTGGTCTTCGAATTTATCTTTGCAATACACTTGAACTTCCATAGTATGTTCTCTTACATACATTTACAATTTAACAGTTTTCGCATATTCTATAATGACCCCATGCTAGGGTTCGGATATTGTCTTCGAGTACGAAACGCTTGTCGTCCTTTGATGAAAGTACCACTTTATGGTGTTCTACGCTGTAGAGATTGTGTGCTTGACTCCGAATTGTATTCATCGTTTTGTAGTGCTCGATGTTACTAAACAAACAGTCTTTATAGTTGCTAAAGGTAATTTCATTTTCAACTACAGCTTTTTTCACACCCTTAGACCTCTTTATGAAATGGTTGTCTTCTATATTGCTCGCATACATCTTGGATCGTAGTCCTACAAACTCTCGCATGATTCGACCGGCAATGCATCGACAAAAGAGGGGTGTTCGGTTCATCGTTCAGCTTCGATATTACAAGTGTTTACAGAAATGTGTACAATCCTAGATTTGTTATAATCGCACTTCAGACAAACAGAACAAACACCCAGGCAAAAGATCCTAGTAGATTTGACAGCTGCAACATCAAAAATGTGTCTGTGAAAATTAATGGAGAAAGGTACCCTCAGGAATTGCAGAATTTTGATATTACTAATGGTATATACAGGATCATGTACGATCAGTACCTAGGGTTCCGAAAAATAAACTTCGGAGACAATAACGTGTTAGTAAACCTGAAAGAATTTATTGATAACTCACCTTTGGTTGTAATTGACACACATCTACATCAACCAACAACAGACAGATCTCGAAGTGACATTCAGATTGAATTAGATTTTGTAAAAGCTATTGCATCTCCACAGGGGAGCAGCGGCACCACAGCATATGTTGTCGTTGTATCTGAGGCACATTTCTCATATGACATTACTCGAAACATAATCAAATTCCTGTAAAAACAAATAAAAAAACAACAAAAAACAAAAAAAGTAAAATAAAAATGTTTTTTTTTTCATTAGTAGGCGGCAATTATTGTTTTCATGTAAGTGTTTTGTATATAAGAAAGCGTATAGAATGGAAAGTCAGCATAATTATACAGTTCGGCTATCCGAAGCTCAAAAACGTAAGCTTCGTACAGCGTACAAAAGACGGAAACCTACAGTAATCAGATTATCTAATGAACAGCTGTCTCACGGAAGTGATCGTATACTTCTTTCTGGAGAGCAACACAAAGCCGTTTCTAGAGCCGTTAAGAACAAAAAAGGTTTACAATTGCTTCTAAGTTACAACCAACTCGTATCTAATAAACAAGGAGGGTTTTTGAAGGAAATTATGGAAATGGTGGATTCGTCAGTTCCTGGAGGTAAACGTTTCATCTCTCCATTAATAAGAAGAAAGGTGGCTCCTTTACTGAGAGAAAAATTTATACCTTGGTTAAAGAGTTTAGTCGATGAGGAGTTAGACACCATTATTGAAAAAGATCCTACGGGTAGAGGGTTGAAACGACGTATTGGTCGGAAGCTTGATGCATTGTTGTCTGTGAATAAAAAAAAGAGATCTTCCCGCTGTCTCTTGGTGAAATAGAAAAATTAGCAGGTATATTAAACATTAATGAGTTTAGAGGTGTTTTCATGCGACAGTTACTTCCAGACAAACCTACAAATATCGAACGTGGTATTGTAAATCTTGGTGACCTTTCATCTGGTGGTACTCACTGGACGTGTTATGTGAAACGTGGTGAAAAGAAATTGTATTTTGATTCATATGGCGATGTCAATCCTCCAATAGAAGTAGTCAGGTACTTGGGGCCAAAAGGGTTGGTTTATAACTCAGAGCGTATTCAGGGGTTTGACGATCCTCCTATCTGTGGACATCTGTGCCTGGAGGTTCTACGACGAGATTCAGCTGGTGAGGACTGGGAACATATTCTTCGTAGTATAAGAAACAATAAAAATGCATGGAAACCGTGGTTTTATTTTCAACAGATTTGGAGACGAAATTGAAATTGGATCAATACCAACTCAACCCAATTCAGACCCTTCTCCTGACGAGATAATTGAGCTTGCAAGTGATGTATCAAAAGTCTCACAAGATTTATCCGAAGTCAAGAAATTATTGGAATCGCATTTGGTAAAATCGGAAAAAATAATAAATGCGATCGAGATTGTCCCCACTAGTACCGTAAATGGTGAAAAGATATGGGGCAGCTTCCTACTGAAAAACCACCAGAGAATTGGTCAAGTGAGCAAAACAGTGGAGCCATATGATGTGGTTGTCAAAGTTCAATTGAGTGAATTAGAAGGCAAGATATACATCATGCAGAAAAAATTCAACAACGAAATAAAAAATATATGGAAAGAGGTTTTGAAGACTTCCATGATGGTAGCAACTTCATCTAAAACTTGTATAGAATTATAAGTATATAAAAAACTGCAACCATGCCATTACTCAAACTAACTGGAACTGAGTCTGTACTGACTCTCCATCTAGAACACCCCATCCACTTGGATCCAAATGCAGAGTATTATATGGCTCTTGTTGGATTTTACTCTGAGAACAACATATACAACTTGTTGCAACATGCAAAAGTCTATTTTTGGGACTTGGGAATACATTTCATTCCGAAACCACTGATACTTCAATGCGGTTACTGGACCATTGAAAAACTTGAAAAGAGTTTCAAAGATTGCATAAAATCGTTGAATCTTAGTATAAATTCTGACGATTTCAAGATCTTTAAAGATGGTGACAAAATATCAATTAATTCTCCAATTAAATTCTACTTGGATAAAACCGTTAGTGATCTCTTAGGTTTTGAAAAATCGGATGCAACAGACTTACAAAAAGAATCGTCTTACTTCAACTCAAATGAAAATGTAATTGCATCGAATCCACCGAATCTCAGAGCCGTTGATGTCATCGAGATACACTGCAATATTGTCAACAACAGTCTTGTCAATCATGATGTTCACTCTCACAAACATTTGGAGACAGAAATCCTCTACTCCTTTTCCCCTAATGTACCACACGGCTACAAAATATCTCAATCACCTCAAGAAAAACACTACGTACCTCTTCGGAGCGGTTTACGAAAGATTCAACAGATCACAATCACACTTGTAGACCAAAACAACCAACTGCTCCAGAACAACCATGTAAACAACATCGTCTATTTAGATCTGATCAGTAAATCACAAACACATACATACTCACAATTGTGGTAAATAAACACACGCGTGGTGTCTGTGGCGGGACAGCGATGACATGCGTGGTGATTCGCGCGGCGCGGTTCTGACCACCCATACTCACACTCTTAGTCGCTCTTAGTCCCAGATTCGGTCTCACACGGTTTGTCCCAGATCCGGTCTCGGGTGCTCTGTCCCAGCAACGGCCAAAGTATACTACTGTTGATATTTCATGTTTTGGAATTTATCCTTCCATAACACAAATAAGTTTTTTATTATGAATTATTATTCTGCATAGGAAGCTAGAAATAAACTTACCATTTATTTAATTATTGATGCGCTTATAAAATTAATTTTAATAGTGCATTGAAGTTCTGAGATCTTAATCGTAAATCTACAGCAAATAATTCTAATACGCTATACGCAACCATTTGTACGGTAATCAATATTTCATGCTTTCGATGAATAATATGACGTGAAGCATAGTATATTTGTTAGTGCTAGAATTAAATAATGAAAACAGGATTAACAAAAACAAGATAGAAAGATAATTAAATCTGCTTGTACATACAACAGTATAAAATGAAATTGTATTACGATTAGTACACACAACTCCAAAGTTGTTACTTTAAGAGAACCTTTTAAGTCTACTGTATGAGGTGTAAATGCTTCATTAATGAGCCTTGTTAAGTTTGAAGTTTCACACTGTGTTCTGTTTCCCGCTTCCTTACAACTTAATTCTAAAAGTCCATTACACAGAATCTAGATCCCCTTGCCCACTCAGCCATTTTAGATAATAACTTACATTCATTCCAAGAGCTTTGGTTGAGCGCTCATGTTATAAATGTCGGGTTTATACTAGTAATAAATCACTGCATGCCAGTGCTGCACATAATATTTTATTGCTCTCTTTAAGGATAACTGAACAAAATCTCTAAGTTATTGTAGTTGTTTCTGAAATTTAGTTCTGATTTATATATTAAATCTATTTCGACCTAGAAATTTAAGAAATTTAATGTACCTATTTCATACTGGAAACTGAGAGCAATTACATTTATTTTTAACTAATTATAAAGCTACTAATAAAAAACTCTTTTCTAGTTTTTATTTATGCTAGAGGTCTTTCTAAACCCCATAGTTTTTTGTGGATCTTTCTAGAGATGAAATCTTTGGTTTCTAAGGCCTCGTCCTAAAATAAAAAAAGTTATTAAAGTGGAAAGGGTTGTTGTTATTAGCTACATCTAGATTATATTCCATATTGAATTATTTCAAACTGAAGAAATTACAAACGAAGTCATAGTAAATAATATTCTTACCACATTAGTTTTTTACTATAGAAAGTTGTTTTTATTGTTATAAATACTCACTTAAACGACATGAGAGGAAAATGAAATGATTTGTAAATTTAAATCAATCATCTTTACATTATGTTTTGTTTTTTAATTAGTTATAACGAAGTAAACGAATTTAATAATATATTATTAATGGAATTACTAATAAAATTACTAATTGCTGCAAGGTAACCGATAACGCTACCTTATTGATTATTACACTAGAATTCTAAAAAAAAGTTATATTTGCTTTCCGTTTCTTATTGAAGTTGGATTTTTCAAATCCCACTAAGAAAATAGAATGTTTAACCTGAGTGAAGGCAATAACCCCAGTGCTGATGTGAGTTGTTAAAGTTGATTTTATTAGAAGGCGTATAAGGTTTTTGTAAAAAAAATTAAGAATCTGAGAAAAACGTTCCTAATGTTCCGGAACTTTTGAATTCATTGTTTATAGGCGCGATATGTTGTTGGTTTGTATGACTTAAGATAGTTTTGATTTTTAAATTTACTGATGAGGTAAAACTGGCTTTGTTAACATTAACTTTTGTCACTTATTGTGCACTTATATGAGGGTCATAGAAGTAAATAGATGATTTCTACAGATAAATGTAAGCTTTTAAAGTACAAACACAACACCACGGCGTTTCATTACAATTACTTGCGTGTGTATAACTCATTACGCCGTTCTAGTTACGGTTAAAGTTAGTTCACTCTCAAATAATAGTGAATCCAGCCGTACTTTATATTTTGCCATCTGGAAACAACATAGATGATATAATGGGTTTTCACAAAAGTAACATAATTTGTTTATTAAAAATATATTTGCAGTTTTGGAACTTTCAATGTTTCATCAGAGAAATATATGTCTAATAGGCCGAAGTAGGTATAATAATTTCAAATTTGAAGATTGTACAATGTTACTAAATATTGACAAATTCAAAGTTTGACGTTGTGGTATCTGCTTTCTTCTTTAGGCATCGAACCTTAAAAATACCGATATAACTAATGTAGAAACGTTCGCTAATGCTCAGCTAATTCATATTGAGTAAAATACTCCATCATCCGACTCAGTGTCGCTTGTATAGAAATAAAGTCTACAGATTAGTTTGTTCAGATGCCGGACGGACAGGTAGACAGCTAGAAATATAATATAAACTTCGCTAACGCCAATATATTTCTTTTTTGTAAAATTATTCAATATTTGGTATTTAACTAGAATACATTGTTTACATTCTATATTTCATCCCCCTGAAGCCCTTTATCTAAGTAATACGATTTACAGAATAATCATTCGGAATAAGACTGAAAAAAATCAGTAAGCAATGACAATTTTTATATACAAATATATTTTCCAATTAGATATCTTTTATCTACTGACACGCGGACTACTGTGGAATCTGGGCTTGGTTATAACGGTACATTTATGTATAACGTGTGAAGCACAACGAACACACACTGTTAATCCTTTTATGGGAGATAATCCGATATCAGAGTGGAACCCCTGGCTGTTGCTTTCATCACATGTTTGTGTGTCGTGGTTTCTGTCCTCATCTCGTTTCAAGTTACTTTCAACACAAACAATGTACAAAACGTGGATTGTTGTACGTATTTAACTTCACTTCCTCTTACAGTTTTATTTTAACCAGGAGAAACCCATCTGAAAAATTACCCATCTGCTTTTTTTCTTTTCCATGACATGAAAAACTTTGCAATAGATATTTTTATAAGCGCCTGAATTAGTATATAAAACTGAAAGCAACCCTTGGTTGTATTAGTAGCAGATTTCGACGCTACATCGAACTACCCTTTATCTCGAACTATGATTAAGGACGAGCTATTAATATTTATTATTATTATTACAAACGATTTATTTTATTTTATCGAGAGCGTTAAGCCCCAATAAAATACTTAATCTATTGTCAGTGTTTATTTTTCTTCCCAGAAACTTCTAATGTATTCACTGTTTACTTTCTTCCCCTCATCTGTCCACTTCTTTCTTGTCCTTTTCCTTTTGGTTGTTTGCTCGATGCTTTCTCATTTCTTTTCGTGCACTCCTTTAGCGTACCGTTGTTAAGTATTCTTCAGAGATGTTGAGCTTTATTGTTATGCTACTAATATTTTAAATATAGTATGTGTAAAAAAAATAAATAAGAACAATTTTAAAACATTTTAATGCATAATTGTATAGTGAAAACTATATATAAGAAGACGTATAATATTTGAATACTTTAAAGCGAATTTCAAAATATGAATCAAGAATGATTAACGAAAAAATATCTATGTAAACATACAACTGAAATTAAATTTTACGTTTTTAAACAATATTTAGTTACACCCTTTTAAGTTACTTTGTTCTAAGAGAAATAATTTTTTCTATTCACGGGAAGTGATATTAGTTGAAACAACATTTAGGAACATCTTATAGTTAGACCAATTATTAGATCAATGGATGAAGATAAGGTTATGACTTTGTTGCAGTACGCATAAGAAAGATAAATGGAGGTTGTGGCATTTTTTATTTACAAAAGAGATATTTGAATAAACAAAATGTAATTTGCTTTTTAAAAATATAACTTAATTAAGTCTTAAATCATGTCACTTCACACGCTGAAAATCATTCTTTTAAAGCTGTTATATTTAGCAGTGTTTATTTTGGACAGGTTACAAAACTGCTTAAATCTCCTATTTTAAATGCTGTTACACCTTTCAATTGTTAATCCTTCCTTTTGTTCTATTATTAGGCCTTCAGAAAAGTTATCTTAAAAGAAAAATAACTTTGAATAAAAATGCCATGGAAACTACAAACTGAGTGAATATTCTTAAATTATAGCATAGTGATTATTTAAATAATGATGTATTACTGTAAATAAAATTCCATAAACATAAGGTAAAATATCTGTCACCGATTAATTAAGTAAAAGATGTTTGATGAGATAGTAGAATTTCGTTTGAGCTTTGAAAATATTACACCAAATATTATTTTAGGGACCAATATAAAGCAGGATTAAGAAATTCTACGATAATGAAATACTTATAAAACACTTCTAGAAGGAAAAATTCCGAATAATGTATGTCATGGATCCACACTTTAACGTTAAGAAATACTGCATAACGTCACGGATATCAATAATACGAGAACTTAAGAAGTGCTTTAAAACAACTTTCGTGTGACAAGTTCTTTCGATAATACTGGAGATTTACATTACCTTATACTTCCCTCTCCCTTTTATTTTTTCTATCAGACAAAAAGTAATTCGTGACAAAATTCTTTTCTATTTTTCAAGAACGGAAAGGCATATTATTATCTTCATATTAACTGTTAACTACATTAAAGAGGTCGTATGGAAATATGATTGTACTGCCCGTTGAAACATAATCTATGAAGGCTATTATATTGGAAATTTGTATAGGGCATATTAATGGCTTTGATACCGGACAATAATTGATCTCTGGCTGTTACTGGAGCAGAGTTCAAGTACAGGGTTTTTGGTTACTTGCCCTTTGATATACAAAGCCGCAGATTTCTGCTGTATTGTCTATTCCACCATTAGTCCTGATTGCCTTATGAATTTAAAGTATCTGATTTGCTGCCTGCCAAACTTCCTTAAATTACGGATCTAATTCATAGCAATACTACTATTATTTCAAGAACGGATAGGCATATTATATTTTAATCCTTATTCTGTCAATCCTCAGTGGCCTCTGGTCTGTGCAAGGAGCAAGAAGGACGGTAACAAGTGCAGCGGCCACAGGTTGGATTTTGATCCTGCATTTTGATTTTGACGTCCAACTTAGATCTAATGTTGGACGTCTAAGGACTGTAGACCATCAGTTCTCACATCATAACAACTATATAACAAACCAATATAAGGCTTATTAACATATTTTCTTAGTTTTTTTGTATTTTAAATATCTACGTTTGAGTACTAGTGAACTTGTGTAGCTCATATTAAATATAACTTTTTACATTATATCACAACTTACAACATAACTTTTCATTCCTGAATCTTGAAGATACATACTGTAAAACATTCCTCGTCAAAGCAGAAATGCCTCCTCAGCCACCCTAGTCATCTCGGTAACATTCACACTTCCAGTATTAGCATATACAGTTATGTGCACTCTGGCGTTCACAGATCAAAGCAGCAACTGACTAACTGTGAGAACAGTTGTTCTCCAAACAATCGACAGTCAGTACTTTTGGACAAAATAGACATACTGTTGTTTGTACCATCCTGTAGATTGATATGCTTGTAAAATAAACTTTTGCAACTGTCAAAAGAATATTTCCCGAAAAATATCAATTAAGTAAGCTCAACAGTCAGCATAATGTCATGAGTGTGAAATAATATTAAGAACCATCCTTGACTGTATTCTGTTTTTAACATATTTACGTTCCGAGTTCCTGACTCGCTATTCTTGAGGTGCCATTGGGCTGATTAAAGTTTAATTTCACTCGGAACAGAAACAATATTCATTATAAGTTATTCAGAATTCGATACAATGATACTAGAGGAAACACGACTAATCATTTCATTATTAAAAATAGCACTAGGATGTTTTTTACGAGACGTAAAATTATTCTTTTCGTGTGTATAAAGTGTGAAACCTTATTAGACAGATCAAAGCTCATCAACAACCGAAAACTGGTGTCTTCTTTATCTTCACGTTCTTGAGACTTACGCTACAAATAACGTGTAGGGAATCTGCGGATGTAGAGAAAATTTAGATATAAATGAATTAAAAGGTAAAGGAATACACTAAATTCTGTAAAGTTTAAAGTTTTAGTAATTATATTACAGTTGAATATTATCTAATTAATTTCTTCCATACGGTGAAAAAAGTTCTATAAAAATCGATAAAATTTTAAAACAATTTTGTTTATTGATTTTTATGTTTAATTAAAACTACTGTTACATAGTGTGTCCGAAGAGGTAATAGTTATGGTGGTGAAATCAAGTTCCAGTTGGAAAACAGAAAAATTAAAAAACTGCCATTAATTACTCCTAAAAGAATTACAGGTTTAAAAAAATTTAAAACATGAAATCAGGCCGAAAAAGTGGCTAAATATAAATGTGTGCCTTTTTTAAATATGCACATGATTTATATCCTCCAAAAGTGACAAGTTATTATTTATTTCAGTTAATAAAGTTATATTTTAAACTAAATACATATAGCTTTACAAATAGCATGGTTTTTAATAAATCTATCACAAGGAAAATTAATGTTAGCAATAAAAATAATTTCATAGACTATAGTAATGTTGTACAATTGTAATTTCCTTTTGTAATTTTCATCAGGGCTTAAGTATAACATGGCACAAAAGTCCTAAAAATTCATACCATTCCTCGGGAACAGGAGGTTATAATATTTTGTTTCATTTCACTGTTTGACTGGTATTAGAACTGGAAGTGAATGGTAGTTTTCTAAATAATCCTAAATAAACGAATGATTTTTAGCGTTCCCCAAAAATCATATTTTAACCGAAAAGACATTGCAATATATTATAGCTTAACTGTTGTAAAATCTATTTTCCATTACTATTTTTGATCCAATAATTTAATTGTATTCAAACAAATAACAATGGGATATGTTGGTTTTCCAGGTATTCCTGAACTAGGCCAGTATCGCATGACTATTGACGTTTCCGAGTAGGGTGGATGTTCTGCTAAATTGTTTTCACTACAGAGTCACGCACAGGGAGGGTTGGGGAAAAAGACTAACAGGCGTGACTCCAATATATTTACGCCCGATCTGTCCACTCCACTTTAGTAACGACACAATAAAAATATTTGCCAGTGTTATAAAATAACTGAATTGTTGTCTATAATAAATTGGATATTAATAGAGCAAGCGAAGTTGTATGTCGAAGTTGACTGTCGTAATTCTATTATTGCTTACGATATATTTAAGTAATAAATAACTCTGAGTTTAGATAATAAAGAGACACCTATTTAGATAAATAAAGAAATGTGCAAAACTGTTACATTTTATTGAAGATTAATATTTCTTATCTTGATGTTTAGGTTATCAATGATCAAAACAATCTCCATTAATAATTTGAACTATAAAAATTTATGATAGTATATAAATGGAATACTCTGTACTTTTGCAAATTCGTATAATTTTATTACCAAAACAAATATTTGGAGGTGTTTATGTACATTTTCATTGGGATCTATAGCAATTATTGACAATATGACATTAACTTTAGCTGTGTGAAATAAACCATCGTTGTTATGTGGGTATAGTCAATACGGTCGCCATTACATCTAGCATTTCGACACCCATTTTCAAGTAGTTTTTATCATGGAATAAGTGGTTAAAAATGCTTAATCTTCTATTTTTAACTATGGTAAAAATAAAATAACAATACGAGTATTCTACTTCAAAATGTGTGTTATTTATGCAAATAGGTTTCTGTAGAAGACGTTCAGCTTCACACATGTAAAGTGATCATAATCATTATTCTCATAATCACTCACAATTCTATCAAGAAGGGAAAATTAATGTGTAGCAAACATTGTTTAATCAAACAACTATTTTTAATTTTTATTCTGGTGCTAATTGTCTAACTATTACCAAAAGTAAAATACACAGCAATTCATTCTAAAGAAATTATATATACTTAATTTTATTTCTAACATAGAAAAAACCCTCACAGATTAAAATTTTATATCACTCGAACAAGTTTTTGGTAATCTCCTTATCAGTAAAAGAATGTTCAGAGTCGTTTTGTAAACGACCCAAAGGATTTGCAACTACAAAGTACAGTACTCGTATTAGGAGCGGACATAACAATAAAGTTCCAAGTCCCAAACCTCTTTCCTTTCTTTTTCACCTCCTGATTTTATTGTAATGTTTTCATCTTATAGTATCTTTGTGATAAACAATTAAACTACTAGAATAGTATTATGCTAATATATAAAACTCAGATATATGATGCAGTATACATTTGCCACTGAAATTTGCTTTATATACAGAATCTGACAGTAATTTAAGATCAGTTGACTTTTTATAAAAATACCTAACACAGGGTACCCATTATATAAATATTCTGAGCCGTATTTTACAGTGGTATATGATGCAGAAAATTTAGATGTTAGTTCTATTAAGAAACGAAGTTCTCTAAACATCTAATTACGTTTAGTTCCTAAAAAAGAAGAGTCTGTGCCCTTGCTTCCGGAGTAACAGGATATTCAGGATGTGGGTTAGATTGCGACCACTAATGGGTTGAATAATGGGACATTTTCATACAATATACAAGGCGTCTCTTACATGTCATTCCCGACTGTTGGATCAACTCATATGGTTTAGAAAACAATAGCTTTCTCTTTGTTTCCTTAGAAATAGTTAGGTACACCACTTGACTTTTTAGAAACTTTTCTCATAACTATTTCCTACCAATTTCTTTTTCTTGCATGCTTAAATGAAACACCACATGTGCAATCTTATATTGCAGCTTTAAGTTTATGCTTAAAGAATATTGGAATAATAAATACAACTTTTCGGTGAAAACTTTGCACCTTGCAGTACATGTCTTGCTAGACCGCGTTTAAAGTGGCAAGTAAAGTTGCTAGAGAACCTGTGTTACTATTTGCAAAACCATTTCTGAGAACATTAGCGCAGAGATTTTATATAGCCCTGAGTTGTGCTTATGATTAAACAAGTAGGCCTGTCAAAAATTCAGTTATTCCATTGTTTCAATCGTTTAAGAATCGACTTTTTGACTGAAATTGTTAATAGTTTATTTTATTGTTGGAATGGAAAAAAAATCATCTTTGTCTTATATCTTTTAATTAAATCTTAGCTTTTTGACATCGTACCATTCTTTTCGTGGTATCGTTGTAATCGTCACGTAGGTTAAAATTACATTACATCATTGCTAAACACGTTAAGGAATCCACTGAATGTGAAATGGTTTATATTTGTACTAGTTTTATGTACAGATACAGAGTTTTCTCAGAGTTGGGAGGTGAGTGGGAGGTTTGCGTAATTATACTTGTGAGTTTTATTTTATGGATATTCAGTTATCCACAAGTAAACTTTGGTTTGTAAAGTATGGTATGATGTTTTTGTGAAAAAGACTATTTACTTGTGATCTTAAATAAAAATGGTAATACCAGTTTTTTCCCTTTAAATTTCACTTATTTCTTCCGGGCGCAAGGAAAAGAGGCACTTTCCAATACCCTTCCCTAACCACGGAGCAATATCCTTTATCATAAATATGGTCTGACAGGAACAACTAAAAGCACTTTCTTGCTTATATTTCATAAATTTCCAAGCCAGAAATTTTCTGAATACATTTACTTACTAAAGAATTATATTACAGCTATAGTGAGTAAAACATTTTATAGATCGTAATTATCAATATAAATATCTATTTCTGATATTTTGAATATTTCATAGCAATATTCGTAACAACATGATTTGCTATTTAATAATTGCATAACAATTAAAAATTGAAAGAACAAGAAGACATACTAAAAGCTATAGTGTCAATCAAAACTAAAATTCAATTAACGTCCAATTGAATTTTCGACCGACTAAAGAAATACAAGAGTATAACTTTTATATTGTATGATAATGTACTGGAGTCTTAAATTAAATAATGGCATAATTTCTATATTTATCTGTATGTTACTACGTCAGCCTTCGTGATACTGACCAAGATACTCAGCAAAGACCTGAAGTAAAGTTGTTTAGTTATATTCCTTTCTAAGTAATACATGATAATTAATTATATTTTTTTCTGAAAGGTAATACAAACTTTCTTTAACAAAATATGCTTTGTTACAATATTTAATTTTTTAGAATCTTAAATATGTTTTATACTTTGTGGCATGTTTTATACGGTGATTTGCACCATCATACAATTTAATGTTGTTCATAGAAAGGATGTTTTCATGCACCAGATAGATGTACAGAACCTTTATGCTTGGAATATTTCAACAAATCACAGAGAAGAATACATATAACTTCATCCAATACAAGGCATATCCCATGAGGCCTTCCGTATTTGATCAGTGTATTGTTTATTCAAGTTGTGCACTTGCACTTTCTAAAATATGAAACCACGAAGCAACCTTTTTAGATTAATCGTGTTTTAGAAATGCTCATGTTTTTAGATTTCGTTTTAAATTAGTTTCTTTGTTTATCAAAAAACCAAGCCACTGCTCATTTCAGGCAGCCAGTAATATTTTCCTGTTAATGAAAATTCAATACATCTTATTATTCTTATTCCGAATATATCTAACCCGTATCAACATAGTGTAGCTATATGCACACTACTACCATTCAGAGTAGTAGACCATTATGATGTGTTGCTCCCATTTTAAATTCAGGTTGATACGGGTTAATACAGGCAACGAACTGTTATCGTTATTGTGACCTTAGGCTGAACTGAAAGCAAAGGAATACATCTGACCGTCAACTCTTGGGCTAATAACACGACGTTGACAGATGAGACCCTGTATTGTTTGTGGGAAGCCAGAGTTGAGTCTAATTACACATCCTCACAGAGTGATACATTCTGTCACTTCCTTTTGATGCATACAACTTCTATGCGTTTGTTGGTGTGATAGGAGACGGCGCATAAATACTACATGTAACTTAAGTACCAATTATAAAATTTGATACGTCTTGAAACCCAAATATTTTCTTAAAATCCAAAAGACTTAAAAATACTACTCTCTTTTAGCACGAGAAATTACTCAAAGGGTCATAAAGTCAATTTTATACATTCATAAAAATAATTATTTTATCCTTATTTTATTCCAGTTAGAGGCTCGTAGCATATAACAATGACTTGCTAATGAGGCTTTTAATAATGTAGTATATTAGATTCGTCATCAATAATCTATATTGTCAGGCAATTTCCACCTAGAGTCTTTAATACAATGAAATATCACTTTGAAAAATCATATCTAATAACTTTATCCTTAAAAAATACACCATGTGTGGAATAACAGGCCTCGATGAGGTTATAAACATAGTTTATAGTATAAAACTCATTTAATGTGTTACTATGTCCCATATTACATGTTCACATGATTTTACTCAGTTTGTATATTAATTTTATTCAATGAAAAAAAATTATGGTTGCCTGTAAAGTCGGTTTTACGTGCGAAGATTTTACGTGACAACGTCTTTTTCTCGGTAGAATATTTATTGATATGAATATTATTAAATTGCACAATAGGAACAAGGAATTGAATGAAAATAAGAATTGCACAAATTTAAACTATAGAAATATATTTTGTTTACTAAAACATTGTACATAATTTGAAATTAATTAAAATTTGTTATTGTAAATGGTAAAGTTGAATAAAACATTTACTAAAATTGGAATTTGAAATTCTTGCTAAACACAGTTAAATTATAACTCCGCGCGTGGTGATTGGTCGGTTTAGTTCGTTTGTTTGGTCGCACTGTTATGACAGGTTAGAGGTTATAATTTGTTATTTTAAATGTTTGACTAGCAATACGCGCTGTTTCTTCTCAATCGACTGAATTACGATTGATTGCAGAGTGATTTAAACTAATAATTTACTTAACACTATCAACATTTGTCAATAGTATGACATAACCTATAAACTCAGTTTCTCAACTTTTGTGTCAATCTAACAATTAATCAATCAATCATAGTTTACGATAATGAAATATCAGTGTACAATTATTTACCTTTATTGTTGTAGTTGTTGTAAATGACGAATCTAAGCACTCCACATTTTCACGAATAAACATAGTTATCTGCTTTATCCCGTGCGGCGGACCCACAGTTATCTGCTTTATCCCGTGCGGATCCCGTGCGGCGGACCCACTGGACGGGCATCGTAACGTTACCGGGCGTTACACTTTTTCATGAGTGACTCCGAGCCGCAACCTAATTTAAGACGTTGTCACGTCAAAAAGTCCTTATATCAGCTAATTCTCCAGATATGATGCGGAAAGACACACAGACCTACATAGAAGTAAAATATTTCCAGCTCCTTGAGTGATAGGATTCGCTAACGCTCAGCTAATGATAATATATAACTGAGATGGTACATTGAATTTATATATATTCAATATATATATATATATATATATATATATATATATATATATATATATATATATATATATATATATATATATATAAAAGAAAACAAAACAAGTTTCTTCAATTCGAAATACTTAAGATTTCGTTACTATTCAGTAACATTATCAAAAGCTTGTATAAAATAAAATAATAGAATATAATATAAACAATTATAAGAATGCAGGTTCCAAAAATATTGCAAACAACAACAAAATATGGTATCGAAACAAGTAAATTAAACATGTAACCTTTCCTAAACACAGAAATAGATAAAATGTTTGAATAATAAATTTAAATTAAATATGTCTCAAATTTAATCCAACTGGTGATTTAGATTGAAGAGCCATTATGTTTGCTTGTTCAAATTTTCAAAGGTTTGATTGTGCTGCACAGCGTGTGCAGATACGGGTCTAAGTAAATTTTGATGTCGAACATCGGCATGATGATTGTTCATCCTCAGCCTAAGTGACGTAAATGTTTCTCCAATGTAGTATTTAGGACAATGTTGACAGGATAATTTATAGACAGGATAAATATATATATATATAATATGAATTTATAAGTTTGTGAAACTGATTTTTTACTGAAAAAAATAAAATGTTATATTGCAGCCTACTGAACATTATAGACCACTATACTTGCGTAAAAAGTGGAAAATTATGTTTAATTGCATTTTCAATATGAACACATCTGCCCAAGAAAGTACGTGTATCCATTAAAAAAATAATTGAACAAACATTTTGGAACGTGTTGAAAGGAGAATAATATTAATGCCTTGGAATCAAGTAATAACTCGTTCAAACAAGCTCAGTCACGTCAGAGTGATCATTTCTTTCCAATCACATCTTGTTAATTTTCGCCAGCCACCTCCCCCTAGTACAAGTTATTTTTGTTCGATGTAATTATGAATGAAGGGCTTTGAGTCTGAATCACAGTAACTTTCTTCTCCTTATTAATTGCATTGCGCTAATTTATTTCTAATGGAATATTACGTTTGAATATTAAAGAAGCATAAAGTCAATATTAGACAACAATTTTTGTCAATACATTACACTGAGCATTCTTTCCTAGCTTTACACAATAGACAAGCCGACATAAGCCGTATCTCTTGATTCTTTCTTATTAAAATTTTGTTCTACTTTGTGTAGTTTATTTGATAACCTTTTATGTGATATATTTTATTAATACCAATTGATATTTAATTTTGACTTTATTGGAAACGGTTAAGTGATAAATAGTTTCTATATTTATTTAATGTAGGTTTCAAAACTATTTTAATATTTACTAAATTTGAATTCAATTCCATAAAATAATGTTCATATACAATGTCCATGTTTTGTACGTAACAACGAGTAGCTACTCAATTAGGTTTTGAAGCAATATATTATTACAACATATTGGTGTTTAGAAACACGGTATACTTGAATTATAGGTTCTTGTATATCTAAACTAATTTAATTTGTTTTAAACAATCGTTATTCGAATTTTTCAAAAAAATATTTAAAATGTATTGAATTAGATGGTGAACCATTTAATATTTAACTACAGAACCTTGTGAACCGTGACTTTAAACCTGAGCTTTTTAAGAAACTTGCCATATCGCCACACTATATAGGAACAGTGAGAAAATTGATAGGAACAGCAAAAGTTTCCTTTTTCAATGCAATTTTTGAATCCTTCTTATTTGTATAGGTGATTCATATCTTCCGTTTCAAATGACTAATGGTCAAAAATCTAATTCCCTACTATATCTATCTCAATTAATTTGTTAAAAATAATATAAGATCTTTACATATACAGTGTGTCCCATTAAACTTAGGGTGTTATGTGTAAAACTAAAAAAGACAAATAAATATATGTCGTGGTTATCGCCTGTTTTATTAATTGGTTCCTTTCCTTATATACCAGCCTAAAATAATGCTTCTTTTAAGTATGTCGATAAAGTGATCTACCGAAAAACTAAAATTTCGCTCTGATATATAAATATGTAAAGTTACCATTCTTACCATAATTTCCCTTATACTCGATGGTAGAACTCGTGCATCAAATATATAGGTTTTATCCAGGAGATATAATTTATTACTTTTTACCTATTTATAAAAATCCTATTATTATTTAATAATTATACAATATACTAAATTATTATATAATATACAACAATATTTATTAATCATACAAAAAAAATACAAGCGTTATACTTGTCCATATTGGTGGAAGAGAACCAGAAAGGAAGAGCTCTTCCTTTAAACGGAAAGCGAAAACATTATTACTCTTTCCTATCTACATATTGGAGATAAGAAAATATTATTTAATATTACTACAGTATCGTATTTGTGACCTCCCGAGTTAACAAATATTTTTGGGAAAATGTCAGTTCATCCTCATGCGCGATAGGGCGTTAATTTGTATGGCCATCGGATATGAAAGAATATAATAATGAGTAATAAAAATGCATGTGTTTTGTGGGCCAGTGGATTTATTTTATTTTGAAGAGGTGTTAATATTTTAGGACATTACTGCTTAATCTCAATAATAACTGGAATGGCCTGTCAGTATAAGGCATGTGTATTTGAATTTTAACCTTGCAGGACATCCGGAAGTTGAAAAACATAGTTATTTAATGATTGCAACTCCATTGTAACCTATATGTGTATTTTATTTTCATAAACACTGTTATAAGATTTATATGTTGAGGAACTAAGCGTGTAATTGTATCTTTCAAGAACAGCAGTAAATTTGAAAAGAAAAATATATGTTGCAACCATATTTGACCCATATGGCTGGTTGAACGGCAGAATAAATCTGTTTTTTTTTTTGTTGAAAGTAAGCAAAAAAACTAATTTTTGAAAGGAAATTTTGGAGTTAAAAAACTGATTTCTTCTAGTTTGTTACTCAATTCAATAAAATCAATCAAAAAGTATTTATTTATTCCAAAGAAAGCATTTAAATATAGTAAACTTGCATTTCCTTAAGTCTAATACAATATACTACAATAAAATGATTAGGTTGCTGTAATACCTTAGAAATAATACTTAGAAATTATTTCCAAACTAAGTCAAGGCTTTTGTTTTGAGAATTATCTTTTGTAATATGCCGTACTGTTACTTATTATTTTACTGAAGCTTAGTTAAAAAATAACGGCTGTAAACATAAATATAAAAAAGAAAATTATTAATTAAATTGGTTTTAGCAGTATATAAAAATTGACTAAAAATTTCTTTAGCTACATAAGAGAAGACTGTAGCAAATGTAATTCTTCCACCCCTCGCCACTGGTATAGGTAATCCATTTCAACCTCCAACGATATTTTAACTTTATGTAAATTCTTTATCTGTATTACCTTATCAGGCAAACTTGTGCCAAACTTCTTCATATTATATGGGAAAGTTATAGATTAGCAATAGGTGAGTGAGGACTTTGCCTTTTATACGTAGTGATGATAAAATTATCGTTTCCAATTCTGATATTACAAAATGCAACGATTAAAACGCTTATATGCATAAGTATGCGCACGATAGAGGGCAGACTACAACTACAGTATTGTAACATACAAGTAAATCATATTAGGAAATTGAATATAAAAGTATTTTAAATTTTAAAAGATCCTTTTATTCTCAGTAATATAAATATTTACAAATATCGATGCTTAAGAGAAGGATGCTACTCAGTAATATCAAACACAATCCAAAATAAAAAGATAACAAAATCTTTGTTGAAATTGTCAATGACATTTATGTAATGTATTGAAATGGTAACACACCTCCTATAAGTAGCAAAAATAACAAAGAGCTCTCCCGTGTATCAAATATGAGTCACGCCACTGTCACGTGACATGACGTAATTGATGTGTGCATTAGCTTATTGGACCGTAAAACTGCCACACCAGTGTAAAAACGTTGGGCGCTGGACATCGTTTTTTCTTTACTTCCCTTACATACTTCCTACCTAAGTACCAATAAAGAACAAGGTTAATTTTAGCGTTTTACTTCAGATGTGATTGGGAGGCAGTTTTCAGCATAGTTACGCTTGAAATGGTGCAACGATTAAGCAAAAGGGGGAAGGTAATCTTGACTGTAACAAAAACATATACTTTATGAGATCAAAAAGTGTTAAATTTACTAATCCTTCAAAAATAAATCATCTATTGCATTTTATTAAACTATTATTATTAGTTAATACATTTAAAAGAGGTAAAAATAAATAGATATGTTTTATTTAAATGATTCTTATTGATATAATCAAAATACATATTTATGTATCAGGTTTCTTCTGAATCATAAAATATAGCTTATAATTTGATGCTGTGCTAATAATTCAGGACAAAAAGTTTACCAGGATTAAAAACAATAGTAATGTCGAAGGGAGGTAGTGGTTTCCTTTCATTCACATAAAATGTTTCTTAAAATCTGAATCAACGAACAACCTCTTTAATTTCACATGAGAAGTGAGAATGTTAGGTTCTTTCTTATATCCAGCAAGTAATAGATATACAAATTATTTTTATTAAAAAGTTAATCAATACAAAAGAATGAATACAAGGTAATTGAATAATCAACTTACCAAAAATAACTGTTTTGTTCATTAGTATATAAAAATTAAGATAAGAAATCGTAAATATAAAAATATTATTTTTAATGACTATGCATGTACTATTTTATTTGCATTATGTAATAATAAAATATAAACCTGATTAATTGTTTAAAAATACCAATAACCCTATAGCCAAGAAACATATATAAGTCGCATAAACAAAAATAACAAATAAATAAAAGTAAAACAATTAAAATGTAAATCAAGAGAGAAACTATAATCATAAACGCACACATTCATGCCAGTCACTGCCCATGGCTAGTCAGTCTCTGCTTCCATGACCACGACCATCCGCTGTAAGAAATAACTCTTAACAATTGAAGCAAACAGATCCTGGCTTTCTATACATATTATGGAGCCTGGAAGGGAGTTCCACATAGGTAATGTAGTTTGACAAACCTTTTGTTGAGTATGTTTGTTTAATGGAATACGGGTAATCAACATGATCTGTAGTTTAAAATCATTTATAATTTTCCATTATTAATGTTAAAAAGTAATCTTTGTGTGTGTAATAGACAAAGCCCTCACTCACCTAATAATTTACTCATCACTCACTGATTCTACAACCCGATATCACAGAAAGTTGAAATGTAGTACACGTTTACCTTCTAACTTACATAAAAAACTTAAGTATTTTCATAACGATAGAAAATTTATAAGGGTTTACACAGGATATAAACCTCAAGAATATCTTTATTTTGTTTTTTAAGAGTTCGGTATCCTAGACAGATGATATGTGACACACTCTCATGCCCTCAAGAAAAAAGAAGAAAATAGAAAATATTTTTCATGAAATCAATACACATCCTTCCCCTCAGCTATTCGATACTGCTAGATACTTATCAAGAACCTGGGTCCTTTTCATAAATATTTTAAAGTTGCTCATATTGATGCGCAATAAATTAGTTGTCATATAGATAAACTTAGTGCGATATTTCTACTTAAATATTGGACGTGATTGCTGTGTTGAAGACGTTGTAACTGAGTATTCTTTCATAGGACGTTTCCCTTGATGGTTACTCGCTATTTAATAAAGATAAGATCGGAAAAATTGGAGGAGGCGTAGCTATATACTGAAAGGATTATTTTATATATAAATGAATCCAGTATGATTACATCTGAATTTATTTTTATGGAGATAGGCGAAACCCATTCATAGGTTCTACTCTTGAGGGTGTGCCAGCGCCCTCCAGAGATTGTGATTGTATAACTTAATTGCCCATATTTATCTTAAGGCGCTATTCGTCTTAAGCTCCTGTGTTCTGTCTCCAACTCTAGCTATTCTCATTTATCATTGAAATAATAAACATATATAACGATAATATGTTTGAATTAAGAATGAATTGTACATATTTTCATGTATATATTTAGTATGGTTTACTAATAAATATTTTAGTTAAGTTTCGACGTTTGAAATAAGTGTGTGCTGTTAGGGCTGTAAAAATAAGATATAAAACCTACTTCATTCTTATATTGTATATATATGTATATATATACACTGATATTTAGAGAGAATTCTTATAGCGACAGAGATATACATCTCAAAGGAAACCGTCAATAAAAGACGAAACAGTCTACAAAGCTCTCAGTCGGAGGATTATTGGAATTGCAAGGTTTTCCAGTTATTTATCCCCAATAAATTTTCTTCTTTTGAACACAGAATGGGAAAAAACTAAAGTAATAGCTTAGTATATTATCTAATATTGTCCTTCCCAAGCAGTGCATTGGTTCAAGTTCCATATAGGGAAGAAGATATCATAGATGTAGTAGTTTTAAATAGTGAATTGGAAATGTTTTTAATATGTGAAATAAAATAGGAACGAAACTAATAGACAGGATGATTTGAATAGAAAGCCAAGAATGTTGTGTACTTCATCTTATAAAAATAACAACACTTTTAGAAAGAGCGTTTAAGATACCATGCTCTAAACGGAAAAACAACAATAAACTCTAATGAGATTTATCTTTGTGTATTAAACCAAAGTACGGTACGATTAAAGATAATTTTTTAGTATGTATTGAACATATTTAAAATACTAGAAATCTTTTAAAATATCACAAAAGGAAATACAAAATTTTATCTATACAGATTGATTAAGAATTTTCCAATTCTATCCCACTAAGTTGTAAAACAATGTATTGGATCTGTAAACCAATTTGTATTGGATAGTGAAAAAAATATTTAAAAAAATATTAGAGCGATTAAAAAAAAGAAATCAATCGTCAGTTGAGCTTATTTTGGTAGTTGTCGAAGTGGGCAGGAATCAAAACAGGAAAATTAAATTTGATTCCTCTTTCATTTCACGAAATAATTAACGTTGTGCTAAAAAATAAATAGTTTAAAACATTGCTTTTCATATTCGGCAAAGTTAAACTTAAATAATGAACTGCCAACAATTTCAATGATTACGTCTCAGTAAACTGGAAACTGGAAGAAAAGTGAACTTTTTTTTCTTGGAGGAATAGGAGAAAGATCCCTTCAGATTCTCTTTGGGTACCATTATTCTTG
Source organism: Homalodisca vitripennis (assembly GCF_021130785.1). Taxonomy (NCBI): domain Eukaryota; kingdom Metazoa; phylum Arthropoda; class Insecta; order Hemiptera; family Cicadellidae; genus Homalodisca; species Homalodisca vitripennis. The sequence continues at coordinate 204,786,217 of NC_060207.1, forward strand.
CTCTGTATTCCCCTTCACATGATTCCAAAAAGTTATGTGGTGTCTCCACTAAACAAACTACCTCTTCCTTCACTTTCCCAAACTGAGCCGGAACTAATTATTTTGCATTCCATTATACTGCTCTTTCTTTTCCTTTCGATGATCATTTGAGTCATCATAATAGTCATCATGCTAGTTCCTAGCCCTTTCCAGCATTGTGTGTATTGTGTGTCTACGAGTTAATATTCCTTTCATTGCTTCCATTTCCGCTCTCTTTGACAACCATCTGCTGCAAATGAAAATTGTGCGCTCAGTAGTATCCTGTTAACACCATAGTAATTGAAAGTGCATTATCACTTCTCCTCTGAAACAGGAGGTTACGAAAGCTTCAATGGCCACTCAGGAATTGAGTGGGGTGGAAATTGACCTCACCATACTGTCGTTCCATCCATGGCCGTAAGTCTAGGATAAACTTCCGGGTCCAAGCTCCTTACTCCGCCAAACTCCACCGTTTTTGCTATTCTATTACTCTGTCAAACAGTCAAGTAAGAATTTATTCCGTCGATAAGATATTCATATCCGTAGTATTATATCAGTAACATGAATCTCCTTCAAAGATAAAAACCCCATTCAAAGAATTTAATTTGCGTACGAGACGAAATTTAGTCAACTTCAATGATTCGGTTACGTAAATCATACTTATAACCATAAGGAGTTTGTGGAATACATGTCGTTAGCAAGAAACCCGCAGCTTTTAATGAGCGACATCGTTCATTTGGCGGAGTGTGTAATTTTGTGAAATGAATGACGTCTTCTTTAAACCATGTTTCAAAGGAGGTGCTCGATATTTGACTCCACATTGGTGCTAAATGCAGTTTTTTAGATATCTGAAGTAACATACTTTTCTGTATATCATAGTAGTTTTCAACTATGCAATAAAACGTAGAATATGAGTAAGTTTTAATATATAAAACGCGTTCCGTTATAAATTAGCCTGTTTTCTTTTTACCTATTACTTGAATAGTAGTAGTACTTGAGTTGTATGCAATTCTAAAAATAACGAAAAGAACAATATTATGTCTAACGTGTTTTATATGTATATATACTCGTATATTAATGAATTTATGAAATAAAAGGTAATTTCGATGGACAGTTTTGTATTTGCAAAGTATTTGTAGAAATCTATGTAAAAGTAGTATAAACTAAACGTTTCTTTATAACATGTGTTAAATATTTTAGCAAATTGGTAATTTATATTTTCATACTATCAAACTTTGATTATTGAAAAATTTGCATAAAAAATAAAATACAAAATAACATTAGGATTATAAAAATTAAACGAAATATAAATTTTAACGAGCGATCAGCACACACACACACACACACACACACACACACACACACATATATATATATATATAATACCTCTTTAAAAAAATATCATGGTTTTTAAAACAGCTAAAAGTATATTTATCTGTATGAAATCCAAGCTGATTAAACCAGGTAAACAGGTAAACACAGACGCTTTTACCGCAATATTTATTCAAGGATTTCCTTAATTTGAATGCTGTTTTGTGAGTCTCGACACTTATATAATTATGTTTTAGTAAAAAAGCACTACTAGGTCAAACAGCCTGGTGAATTGAAATTTATTCAAAACCAAATTAATTAATTAATTAATTGTAATTGTATAATTTTATTACATATTAGGTTTACATATAACAGCCTAAACCTTCATAACTTGATTTTATTCTAATATTGAAAAATAATGTCAATAAGAATTTATTTTAACTCCGATACTTACAATGAATGAACTAGTTTTTGTAATTTTCTTTTCATCATTCTTTATGGTGATGAAATTTCCAATAATGTCGCTAAGACTGCGAAAGTCATCGTTTCCGTTGTAGCTGTCAGCTGATTTTTCCCAGTCCCAAACATTACTTTCCCCATATAAACATCAATTTCTCTGTATAAAAATAAGTGTGATTCCCATGTTTTTTTTGACGGTCCTATGTAAAAAATTTTATTTTAAAAGCATAGTAAATGATAAAATGCTATATTTCCTTATGGAAGAATAATTACTAGACTACGAAATATTTAGAAAGATGTTGTGTGCTTAATGCCTCTTGATGAAAAGTATTGTTTATTACTCATCTTGAAAGTTTGATTGCAAGTATTATTTCCACGCTCGCTTCCACGTTCAAGAATTAGTAGTTTTTGTAAAAAGCTGTCATGTAGTTTACGCATTGAGAAAATAATAAACAGAACATTCAGTTGTCGCTGAGTTTACGGGCTTAGAGGGGCGTGCAGAAGGAGACGATTCCTAACCTTAGACCAAAAAAGATCTTAAAATCAGAAGGTTTTGTAATGGTGGAGCGAGCTGAAACTTACTCAGCTGGAGAAAGCGGCTGAGATCATATCATATTATGAGCATCTATCCAAAACATCCTTATTAAGTTATGGGACATCGTTGCAAGTATGACCACTAGGTTTTATTGTTTATTAATAATGCAATGAGACAGATGCATTATTTTCACACCAGTTTTGCCACAAAAACGGTATTCTATACTCATGCAAAAATGCAACAATATATCTGAGGCGTAAATGCATTAAACAACAGTTTATTTTACACAAAACAGGTTTGCAATGATATGTCTTATTTATGATAGCTACCTAATATCCATTTTATAATCCTACAAATAATCCTACTCACCTCTTTTTTCAAATGCTCAAAAAATAAATTATTTTGAGCTAATTTAACATTTAACATTATACCAGATGTTTAAATAAGTTAATTTTAATTTTCACACAGTTAAAAAATCATTAGAGATTGGAACTGAAAAGCCTAATCAAATTTATTTCAGTGCATTTCAGAGTGATTTAACAAGGAACTCTCATTTCGAACACAGTTATACATTACCTAGTCCGTTGTGGTGTGTATTCAGTAGAAATAACATAGTTACGTACAAAGGCGAAACAAAAGCTGATGGAGTTAAGGTCGTCTTTAAACACATCTTTGCCACGTACCGTACATAATTTTCATCGTCCCAGCTCACCGAACAGTTGTAGAGGAAATATAACCAGTTACTGCTGGAGTAGAATCACAAACTGTCTTCAATCAAGTTATTGTCACGTACAGTAGATAATTTTCATCGTTATAGCTCACCAAACAGTGGCTGGGAAATATCGTCAATAACTTCAGGATTTGAATCACAAACTGCCCTCAATCAAGTCAATGTCACGTACCGTAGATAATTTTCGTCGTTATAGCTCACTAAACAGTGGCTGAGGAAATACCGTCAGTTACTGTAGGAGTATTGTCACAAACTTTCTTCAATCTCAACGTTGTCACGTACCGTAGACAAGTTTCATCGATACAGCTCACCAAACAGTTGCTGAAAAAATATCCTCAGTTACTTCTGAAGAAGAATTAGAGCTGTCTTTAATCAATTAATTGTCAAGTTCCGTAGATAAACATGACCAAACAGTACCAAACTGTGATATTGCCAAAATCAACTCACTTTATACAATTTAAATCGTTTTTTAATTTTATTATTATTCAAATTAATCAACTTTTATTTTTGGAATGAAAATCACCAGATAGTGATGTCTCTTAATTAATTTCCTGAAGAAGTACTCGTATTTACATTAACATACTTCCATGTATGTAATATAATTCTGTTTTTTAATTTGGTACAGTAGTTTACAGATTTTATTAATGAAATTTCCACATTTTATGAATTAATATTGCAGTTTAGATGGAAACTTAAATAAAAACAACTGCTCAAGTGTCGTTTAAGAAGTGGTCATCGATTAGCTATTACGAGGCAAACTTTTCTTATTGAGAGTAGGCGCTACTTTCTTCGAGATTTAATCCTTTAAAATGGTTCAATCTACTTAATTTATACGCTGTTGGGTCTACTACTGTACACTTAATCTAGCCATTTCAAAAATTTGTTGAACCAATATGTTTAAACCAATTGAAAAACTAATTTATCACTGTACACTATCGCAACTAGATAGAACAGTATATTTGTTTTTCGATAACCTTCTGTTTCCGTAAGTTTTTTAAGACTATGGAAGATCCTCTTGAAATTAAAAAAAAAAATCGTCTGCACAACAATTTCCAGAGTCACGTAACCTCAGAGATAGGACTTACTGTCTATTAGTTGATTATAACTAAATGTTTTGCAAAAGTAGGACGAGCGGGTATACGAATAAATCAAGATATGAGAAGTATTGTGTAACCAATGTGTAATTATGTTTAGCTCAAGGCAGTCGAATTTATTTAAGTATTACTATAATTCAAGTTACCAATATTCTTTGGTTAGAAGCCACATATAAAATTGGGATGATTTGGGTTGAAAAAAGCATAAAACTTCATTAAATACTAATATGATGATTATGTTCTTGAAAGTGCTATATATAGCTTCTGGTTTTGTTAGATGGAACCTCTTTATTTCATTATTTAAATTTAATACAAAAAATATAAGATGAGAAACTGTAATGATAGTTAAATGACCGTATATTTTTAATATACTGTATGCAGCATACATAGGAACATGGAACTCACTGACAGTTCAAAAATCGTTTACTCCATCTTCAGTGGTACATCGAAATCGTGACCATTCCCAATACAGGCGATATATGTTAGCGTGATTTATCAGCCTTGACAGTGTAAAGTATTGTACTGTTTTCTAACGTACCTTTATATTTGGCATTCACGCATTACAAATGTAATAATAAAAAATGTAATAGCGTATTTCCCAAATACTCATATATCGAAAGAAAGAGTATACTGTCATATATCGTATAGGATTGATGTACTAGAAGTTACAGAGTAGAAGGGCGCCACGTCATGTTTTGCGTACTGAGGTTGCATGCAAAATTTCAAATCTATAACTCATTTCATTCTAGTGTAGTCTACTACAACGAAAGAGGGCGCAGAAATCACATATAGTCATTTACTTTAGAGATTGAATTTGCACTCTTTTATGTTTCGTTTACTCCGTAAATAGAACCGTCTGATGATTACATCTTATATGATTATAATCAGTTTGTTCATAAATTTATTTATTCTTGTTGCCATCATAGTTACCTATAATATCAATGGGGAAATATCAGCCAAAACCAATGTAGATACATGTTTTATCATTGAACTCGTTCTTCTTCGTATTTAAATAAAGGTTCATGTAATATATCAAGTCTATAGGTGATTTCCGACACAAATTTCACAGACAGACATACATATAAACCCACAGACAGAATAGAGAGGTTCCAGCCTCTATAGTGGTAGCCTTCGCTACAGCCAATCGATTATAATTAGAATATAAATTCTAATGATACATGTGTATCAGATTAATTGGCTAATTTACAAAAAAGTTATGATGAGTGTTATCACTATGGATGATAAGTATGGAGTATAGATAGCCGAGTGGTCTAAGACGCCAGTGACTGTAGCACTTTTACTAGGTACCATCAAACTTTTACTGTATGTAGTGTCTCCTTAATCTGTTTTTAAGATCTTTCACTCTTTAGTGGTCAATGAGGATGACAAAATAAGGCTTAAAAAGGGATTAGGCACTCCTTAAAAAAGCTCCTTAAACTTAAAACTCCAAAAAGTATATAACTTTTTATTTGTAACACTCACTGTATTTTGGGAAATATTGGTATAACATGAATTTAACGTATGACTTAAAAACTGCTTATACTTAGTGCATAAAAGGAACATAAATTCCTTTATAGATTAAGTATATTTATATGTTATTCAAGGACTAAAATAATTAAAAAAAGGAAAATGTCTTGTATGATACAACGTATGTAATTTTTTTTAGTACGTTTTTAATGTATATGTATGGAATCAGAAAAGCAGTAGATATTTTTTTAACATTTATGGTAAGAAGAATATATTATTCTACTATACACACTATACTTGTATGATTGTTACCTTATTTTGGAAGCTTACAGTGTAAAACTGAATACTCCTTTCAATTTTAAACGAAACATCTATTCTTTTATATTATTACTACAAAATGAAAATAAAATATAACCTATGCATTAAAATTACTGTTTTGTATTTATCTGGTCGGTTTTTATGAGTATTTGTACCCAAACAAAGGCATGAGAAAATAATATAATAACATTTAAAATAAAGCTCAATATCTTAAAAGTAAACACTGGGACATTTTGATTTGCCGTAATATGAAATATGAGAGTAAATCCCCTTAAAACTTTTGACAGTTTGGTGTTTGAGGTAAAGTTTTAGCACCATTTCCTTTAACTTCATTGATGTCAGTACCAAGCTATCATCTCGCAATATAAAAAACGACGTTATTATGATGTAACAATGCAATTTTAAAATCGAAACTATCGTCTGACAACAAGTTCAGTTGGTAATTTACATTTTGTAACTAGATATACAAATTATGCAATTGATTTCATGAAAGATAAATAATATACCTGCAGTTAAAAATGTCTAACTTGGAGTTTTTACAGCAAAAACACTTGTAAAACTAGAAAGGTTTCTGTAAAGTATTCTTCATAGGAGTGTTTGCCAACCAGAAGTGAACATCTCTCGTGTTGATTCCCACAAAAAATTTATAAAAACAAGCAATGTTTCAGGTTGCCAATCAAAGCATTAGAATTGTATATATGATGTATGTATATATATATATATATATATATATATATATATATATATATATCCTCTCTAGAAGATAAATGGTTCACTTAGTTGGTAATGAAACTTGGAAATAACAGTAGGATGAAGTGATTTTTGTAAAACAATATTGTTTATTTGCTCTAAAATATAAGTATTATTTACTCTAAATGCAAAATGTGAACTCGTATATTAATTTGTATAAATATGTAGAAAAAAACATATACTATCGCCTATTAGGAAACTTATACTATTGAAAGAGTACTCACAATATATAAATAGTGTTTATACAAGATTGGTTAAAGATTTACTTACCGTACATTACCTCTCGTATTCCTTTTTCACAAATTGATCATTTAGGATTATAAAAAATATAATTTTAATACTTATTTAGCAATATACAAACTATCGATGAATACCTGTCCAAATGTTTCTTAGTATGTATGTATATATATATATATATATATATATATATATATAAAACATATTATATTATACTTTTTACTATTAGCACGTTCTTTGGCTAGGTAATAAATTTTTGATCCGAGAAAATTATTTACTTTCTAAGAAAATCATGCCTTAGAACTGCTAAATAAATTATAATCATTTTATGTATGCTAGATTTTTAGACCAACCTAGACAAATGAAACGGATTCAATTAAGACTTTAGGTTAAATTACATCATTATATATTGCAGTTCTATGGTTGTATTTCCACTAAACTAGAGAGATGGAATGGATTTAATTGAGGCTGCAAAATAAATAGCAATGATCTTATCTACTTCCATGACTATATTTTAGATTAATATACGAGGAGAAGTTAATCGGATTTACTTAAGACGGGACATAGAGTCTTGGGTTTTTGTGTTATTGAAGAAATGATAAGGGTAGAATTCACACTGTCAGGAGGAACCAGGCTGGACTGTGATAGCGATAACTATAACAAATATAGAGAGATAGGCTTTATATTTAATACTATAATCGAAAGATATATAATTGCCTTCGGAAGGTTATAGAGCCACTTGAATGACCGTAATAAATATATATAAGCACACGATAATGAAAATTGGATGTTAGAAAGTGTAGGTCTACCTTCACCCAGCAGATTTCACACAGAGTCAATAGATATATTATACGTACTTCATAAGAAAATTTGTAAAATCTTTCCTTGAAGATTGTATTTCAGTGTTTATAAATTGTTTTTAAAATATGAGTGCATATTCGTTTGGGGGGGGGGAAATATATGACCTATATATAATTGTATAAATATTACTTTAGACTTTTGTTTAGTGTAGTGAAGTATTTATAATATACTGTTATAGTAATGTGTTATCACTACTAATTGTATATGTATTACCATTTTTAATGCCTTTAAAATGTAGCACTACATTTATGGACTTCTTCTTAAAACCGGCTTGGAATGTAAATGATTACAATTGCTCAATAAAATCTAACTAGTCTTGTCAATATAATAATAAAGCGTAACGTTCCTAAGAATATAATACAATAAGTTTGAAATTGTTACAGTTACATAATCATGAAGCAACTTTCCACTCCGTAATTAAGTTTTTTACCCGGGAACGCTATAAAAGTTTGACTCCACTTGTAACTGAGGGAGCAGAAACGTTGATTGTAACCTGGTGCAGGTCACGCTATTTCTACATTTCCTGTACAAAGCTACTCCACCATTGTGAATCATTACTGTTTAACCAATAACATTACTGAGCAAACAGTGTCCAGACATTGCATTTCATCTACAATCATTCCTGGAAACATATAATAGACAGCTTTGTCTTGAAATATAAAGTTTCAAGATTAAAAAAGAGTGACTGTGTTTACGAGTTTTATTGGAGAGGCCGATCCTCTAGAATGCGTTTATTCAGCTCAACCTTATGGGATACTGGCTTGTGCGAGGATCTTATACAAATGGATAAGAAGAACAGACGGCACAGCACAAGAATTAAGGTACTTAAAGTTTGCTGCAGTCAAAGACAGGATTTGAACATGTGCTGCTATCAGTAACTCAGATTTAAAATCCGGCCGTAGGCAACAACAAGATGGCCTTAAGCCGTATATTCTTGTATAAAACTGATATTTTTTAAGTTGTTATCATACGCGTACTGTTAAAAATAATGAAGTATGACTAAAAGGGACAACTCAATATTTTATTTGCACTGTTTAATTTAAAAAGTTGCGATCTTTAATGGAATTAGAAGACCTTTATATAACCTCTGATATTCATCAATGAACATTGTGTGAAATTTTGATTTTCACAATGCATTCCATATTGCTTCAAAGAACCTAAGCTGGTAACGTTCAAAACATTTTATGTAGGCTCCACTTGCTGTCACACACTGACACAATGAATAATGTATTGTATACATATGAAGCGTTTGTTGTACCGAAAACATTAGGTCTGACTTCAAACAATCACGCGTATTACCCTTAGTGGATAGCAATATCAACTGTGGGGATCACGCTCTAACAGACCGATAATACTGTTTGATGTTCTCACATTAAATATCAACAGTAGGACATTGATGTTGACGTCATAGTCATTTATTTTATGAAGTTCATTTACATAGGTAATGTAGAAAAATCCTTTACATAGACTATCACCAAAATTTGCTTGAGTGAGGGACTCCAAACATTTAGACTTAATTTTTTTATGTACTATTAGTTTTTTTAAAGATATAATTATTAGTTTATGTACTACGAGTTTACAACTATTGTTTTAGAAAGATAGATGTATAGAAAGGGCCTTAATATTTTTATTCCTGACGTTTAGAGCCTCTTTATTCATTTCTAGGTAATTATATCCAAAAAGTGTATTTTATGTATATAAGATATTCGGTAAAAACTAAACCTTATTATTATATAGTTATATCTTTGCAACATTTTTAAGATGTGAAAGAGTAGTAACTTATGTTACTATAAGACGTAACGTTCCTGTCGAGAACCACGGAACTACTTTTACGTTTGAAGAGATGTTATTGAAACTTTAATCGGCAAAATATCATTAAGTTTAGCAAAGCACTCAGTTAAATTTGAATAATACACAGAAAAATCAAATTATCAAATTTATATGTTGAAAACATACACTAAATATTGTAATGTTTTAACAAACGTTCTGAATCAAGTTTGGTTACCTTTAATCAGCATTATAAGTTTAGTTACCTTATCAGTACTGTTATTATTTTATTATAATGTAATAATATTAAACATACGCATCTATTACAGTAATGTTCGTAATAATTAAGAATGTAAGATTCCAAATCTACAAGCTTGAAGCGCGAGTTTATTGTGCTACGGGCGATCTAAAGTACATTTAACTCCCACCTTGATTCTAAATAAACTGTTTACTATTAAAAATTATGATAAAATATTCAAAATATCCAATATGGATTATCAGCCTCAAATGTTCTTACGTAGGAAACTCACAAAAAAAATTGTGCCTACTTACTTTTTCATGTCTAACTTTTCATTTTAACTAACTATGCTTTTATTGGTTTGTTCCCTGTTTGCACAGCATTAAATCAATTTCAATAATGTCTCATTCAATAGTACAAGAACATGTCAACTGTAGCTTAACTATAAATAAAATATACTGGTATTAAAATGCTTTTAAAAATAGTTTAACAAAACTAGGCGAATTAACATTTGTCAGATATGGGCATTATTTTTGGAGATGGGACCTCTGAGAGGTGCAGAATCGGCTTCAACTCCCATAATGTATTGGGCATCGGTATTGGCAGGTATTAGCAGTTCCTTCTCGCCGGCGTTTACCAAGTAACAATTATAGAACGGTAATGTATCGTAATCATAATTTGAGTGATTTTCAAGAAAACGTTATTTCATGTAATAGCTATAAATTTATCAAAAAATACATTCTATTGGAGACAGGTTTAATACTATATATTTTTGTAGCTAGTTTAAGTAATATTTATAAAGTTGAAGATAAATGTTGTGACATTCTCGATTTTACATTTTCTTTTGAACTTCCAGGCTCATAAACCTTGTAATAAAGGCATTCACAGAAAGGGTGTAGATATTTATAGCACAAATTTGTTTAAAATAATGGAATTACTAAATATTGGACGACACTATTCCCTGCTTTTAAGATTGATTTTTGTAATAAAAAAAACAATGATATTAATTTTATTTTAAACTGAAGAGATATATAATACTACTGACATTAAGCATTGCCACGTGTTAAAACACAAGAAAGAGGAAATTTTCATTGTTTTTTTGTTTACCTTGCTGTGTTTATCTATAAGTTTTTACGTTTTAATCTTTCATTTAATCACAATATATGTTCTAGAACGCCACATCCTAACCGCTAATGTTGATATATTGCAGTAAATAGGATGGGTCTAGTTTACTACGGAAGACCGTTTGTTGGAGAGTTTGGGGTTTCCTCAATGTTAAAGCTTTTATGTCAATATTACGCATAAGGGAGTATTATCCTCCGTCTCCCCTACCCGATGTGATTGGGAGAGGCTGGAATAGAGCTAGACATAATTGAGATAGAGCCTGTTATCCCTTCTCATGGGATTTCGATATAAATCGGCCCCTACTCCCATCCATTCCAGATTATCCTGTCACTCTGGAAGGAGCGAAAGCACCATTTTAGGTCTAAGTACAACGAGAGGTATATTCTTGTCCTAAGTAAAAAAATACTTACCATCACATGCTTTATTAAAATTTCTCTTAAACTGCACGCCACACAACACCCTTTCCCATACTTAAACCATACCCTTGTTAGAATTCAGACAGGGTATACAAGAGTCCCTTCCTGGATAATTATCCTGGCCACATCCAGATAGTCTCTAAGATTCACTGTAGTTGAAAAGGATCCCCATGTGCTTTATAAATATCTACATGAGTATAGAATCAGCTCATAAATTCTAGTAAGGGTAATTTCTGGCATCTTCTACCATTGCTTAACGTTTGTATTTGACGGTGGAAGATTTGAAAGGATAACATGATTTCCGACATTTTCTATCTTTATAGGTTATAAAAGGTATGAAACAACGTTTCGAGGATTGGAATCTATCCTCTTCGTCAGGTGGGGGAGGTATTAATATTTGGGTAAAACACACAATACCAAGTTTAAAAAATCTGCACAGATTCCTACATGCAACACAAAGAAAATGCATACACAATAGGTAACGTTTAATTTAAATTTATACCAAATTAACCAAATTTAATAGTTAATGTATTTGGTAAATAGTAATTTTATATCAAAATATGTCAACGTAAAAGTTTTGATTCACCCTTCCCCCAATATACTGACATTGCTGTTAGCGTGGCGCTCCTGGACAACCTGGACATATTGCCCAGATATAAAAGATACGAGCAGACTTTGCAGGTTGCAGTGTATATTCAATAATGATGTCATGTCATTTATTTATTCTCTCAGGTTCTACTACAAGAATTTTGCGGCAGTATTTTTTAAAACGCAAGTGTTTATATTAATATATCAAGTTTCGCTTATTCATCTAGAATAATAGTATTTTTATAATTATAAGTTTATCATTAAAGTTTTTGATTTCCTTCTTAAGACTTTTAAATACTTGCGAAGTACTTCCTATTTGCATGTTTGAATTAATTTAATACAAAGTATGATAATTGCATAAAAAAAGAATCAAACGTATCATTATTTGTATATATTTTAATATGTATATTTGATTTTCTATTTGAAGTTTTTGTGTCTTCTTCAGAGAGCATTAGGAACAAGAAAAATAACTGTTAAAAGGTTACTTAAATTGATTAAAATTTCTATTATAGACACCTAGAACGTGCTGTCATGGCAAAGGTATTGACTTCAAACATTCACACATATTGTCCTCAGTGGATAGCAATATCAACACTTTGTGTACAGAAGAGACTTTAACGAACCAGTAACATTGTTTGATCGTCACACAGCAAATGTCAGCGAGAAACACTGTTTATGTTGGCACCACTGCTTGTATGAAGTCAATTTATAGTCAGAGTGTATACAAACAACTTTGACATTATTTTCACTGGAGGAGTGCTTCACTTCGTTATAACAGTTCTGGGCGACAATCACACATTCTTCAAATATCAGGATTGAAGTACGCCACGTTCATGCAAAATTTAAAATATATTGCCTATTTCATTCTCGAGAGGTCCTTTGTAAAGAAAGACAGATGAAAAAATCATACAAACGGAGGTTTACACGAAATTCATAGTTCTCATCATTGTAAAAATATTAGTAAGTAAAAATTGCTGTATATTTTTTTGCATTTGCTATGTTGAAGTTCGTACAGATTTCTAGAAATATACTTACTCTTCTTAATTAGTTTACAGAGTTTTTTTATATTTTTTGCAGAGTTTCTTAAAATAAGATTTCCAGCATTGATTTTGTTTGAGCTGAAATAGCTTTGTATTCTTTTCCGTCTTGTATTGCTTACTCCAAATTGACTTTAATATTTAATTATTATAACAATTTTACATTGCAATTTTTTATTTAGGTGCTTTATATGTGGTGAGAAATGATTTTATCTTAGTTAATATCAGTTGTTTACCTACATATTATATCAAGATATAAGTTATGGTTAAAACTTGTATTGAAAAGGTTTTATATTTTTCTTTATATTGCTCCAACGTATTAAATTTGAAAAAAATGGAAAGGGCTTGGTATTTAGTTGGAATCGCCAACGATTATTATTACAGACGCCTCTGGAGGCTTGCTATTTCTATTGTTAACGAAGAATTCATCCTACTACTCTCGTGGTTTCGCAATATCTTCTCAACAAAACCCGATATAATGAAAAATTCCTACCCCCAATAGTGAAAAAGAGTAAAAATGGAAATTCTATGTTTTCAGTACCAGAATAATGTTTTATATAAGCTATTTTTCACGTTCTACATAAATTGTGATGCAGGGGGAAGAAAGGGAATAATCATCAATTTGAAATCTTTTACCATATATTTCCATTACTAAAATTTTAAAGCCTTCATAAATAAATAAAAATTGAATAAATATGTGATTTTGTTGAATATTTACAAACTGCACCCTATAAAAATTCTCAAGAGATTTATATTATTTCTAAAGCTTAAGAATTTTGGTGACAATAACATCGCTTTGGGAAATAATATTTGGTTTAAATAAACTTTAACTTAACTTTTATATAGACTTGCAATTACAATACATATTTAGAAGTTGGATTTTTAAAATAACATCGCTTTGGGAAATTTTCTTTGGTTTACATAATCTGATAGTAAGAATTAAATTTATGATATTTAGATGTCCCTTATAGTTTTACGTCGTGTATTTAAAGTACTGACAGTCATTTATAAGTATTTATCAATTAATTAAATGGAAATATGTCTACCGGTTTAATATGATACGGTAAACATATACATAAACAAATATACGGGACAATCTACTACATATTACTTTCTTCAATCACTATACTTTTTGTTCTTCACTACCATAGACTATATCTGATAATCTACGTTGGTTGGAGTGAAGATCACGGAGAACCCATCCTCTTTCGGTGAACACTGTTTAATAAACCAAACTAAGTAAATAAAAGCAATTATTGAAATTCAATTTCAACTAGAAATGTGTGTTTTAACTTTTAATTTGAAACTTTTTAATTAATTCAAATAAAATGTGATCTATATACTCCAGTTTGTATATATATATATATATAGTAAATTTCATAGATATAGGACTACCTCTATTTTCTACGTCTAATAAAATATACTGTTACTCTGTGATTTTTTCATGACCATCATGATTATTTGCAAGATGAATGTAAAATGTTCGCTAATGCTCAGCCAAATCCCATGGGGAAAATTCACCATCATGGAGCTCGATGTTACTTATAGTGAAGTTTAAATTATATAAGTTAGTTATAAGAGATATCATGTGGATAGACAGCCAAATAGGCAGGTAGACAGACAGATAGTTTCACTATCATTCAGCCAACTTATGAAAGTTTCTATATGTACGTGGTGGAGACAACACTAATAATGTTAATGCAAGAAATAAAGAGCGTCAAATCTCTCTGTATTGTCAAATATAGCGTCAAATTGATATTCTTCGAATAAATTCACGATAGACAAGTTTTAACCCCTTAGGCTTTAGTGATGTATTAAAAACGGGAAAAAAATAGACTAATAAATTGATGTAAAATAATAAAAATATTTATTATATAAAGCATTTCCATAACAAACAATACAGAGATAACGAAACAATAACACATTTTATGTCTAGGAGTTGAGCTCAGAATAATGACCTCCTCCAGAGAAAAGCCCCAAAATTTAATTTTTCTCACTTCACATGAGAAACTCAACTTGTCTTTTATACTATCATTATGTTATTTTAGAATATAAATATATTTATTATTCAGTACAGCCTATATATATATATTATAAATATAAACATTATGATTCAATGTTTATTGCTATTAAATTCGGCTACTGTCATTGATAAAAAAATGTAATTAATGTAGTAAATAAAAGTCGTTTGACAGGTTCTTGGCCTTCCGATCATATTATTATATGTTAATTAAATTGGTTATTGGTTATTTAAACGCATATATGAAAACAACGGCCAAGTACAATATAATAAAGTTGAATCGTCAAAAGTAATGGCTTTGTGGTGTAGTGGTAGCACACTCACTCGGCAAGTGAGAGATCAGGGTACACACACACACACACACACGTACCTGTTGGGTGATATGGGTTATACTTAATTATATGTTATACTTTACACTTTGCAGGTTATAATATATTATCTAGAACTGTGGATAAGTTTTTAGGTAATTGATAATTAAATACGGTTCTTTGATATTTATGAAAAAGCAATACTTGTAACATGATGTAGCAATAAATAAGTCTGATTTCCCGAAAGCATCATTCTACTCTGCAAAGCGGAGATAAAGAAAAAACTGACTGCAACTCCAGAGGCGTGACTGGGGGAAGTGGGACGCGACTTGAATTGATTTGACACCAGAGTTCTCAGAATACCTGCACCAAAACATTACACGGCTTAGAATACACAGTTTAGTGTACATCAATTTGTCTACTAATAATTCATTTATATTTGAAAAATAATTAAAAGTCATATTTCTATATCATTTATTTTTTCACGTCTTCCGTAGTAGACATAACACCTACATATGCATTTGTAAAATGAAAAGTATATTCAAATCAGAGAGAAAATATTGCTAGGGTCTTAATAAAGATTTTGACTAGCAAAAGAATGGCTGACAGAAGAAAGAGACGGACTACATTCAGTGACTAAATATAGAAGGCTGTGACACTGCAAGTTCTGCTCTAGACACCATTTATTGGACTTGACCTTTCCGTTGTGTTCGTACAATTGTCAATCTCTGAACCCTTTTTGCCCACTATTCTTGTCCCTTTGGCTAGTAGTTCCATTGAGCGACATTGTACATCACATTGTAGAAGGAATTTTTATAGTCTATCACTTCTGTCATAATTAATATATATTATTGGTTGAGCGTTAGCGAAGCTTATGATTTGAGTGGTTTGAACATTTTCACTTCAGTCTGACTGTCCAAAAAATATCTTGAGAATAAAATGCCCTATAGACTTTTACATAAATATTCACATCTATATATGTAATACTGAGTATGATGGAAGTATATGTCACTACTGAGCGTTATCGAAAGAGCTTACATTCTTTTTATGAGTAACCACGATAGCAACTAGAATATATAAATTCGTAGAAACAATGAGTAGAAGACGGTTTTAACATCTGACATAGTAACACATGTAGCCTAATGAAATGAACTATAGACTTGTATTGTTACATGCAACCTCGGCGAAGCCTTATACGTGACACGTGGGATGGCATATCCTTACTTTACCTATATAGATTGTTTTTACACATTCAATTCAAAACTAGGTGTGTAGTGGTTTATGAAAAAAAAACATGTGCGTACCTATGGGCAAAAATACGTTCAACACCAACCCTTAGTGAAATATTAGTTAAAAAAATATTAACTAAACATGTGTTTATATGGTGTTTATTATATGGTTGCCATTGTTGACACATGACATGTTTGTATTTGGCTCACGTACTGACGTTTGTATTTTTATTTCATTAAATGGAACGTAATTTCAAATTATTTTTGTTATTTTCCTCTCCACTCTTTAGTGGATAGAGGGATAACATATAAACACTTAAGCATAAAAAAAAATAAATAGAAAGAACCACTATTTGAAAGTTTACTTTTTGAAGAGAACTTGCAAAAATGTTCTTGCTTTAAATATTGTAAGAATTAATAATATTTCGAAAAAGATTGACGTGATTAATTATATAAAAAGTTTATTTGAACTATATATATGCAGGTAATATATATGCTACATATAACGATACTGTTGTGATATAATTTGAGTAACAATTCGAATTTGTAATAAAATAATCATGACAGATTTATTGTGTAAGGAATCTTAGGATTGTTTACTACGCAAGGCAGTGTTTAGTTTGTTTTATCCAGGAAATGAGGCAACTCGGACACGTCGCAAGAGCTAACAACACGACAGGAAATTGCTCCTTCACGTTTAAGTTTGTTGCGTGTAAAATTCAATCATCGCCTGGTGTGATTATTGTAATACCACGCAATGAACATTAAAATCACAGTTAGTAGTCAAGGTTTGTAAAAAATGTTAGTAAAATAATGTTTATTTTAAGTTCTTTGTATTTGATATTGTTTTATTGAACGAAAAAAATGATGTTGATAATTTGTTTGGATCCCTTCAGAAGAATACGATTCCACATTCCAGGGGTCTAGTCTGTGGACAGAGTCAGATTTATCACGTTGCACTAAGGTGAAAGGAGCTGAAAATCATCTTTCGTATTAATTGTTATATTTTAACGAGCAACCGATCTGCTGGAGCCCAAAACCACCGAGTCAATCTAGTTGTTGAAAACGGAAGATACGTGCTATGATCTACTTGGTTGGGGAGTTGCAGTATCTGTAATGTACATAGTATTTTTTGCAATTATCTGTCTTTTATACATTATTTGAAATAAAAAAATTTATTCTATTCTTTTAAAAAACAATACTCACAGACTTACAAAGTACCAACAGAATAAAAATGTGTTACTTATTAAAAGCGTATAAAAATATTTCTTCATGCGAAAGTAGACGAAAAATACATTTTGAGTCACTGTCATTTCGAGGCTGAGGAGTAGCAAAGCCTGTCATTGGGAGTGGAAAAACTTGGTCTTAACCCACAAACTATTATAAATTTTTTTGTTTTGTTTTAATCCTTCCTGAAAAACTTTAGAGATACCAGAAATGTGCAAACACAACATTTGTTTTCCATCACCTGAGAATTAAAAGAAATTTACCGATTTGCTCTTTATTGCCTAGCACCCGATATATCGTGAGAGATTTTCAACTTTTAAATTGTTGTGATCTTAAAACTATAAGGGGTAGGAAATTGTGTTATGACTAAAATGTAAAAGCTCATTTAAATTAAAAAACAAATTATTTTTCGTTAAATTTTGACGTGACAACGTCTTAAATTAGGTTGCGGCTCGGAGTCACTCATGAAAAAGTGTAACGCCCGGTAACGTTACGATGCCCGTCCAGTGGGTCCGCCGCACGGGGACCCACACGGGATAAAGCAGATAACTGTGGGTCCGCCGCACGGGATAAAGCAGATAACTATGTTTATTCGTGAAAATGTGGAGTGCTTAGATTCGTCATTTACAACAACTACAACAATAAAGGTAAATAATTGTACACTGATATTTCATTATCGTAAACTGTGATTGATTGATTAATTGTTAGATTGACACAAAAGTTGAGAAACTGAGTTTATAGGTTATGTCATACTATTGACAAATGTTGATAGTGTTAAGTAAATTATTAGTTTAATTCACTCTGCAATCAATCGTAATTCAGTCGATTGAGAAGAAACAGCGCGTATTGCTAGTCAAACATTTAAAAATAACAAATTATAACCTCTAACCTGTCATAACAGTGCGACCAAACAAACGAACTAAACCGACCAATCACCACGCGTGGAGTTAGAATTTATCTGTGTTTAGCAAGAATTTCAAATTCCAATTTTAGTAAATGTTTTATTCAACTTTACCATTTACAATAACAAATTTTAATTAATTTCAAATTATGTACAATGTTTTAGTAAACAAAATATATTTCTATAGTTAAAATTTGTGCAATTCTTATTTTCATTCAATTCCTTGTTCCTATTGTGCAATTTAATAATATTCATATCAATAAATACTCTACCGAGAAAAAGACGTTGTCACGTAAAATCTTCGCCCGTAAAACCGACTTTACAGGCAACCATAATGTTTTTTTTTAGAACTGAAATTGTTTAATGGTATAGTACAAAAGTAAGAACTATCGCCATATTGAAAGTTTTTATTGGTTAGTATTGAATAACGAACGTATCCTAGATATTTTTCAAGTACTATTAGTTATAAGTTATAGCAGTTATCGCATTTACTCGTTTTGCAAAATGTGTTATTGTATACTTCTACATTTTTTTATGCTGCCGACAGTATCCTCAAAATATACGCGACTTAAAAATATTAGTAAATACCCTACATTGTAAAGAGTCTCTTTATACATTTTTTTTTATGATTTATATTATATCAGATCTTATTGGAATTCCTTCCACCTTACAGCTTCAGATTTATAAAAACATATGTTTGTGTGCAATATAATTTTTTTTTTATTGTTTATTATCGATATTTAATTTTTCCATTACGTGAAAGAAACTATTGAGGTAATAATTTTACATAAATGTGACCAGCCAAGAAATTAAAATCTTTAGTAGGTTTGTTAAGGAACTTATCAGAGGTATGTCTTAATGATATCCTCGTTCAAGTTTATAAATGGCTCAGTTAGTTATAGATTAAATATCATGACTCTTATCATGTTTCCACAAACCCGCTTTATACTCGTATTGTATAAATCCATTTTTTCTTTTATATAACGGCAGGCCAGGTTTTCTCGGCCTGGTAATTGCCTCTCAGCCATCTGGATTTTGGGCACCCTATGTAAAATAATCTTAGGTATAAGCTATGTAAAATCTTAGGCCTTTACAAGATCATGAGGTCTTCTGCACAATGCTTGCATGATCCAAATATTCTTCAGTAAACCTAAGAAAACCTAGTGATCTTGAGAGTTTGCTTGTAATGCCGTACATTTAAATATGATATGCTCAGCTGTTTCATTAGCATGCACAGAGTTTCCTTAACCAAAATATCTATTCTGTTTAGGTAGCTTTGGAATATTCAATGACGTGTAATAAAACCAGTCATCTTACGAATCTCAGTTCTATTCATTCTAAGGGTTCTGCTGCAATGTTCCTTGATGGTCCTTTGAGCAACCACTTTGCTTGTATATTTCCCTCAGTTTTCCTCCAATCACTAATTGCCAAAAGCAGATTTTTTCGGGATTTTAAGTTTGATTTCTGGCATCCAATAAGGATTTACATAATTCCAGTCATTTCAGAGACGACAATTAACCTTCCTGTTAAGCATAAAGGTTGCTTCATCACTAAGTATAATACCATTTAAATGAAGTGTCTGATTATCTATTTAACTCATCATTCCTGAACAATACTGTGCATTTCGATAGAAGCCACCTTTGATCAGCTCGTGTTGAAGTTGGGGTTTATATGCTTAATGTTTAATGTCTTGTAAAATCGTACAAAAAAGATCCCTGAGAAATCTCCACTTCTCTTGACAGAGTAGTAGTTGACATATGTGGTTGACACATACATGAACACATTCATACAACTGTCCTTTGTTCTTGCTGATCCAGGTTTTCTAGTTTTAGGCCGATTCTTTATAGTGCCTGTTCTGTTTAAAAACGTTTCATTGTCCTTTTATAAAACTTTTTATAAAACACCAGGTTTTGATATAAAGTTTCTATCGGGAAAAATTTTCACATATATAAATATCTCACTTGAATCGTTTGATCTAATTCTATTACGATAACCACGAGTCATTAACAATGTGTATTTATTGTATTGTATTGATATTCGCTTAACACCATTATAAAGATTAAAACACAATGTTGATTAGAGTAAATAAGGTAAGGCACTGATGGTATTCAACCTAGTATTCCTCTGTTAGACTAGTAAAAACAACTGAATTACACTGGATAAAGTCTATTACTTGTGTAATGCAGTTATTCTGTACTTAGGAAATCCTTTTTTTATTTTTTCCCCAAAATATCCGTATTGGGTTTTGTGATCGAAGTTGTTAATAATAACCAAAAAGTTCATCAAATGCCATAAAGTGGAGTGTAAGCCATTACAGTATTAAACAGAAGGACTCCTGAATTTATATTGACCCTTGTATATGTTTTAGAATTTTTGCATAGGTATTTTATATTACAAGAATCGATTTAAGAAAAAAAATCAAACAAAATCTATTTCCGTCATAAGAGTGATTGAAATATATTCCAATAAAAGTGTAACAATTAGTGCTGAATACGCAGTTTTGTATAAAATAACAAAAAAATTACCCATTTGTGCGATGCATTATATTAATATTTTATTCAAATGCTATAAAATAAATATATTATAACTTGCAATTATATTTATAACCTTAGGAATAACAGAAAATGTTTATTACGAACTGTTATTCTGCAGTGCATAATCCAATGCAGAGTGTGCGGACACGCATAAATATCCATAGTGTCACAGAGGCTATGATTTATAATGCCTCTAAGGATATACGTCGGTAAATCATTATATATCTCCCTTCATTACCTTCCAAAATTGTTCCATCAACGTATAAACTTATGCCTATTTAGGAAAACCGTAAAGTAAGAAATTTAATTATTAGTGAATACGTTCAAATTTTCCAGTATTTGAAAATGGTTTACTATTAAATATGTTTTTTGTATGTACAGGGAATGTGTGTCTAATTTTCTAAAGTGTTAGAAAACCCGGAGAGGCTAGAAAGAAAGATTAAAGTATTGTCTCGGTTTCTGTTTCTCTACGTATCTATCCTCAAAAAGTAACTAAAATAAAAATTTTACATGAAGCTTTATTTATATACAGGAAACATCGAGTTCAATGATGGCGCATGTCACTTCCATAGGATACATGAGCGTTTGGACTTTGGTCATTTGGGTAACCATAATGAAGAGGGGGGATAAATTTGCCACAATAAATACATTTTATATGTGGCATATAACACAAGTTTAAATTTTGCATAGTAAATTCCGCAAAAGCCTGTGTAGTACTTCCGCAATGCCTGTCTAGTACTTCCGCAATGCCTGTCTAGCACTTCCGCAATACCTGTCTAGCACTTCCGCAATGCCTGTCTAGCACTTCCGCAAAGCCTGTCTTAGTACTCCCGCAAAAGCCTGTCTAGTACTCCCGCAAAGCCTGTCATTGAACACGAGATGTGGCGTAAATTTTACTACCCCTAAAAAGTTATTGAATTTTCTCTGACTGGTAAGAAGTTGTATCGAAATGGAAAATAGATGAACCGAAATAGTTATAACTGTTTTAAAATGTTATTACCCAGTATTTAAATAATAGTTTATAATGCAAAACTACCAATACCATAAAAGTCTCAATTAACAATTGTTCATAGCTTGTACGACATATCATATGGAATAGTAACTGTAATGCGGAGGCTCTGTTATATTTTCCCGCATTACGTAGTATAGGGGTTACTTCATAGAGAACTCTCTTTTAAGATGCATTGCCTGATGTATTAGTTGCCATTTAACATACGAGTACACTCAGACCTGTAAGCAGTATTGAATCACTGAAATAATTACAAGGACTGTTCATTGAAATGTCAGTATCTAGAGCTTTATGGCGTGGGGAGAGCACTGCAGCAGTTTTCTTTAATGTTAAGAATAGTATAATAACATTGTAGCACTTTGAGTCCTTATTAGGTTATACTTATAAAAAGAGAATCATTAAACCTTTTCTTAACATAAATTGCCAATACATGAAATGATTGTGCATAAATCATTTTGAATTAAAACAGAGTAATTAACACAGAAAATATTTTCATAAAATTATTTTTACTCGTTTATAATTTGTGATTCAAAAACTGATACACATATATAGTTATGAAGCTACAGCAACAAAATCAAATGTTTTAATATAATTAACATTGCTTATATACACTTAATTGAAAGTTCGAATATCAATAAGTTCGTCTTTGTAGTTTAGTAGAAAAAGAATTGATATAATATATCAATTCTTTTTCTACTTAGGCTTTAGTACGTATATTATACGTACTAAAGCCTAATTAAATGACTTTTAGATATCGTGGTTGATATCTAGAATAATATTTTATGTTATATATATATATATAAAATGTTATGAATAAAATAGTCAAACTCTAAACCCTAATATCCTTACCAAATTGTAAAAGGCATTTAAATATTAGTTTTTATCACATACGAGTAAAATCTAATACGATAAATGAATATTTGACTATACAAACTACGAACTATTGTGTTAAACTGAAAATGTAATTGGTTCTGTTATATGTTCTAAATAGTAAAAGTTAAATAAAACCATTTAGACTGCAGTTGTTTTATATACCTTTCACTATTGTAAAGAAATTGCTATAAAGTTTAAAACTTTAATGTCAGTATTTACATTTAAATTTTATCGGGGTTTTACTATAAAAAGAGTGGAAAATGTTTTTGAACAAATAATATTCTATTCCAGATTGGAAAATGAAACAAAATGACACTTTATTCATATATAAAAAGTTGAAATGATGATGTTTTTGAAAACATTTATATTCTTCCATAATCTCTAAATACTTAATTGGAGTACCTTGTTGAGTTTAAAAGGCATGAAATATATTTATATTTACTTCTTCACGAAACCCAATGTGAAGTACCCAATGCTTGAATTTATTAAATTAAGCCAAAATCCATTACCTTCTCATCCAATCTAGATAATTACCTACATTTATCACAAGAGCTTTGTTCGAAAGTTTAGCGTAAGTTCACTTCCATAAATTAAGCTTAGCAGTCTTGACATTTTACCATCTTGTAGCTTTTGCATAATGGCATTGAAGCTGAAATAAAACCGTTTATCTAAACATTGTGGTCTGTGCACACGAGAGAACTTCTGTTATCCTTATTTGTACAAAACATAAACGTGTTTTTTGGAACGAAACGTAAAGTAAACGTAAAAACAACAACACTTCTATTTAATACTCCTAATACTATATATAGAATTTTACTTTACTTTATATAGAATTTATCTCTATATAAATACTATATATTACATAGTAAATATAAAATATTTAAAGGATTTCGATGAAAAAAAAAAAAAAAAACAGAATATGTCTTATTGTATGTTCTTGTAATAATATTTATGGTTATAACACTTATGCAAAATTTATTTAAACGATGATATAAAATAGATGACTCCAAAAAATATTATATATATATATATATATATATTTATATATATATATTATATATATATATATATATATATATATATATATATATATATATATATATATATATATATATAGGAGTATTAAATAGAAGTGTTGTTTTTTAACTAGAAACTGAACCTAGATTTCCCAGCTAATTCAACTGCTCATCTAATTCAATTTTTTATAATATGAATGTATCTAATTGTGTTTGAAAAGATCATGTAGTAAAACGTAGAATTTTATCATAATAATTACATTGTTTCATATTTCACATTATCAGGTTTATTAAATTATAAATAAATCATAATCCACTTTATATTATATATATATATATAATATATATATATATATATATATATATATATACCAATATATATATACCATATATATATATATATATACCATATATATTATTACAATTAATTTAACTAAAATTTGTATTTATTATTTATAATATTGATAGTAAGATATGTTTAGTTTATTTGATATCACTGAGTGTATTCGGATTCAGTAAATAAATACACTTTTAATTTTAGTTTTAAATTTAATATAATGATTTTATAAACTATGAAGAGATATAGAAAACTTAGTGGCGGATAACTTGTAAGTATTTAGATATTTGTAAAAGACAATAATCATCATTGCCACATATTTTAAGAAATTTTTGGTTTCAGTGCCTTTAATAAGAACAAAACCTATAGAAAAAAATCTATGAAAGAGGAAAGTCGTGATAGGATGGGCTCTAAGAACATAAAAACACAGACTTTTAATTTATGATTTTTTTATCGCATTAGATACATAGGTAGATTACAAGATAGTGAACGGATTTTACAGTGATTTTATAGTAGTACTGAGCAATAAAAGTATTATAATTACTTTGGTGATTTTATTCCAAGGTAGCAAAGTTATGTAGTTATTATCAAACTTTTTGCGATTAAAAATACCGAATTGCAGAATCTAGGTGAACTTGAAAATTATGTACTACATTAAGATTAACAAATGTAATTCTTTAATGCTGTGTCATATATAGAATTACCACAATAGATTCATTAATTAGATCAATTTGTTTAAAACTGTTATAAAATGGTTCAATGCACATTATTAATTTGCTTCTAGTGTACTCATAACTTGAATGCAATTTTAAAATTAAACAAAATTTAATTATAATTCATAAATAAATGCAGTATGTCTTTTATTGATTAAAAAAAAGGATCATAGGTAGAATTTATCTCTAATATAAATACTATATATTACATAGTAAATATAAAATATTTAAAGGATTTTGATGAAAAAAAAAACAGAATATGTCTTATTGTATGTTCTTGTAATTAATATTTATGGTTATACACTTATGCAAAATTTATTTAACGATGATATAAAATAGATGACTCCAAAAAAATACAAATGAAGAATGGAAGAATCAAATTTTACAAAATTCTGATAAATGATATAGTTTTTATACATGTCTTTACAGTTGGTTTTATATATATATATATATATATATATATATACAGGGTGATTCATGAAGTTCTCCCCCCACTTCTACAGCACATTGTACTAGTAAAAATAATGAAAAAATGTTATATAAACATAGGTCCGAAAACACTTCGTTAGCGAGTTACAGCTAGCAAAAGATTTCGCCTGAATTCCTGGGTAAATGTAAAATAAAGCCATACTGAACTTTTGGAAAGGTTAATTAAGTAAGAAATATTTTAGGATTCTTATGTATTTTTACCTGATAAAGCTAATTAAAATAGGTTTCAGAACTGTACCTGTAGTATTTTTTGAGGGATTCAGGGTTTAAATGCAAAAAATTGGGGGCACGAAACAATGTTTTTGTTAAGTTTGATGTACAATAACTTTGTTAAATTGGTAATAAATACAATAAAATCAACTGACATTAATTGTAGAGAATTTAATTCTGAGAAAATTGATATAATCAAAGTCTAAAATAAAACAGAAATAAGTACCAAAAAATCGATTTTATTCAGTATAATACATTACTAGTTTTAAGCAAAATTAATCAGGTTGGGCCAACCGTACGCACCTTTTTATAATAGATGTTCGAAAATGAGGCCATCATTATCAATACATTTTGCAGACACGTTTGTGTATTGCTTTTGTTGCGTTTTCTTAATTTTTCAGGACTTCCCTGTATCTGCACAGCCGAATCCATAATACGGGCAATTAATTCATCACGAGAATTCACTTTTGTCTTGTTATACAATGTCTTTCATCCATCCCCAGATGCAATAATCCAATGGAGATAGATCTGGTGATCTTGGTGGCCAAGGGTGAGGCCCTCCACGGACCAATCCAGTGTCCAGGAAATTGATGATTTAAGTAAGCAGAAACAGCACGTGAAAAGTGGGGAGGTGCTCCGTCATGCTGGAAGTACAAATTTTGTCTGAGATGTAAAGGAAACATTCTCTAACAGCTGCGGCAACTCTTCTTGAAGGAAATGCAAATAGAAACTCAGCATTTAGGCGTCCAGGTAATATGAAAGGTCCAATCAGCCGATTGTGCAAAAGGCCACACCAGACATTGACGCTAAATCGGTGTTGAAAGTTCTTGTTCCACTACCTCATGTGGATTTTCTTCTGCCCATGAGTGTTCATTGTGCAAGTTATTGACACCATCCCGAGTGAATTGTGCCTCATCCGTAAACAAAATACGCTTGTAGAGTTGATTATTAATATTCAAAAAGTTTCAAAACTCCAAGCGAAGCGGACCATCCCCTAGCTGTAGATGTTTGAACCTTTTGTTTATTGAAACGGATAAAATTTGTTTCGATTAAGTGACCTCCACACCGTTGACTGCGAAACTCCTATCCGCCTAGAAATCCCCCCACCCCCCCCCCCCCCCACCCCCCCCCCCCCCCACCCCCCCCCCCCCCCACCCCCCCCCCCCCCCACCCCCCCCCCCCCCCACCCCCCCCCCCCAATTGAATAAATTCCAGTCAAGCTTTATACTGTCTAACCTAAAGAAGTAACAACAGTGTGTGATACTATACGAAAAGGATTTTTCAATAATTATAAGTTGTTTACTAAGTTACTACAGCAATAATTTAGAAATGCGTCAAAATATGTAAATTGATAGATATTCTGTACTTTCACATAAGTTTAGAAATGGAATAAAATATCATAGAACCTCATAGAATATAATTAGATCAGAACCTCACAATGGTCTGCAGATAAGCCTGTTCCTTAGACAGTATTTAATACATTGTATAGATAGTAGATATACTATTATTCTATTGTAATTATGACTGAGTAATTTATAAACTTCTTAAACCATATTACAGCAACAGGCTGGTTGAAATAATGGCATTTTAAATGAATTCTAAATTTAAATGCTATTAATTGTTAGCTGGATTTTATCGATTTTATAGCAACATATTTTTTATAAAGAACACTTGTATAATTACAGCACACTACTCTTTGTAGGTTAAGACATGATTCAAACCTTACTTAGCGTTTACAGCTACTACTTTCTAATGCACACGACTATTGTTAATTGAAGGAACAAATTTTAAAGGACTAGCATAATTAATACAACTAATATTTATTTCTGACGAACTATTTTTACAACGCTAGTAACTGTAAGTTGTAGGAAATTATTTCACCCAATTCAAATAATGTTTGGTGATGGCCGTCAATCTAAAATCGCCATTTAAAAGAGCTATTAGTCACCTTTAGTTAATTACCAAAGCCCCCTTTTAACCTCACCAGTTTTACACAGCACGTTATGATAATTATAATATTGTTTGTAGTTTAGCTCATATAATTGTTCTAAATTTCAATTTATATCGTTCTACAATACATAATTAGTTTTATAGCTGTCACCTGTTCTATTTATATAGTGACCTTGCTTGGAATAATTACATGCAACCATACAAATATTTTAAAGTGCTGTGTTATTTTATACGTATAAAATGGTACTCAAACATTTATACTACTCAAACAAGTTTACAGTAATCTACACTTATCAACTGGAATGTTTCTCAAAGAAAGAAGTTTCAAAGCCGTTTTGTAAACGACCCAACGGATTTGCAACTACAAAGTAGAGTATTAGTGGCGGACATAACAGTAAAGTTCCAAGTTCCCAAACCTCTTTCCTTTCTTATTGTCTACTGATTTTATTTTAATGTGTTCATCTCTTTTCTGGGAAACTCATAAACTACTAACACAGGATTTTCACAATATTTTAAACTGAAGTCTATTATGTATTCAGAGATAAGTTTAGATAATTTTTACCATATTATAGGACTTAAATGAGAGACTGTTTAAATCAAGAATGTTTAGGTTTTTATGTCATTACAATGGGAAAATATCAATTACCATTGTCCATGTTAAAAATGTAAGTTCCTTTGTATTCAGATCAGTAACACTTTGTTAATAACAATAGTACATTTTTACGCACACATTTGCTCATTCTATAAATTACTTACATAATGTTTACGCATGACAACTAGTGGAATTTTAAAGGGAATAAGAGTAAATGAAGTTTTATTATGAAATAACCTCCAATAAAATAGCCCGCTTGTTTTTACGGCCCAATATAATATGATTTCTTCATACTTCGTAAAAGACTTAGTTTCGTGAAACTTCTTCGCAATAATCAACATCAATGCGACCTTCTGGCGGATATACCTTCTATAACTAGACTCTAGAAGACCCAATTTATAGAGACCCGTGAGTCTGGATTCGGCCAGAGATCTCATCCATTAGGAGTCCTCAGCCTCCTCTTGGAGAAAAGCTCTCAGTCTCTAAGAACGGCCAGTTTACTAAAGCTCCGGGCCACTTGAAGAATTTTAACATTCTTGAACTAACCAAGAGCAACAAACCTAACCCAAGATTGATTTAGAAGTCAATTTATTCACCGTGAATTTATTCACTATAATCCACGTAAATAATGACATGAAGCAGGCAATAAAATTTAACAATAACACTTATATTACTACAATTCTTAGACGACTTAATCTTGTTATTTATTTGATTTAACGAAAATATTTAAACTATATTCAGATATATTTCACAAGTTTAATATAATACACTCAATTTTGGTCACTCTATCAAAAATTTAAGCCTTTGCACAAAATTAAATGTTCATTCTTAGTTATTAGGCTTACGCGACCGGTTTCATACCTAACTTCTAGCTTTCCCGGGTCACTCCACGTCAACACATTGATCAAAGAATTAATTATATATTTGAAATATATTTGTCTCGCTGGGGAAACAATCTTCAGTTACCATTTGGTAAACCGAAACTGTAATTAGAAACTTTTAAATCACCTGGTATACGCTACTATTTGTATACAGTATTATATTTTTGTTCATTATTAATTTTTACTTTATAATTAAAGTTATTAGAAAAGGGTGAAATACAACTTCATATTGCACAAGCCGTTACGTACCTAATTATTTTATTTGTAACAGTTTATTTACAAGGAATTAGTAAATCTCCATAGTTACTTTACTTTATTGAGATAGAAGATGACAGTAGATTGTAATATATTTATGTTATTTATTGCAATATTGTTATATATCCATTTAATATCCCTATATTTTACTTTTATTGGGATATTTCTGTATATAAGCATCATAATCCTCAAAGAGTGAGCTCAAAAAGTAACCTTTGATTCTGAAAAATATAATTAAAATTCTGCTTTATTGGGACGGGATCGTCGAAGAAACGAGATCTAATAATTGGGAGTGATTAACGGTTAAGATACTAGCCGCAATAATTGGATGTACCAGGTGTCTCTGTAACTGCGTTAGATACAGTTCCCAAGGGTAAGGGTGAATTTCTCAGGCTGGCGAACAACAATAGCTAGGATTAGGATTGTCGCAACACAGGATTACTCGGATATTCTCTACCGTCTCCAGCAACTGAACAATTATTAATTATTAGTTTTATGTAATTGCAATGTAGCAATGTAATGTTTAATACGTTACAATATAAGTACTAATTTTTATATTTAAAATTTTATATTTATTAAGATTATATTTTATATTTACAAATTAAAAATCAATCAAGTTGTACTTTTGTAATTGTCAATTTTGTACTAAATAGCCACTTTACAAGTATGATAATTATACACAGAGTGGTAGAAATTTCCCATAGTGGGTTTTTTACTGCTATTCTTTTGAACTTACAGATACACAACGTATTATTGTCATATGACATAAAAGCTAATTTTCTATTATGTGACTATTCACTTTTTACCTGGGTATGGTCCGTAAGGGTAACTTAATGTGGGCTCATTTATAATATGATTCATTAGGTAAAATTTTATTTATTACAACAGAACATCGAGATGAGTCATATAAACTTATAATCAATACTTATTTTATTCCTCTAAAAATATCTTTTACACCTTTTAGTAGCAAAATTTCAATTTTTTTATAGTAACTTAAATGTTATGAATGTTGCAAAATATTGCAAACAGAATGGTCCACATTATACATTGCTGATTGCTAGGTTTTCAGAGATAGAGGAGTTAAGGTTCTTTGTGAATCGCGTCATAATACAAACTTGAATGTGCTACTTTATCTGTGTGTCACGGAAGATCGGTAACGGATTTAAACCAGTGCGGCGGGCCCAGTGGTTGAATACAAGCTTTAATGTGTCACTCTAGCTGTGTGTGTCATGGTAGATCTGGAACTGATCGAAACCGGCGAGCCCAGCGGTTGGAACACGAGTTTAGGACTTTGCATGTCCTTTAAATGTTTCCTCCTCCAGTCAGAGAGTCAGTTTGAGTTCCCTGGTAGTGTGTTTTCTTAGTCAATTTTTTTCTTTACGATTCCTATTTTTATGGATTGTTTATTACTTTTCTTAGAACTGTATAGTTATAGCATTTATGTAGCCTGAGAGAATAGGTTATACTTATTACGAGATTTTATACATAATTTTCTTTATTGTAAACCATATTTCTGAAGCAGCTTTTAAAGATAAACGTATTTATTAATATGAATATATTTTAATTCTGCTGAGAAAAATATTTTTTCAAACTCAAGAAAGAAATAATATACTTCTAGAAGAGTATTTTAAAGTATCTTTTAATACACAATACTCTTAGATTTAACCAATTTTATTTAAATAATAGTGTTCGATAAAGTATTTAGACCATTTACCGAGAATAATTTATTTACTTACAAACAAACCTCTATGTTGAATTTTATATAAAGAAAATGTACTTTCGGAAAAACTTTTGAACTGATACTTAGACATTAAAAAACTTTACAACTGAAAGTTGTAGTATTTAAGTATTTATAAGGTATTAGACAGAATGTTTTATTGAACACAAAAGAGCGCTAACCAATGCTATTACATCACATTTTATTTCTTCTTTTTAAGTTTTTATAACTATGTGATTAAATAAAAACTTTCCTTTATTTCAGATAGCAATTTCTGTACTAACAATCTTATTTTTAAATTTATCGATAAGTGTTATATCAGATTTGAATACATAATGAAAATTATACTCAGCCTTCTCAAGTTAACGATAGTTTGTTGAAATACAAATGTTAGTTTCCAATAATTTGAATGTACTTTCTTCAAATTGTTTAGGAAAACTTAAATTTTGAAAAATACTGGAACTCCCTCAAAACAGTACTATTACAATGCAGTTCAGCATGATATTGCGTATTAATTCGGGAAGTATTAGATCACGTGTACAGTCGTCACTATAAAAGGTGCATTAAGACATAACATGCCTCCAGCATCGTTAGACCTTACCTAACCTTGACCTGACTTTTCTGGGACTACTTGAACAATTTGTTATGACATTTTTTTAAATCCTCTGAAAACGTGGTAAAGAAGTTGTCAACTAATATTTTGAAAAGCGATATTTTTTTAATTTTTCAATCATTATAAATAAGTTCATTATAGTATTGTTTTATAACTTCGTCCATTTGTTGATAAAAGATTATAAAAACATAAACACAACTTGGAAAAGCGATGGAACACCATGATAGGACCAAGCATCCTGACAGTGACACGAGGGCATTCATTAAAATTAGCATTCCGACAGAAACAACAAAATCCTACAAAAATACACTACTGCTACTTGCACTTTGTTGTAACTTTAGGGTTCTAAGTATTAAATAAAGGGACTATATTTTTTAACATTGGATTCAATTTTTTTCTTTTTTTTTTTGTTCTAAAGTACTAAACCTTTCTAAAACTTTAAAAAGGTTTTAAAGGATTAACTCGCATCAATTAAATAAAGTATTGAAAATACTGAACATTTTTTTCAAATTATCACATAACACTTTTTATAATTGATGATATAAGATATGTTTAAGATGATTTCATACTAACTTATTAAACATTTCTCAACAAACCTACGTTTATGATGTACGCAAAGTAAGCCACGTCCCATTCTTATCGGGTTACATTATGTGTAAAATTTATAATATTACTCACTGAGTTATGTAGGGACGAAAAATATTTAATAGCTTCTTTTTAATTTTTTTGTATTATAAGGGCTATATTATAATCTTCTTATGAAAAAACTGCTTCAAATGTCTTTTATACTTTTAAAACTTCTGTTTCGTACTCCATAAAATACTTACCTTTATTGTGTTTTTTAATTACGCAAAAGATTCAAATTGTATATAATAACGAGGATATCGTGAGTAAACATTATTGGTATTTTGTCATTGTGGCCAATATATTTTTCAGTAGCTCGAATAAATTTATAATTTCAGTGGAACAAACATGGGATGGTAATAAATTTTAAGTGTAATTAAATTCCTCATTTAATTAAAATTGGATTTCGTAGATTCATTACTTAAATTTCCTATATTTTGATGCTACAGTTTTTTATTTCATTAATTATCTGCTTTTATATCTTTTTATAAGTTATGAAAAAATTAAGTGTAACAAATAATTTCCACTCAAACCAGTTTTTCTCACACAAAACTTATTATTGTAAAACCAATTAATAATCTTGAGTAATTTCAAATACTGCTTATCACGGAATCACAGTATATCAAAAATAATCTCCATGTATTAGGAGTTTATTCCTGTCAGTTTATTCAACGTTTCTCTATCACAAATTGTGGGCCATTAAAACTTTGTCGTTGTCAAATGTTCAACTTGTTATCTGTTATACTTACTCTTTCCTCTCTAAGTAATCGTACGGACGTTGTAATTATATAACAAGTAGTATATTTATTTATCAATTCTTAATTTGTTTTCAACTAATATATATATATATATATATATATATATATATATATATATATATATATATATATATATATTTCGTAGCAATTAGAGTTGATTTCTGTATGAGATTATTATTACAACATTTAAGTTGAAAAATTGAAAGCAATTTTATTCCTTGCATTTTCAATTTCCTTCTTTCAATTCCTGAAAAATAAGTTCATATAAATGGTATAGCCTACTAAGTTTATAGTCATTAGTACAGTCAAAATTGGATATTTCCAAATTTACAAGCTAACTGTATGAATTGAATAAACTATATTTTAAATACAAGTTTGATATAACTATGCTCACGTCGTCTACAGTTTAGAATTAGAATAGTGATAACAATTTTGTTCTTATATTCAATGAGTCTAAGAACAAATAAACTAACGTATATATAAGTATATCTGATCCTCCATATCTGATAACTCATTTGATATTTATATTATATTAATTCTTTGTATCGAAGCAAAATGTTAAAGGTAAAATATAGGGAATTACTCTATGAAGAAAAGTGTAAAACAAAATTGTATTCCTGTACAATAAAAATATATTTTCATCTACTATCAAAGGTATAATTATTTAGCTCTCGCAATCATAATAGCCACTGTAACACATGTTTATTAACATTGATATATGTACGTCCACACAAAAGGTGGAGTGAATTGTCATTCTACGAATATATTCTGAAGCATATTAAAAGATTTTCCTCGCTCAGAACGTTGCTTTTGTGAAAGAGAATCCCGTCGACACAAAATACACGCATTTATATCGTTCACCAACACGAGCACAACTCTTCCGCTTGGAATATTTCAACAAATCAAAGGGAAGAATACAGAGAACTTCATCCAAAGGTATTTCACAAGGTATAAACAAAGTAAAGGTAGGCTATAAACAAGGTATTTCTCAAGAGGTGTGCCATATTTGATATTTGTATTGTTTATACAATTTTGTATATATTTGGACTTGCACTGTCTTGAACCTTGAAGTAACTTGATTAGATTAGACGTGTTGTACAAAATTACATACTGAAGATTTAAAAAATTCTATTCATTTTTAAATTGTAGCATTTTAATAACTAATGTTTATGAAATGAAATTATGTGTGTTTTGTAAAAGAAAGTTAGCCAGAGTATGCTACACCACTATTCACGTAACAGGCTTCACTAATGCTGCATGGAAAATTTGAAAACATTTTTCACTCTCGAGATATCCTGCGGTAAGATCAGACAGACATGCAGAAAAGAAATGAAAAATCTTCTTGACAGAAAAAAAAAAAAAAATTTTATCAGTTTACTAAGTAGCTCAATGACGGTTATCGAAATTGCTTGGTTAAACATACACCATCAAAGAACCCATTCTTATTTGTAATTAAGTTTCATGTCAAGTTTAACTTCCGCAGATGATTTTTATTGAAGTATCTTTACACATTATATGTAAATAACATTTTTGCTCATTAAAGGTAGGTTCATAGTATTATACAAGTTTCGGTGAAGTATAGAGGGTACTACAAAGCAACAGTGCGTTAAAACCAGACCTTTTCACCAATTTACCTCTGTAATATTATTTCCTATGTATTAATATGTCATATATTAAAATCGGTAATGTGTGTACTGTTTGTTTACGAATTAATTTATTATGTTGTTTTCTTTTTGGCATCATAGCTGTCTATATAAATACGATAAAAATATTTGCTATCGTTTATATAAACACTATAGACATGCACCATTATAGAACTAAGTATCCCTCATATATAAATTAAGATCCATGCAAAATTTAAAATCTATAGGTCAGGTCACATTCAAGATATTGCGCGGACAGATATACAGACATAAGTGAACTTTTCCAGTCTCGCGTGTGATAAGATTTGCTAAAGCTCGGATTAAGATTATATTGAAATAATATATATAAAAAAGTTAGGTAAATATTAGTTACTCTCTAATTTAAGAATGGGAAAACAACAATACCGCAATAACAAGTAAGACTGCAGTTGAACGTGACTTCTAATTCAGAACTGACTATCGACTCTATTGATGTCTGACACCTGACAAAACAAATGTTACAAATTCTCCAGTCATGTTTGTGTATTAGTATTAGAAATAATATCTTCTCTATTTCAAATCGTTCTTCAAAAGTTTTTTTAAAAGCAAATAAGGCCAATGTACTAAATAACGCCACACTACGTATCGATTAATTGCTTAACAATATCAAATATAATTATAGTTCATTTCTTTCTCGAGATCACCTAAGGGCAGATAGATAGATTTACGTCAGACTTCTAAATGATGGGCTTCAATGATGCTCAGCCAAATTCCTTGGTTGGACATACACCATCACAGAACTTATTTCTTACTGTGTAAAAATCCAGTTAAATGCATAATTTAAAGTCTAAAGTTAAAATTTGTCTTGCAATATTTTTCCACATGATCCATTTACATCTTTTGGATTAAGTTATGTTTCATAGGAGTATTTTAAATTAAAATTTTATGAAAGTTTGGGAGAATATTTTGAGTGCAATACAACCCAAACATATTTTGAAATAAAGATTTTTTAACCAACTTTTAAAACAGATTTTCACTCAAATATTTTTTTTATTTGTAGAATATAAGTTAAAATTTCACATATTTTTATATTACATTATTTTAGCCTACTATGTTTGTTTACAAACTCATTTATTCTGCTGTTTTCTCTTTTGCCACCTTGGTTACCCATGCATAATGCCTATTCAAAAATATCCGCTAACACTCAACCAAATTTCACTTGCTCCAACATCAAACTCGGTGTTCCTTATATATACTCTTTTAGTTCTACAGAGAAGTACTTTTTCCAGTTATCGTGCGTACAAACAGGAGACAGAAATTACATTTTCCAGCTCCAGACGTGATAATTTTTGCTAACGTTCAGTCAATTA
The DNA here is from genome assembly GCF_021130785.1 of Homalodisca vitripennis. Lineage (NCBI taxonomy): Eukaryota > Metazoa > Arthropoda > Insecta > Hemiptera > Cicadellidae > Homalodisca > Homalodisca vitripennis. The sequence goes on from NC_060207.1 coordinate 204,822,416, forward strand.
CATGCAAACTTACAAGACATAGCAACATTTTCACATGTATTTAACTACATGGAATAAAGAATCATTTGTTTTCCTTTTAAGTATCGTGCGACTACTTTGTTTCAGGATGAACAGAAAGATATTGTATTCATATGCTGTAAAATAGGAAACCGCTTCTGTTCCCAATTCAAGTCTCACTCGTGACAGCTGAATCAAGCTATTTTAACGTGTACTGTGCTCATTCTCGTTATATTTATAAATTAGTTTACGCCTTAAATAATATATTCTTTATGTGTTGAGTAGAATACATACAATTGAAACAGATTTAAAAAGGTAGCATTCCGTAATAGATAGAGTTAGAGCAATTGTGTCATATTCACTAATGACGTCAATTGTTTTGAGGTTATAAAGACATCTTTAGAGCGCTCTTCTAAGACTATTTGTATTTTCAAGATTCAAACTCATACTAAAAATTGGCAGAGCGTGATAATTAAAAGGAAAATACATATCGGACAGTTTCCATTTTAGCAAATTTAGTGAGACAGATTTCACACTGTGTATAGATGTCAACCTGGTAATAATACATCCACATTCGTGTCCCACTTGATATAGAACTTAAGTGTAAAATCAAAGTTATCTCCTAATACTTTCAAAGACACAAGACACAAGAGGTTCACTTTTAAGTTACGCTAAATAATCTTTGTGGTATCAAATAATATTAGAAATTAGTCACATTTTTAAATTTAAATAACTAAAACCTACACAATTTATTCTTGTAGAAAAATATTTTAAAGACATAATATTGTAGTGTGGACATGTAAAACATAAACAGCTTTGTAGTTTACTGTTACATTGTAAAAACCTCGCAGAAGAGCGTTACACGGAGCTATGAAACAATTTCGTGTTGAAAACTGAGACTACATGGCCTTGTTAGTTTACTGCGGTATTATTTTTTTACCTTACTTTATTTTCCCTTGCTTCCCCGATCAAGAAAATATATATACATACACAGGACTGAGAAGCCCACTTCGGTCAAAAGCGTTTAACTTTTAAATCTGTAATTACATCCAGTCTAAAATATTTTTGGTGGAAAAATTAATTTTACTTTGTTGGCCTAATGATTAAGATAATATATGAATAAGCAGGTCTTAGAAGACATCTGTCAAAACACAACTAAGATGGGTTTTATAACTATCTTTAAATTTACTGTAAAAGTTAGATGGTAACTTTTTCTTCGTTATCTGCATTACAATACCAAGTACTTCAAACTTAATATTTGATAAAACGAGCAGATAAAATAAACTTTGTAAAACTTTTAATTTTACTTTCTGGATATTTTCTTAACTTGTACCTAACATTAGTTGCTGAAAAGGTTGAAATAAGAACTGTTATTACTTTAAACTTACTCTAAGTATAAAGTCCATAAATGTAAACGGATTATGAATTAATATAGTTGAGCGGTCAAAAAACAGCGTATACAAAACAACCTTGACTTTAAAATGTTCTTACTATTAGTATCATTTTTTTGCTGTTGTGCAACTTAAGAAACCAAGATGTGATTTAGAAACCAGTGGACATAGTCGGGAGTGATTTTCTTAATAGAAGTAGGCTTATATGTTAAACCAGGGATCTTAAAAATACCTTTGTTACATTCTTCTAAGAGAGAATTAGATTTTTGTACAACAGTACAACGTAATAACATTATCAGGTATCATTTCTGAAAACACAAATACGTATAAATACATACAAACTAAACTAAAGACAAATATTTTTCATTGATTTATTGAACTTAGGCGTAGCTGAAAGATCGTCCAATCTGTGTATAATTATTTTTTGGGCTCTCTACAATGTTGTATATGCGATTTTGAAAACGCATAGTCTAGAACGGTTTAATAAATATTTAACTTTATTGTCTCCAATCAAGACATTAGTTTCCATGGTAATTCAATAAAATAAATCCTAATAAATTCTATCTATAGCAATTTCCTGCTCCCTATGCACTGTGGATTAGCATAAATGCAAAAGTATTTCCTAGCATACCCCATGCAAGTGATGGTAGTTTGAAAAAGGTTTGAGAATCTTTAAAATCTCTTTGGTTCTATTTCTATACATAATTCAGATAAGCCTAAATCTCCGCGCTGTATTTTATCTTCTACTACTTGAGATATATTTCAGAGGAATTCTGTATAAAGTCCTCTCAGGATACCAATCCAAAAGCAAATTTATCCCCACCATCACATTTTTAGTTAAAAAATATTGGGAGGAACAATTCAAATTCATTATCTTCACTATTTGTTTCACGTAACTTCCTGGTATTTATAATGATGCAGAACTGAAAGCAACAGAATGCATCCGATAATTGCTGAGGCCTAATAGCACTGGACGTTGACACATGAGATCCTGTATTATGTGTGGGAAGCCAGGGTTGAGTCTAATTATTACACATCTCTCTCAGTGTGATACAATCTGTCTCCTACAACTACTCCTGGTTGCAATATAAAACCAATATTACTAAAGCCTCACTTATAAAATGTTACACTTTCTCTTATTTTTATTAATTTATTTATTTAACTTAAAACTGAAAACATACACAGCTCAACAACTGGTGCCTTGCTAGTTGCTGCTAATACTGTCTAAAATGATCATTGTAAAAAAATCCTTAACCTGAGTCACTGTATATCAAGACTTCTAACTGTAGCATCAAACACCGTTAAAATAAATCATCGCTATGGAATTTATTTAACTCTTTTAAAGTGCCATAAATATGGTGATAAAGGACCATGTGTTTTTATGAGATAGCAAATTCAATTTGTATCTTTAAAAGATATTGTTTGTTACGTAATAAAATTGTAAATATTTTTATAAATTGCATTGCTACAAATTTTTAATTGAATAAAAATTTCATGTGAGTTTTCCAAAATAAGTTTTGTATTAAACTAACTAAAATTAGACATTGTCCAATATATTATTCATACGATAAAAAGAATCTAAGCCACAAATTATATTTATTCATGAGCCAAACGCCCCTTTTCGTGACTCACTTTACGTGTGAAAATGTTCCTACGTAATTGGTTTAATAATATAAGGTAAACGGATTTTACTCTCTAAAGTCATTATCGTTGTTATTATTGTTGTTTTTGTTGGTATTTTCTATAATGATGTAAATCATTCTTTTTAATTTGTTAAGTGATTCAAAAACATACATTTAAGTGCCGGTCGTCTTAGTGTCACATTTTCATCTAAGTTATGCGTAGTAATTATAAAGTAATCTTATTCAGTATTTGATTATGACCAAAACTAAGATTATAAATATACCTACAGTTACAGATGTCTGTTTATGTACCTACATTTAAAGTTACAGTTGTCTTTTGGGAGAAATTTAATGTCGTTCCATTGAAGCCGAGTGTTAAAAGTAACTTTTAACAAATGTTCTAAGACAGGCAAACCTAACATAAAAGCTTATTCAGCAGTTAGCATTTAGATGTGTTGATATTAATATGTATTGAGGGTATCTATTTAATATTAACTTAATAATTCATATTCTGCGTTTTGATTCAGTTATGTTTTGCAAACACATTCTATTTTTTAGTACCTATCAAAACCGAGACTTTAACAGTATTTTCGTGGTATGATTATTCTTCAACCTTACCTGAAATTTCGGATAAAAATTATATAACAAGGTATATTTAATGGCAATGTTCAACGTTATAAATGTTTAAATTCTTAGCAATGTGGTAATACTGGTTGTGTAAAATAATTAATTGTAAATTTGAGAGGTATTTTATTTGATTTTCTGGAATAAATATATTCTAGTTACATTACCTATAGTAATTCAGTGTTCTACTCAATTAAGTGTTATTTTTTATAGTAAAATATTCAATATAAACATTTTATAGCTACATATAACGTAGCTATGGCGTGAATGGGATAATTCAATGTGAACATTGCATAATTGAGTGCACTACAACGCGATTGACACGATTTGTAATCGAAGCAACCGAGCTTTTACACGTAAAGTAGCTATGGTGGAAATGGTTGATTCCATGTGAACATTGCCCAATTGAGTGCACTACAATGCGATTGACATGATTTGTAATCGAAGCAACCGAGCTTTTACACGTAAAGTAGCTTTGGTGGAAATGGTTGATTCCATATGAACATTGCACAATTGATTGAGTGCACTACAAACGCGATTGACAAGATTTTGTAATCGAAGCAACCGAGCTTTTACACGTAAAGTAGCTATGGTGGAAATGGTTGATTCCATGTGAACATTGCACAATTGAGTGCACTACAACGCGATTTGACACGATTTGTAATCGAAGCAACCGAGCTTTTACACGTAAAGTAGCTTTGGTGGAAATGGTTGATTCCATGTGAACATTGCACAATTGAGTGCACTAAAACGCGATTGACATTTGTAATCGAAGCAACCGAGCTTTTACACGTAAAGTAGCTATGGTGGAAATGGTTGATTCCATGTGAACATTGCAGAATTGAGTGCACTACAACGCGATTGACATGGCTTGTAATCGAAGCAACCGAGCTTTTACACGTAAAGTAGCTTTGGATGGTTGATTCCATGTGAACATTGCACAATTTATTGTACTGATTGACGATTTGTAATCGAAGCAACCGAGCTTTTACACGTAAAGTAGCTAGATTCCATGTGAAAGTTGTGTTAAGCTCCAATTCACCTTACTCTTAGTGCTACATGGTGTTATATTCATGTGAAGAAATTCAAAAAAGAAAAGGTCAGCGATAAAGACGCCTTATAGTTAAACAAATATTGAACAAAAAATAATAATTTATCTTAGAATAGTAAGAAATAGTGCATTTAGTTGGAAAGAACATGACCATAAATACCTGACTAATTACCATATTTACATAGTTTTTATAAATCGAAATTGTTTATAGTAGAATTTCAATGCCTTTGAATCAAATAATAACGGGTTGAAACAAGCTCAGTCACACAGAGCGATAATTTCTTTCCAACCATCGATTTTCACTGGCCAGTTCCCTCGTATTAGTTATTTGCTCCTTGTAATTACAAACCATTCGCTTTGAGATAGAATCATCGTTATTTTTTATACTTATAACTGCATCACATAACTTCATTAAATATGAAATTAAAATGAACAACTTCTACTCATTTCAGCCCGGATTTTCCGCTACTAAAGTACACTAAACGTTACCTCGTAACTTTAAATGCTAAGACAACATGAGCTCATTTAAAGTTTTCTTCACAAATTGGTATTCTAGTTTTATACTCAGTTTCTATAACCAATCTACTGTAATAAAGTACTAATCAATATTTAGTTTTATTATATTGATTCTACTGAGTCGGTTGTATAAAACAGCGTTTATATATTATTGTACCAATTCGAATAAATAACCAAATGGTTATGAATAAAACAATGAAGCATTAATTTGAGCAGAATATTGGAGCATATAATAATGTTAGACTTGAATGGGAGAAAATGAACGAATTATTGACGATGTTTTGAAACATATTATTTTATTTTCAGAAAGCCTAATTTTCACTTTAATTTACAAATTCAAGAGCATACGACAACAATAAACTTGCTTTAAGTTTTATAGACTACACTAATCATTTCAATAACTAATAATAATATATTGAACGCAGTAATAAAACACATTTAGTATTGGATATCAAACATATCGAAATAATTTTTGTTACAGACAATAACATAAAAACCACTGATTGGATTAAAACAAATATAAAAACTATTATGCTAAAAGCAATTAGCTTAAATAAATTAGTAACATTAATAATCTTTTTTAGTATTAAACAGTCTTTGGCACAAGGCGTATGAGTATTATGCATACATTGCACAGTTTCTCTGAGTTATACATTTTTCTCTGCCCAGAAAGAAATCGTATCTGGGTGAAATCGTACTGTCTGTCATATGAAGACGTGGAATTGAGTTGGTGTGAATAAATGAAGTAGATTTTAGCTGATAGAATGAGAGATCTTCTGTAAGAGTGGGGGAACTTACTTTAAAACCCTTTGCAAGAAGGTCTAAGTCAATATCATTAACCGGAGTCTTCAAAGACATAGTCTACAGCACCCGCTTGCAGTCTTAACAATGTGAGTGTCGCTTAATCAAGAGAAACAATGAGGAAAATAATAGGAGCAACAATATTTTGAACCCTAGTCACATTTCAACAAAGTACACTCCAGGATTTCAAAATAGATCAATTAGATTTTTTATGAACAGCTAAAAGAAATTATCACTTTAATTTACGTGGGATCAATAGGGATATTAAATTAAAAAGCGAAATAACACTGAATAATCAATTTTTCTAATTTAAACGGCAATACTTTATATAAGCATTTTAATTATTTAAAATCTTACAGTGGTTTCCTACAGTTAGATGTACAGGGTATTTTTTTATAAATATCGTATTTATAGTGAACAAAAATGAAATACATTCCAGAAATAAACTAGGTCATTAAGGCTAATTTATGGTACTATGTAGGGGGAAAAACTTCATAATAAGAATGCCTGAAGCATTCATTTAATAATCTAGCAACGGAAAAATCCAACCGAATAATCCGTAGAGTTAAGTTATTTTTCAGTACGATGACATGTAGATGCTTCAGAAGTAGCTTCCTTTCCTTTGAGGCCATGACATGATTTATCTGATTTACCTGATTGGAGAGGTACGGTTATTTTCAGCGGTAATGCGTTAATTGTTATAAAACTACATTAATTCGTTTTACTCAAACAACATACAGTTAAATTTTAATGTGTACTGTGCAGTACGACAGTTAAAATTATCAGTACTAACTAAAAAATACTATACAAATATTTAAGAGAGGTATCATGATGGACGTGGTGTGGTGAGATTGTGTGTTCTGGTTTGAACATCCTACAGGGGTGTCTTGGCTATTAGTATTAGATTGATATGTTTTACTTTCAGTCATTGTCATAAAACAAATTGACGGTAAGGTGAATAATCTGATAGAGTTCACATACGCATTTGTTTTTCAGTAGAATACTGTTAATTCAATGACTTCATTTGTTCTTCTAGTGTAAATCTGTCCAGTAGTACATGAATATAAAAATTTTAATATTGATTACTTATAATCAAATATAGTGCTTGGCTCACATAACAAATTGACGGAGAAAGCTACCATCAGTAGTATCCGAAAGAATCAAATTTACATTAAATTAAATGTGTGTAAATTACCAGATCTCTTATCTCTTATTATCTCTTACAGATCTCTGTAGTACCAGATATCTAAGAAAACGAGTCAAAGTCCATGCTGACTCATCTTCTTCACGTTTTTCCTATTATACAAGTATGACGTTAGGAGAAAGAGTATATTACAACCAATCTACGTAACACCTGGGCGAAAACATCTTAAGAATAAGATACTCGAACGAGAGCGGTTAGATCTAGTGCCGTGAGACCGGAAATAACTTTCGCCTTTACCTCGAAACGTGGTAACTAAAATGAATGAATCTTATTTCTATAGAAATCTAATTAAAGATAATTAACTCACAGTATCTTACTGGCATATACACATAACATCCTGTGATGTATATTAACAATATTTAGTAGTCGTTTTACTCTATAGGAAGATGTGAGTTAATATTGTTATTCACTGGGTCCATAATTTATTTGTACCATCCAACAAAATATATTATGATATTGAATTAAGGCACAAAAAATTTACGTTAAACTATTTTACAGCCCTTGCTCACAAACATAAAATAATAATTTATTATAAATACATAATGCCAAATTAAAAAAAACAATCTGTCAAATAATCGAGTATTTTGTCTAACAATCACATCCAACACGATATCTATTTGAGTGGTTTTCTTTTCATTGAATAAAAGATTTATACATATTTAGCATGAATTACGTATACCCACGTAATATCCTAACTAAATGACTCTCGTCTTGTGTCATTGCAGCTGTGTTCTATAAAGTTCATACGTACAAGGAGTGCGTATATAGAAAATTATTTTGGGGGGCTGATGGAGAGGATTGTTAAAGAGGTGTAAAATAATTTAATATAGTTAGTAAAATTCCCCCTGAAAATCCTTGTGCTTTAAGACCTTATAAATGTGTTCTAGCCAAAAACCTCTGAGAGTAATTTTAATATTTGTATTTAAAGATTTCTAAGAGGGGGAGCTTTGACCCCCTGAGCTCCTCCCTATACACGTTAATGTCAACTGAACTGAACTTAAGCCTAAACACGACGCTGGACTGTACAACTAAGCCTTGTGCTAGCGTCCGCTTGTATACGATGGATTTGGGAGGCTTTGACATTACCAAAATTAAAGAACAATCATTTACACTAGTTTTTCTATCTATAAAGTGTAAAATTTTAATTTAATTTTACCGTCCAAGTATAATGGTAATCACATATTTAATGGATTCAGTTTTCCTACTCTTTTACATGATGAGAAAAATGGAAATTAATGACTATGTACATTTTTTATGTTGAAGTCGAAGACAACGAGTTCAGTTCTTAGCTTTTCCTCTTATTAGACGTTGAAATCTGATTCTAATTTATATTTTACCGACAACGCTCGTAATTACGTAGGCTTTACACTTGTATGAGCATTTTTGTTTTGAGTGAATTATGTTTCTAACGCCAATGTTAAGTTTGCCTTCTTGCCACGATCAATAAAATATGGGGGAAAGTGTATATTCAAGGCTATTGTAATTTAATTAATTAATTTTCTATAGGTGATTTGGTTTTGTTTCCAATCAATAAAATTTATATAACAGATTAGAGAAGCCTATTTCTGTCGAAACAGAACAAAGATCGGTTTCTTCTCAGTCTTTATATTTACAGTAAAATTGTTTAATATTTTAGAACATTTAGATCTGGAATTGGTACATTAGTTCAAAATAATAGTCTAGCGAAATTTCAACTAGCATAGTTCTTGTAGAATGCATGAAAGGGAGTCATCGGAGACAAATTCTGACCTTCTTATGTTTTAGGATATTTTCTAAGGTGGATTAGTACTTACCTAATCCCTGAAATCTAAAACGGTGGTAATAATTATGGTTAGTTATCAGAACATTTACTCACTATAAATGTAAACAAATATAAAATAATAAACAATGTTTACACATAGCAGTTGATTACATTTGACAGGCTCATTCAATTAATATTACACAACTTTAGAGGCCAAGATGAAATTTTTAGCTGCTTTGAAGAACAGCGGGGTGTAACCCGGTGGCATTTTCGCATTTATTATATTATTAGGATAACGATTAATTTTAACATATATTTTTTATTAAGAAATAAATTTGGTAAACCACCGTTCAAACTTTTTAAGAAAAGCTAAAACTACGTAAAAATAATTAGTTTAACTTTTTTACAGCTTCTGCTTCACTTATGAGAAATAAAATTTTGTTTCGCCTTCATACCATATACTAAAATGTACATTCATACCTATTAAAAACTGTAATGCTATTATGTAATGAGCTCAAGAGTACAAGCACAATACAGTATTTAGTATTGCATTGAACAAACGTAATATTACGTTGGTGAGAATTAGGGATGGATTTTAGTACTGTTATGTGTAACAACCATGTATTTAACATCAATATAATTAATTATAAACTAATATCTCTGGTTAAAACGAACTATTCAATTTAATGAAAATAAAATACAGTATTTTTAGTAATTTTTTCGACTTGAGTAATATAAAAGATCCAATAGCCATCCTTCTTAAAGTAGCAAAAATAACAAAGAGCTCTGCTGTGTATCAAATATGAGTCACGTCGCTGTCACCGTGACATTACGTAATTGATGTCTACATTAGCTTATTGGACCGTAAAACTGCCACAGCAGTGTAAAACCGTTGGGCGCTGGACATTGTTTTGGTTACTGTATTTTCCTTGTATACTTAATAAAAATGTACCTATCTAATTTAGAACCGTTTTTACATCTGATTTGATTGTCAGGTGCTGTTCAACATAGTAGCGCTGTGTAATTGTGTAGAAATATCGAAGTAATATAATAAAGAAAGTAAATACAAAAGTAAAAGTTAACCAGTAAGGCTAACATACGCAGAAACAGAAGTCTGCGTGATATATAAAACACTATATGAAACCTACCGTACATATAAAATGTAATCATTAATTCTATTGTTATTACAAAAACATTATTATTTATAATCCTTAAAGGCATGATAAAATAAACTGATTTATTTCAATAAATACGGTTACAATACCTGTTCGTTCGTAACACTTCTTTCATGTTATACTACATTACCCAAGTTTCAGGCTTTTGTACTCCCTTACTATATGGGAATACTCGGAATTCAAACGATTGTTTAACGCTTTATCTTTTTACAACATATCAACAAGTACTTCGAAGGTACTAGGTACAGTATGTAGTATAAATGTTTACCTTTTGTACATAAACACAGTTAAACTTTTGGCTGGCTGCATTTGTATCATTATAATTTCTTTGTGCAATAATTTGTCACAAACCAGTTTTGAATCATAATGGGTAAATATTGTTACGCTTGGTACATATTGTAATGTGTATAACTATCTTTTCTAAATTAATGTTACTCATGATCTAATCAAATATACATTATTAAATTTATATCATGCTCGACATTATAATTAAACTAATTAGAAGTAAATTGTACTAATATATAACACAGTCACGGGAAGAATGATCCCGAAGACGTAACGGACACTTTAAAAACTTTAAGTACTGGAAATATCCTCTAAAAGCTAAAAAATCTTTTTAAAGAAAAGAATTTTCGTACGAGGCCAAACTGTCCATAATCAAAGTTAAATAGATTTACGTAAAGCATACTTGTCATGACCTCCTCTCTAAGAAAAAGGGACTGCGGAAAACACGTCGTTAGCTAGAAATCCGCAGCCTTTAACGAGCACCATCGTTTGCTTTCGAAACATCTCATTGGATCTCTGTAATTAAGGAAATCTTTTCTGTGTGTTTTAACCAGGTGCTTCATATTTGACACCACACTTATATTCACTATATAAAATATATCATATATATTACACTTTAAAATATATAGTGATTCTAAAACCATAATTATTGAACTCTCAGTTTGCGGCGTGTGCCATCCCGGCTACTCGACATTTTGAACCTCCCTGGACCTTACTGTCGAAGCCCGGCCAACCGGCGCCAAGCTAGTACTCGCCACCCTGCCACACCGCCATGATCTGGACCCTGACCACACTATCCACGAAGAGACCGTACTCGTGAACGCCTTTATCGAAGAACTGGCTGCTCGGCACTACACACGCCTGCTGAGATTTGATGGAATTAGCCTGAGGTACTTCACGAGACGGTCAACACCTCTCTATGATGGTGAAGCGGCTGCTGGCAGTGATGATTGTGGAGTGCCTCGTTCTTCACGACCTTCCCTTCGTGGACCCGCGAGGCCCGCGCAGCACTATCACCCGCTCAGTTGTCGGAAAACAACTACAGCGTAGCATACTTTGGTGGAACTAGGGTTATAAAATCATTTTTAGAACTACACACTTCAGTGGGCCATTTTCTTCCTTGACCTACATGATATAAATATTTATGACTTTTTCCATCTTTGGTGTTGTGCACAGAAAATTACATTAAGATATCAACTGACAGTTGACGTATGTACATTTTTGAACTAGTATTTTAGGCAAGTTTATTGTCTTCATGAAATAAAACCTTAGTGCTAAAACGTATTCTTCTTTTGAACCATCTCCTGACGTTTCAGGTTTTATGACATTGTAAAATGTTTTACTCTTACGTTTGTGAACATCTAACTCGCCTGAGCTGTTTCATTGAGATGTGAGGGCTTAAATTTGAGATTTAAATCCTCGCACTTACAGCAAGTGTCCATTTGAGGTCGGCCAAACCTATATGTAAAATGTGTTTTAAAATGGTTCCAATATTTACATTGATTTAATATTAAAATGTGCATTTGGGGAATACATTTTTCGTAAAAAATGGGATTCTTTCAACGGAAATGATCGTATTTGTGATTACTTGCAATGTCATGATCAGTCAGAGCAATAAAATGAATAACACCTTTTCCACTCTTGTCTTCGGGTGTTTTTCCAGTAACTTTAAGGTTCTTTATTCTTCGTAATCGTTTTTTCGCTGACACAAAATACTGATAGCAATGCATTACAACATATCTCGACTCGTTTATTGCCTAAAATAAATAACATAGTAGGAGAAACTATATGGCTGCTTTGGATGTTAAAGATCCTTTCAGGTTAGTACTCTTCTCTGAACTTTAGAGACATAATCAATCCTTGAATAAAAATATCTTGTTCGTCTTGCTTTATATGTTGCAAAATGTTTAAAAGATGTCCACGCACTTGACTTCTCCAAAGCTATGTCTACAAATAATTTATAATTTATTGATTGGTTCTTTCATGAACAACCAATCAAATCGCAGAACCCGCTTTGTTCTGAACCACGTTTGCCTTGACCACGGGCAAATGAACAGACCTAATGTAGGCTTACAACCTGGAAAACACGCGGACACGCTCTGCTCTGGTTGATGGACTTCCTCAAAACTCACGGAATAGTTATTTCTTTATTCCCCAAACATTTAAAAATATAACAGAAAAATCATATTTTTAAAGAACTAAAATAAAACTTAAGAGAGTAGTGTTATTTTTACTCAGCTGGGCAGCATCTAGCCTAAACTGAAATGGATGAATCGTTTGCATTGTTTTATTATTTAATGTAAGTTTAATTTTTTATTGTTTTTAATTACATATAAATATTGTATTTTTATATTTTAATTTACAATAATGGACCACTGACTTTTAATACGTGTAAAAACGTCGTACATGTAATACGTGTCTACGGTGTAATAGTTCATGTAAAAATATGAAATTTATTAAAATTAGCAAATTTATAGAAGAAAACACTTAACTTGAATGTAAAGTTTTTTTTTTAATTACAAAGTTTTGAAACAAAGAGAATTATATTCGCTGTCTGAAATCCATGCTGATTAAACCAAGTAAACACAGACGCTTTTACCGCAATATTTATTCAAGGATTTGCTTAATTAGCAAGCAAAGAGCTGCTGTTTTGTTAGCCTCAAGTCCTAATACAATGATATTTCATAACCAACAATAATAAAATTACATATAATTCCTAGTACTTTATAATTTATTATTAAGTATTTTTCCAAAAACTACATAAATCTAATTTGAAACTGATCGTACCTTATTTCCAAACTTATACAGTAGTACTTGAAATAAATATTGCAAGATATGATTATTATAGAAGAATCATCAAATAGTAGTTATTACAGCACTTTTTATAATACATTTTTATTATAAAAACAATGTTTGTTGATTTTAATAACAAAACATCTATTTTATAAAATATGTACATTGAATTAAGATCATAATAACAAGCAAGAGGTTTTTCTCCTGCATGTAATATCGCACGTGACCGTGTTTTTTTTTTAGTTTGTGCAAGTAATATTTACTTGTGTATGTGTGGTATCGTATATTATGTATGTTATGACAAAGCCATCAACCACCATGTCTACATATGTTGGTTGGTTGATTATAGGATTTTAGTCAAGGGGGATCTATCATCATGGGTACAATAGAGCAGTGTTAATATTTCTGCTGCATCAATTGTTATGTTGTGAAAGATTTAATAGAAAATAGTGCATTGCTATCACCCTTATATCAGAACTTCTAGATTGTGTTGTACATTTTCCGTTTATCAGAATTATCCGCGTTCAAAAAATATATATTTACAGAAAATACGTGGTGGTGTTTATATGTTTGTCTTTATATGTTTATAACATTGTTATATGTTATAATACTATAAATGTTTGTCTCTAAAGGTTTCCAGACAGCGGCAGTACAAAGCTTTATGTACAATATGGCACATAGGAACAATGCGATTGTACACGGACAATCAATTAGAATTTTACTGATTGCAATATGGCAATAGCACTATTTGGTAGGTATATCTATTCCATAGGAGTTTTAAACTATATCCTTCAAATTTCAACCATTATTACAAGATAGTTAATTCAAACTGAAATGACTAATTATGCAATACTTTGATATTTTTCTATTGCTCTTTGTACTGAATTCAAAATATGTTGTACAAGAAGAGTATTGATGTGGAAAATCCTGAAACATTTAAAAACAAATAAACTATAAAACGCTATATTTATCTTAAAAATATATATCTTTGTAGTTTAAAATTTAATAAATGAGTAATAAAGAATGATTGTAACAAATATTTTGTATAAACCATGACTCATAAATTGTAGTACCATGTAATTTTCTGTAACTCTCGGGTAACAAGCTACTTTTTTTAACTTAATTTCAAGCTCTCATGTCATTTGTAGATTCGGGACATTATTATAAGTATACTCTTTTACGAAATAAATTTCAAAGGTATTCAATAACCACAAATGATCATTTTCCATTGTAAGAACAGATCAGAACATAAATTCAAAGGATTACAACAAGGTTCTTCCATCTCAAAGAGATACAACAAGGCACGTCCATTACAGAACACAGCACTGCAAAGTGTTGCGCGTGTTATTCTGTCTTCATTGTATATTACGCTACAGTGAGGTAGTTCTACGATAACCTGGTCTTCGTTAATAGCGGAGTTCATAACCGTAATAAAATCGATTTTTGTAGTTTAAATCTTTTTCCTAAAATCCTTAAATCTTCGGAGATGGTCTGTCTTTGGTATTTTAGAACCATTTGCAATAACATAGCTCATTGGAGTGCATTACCAAGAACATGGGATGGCATTTCAAAACTCGTGCCGTTTTTCTGACCGTATTATAAAAGTCTTTTTTAACCTAGGAAGAACTCTATTGAATTAGCTTTCAAAAGGTCGAAGGTCAGTCCTTATATCTTTTGCGACAACACTTACACACGATAGAAAGATCCTGTGATAAGAGTGTGGTAGATGAGAAAGCTACAAAAAGATTTAACATACCTGGGTCCTTTACTGTCTACCTTTAGACTGAAAACCATCACATATGGTGATAACTATTATTTATTATTTATTATTTATTTATTTACTTATTCTTCCAACGGAATTACACCACTTGTACATGTAATAAGTTAAAAGGAGTTTAAACTATTAATAGCACTAATATAATGTATACATATATAATTAAATAACAAACAGTGTTAAAATAAGTAACAAAAAAACAGCGAATTAGTAATAAATATAAGTTAACAAATAATCAACGAAAATGTAAATAAAAAAACAATAATAAATAGTTAAATATAAAAAACGAAGCAACAGTAATAAATGTGTAGTGTATGATAAGAATTAAATAACAACTAAGTGATAACAAAATTTGACACGTGCAAAAGTAACAATAAATAACTAGCGACATGAAATAAAAGATAAATAATCAGTAACATGTGTAAACCTAATAAATAATCAACAACATCTTAAAATCTTAAATAATTTAACATTGAAATAAATATAAACTAAATCCACTACATGCATACCAGTGACGTGCGTGTTTGAGTGTGTGTGTGTGTGTGTGTGTGTGTGTGTGTGTGCGTGCGTGCGTGCGCGCGAGGGGCAGGCTACTAGTTGGTTGTTTACAAGGGAAGCCACTTTTCTCTTGAAAGATGCGACAGTCTCATTGAAGAAGTCAACATGTGGAACAGTATCACTTCCAGTTCTAAGAAGTCTAGAGAGACCGCTGTGGTAAGCGTAGTAAGTAGGATGGTAGTAGCGTCTACGGAAGATGGTCATCGAACGAGTTCCTCTTGAGATGGAGAAGTCAATGCCACTGAGGAGACCTGGGCAGTCAAGCAGTCCATTCACCAGTTCAGAGAACTTTGTAAGCTGACGTCTTCGTAGAGGTAGGAGGTTAAATTGACTCACGACTTCGCTTATGAGTTGTGCGGTAAGTGGGAGCCAAGCATCCTGATGAAGCGCTCTGGACACTCTGTAGTTGGTCGATATGGTTGAATTGGTATCGATCCATACTACAGGGAGAACCAGAGACTTATACAAGAGTGTATGGTGAGTTGAAAGTTCGTGGATCTAAATATGAACCCCAATAACTAGCTCTTGCGATGATTTGTAGAATGTCATTACCCCCAGATTAAACATGCTGAAAGTATTAGAAGATAAGAAGGGGGCCCAGATGCGATCCCATACATAAGGGTTCGTGGTAATAACTGCCTGATAAACATGCTGAAGAGAAGGGGGCCAGATGCGAGAAATAAAACAGAAATATATTCCTGATATTTCTCCTGATATTAGAGAAATATCATATGATTAAGCAATAAAAATATGCTCTCTTCGTTTACTATTTGTTTGTTATCGGCGCCATCATAGTTCCCTACAACACCGATGTAAACAGCGTCACTTCCCAAATAGCATCCTCAGATACACTCAATAAACCGATTTTCACCATTTTCGTACCGGTTTAGGAGAAGCAGAGGTGGAGTTTTACATGAAAGCTCAACCTCGTTGGAAATTTATCTGGGGTAGAGACGGACGCATACAAAACAAAAATGTCATTTTTATCTACTGGCGGAAATATTTGCGATAAACTCAGCCAATAACATTTTACTTTGTAGTTATATTTTCTGAAATTGGAGTAGAGTACTAAAAATGGAAACTGCTCCAGACACATTTACAGCTCTATTCGCCAGGCAAATACACTCGTGGCCAAAATCAGGGGCGTGAATTGCAGTCTGCCCTTAGTAAATTATATGCATTAACCACTACACATGAACTTAGAAGATCATTATAATCCTTAATAGAAACAATGAACTAGTATACCACACCACCAGTCGAGTATCAGGCTTCGTTGAAATTGTATCTAATTGTTGATTTTAAATAGGTGTTTCAAATCTATAACTCATGTTATTATATCGCGTGTTTTACTGTTACATAATAAAACTTCATATGATGACTGATGATTTACTCATATTATTTAAAAACTTGTGCAGATTTTTTGTTCCCACCGCGGTTAGCCATAAGACCACTGTAAAATTTCTCACGTTCATCCAAAAACCATGGAGTTAGATTTGACATTATCAAGCTTATTTTTTGTATATGACTAAAGCTCATGTAAAACTTCAAGTCCATAGATTTGTTCGTTCTACATACCGTGCGAATGGACAGAAATAATAAATGTTTATGTCCTGGAATAATAATAAAGACAAAATTAGTCAATAGTACTATATTATTGAATAAAATAGTATATGTATTGTAAAGGGACAGATAATTATTTTAAGTAAGCAATATTTTGTATAAATATTAGTTTATGGCATATTACGATTTAATATTTTAGTAAGAACGGAAAACAATTTGAATATATCGATATTGTCAACACTTCAAACTCTTTATTTAATAATGCAATGTGTTGAAAGTTAAAAAAATCTGCTTTTGAGACCTGATTTGAAATTAATGTAGCTCAGATATGTAAAAATTTATTACAAATATCGACTTAATTAAAGTGAGCAACGAATGTAACAATGTGATTCTCCAGCTCTAAAATATTAAAAACACGCAGATAGCTTTTAATAATTATCACTACTGTAAAGAGAATCAGTGTGGGATGTACAATCAACGCTATGTTTGCTTGCGGAATAAGCCCACAGTGTAAAGACACTGCACTGCCAACATAACGAAGAGCAGAGGGCATGTTTACTTTGCTGATAACACGTTGTGGTTTGTATTACAATGAAACTCGGCACTGATGTTTATTTTTATGGTTCACTACAAGAGCTATAATTATAATAAAAAATAAAAAAGTTGTTTAAACTTTTAACTCAATAAAGCAGATAAATACTAGGTCTCGTATCATTAACATATGTAACTCCATGCAACCTGTTTGTGTTTTGTATACACTATAGCAATATGTATTAGTCTAGAATTATCATTTAAAATTGTAGTCATATATTTTTCAACTCTTCGAAAAAGTTTAAAAAAATAAAAAATAAAATAAAAATAAAATAAGTGTAGTAAAATATAAGGCTAAGTATAACTCAACTTTTTAATTAAGAAAGCCCAGCAGCATATGATGTTATTGTGTAACTATAAGAAAAGTTATATATTTGTTTATTAAGTTTGTATGCGAGTACAAAAATATGGTAGTATAAAAAAACAATTCTCTAAAAAGTACAACATTTTTTTAATAACTAATTACTAAATAACTAACTAATGACTAAAACTACAAAATTTCTTAATACTAATTGTGCATTATATGTGATATCTTGTAATTTATTAATATTAGGTGTAATATATTTTCATACGGCTATTAAAGTGATTAAACTAGATTAATCATAAAAGGGCTATACATAAAACTACTTAATTTCCACTTATGCTTGTATGAAAAGCTCATAAGCAAGTAATCTTAACTCGTTATTCTGGTATGTTGTTGTTGTTTTTTTTTTTTTTTTTATTAAGTTTTATAGCTCGCAAAATCGGTCCTGAAAACGGTATACTTCAGAAGGAATGTTGCATAAAATGCGCTCCTGCTTGTGATAAAGCCACACGATTACCACAGATTCCTAGCGACTCTTGCAAACTTGGTCAGCTCTAAGGCATGCTTTGTGATATGATGGGAAGCATTACTGTTGCATGCAGCATTGAAGTGAGAAGTTATGCATAGCCTTTAGTACTTAATATGTATTTAAGATTGATGATTAAATTAGAAATGTATTTTATATGTTATTATATCAACCGCTAAAACATCAGTAGAAGCAATATTATCGCATTATATAGTAAATGTTAAAAGTAATTTAAGAGTAAATAATTCCAAAACCTTATCTATTTTACTAAAGGTTTTAAATTGTTGGAATTATTTTTATAATGTTGACTGTCGTTTGAGATTTTGCTCCTAGCCTAAGTGGCAATTAAAATACAAATAGATGAGCATACAATGTTTATGTTTTTTTATTAATTTATCAGTTTAAGTACAAATTTGTTCTCTGAAGATTTAATTGTAGCTATAATTTTTAGCAACTGTGTTATTGTAATTACTTTATAAAATATGATCTTATTTATAACAAGCAATAAAACAGTGAAATCCATAATTGGTGTAAAGTAAACAATACATTTTTAAACAGAAAACTTAAAATATAATCTTTAATATAGCCCCAGATGTTACATCTATTACAATTATTACAGATCTGCAAAGATGAGGTAATAAATTGGTTGATGTCTTAAAATTTTTGAAACTTCAATCACAATTGAAGATTTTGAAGACTTGAATGAGGCAAAATAGTTTATTTAATTCCATTAAATAGCGGCATAAATCTTTTTCGGACATTTGCCATCGTTTAGTGATACAAAACACCATTACAAATATCAGGAAAAATCCTTCATCACATCCTTCCATCGTCAAAAAAAACTTCAACAAGGAGGCTTACAATTGCGTTACATTCTACAATTTAGTAAAACACTAACTGTACAATAATATTAGTTTATTTATCTGTTTTACCAAGCCTCTGTTATACATTATAGTTAAAACTGAAAGAGGAATAGCAGTGTATAGTTCTTTTTCAACCAGCTATTCGAATTTAAAAATTATAGCAATATCCTGAGAATATTTCCTAAGAAGTATTTCAACCAGGTTATAAATTTTTTTATATAAAATTCATATCTTCATTATAAAAATAATACAATCTATCAGAAACGAAATAAAATCCTTTTCTTGTTCAAATATTATGGATCTCAAAATAAACTCTTGTAGTTTATTATTCATTGCCGATAATTTCAGCAACTTCAGTGAATCTGATTCCTACTTAATAAAACCTACTTCAAATTAATTCTAATGCTACTTAAACAGCTATCTGTAGATGACGTCACTATAAGAGGTTTCAGGACGCTATTTCAGCGCGACATGATGTGGGGAATTTCGGGTCCTTTAATGACTCAAAATTATTAATGACCAAAACTGAGAATGCTTCAAAGCACGTAGTCGTTTCATCTTCCAATAACATGTTGTTTTGAGCGAATGGTGTCTATTACAATAGATTCTACCATTTGCAAGCGAAAGTGTATTTGTTAATATCAGTAACACTAATTAAATTTACGAAGTTGCCACAAAGCGCTAGAAACAATAACAGTTTCACTTTGTCATTCTTTTTTAAGTTACGAGGAAAGATGTTTGTAATGCGCGTCTTATTTCCAACGGGAATTAAAACTACGTTGTTTACAATTGTACTTCATTTATCACTACTAACAGAACACTAGTTTACTTGACGTAAAAAATCAATAATTCATAAATTACACAAAACTTAATGTGTACCGAAGGATATAACCTAATTTTAGTTTTTGATAACACTACTTTTGGAAAACTGCATCTAAACCATATATTCCCCAGTTATTGATATAATCTAAGGTATAAGCTACTTAGTATTGGACAATGCTATTTGACCTACTTATCAATACAAGAACACTCAGTTACAGCCACCAAGTGGTCGTGACCACTAGATCTATTAACAAAGTGGCCACTTTGGTGTAGTAACCGATTCTACCTCGACCGTATTGTTGTGGTCATGGTGGCCTACGTCCTTTATGTTATTAACTACAAAGGCTGTGTTTGAAGTCCAGGAATCGTTTTATATTACGGAAATATATTTTGCTCAGTGAGTGAATTAGATTCCGAAATATTTGTGAATAAATTTAGTTATTTATAAATCTATTAAATTTATTGAGAAAATAGTATTTCATGTATTATAATATGTTACAACAACTGTTTAAAATATTTTAGCGCAAGCCACTTAAATGATTTTTCAAATTCGTTGTAATCGCTGTTAGTATTTAACATTTAAATACAAAATTCCTTAACAAACGCGGTTAATTACTTTCTTTTATATACTTTTTAGGACTAGGCCCCACGCAAAGCAAACGTGCACGATAAGAGTCGAAAATGGCCTGTAGTCACGCCTTTTAAGTCGATGTTTTTTGAGATTGGATTAAACATGTTTAACATTAAAATCCTGATCAGAGTAACATTTATATTATTAACACTATTTTGTGTAACTCATACTGTGTTAGGTTCCTCATTTATTTTTAGGTGTGGATGGAATAACTACAAATAACGCCAGTATTCACTTGAATACGTAAAAAAACAAACTACTAAACTTGACCCAATTATAGAAACTTACTGAGACTTGCGTGATACAGAAATACAATTTATATTTTATCATTATTTATTATTTTATCCATTACATTACAAACCTAGCCGGCAGTCATTGTGATAAAATGTAGTGTCTTACGTATGTAAAAGATAGAAATAGTAGTTCAGGTAAATCTATTCTGCATGTAAATATTTTTGTCCTGACATATAATAAACTCATATAGCGCATGTCCAAATCTTGCTATGACCTATTGAACTATGACACTTATCTATACGCTTTATTCAGTATTGTAATAAACTTTGTAGAAACCAAGGTAGTTCTGTAGTTGCATTATTGTACCTGTCTGATATATGAGAATTTAGATTAATTTCTTTTCGATAATTTTTAGTTGAATTGAGTTTTTACTTATCTTATAGTATCTGTGGACTACTTAAAATAAATATAACACATACACCAATTCTTAATATGAGTACGTTACAGAACTGGGATACAGTGAAATTTTCTCAATAGTTTTATTACTACGTTTTATTAGTTATTTATATCAATTAAAGGTTTGCAAATATGAAATGATTGAAATACGTCATTTCAAATATAGCATTTATGCAAAAATCTCAGCATAATAAATTAAAGTAAAGAACATACAGCAATAATTAAACTATCAAATGGTATTTATTTTACGTCCACAATTACGTATTTTTCCTACTAATAATATATGACATGTTTAAAAGCGATAAAATATCTATAACATTATTATTAAAATGTAAGAAAAATTGCTTAAACTTCAGCGTACAAAGTGTAACATCAAAAAAAAGTCATGCCATTCCTAGGAGAAAAAAAGGTTCCAGAACACAATGCACCGAAATCATAGACTATGATATGGTTAAAATATGCCCCACTGGAATATTTCTAAAGCATTACGAAACACGGCGCTCCATCCGTCGCACGTATTTCCCTTGTGGGCCACTGGATTTGATTTGTCCCTGTCATCGTTATCGCCATCCGTCGACTTGTTTTACTTTATTTTGGAAAGTGTTTTGAATTCAACATCAATTTTAAGAATCATGGGAACTTCGCTAAATCATATATACATTGTTAAATTTGGCACGAAAGAAAATTTTGAAGCACTTTCTCAACTATTTACGTATTTCATCGTAGTACTCAGTATCAATAGAGATTAGCTCTCCTGATAAAAGTGGAATATTGACGTTAGATCAACTGATCCACACTATGACAAAGGTAAACAAGTGCACCAATAATCAGTCGGGTTGTGGTTCTCGTGTCACTAGGGGACAGACAGCCAACAGAATAATGGATATTAAACCATTGTTAACTATAAAATTACATTAACTTTGTTTATATAAAACATGACTATAAAGAAACATACTAAGAAATATACTGTTTTCACTTGCTATACTAAATGGTATAATAATTTTAATAAAAAATCAGAAACTCTACTCTTAAAGTTTTCAGATTACAGTCATCACGAGATTTCTATTTACCTCTTTATGGCGCCAAAAGATGAAGACTGTCATTTATGTTTGTCTGTGTGACTTATAGACTTGAAATTGTGCATGAACCTTCAAATCTGTTTAGGTAACATCTATTTTATGATAATGCATGTGTTGCAGTGGGAATTGTCTGCATGTTAATATACATTGAGCCTTTTGGGTAACCAAGATGGCAACACAAAACTACAGGATAAATACATTTTTCAAACAAACTGAATACACTCATATGGCATTTTTAAATGTAAAATAAAACATGTACTGTAATGAAAAGAAACTTGAAATTTTACACTCCACCTCAGCGAAGTCTGTTATGTGTCGCGTGGTGAACTAAAACTTTGTAAAATAGGATGGGAGATTCGTTGAATTAAGTTGCCTAAAACGGTAATAAGAATGTATCGGAGTATAAAGGGAGGTAGGTGATGCATCTATAAAGTTCCTTCTGATCTAATGGTCTTAGCATAAAAGACTACATGAATTTGTAGAGATTCCAATAAACGTTCGATCGAAGAAATTTTTTTAGAACATATTTGCAAGAGTTGTCAATAATTATGTATTTCCTGCAAGACACACATTTCTCGATACTCTGTTGGTAGAGAGTTTAGATATGGAGATAAATACTTTAAATTTTACCAACTCTTAAGTATCCTACATTTTATATACTTGACATTAACATGTAGTCTAAGGTATTTCACGAAAGTCGTCCTGGAAGCGTAGCATGGTTTACTTCCCGAGAAATCACAGTTACGTGTCGGTTTTAAATTGTGGCAATTTAAGTGCTGCAATTTTCCGGGTAGATTTTCCAAGATATCATAAGTTCTTGATAATGATATCTTGCAACAAAAATGTAGCCATCACAAATGCATGTTGCTATTAAAAATATGTTACTGGTATTTTAAAGTGTACTCGTGTAAGAATTTTATGGAATTTTGATGATATTCATTAGCGTATTATCTATTTTATGGATACAAATAGTTAAAATTTCCATTTTTATTGGCAGAATTGTCGTAATTTTATAATATCCTAATTATATGTTTATAGTTTTAGTTAAAAAAACTATCAATTAACAAACTATTGTGCTTAACACAAAATTAATGGTCTATACAGTTTAAATGCACATTCTTTATACACGATCTGTTTCACAGGGAAACGGTCCAGCTGTTATCAGGGGTCACGTGGTGTCACGGGTTGAGTAGCAGAATGACGCTGGGGAACATAACCTTAAAAGCCAAGTTGTGCTGCACTCAGTAGCGTTCTCTTGTAGTAACGTCTCACCACTTAGCACGTAATTGTTAGTTCTCCTCGTAATGACTAACGTTAGTTAATTAACTACCACATTCTATTACTAAGTAATTTAAACTGAGACAAAAGTATATTTATTTAGGATTCTGAATGTCCTCAGTATTAATATATTCAACTTCGTCGTTATTTGAAAGTTTAATTTCAATAAACTATTTATTAAAAAACTGTTGATTAAAATGTTTGATAAGCTTCACACTCACTCCCACACTTCACCATTCGTCCATTTGGTCAGTTACACCCAAATGATAAGAATTCTCAAAATATCATGAATCTCTGTTCTATTACAGTTCTACTCTAAGCATGCATCTTTTGAAAAAAACTTAAATTTTATTGTAAGAATAATTCACGCATTTAAAGCTAAGTAGTACGGTACATACTTAACAGGTAAAGTTTACCTTAAAACTACAATTCAAATTGAAAGTAAATCCTAATTTGATTATTATAAATATCCCGTCGCTTCAATGTAACTATGAGTATGGTTTTAAAGTTTTAACTAATACCAAAAGTTATAGCAGTATATATGATAAATGTTTAAACATATAAGATAGTTTATCATTGTATCTGTGACATACCTAGAGACGCAGATTTACTCAGTGTGTGTTTACTCAGGTAAATCATTTCACAGCTGTGATATTAAATGTTCAGTGTGGAGTTGGCTGTGACATGCAAGGACCGCTGCAGCCTTTGTTACTGCTCATACACTTCTTTTCAATTAAACTGTTACGCGCGACGTGAAAAGATGTAAGAGCCTTTAAGTTAGCTCTTGAATCACACGTAAAACTGTAAGAAACGCAATAAATCAAATATTTCAAACATATATTCATTAAAGGCTGATGAGGAAACCTTCGGTTTTGAAAGGCCTCGCACGAAAAATAAATAAATTTGAAATTATATGTATTATTTACATTTATTAATATTTATATATTCATTAGTCTTCAATCATAAATTCAATTAAAGACTTTTTGAAAATACTGAACAGTAATTGTAAGCAAATATATTTTTGTAAACTTTGACTGTAATATTACAGTGAAGGAAATCTAAAGGCCTACTCTTGTGAAATCATAAGAACAAGCCTTACTCTAACTGATTAGCAGTTTTAATTATCACGATCGCGCTTTATGATTTATCGTAACATTGCATTAAACACTATAAGAATATTTTATGAAGACGTGATTTTAAAAGAAAAATATAAGTTGATATATATATATATATACCTTGCTATGATCAGAAGTGATCTATGGAAGTCCATTCAAAGTATTACACTGAATTTCAGGAAATGGTGTAGTTACAGAACCAAATAAAATGCTAAGTCAACTCTAATAGTATTTCACTTATGTTGTACATAGTATACTGTTATAGTAATACAGTTGACACAAGCTATCTCGAAAATCAGTGTAAAATGAAATAAAATTAAATTAAAGGCATATTCTGCTTTACAACTGTGTTAAAACTTTTTAAAACACGGCAATAATTGGCATGAAGAATTACAGTGATAGTCACATCAATGTATATTTGCTTGATTTTTTTGAGCATGCAATTTTTGTATAGCATTATATTTTGAAGTAAAAAATTACTCGTAATTATAATGATCAAACCATCCGTATTTGTAAGGTGACATAAAATACAAGCATAAAATAGAATTTCGGAATTTAGAACTTTAATAAAGAACTGTTATTTGATTGTATTATGTGCCAACGTTCTCTTATAAAAAGTATAATATTTTCTGTCCTTCCGGTTTTATATACTTGATAAATGTTCATGTACTCAAGAATATATATTCATATTCAGTACACTATTCGAGCAAATAGAAAATGTAATTAAGCATTAAATTTATTTTTGTGTTGCTAACTTTTTTAATGTTGTTATTTAGTGTATAAGTTCATTATTGGTTTAATATAATTCTGCAATTTGGGAAAAGAAGTAGTATTTTGTACTTCAAAATATTGTTAAACAATGATTTTACGAACTTTGGTATTTATTTTCCACAGTAAAAAGTCTGATACAATGATCCTTATCGTTCATTAGTGTCAAAAGCTAATCATAAACATACTAAATAACTATAATAATATTCTGTTCGAGCTTAAAAAGGTAATAAGTAGATTTTACTTATTAACAGTGATATTCAAGTTAGGAAATATAATTAACAAGTTTAAATCTTAAGTGACCTGTTTTAATCGTCTGATCTTTGGATCACAGTGACCTCAAGTTACTTTTATCTTATAATTAAAAGGCATAAAAACAAAGCTCTTTTTGATTGGCATTTCCTTTACTGATCATATCTGTTATGTCTGGATTTATACGACGGTGGAAATAAATGTTTTCATAAATTTCAATTCAATATTTAAACAAAAAAATAAAATGTGCTTCTTTTACAATTCTTACTATTTCAAATATGAAACAAAGCTATAAATTAGGATGCAGAAAATATCATAAATTAATTAGAATGAAAATAATAAATATATAACTCTGATAGTAAAATTGTGCTAAAACCATAATAGGGTAAGCAACGCTATTAAATTAAAAAGGTACACATCTAAAAAAACATTATTGACTGCGGCTGATAACAGTTTAAGGAGTAATATTTGAATTTTACGGGATAGGAATCAGAACCCTCAATACATTGCTTTTTAGAGGTATTAACTTTTTCAGTGATGTTTAACGTTCAAACATTCACAATGGCAGATTTAAAATTTATTGATTTTATGAAATTATAATACATTGTAATGATCTATTACTTAATTTCCTTCAGCTTATTAAGACCAAATATATGCATACTAAAAAGAGTTATTATTGCTAATTTAAAATTGTAAGTAAACTAATTTTGTTTCCCTGACATGAAATTGGATATTGTAGATTTATCCAGAAAAGTTTCCAGATATGATTCAGGTAAATATCGAGCACAAATATCTCTCCCAACTATAACATTAAAGTTCTAGGTCATATTGGATATTTTTCTCCATCAATTCTTTTTACTTTCAAGTGCGTTTTTATCAACATATAATACGTGCTTTAAGTGGTACTGATTGCTTTATATGAAGCCGAGTAGAGAATGAAACAAGAAAATGTGAGGTGTGTCTGAATAATATAATCAGAAACTAAGCTTGAAACACGTCGTGAATATTTGTATTCCCAGTTCAACTAAAATAAACATCAAATTCCAAATGGAAAAGACATTCTCACTTTAATATAGTTATATTGTCAACTATTAATGATATGACCAGGTTTTGAGACAATTGATTTTGATTAAACCTAGACTATAAATATATATACCACAAGTATTTAAAACCACCCAATGCTTCCCAAGATAAAAATATTCCACTTGCTAGGCTATACAAAAATACCACTTGCTTGTAATAAAGTCCATTGTAGCCGCTGACTGTGTAACCTCCGACCGACCAGAGACCACTGGGGATCGATTACTCAAACCCGGAGCTATTCACATGCTCTGAGTCCAAATTCAATTAGGTTTCTAGTTTAAATGTTTAAGGTTAAATTCAATGTGGTATAATTTCTTCCATCCAATAGTTTTAAAAGTTTAAAAGCTACCTATATTATTTACTTATTAAAACATTTAAAATATATTCGATTTTACGTATTTTTTTAAAACAAAATCCTGCTATGTCTATTTTATTATCTAATAAAATAATTTATAATTTTTTAACACAATGGCAATTTGGTTATATTGATAAGGTACATTTTTTTCTTAGCCTGGAGCTATTCACATGCCCTGAAGTCCAAATTCAATTATGTTTCTAGTTTAAATGTTTAAGGTTAAATTCAATGTGGTATAATTTCTTCCATCCAATAGTTTTAAAAGTTTAAAAGCTACCTATATTATTTACTTATTAAATAATTTAAAATATATTAGATTTTACGTAGGTTATGGAACAAAATTCTACTATGTCTATTTTATTATCTAATACAATATTTTATAATTTTTTAACACAGTAGCAATTTGCTTATATTCTTAAGGTACATTTTTTTCTTAATCCACATTTTTTTATTTCACCACTCAATTCATCTTATATTTTTTTAACTTCTATATTGTTACTATTAAAAACTCATGATTCTTGTAATAATCTCCTGTATGAAATCCATTCAAATTTTCTGTCATAATTTTATAAGGATCTTGTTTCATTTTAACAAAATAGTTACGTCTAAGTAACAAGAATTCAAATATGGATCATATTTATTATCATGTTTATAAAATAGAAGTTTATTACAATAAAACTCATAGAAATGAAAATATTTTGAACGTTCTAAAACTTAACCCCAATATAATAATAATAAGTTATTTTTATTTCAATTTTTGTTTGTACATGTTAACGCATTTAAAACCGTTTTCTTTGCTTGCGTAATTGAAACTTCTTCATTTGCTAGATTAATATAACATCATGTATATAAACAATATATATATATATATATATATATATATATATATATATATATAAAACCAACTGTAAAGACATGTATAAAACTATATGATTCATCAGAATTTTGTAAAATTGATTCTTCCATTCTTCATTTGTATTTTTTTGGAGTCATCTATTTTATATCATCGTTAAATAAATTTTGCATAAGTGTATAACCATAAATATTATTACAAGAACATACAATAAGACATATTCTGCTTTTTTTCATCAAAATCCTTTAAATATTTTATATTTACTATGTAGTATATAGTATTTATATAGAGATAAATTCTACCTATGATTCCTTTTTTAATCAATAAAGACATACTGCATTCATTTATGAATTATAATTAAATTTGTTTAATTTTATAATTACATTCAAGATATGAGTACACTAGGAGCAAATAATAATGTGATTGAACCATTTTATAACAGTTTAAACAAATTGATCTAATTAATGAATCTATTTTGGTAATTCTATATATGACACAGCATTAAAGAATTACATTTGTTAATCTTAATGTAGTACATAATTTTCAAGTTCACCTAGATTCTGCAATTCGGTATTTTTATCGCAAAAAGTTTTGACAATAACTACATAACTTTGCTACCTTGGAATAAAATCACCAAAGTAATTATAATACTTTTATTGCTCAGTACTACTATACAATCACTGTAAAATCCGTTCACAATCTTGTACTCTACCTATGTATCTAATGCGATAAAAAAATCATAAATTAAAAGTCTGTGTTTTAATTTCTTAGAGCCCATCCTATCACGACTTTCCTCTTTCATAGATTTTTTCTATAGGTTTTGTTCTTATTAAAGGCACTGAACCAAAAATGTCTTAAAATATGTGGCAATGATGATTATTGTCTTTTACAAATATCTAAATACTTAGAAGTTATCCGCCACTAGTTTCTATATCTCTTCATAGTTTATAAATCATTATATTAAATTTAAAACTAAAATTAAAAAGTGTATTTATTTACTGAATCCGAATACACTCAGTGATATCAAATAAACTAAACATATTTTACTATCAATATTATAAATAATAAATACAAATTTTAGTTACATTAATGGTAATTATATATATATATATATATATATATTATATATATATATATATATATATAATATGTAAAGTGGTTTATGATTATTTATAATTTAATAAACCTGATAATGTGAAATATGAAACAATGTAATTATTATGATAAAATTCTACGTTTTACTACATGATCTTTTCAAACACAATTAGATACATTCATATTATTAAAAATTGAATTAGATGAGCAGTTGAATTAGCTGGGAAATCTAGGTTCAGTTTCTAGTTATATATAGTATTAGGAATAATAAATAGAAGTGTTGTTTTTTTACGTTTACTTTACGTTTCGTTCCAAAAAACACGTTTATGTTTTGTACAATAAGGATACAGAAGTTCTCTCGTGTGCACAGACCACAATGGTTAGATAAACGGTTTATTCAGCTTCCATTCCATTATGCAAAAGCTACAAGATGGTAAAATGTCAAGACTGCTAGCTAAATTTATGGAGTGAACTTACGCTAAACTTTCGAACAAAGCTCTTGTGATAAATGTAGGTAATTATCTAGATTGGATGAGAAGGTAATGGATTTGGCTTAATATAAATTCAAGCAATGGGTACTTCACATTGGGTTTCGTGAAGAAGTAAATATAAATATATTCATGCCTTTTAAACTCAACAAGGTACTCCAATTAAGTATTTAGAGATTATGGAAGAATATAAATGTTTTCAAAACATCATAATTTCAACTTTTTATATGAATAAAGTGTCATTTGTTTCATTTTCCAATCTGGAATAGAATATTATTTGTTCAAACATTTTCCACTCTTTTTTCTTATAGTAAAACGCCGATAAAATTTAAATGTAAATACTGACATTAAAGTTTTAAACTTTATAGCAATTTCTTTACAATAGTGAAAGGTATATAAAACAACTGCAGTCTAAATGGTTTATTTAACTTTACTATTTAGAACATATAACAGAACCAATTACATTTTCAGTTAACACAATAGTTCGTAGTTTGTATAGTCAATATTCATTATCGTATTAGATTTTACTCTTATGTGATAAAAACTAATATTTAAATGCCTTTACAATTTGGTCAGGATATTAGGGTTTAGAGTTTGACTATTTATTCATAACATATATATATATATATATATATATATATATATATATATATATATATATATATATATACATAAAATATTATTCTAGATATCAACCACGATATCTAAAAGTCATTTAATTAGGCTTTAGTACGTATATATCAATTCTTTTTCTACTAAACTACAAAGACGACTTATTGATATTCGAACTTTCAATTAAGTGGATATAAGCAATGTTAATTATATTAAAACATTTGATTTTGTTGCTGTAGCTTCATAACTATATTTGTATCAGTTTTGAATCACAAATTATAACGAGTAAAAATAATTGTATGAAAATATTTTCTGTGTTAATACTCTGTTTAATTCAAAATGATTTATGCACAATCATTTCATGTATTGCATTTATGTTAAGAAAAGGTTTAATGATTCTCTTTTTTATAAGTAGAACCTAATAAGGACTCAAAGTGATACAATGTTATTATACTATTCTTAACATTTAAAGAAAACTGCAGTGCTCTCTCGCCATAAAGCTCTAGATACTGACATTTCATTTAACAGTCTTGTAATTATTTCAGTGATTCAATACTGCTTACAGGTCTGAGTGTACTCGTATGCTAAATGGCAACTAATACATCAGGCATGCATCTTAAAAGAGAGTTCTCTATGAAGTAACCCTATACTACGTAATGCGGGAAAATATAACAGAGCCACCGCATTACGGTTACTATTCCATATGATATGTCGTACAAGCTATGAACAATTGTTAAGTGAGACTTTTATGGTATTGGTAGTTTTGCATTATAATTATTATTTAAATACTGGGTATAACATTTTAAAACAGTTATAACTATTTCGGATCAATTATTTTCCATTTTGATACAACTTCTTACCAGTCAGAGAAATTCAATAACTTTTTAGGGGTAGTAAAATTACGCCACATCTCGTGTTCAATGACAGGCTTTGCGGGAGTGCTAGACAGGCATTGCGGGAGTACTAGACAGGCTTTGCGGAAGTGCTAGACAGGCATTGCGGAAGTGCTAGACAGGCATTGCGGAAGTACTAGACAGGCTTTGCGGGAGTGCTAGACAGACATTGCGGGAGTACTAGACAGGCATTGCGGGAGTACTAGACAGGCTTTGCGGATGTGCTAGACAGGCATTGCGGAAGTACTAGACACTAGACAGGCATTGCGGAAGTGCTAGACAGGCATTGCGGAAGTACTAGACAGGCATTGCGGAAGTACTACACATGCGGAAGTACTATGCAAAATTTAAACTTGTGTTATATGCCACATATAAAATGTATTTATTGTGCAATTTCCCCCCTCTTCATTATGGTTACCCAAATGACCAAAGTCCAAACGCTCATGTATCCTATGAAGTGACATGCGCCATCATTGAACTAGATGTTTCCTGTATATGAATAAAGCTTCATGTAAAGTTTTATGTCAGTTCATTTTTGGGGAGAGACACGTAGACAACAGACACAGAGACAAAACTTTAATCTTTCTAGCCTCTCCGGGTTTTCTAACAGTTTAGAAATTAGACACATTTCCTGTATATACAAAAAACATATTTAATATTAAAACATTTTCTAATAGTGGAAAATTTGAACGTATGCACTAATAGTTAAATTTCTTAATTTACGTTTTTCTCAATAGGCATAAGTTATACGTTGATGAAACAATTTTGGAAGGTAATAAAGGGAGATATGTAATGATTTACCGCCGTATATCTTAGAGGCATTATAAATCATAGCATCTGTGACGCTATGGATATTTATGCATGTCCGCACACTCTGCATGGATTATGCACTGCAGAATAACAGTTCGTAATAAACATTTTCTGTTATTCCTAAGGTTATAAATATAATTGCAAGTTATAATATATTTATTTATAGCATTTGAATAAATATTAATATATGCATCGCACAAATGGGTAATTTTTTTGTTATTTTATACAAACTGCGTATTCAGCACTAATTGTTCACTTTTATTAGACGTACAACATAAAATCTAGAGTTTACTATGTAGATTTCATAGAAATATATTTCAATCACTCTTATGACGGAAATAGATTTTGTTTGATTTTTTTCTTAAATCGATTCCTGTAATATAAAATACCTATGCAAAAATTCTAAAACATATACAAGGGTCAATATAAATTCAGGAGTCCTTCTGTTAATACTGTAATGGCTTACACTCCACTTTATGGCATTTGATGAACTTTTTGGTTATTATTACAACTTCGATCACAAAACCCAATACTGATATTTTGGGGAAAAAATAAAAAAAGGATTTCCTAAGTACAGAATAACTGCATTACACAAGTAATAGACTTTATCCAGTGTAATCAGTTGTTTTTACTAGTCTAACAGAGGAATACTAGGTTGAATACCATCAGTGCCTTACCTTATTTACTCTAATCACATTGTGTTTTATCTTTATAATGGTGTTAAGCGAATATCAATACAATACAATAAATACACATTGTTAATGACTCGTGGTTATCGTAATAGAATTAGATCAAACGATCAAGTGAGATATTTATATATGTGAAAATTTTCCCGATAGAAACTTTATATCAAAATCTGGTGTTTGAAAAAACAATGAAACGTTTTACAGAACAGGCACTATAAAGAATCGGCCTAAAACTAGAAAACCTGGATCAGCAAGAACAAAGGACAGTTGTATGAATGTGTTCATGTATGTGTCAACCACATATGTCAACTACTACTCTGTCAAGAGAAGTGGAGATTTCTCAGGGATCTTTTTGTAAGATTTTACAAGAAATTAAACACTAAGCATATAAACCCCAACTTCAACACGAGCTGATCAAAGGTGGCTTCTATCGAAATGCACAGTATTGTTCAGGAATGATGAGTTAAATAGATAATCAGACACTTCATTTAAATGGTATTATACTTAGTGATGAAGCAACCTTTATGCTTAACAGGAAGGTTAATTGTCGTCTCTGGAATGACTGGAATTATGTAAATCCTTATTGGATGCCAGAAATCAAACTTAAAATCCCGAAAAAATCTGCTTTTGGCAATTTGTGATTGGAGGAAAACTGAGGGAAATATACAAGCAAAGTGGTTGCTCAAAGGACCATCAAGGAACATTGCAGCAGAACCCTTAGAATGAATAGAACTGAGATTCGTAAGATGACTGGTTTTATTACACGTCATTGAATATTCCAAAGCTACCTAAACAGAATAGATATTTTGGTTAAGGAAACTCTGTGCAGGCTAATGAAACAGCTGAGCATATCATATTTAAATGTACGGCATTACAAGCAAACTCTCAAGATCACTAGGTTTTCTTAGGTTTACTGAAGAATATTTGGATCATGCAAGCATTGTGCAGAAGACCTCATGATCTTGTAAAGGCCTAAGATTTTACATAGCTTAAACCTAAGATTATTTTACATAGGGTGCCCAAAATCCAGATGGCTGAGAGGCAATTACCAGGCCGAGAAAACCTGGCCTGCCGTTATATAAAAGAAAAAATGGATTTATACAATACGAGTATAAAGCGGGTTTGTGAACATGATAAGAGTCATGATATTTAATCTATACTAACTGAGCCATTTATAAACTTGAACGAGGATATCATTAAGACATACCTCTGATAAGTTCCTTAACAAACCTACTAAAGATTTTAATTTCTTGGCTGGTCACATTTATGTAAAATTATTACCTCAATAGTTCTTTCACGTAATGGAAAAATTAAATATCGATAATAAACAATAAAAAAAAATTATATTGCACACAAACATATGTTTTTATAAATCTGAAGCTGTAAGGTGGAAGGAATTCCAATAAGATCTGATATAATATAAATCATAAAACAAAATTTATAAAGAGACTCTTTACAATGTAGGGTATTTACTAATATTTTTAAGTCGCGTATATTTTGAGGATAATGTCGGCAGCATAAAAAAATGTAGAAGTATACAATAACACATTTTGCAAAACGAGTAAATGCGATAACTGCTATAACTTATAACTAATAGTACTTGAAAAATATCTAGGATACGTTCGTTATTCAATACTAACCAATCAAAACTTTCAATATGGCGATAGTTCTTACTTTTGTACTATACCATTAAACAATTTCAGTTCTAAAAATTTAACGAAAAATAATTGGTTTTTTAATTTAAATCAGCTTTTACATTTTAGTCATAACACAATTTCCTACCCCTTACAGTTTTAAGATCACAACAATTTAAAAGTTGAAAAGCTCTCATGATATATCGGGTGCTAGGCAATAAAGAGCAAATCGGTAAATTTCTTTTAATTCTCAGGTGATGGAAAACAAATTTTGTGTTTGCACATTTCTGGTACCTATCTCTAAAGTTTTTCAGGAAGGATTAAAACAAAACAAAAAATTTATAATAGTTTGTGGGTTAAGACCAAGTTTTTCCACTCCCAATGACAGGCTTTGCTACTCCTCAGCCTCGAAATGACAGTGACTCAAAATGTATTTTTCGTCTACTTTCGCATGAAGAAATATTTTTATACGCTTTTAATAAGTAACAAATTTTTATTCTGTTGGTACTTTGTAAGTCTGTGAGTATTGTTTTAAAGAATAGAATAATTTTTTTTTATTTCAAAAAATATATAAAAGACAGATAATTACAAAAAATACTATGTACATTACAGATACTGCAACTCCCCAACCAAGTAGATCATAGCACGTATCTTCCGTTTCAACAACTAGGTTGACTCGGTGGTTTTGGGCTCCAGCAGATCGGTTGCTCGTTAAAATATAACAATTAATACGAAAGATGATTTCAGCTCCTTTCACCTTAGTGCAACGTGATAAATCTGACTCTGTCACAGACTAGACCCCTGGAATGTGGAATCGTATTCTTCTGAAGGGATCCAAACAAATTATCAACATAATTTTTTTTTTCGTTCAATAAAACAATATCAAATACAAAGAACTTAAAATAAACATTATTTTACTAACATTTTTTACAAACCTTGACTACTAACTGTGATTTTAATGTTCATTGCGTGGTATTACAATAATCACACCAGGCGATGATTGAATTTTACACGCAACAACCTTAAACGTGAAGGAGCAATTTCCTGTCGTGTTGTTAGCTCTTGCGACGTGTCGAGTTGCCTCATTTCCTGGATAAAACAAACTAAACACTGCCGTGCTTAGTAAACAATCCTAAGATTCCTTACACAATAAATCTGTCATTATTATTTTATTACAAATTCGAATTGTTACTCAAATTATATCACAACAGCATTTATCAGTATTACATATATATATATATATATATATATATATATATATATATATATATATATATATAAATATATTATATAAAAACCTAGATAACCCAGCATCTTTAATGATTATTACACAAATGGAAGACTAATGAGTTACTTAGTTGACCGAGTCTTATGACTATTCGCTACGGTCAATACCATTGACTTATTCACCCAATTTATTCACTTAATCTAAAAACTCAATCAACAGAATGTTCTAAATATTTAATGGTGTTATGGTAATGGAACATTTTTGCAAGTTCTCTTCAAAAAGTAAACTTTCAAATAGTGGTTCTTTCTATTTATTTTTTTTATGCTTAAGTGTTTATATTTTATCCCTCTATCCACTAAAGAGTGGAGAGGAAAATAAAAAAAATAATTTAAAATTACGTTCCATTTAATGAAATAAAAATACAAACGTCAGTACGTGAGCCAAATACAAACATTTCATGTGTCAACAATGGCAACCATTTAGTAAATAAACATGCATATTTAGTTAATATTTTAAAAAAAACTACTAGTTCACTAAGGGTTGGTGTTGAATTTATTTTTGCCCTTAGGTATGCACCTGTTTTCTTTCCTAAAGCACTATACACCTAGTTTTGAATTGAAGGTGTAAAAACTAACTATATAGGTAAAGTAAGAATATGCCATCCCACGTGTCACGTAAAATGCTTCGCAGAGGTTGAATGTAACAATACAAGTCTACAGTCCATTTCTCTAGGCTACATGTGTCACTATGTCAGATGTTAAACCGTCTTCTACTCGTTGTTTCTACGAATTTACAACATTCTAGTTGCTATCGTGGTTACTCATAAAAAGAATGTAAGCTCTTTCGATAACGCTCAGTAGTGACATATACTTCCATCATACTCAGAATTATATATAGAGATGTGAATATTTACGTAAAAGTCTATAGGGCATTTTATTCTCAAGATATTTTTTGGACAGTCAGCCTGAAGTGAAAATGTTCCAACCACTCAAATCATAAGCTTCGCTAACGCTCAACCAATAATATATATTAATTACGACAGAAGTGATAGACTATAAAATATTCCTTCTGCAATGTGATGTACAATGTCGCTCAATGGAACTACTAGCCAAAGGGACAAGAATAGTGGGCAAAAAGAGTTCAGAGATTGACAATTGTACGAACACAACGGAAAGGTCAAGTCCAATAATTGGTGTCTAGAGCAGAACTTGCAGTGTCACAGCCTTCTATATTTAGTCACTGAATGTAGTCCGTCTCTTTCTTCTGTCAGCCATTCTGTTGCTAGTCTTAAAATCTTTATTAAGACCCTAGCACTATTTTCTCTCTGATTTGAATATACTTTTCATTTACAAATGCATATGTAGGTGTTATGTCTACTACGGAAGACGTGAAAAAATAAATGATATAGAAATATGACTTTTAATTATTTTTAAAATATAAATTAATTATTGGTAGACAAATTGATGTATACTAAACTGTGTGATCTAAGCCGTGTAATGTTTTGGTGCAGGTATTCTGAGTACTCTGGTGTCAAATCAATTCAAGTCGCGTCCCACTTCCCCCAGTCACGCCTCTGGAGTTGCAGTCAGTTTCTTTATCTCCGCTTTGCAGAGTAGAATGATGCTTTCGGGAAATCAGACTTATTTATTGCTACATCATGTTAAAAGTATTGCTTTTTCATAAATATCAAAGACCCGTATTTAATTATCAATTACCTAAAAACTTATCCATAGTTCTATATTATAACCTGCAAAGCGTAAAGTATAACATATAATTAAGTATAACCCATATCACCCAACACGTACACACACATACACACGGAGCAAGTATATATATATATATATATATATATATATATATATATATATATATATATATATATATATATAAAATTTAAATACAAATTGAATCGCAAAAAGTACAGGCTCCACTGGGACTCGAACCCGGATGTCTCACTTGCTGGGTGAATGTGCTACCATTACACCACAGTATATATACATACAAACTGTATAGATCACATTGTATTTGAAATTAATTAAAAAGTTTCAAATAAAAAGTTAAAACACAAATTTCTCGTTAAAATTGAATTTCAATAATTGCCTTTACTTAATTATTTTGGTTTATTAAACAGTGTTTACCGAAAGAATATGGGTTCTCAATGGTCTTCACTTCAATCAACGTAGATTAACAGATATAGCCTATGGTAGTGAATAACAAATAGTATGGTTATTGAAGAGAATAATATGTAGTAGATTGTTTCTTATACTATATTTGTTTATCTATATGTTTACCGTATCAGACTAAACCGGTAGACATATTTCTATTTTATTAATAGATAAATACTTCTAAATGACTGTCAGTACTTTAAATACCGACGTAAAATTATAAGGGACATATAAATATCATACATTTAATTATTACTGTAAGATTATGTAAACCAAAGAAAATTTCCCAAAGCGATGTTATTGTAAAGATCATAAACTTAAATATGTACATTTGTAATGGCAAGTTTATATAAAAGTAAAGTTTAAGTTTATGTAAACTAAAGAAAATTTCCCAAAGCGATGTTATTGTAAAGATCATAAATTTAAATATGTACATTTGTAATTGCAAGTTTATATAAAATTTAAGTTTAAGTCTATGTAAACCAAAGAATATTTCCCAAAGCGATGTTATTGTAACCAAAATTCTTAAGCCTTAGAAATAATATAAATCTCTTGAAAATTTTTATAGGGTGCAATTTGTACATATTCAACAAAATCACATATGTTATTCAATTTTTATTTATTTATGAAGGCTTTAAAATTTTTGTAATGGAAATATATGGTAAAATATTTCAAATTGATGATAATTCCCTCTCTTCTCCCCTGCATCATAATTTATGCAGAACGTAAAAAATAGCTTATATAAAACATTATTCTGGTTCTACGAACATAGAATTTCCATTTGTTCTCTTTTTTACTTTTGGGGGTAGGAATTTTTCATTATATCGGGTTTGGTTGAGAAGATATTGCGAAACTAAGAGAGTATTAGGATGAATTCTTCGTTAACAATAGAAATAGCAAGCCTCCACAGGCGTTTTTAATAATAATCGTTGGCGATTCCAACTAAATACCAAGCCTTTTCCAAATTTTTGCCAAATATAATGTTGGAGCAATATTAATAAAAATATAAAACCTTTTCAATACAATTTTTAACCGTAACTTATATCGTGAATATAATATGTAGGTATACAACTAATATTAGCTAAGATAAAATCATTTCTGAGCACATATTATGTACCTAAGTAAATAAAGATCAATATAAAATTAATAATAATAATAATAAAATTGTTATAATAATTAAATATTAAAGTCAATTTGGAGTAAGCAATACAAGACGGAAAAGAATACAAACTATTTCAGCTCAAACAAAATCAATGCTGGAAATCTATTTTTAAGAAACTCTGCAAAATTTAAAAAATCAGTTAACTAATTAGGAAGGTTAAATATATTTATAGGAAGCTCTACGAACTTCAAAATAGCGAATTTAAAAATAATATACAGCAATTTTTACTTACTAATATTTCTACAAGAATGAGAACTATGAATATCGTGTAAACCTCCGTTTTGTATGATTTTTTTCATCTGTATTTCTGTACAAAGGACGTCTCCAGAATGAAATAGGCAATATATTTGAAATTTTGCATGCACTTGGCGTACTTCTATCCTAATATTGTAAGAAGTGTGATTGTCACCCAGAACTGTTATGACGAAGTGAAGCACTCCTCCAGTGAAAATAATGTCAAAGTTGTTTGTGTACACTCTGACTATAAATTGACTTCATACAAGCAGTGGTGCCAACATAAACAGCGTTTCTCGCTGACATTTACTGTGTGACCATCAAACAATGTTACTGGTTCGTTAAAGTCTCTTCTGTACACAAAGTGTTGATATTGCTATCCACTGAGGACAATATGTGTGAATGTTTGAAGTCAATACCTTTGCCATGACAGCACGTTCTAGGTGTCTATAATAGAAAGTTTAATGAAGTTAAGTAACCTTTTAACAGTTATTTTTCTTGTTCGTAATGCTCTCTGAAGAAGACACAAACACTTCAAATAGAAAATCAAATATACATATTAAAATATATACAAATAATGATAAGTTTGATTGGTTTTTTTATGCATTTATCATACTTTGTATTAAATAAATTCAAACATGCAAATAGGAAGTACTTCGCAAGTATTTAAAAGTCTTAAGAATGAAATCAAAAACTTTAATGATAAACTTATAATTATAAAAATACGATTATTCTATATGAATAAGCGAAATTGATATATTAATATAAACATTTGCGTTTTAAAAAATACTGGTGCAAAATTCTTGTAGTAGAACCAGAGAGAATAAATAAATGACATGACAT
The DNA here is from genome assembly GCF_021130785.1 of Homalodisca vitripennis. Classification (NCBI taxonomy): domain Eukaryota; kingdom Metazoa; phylum Arthropoda; class Insecta; order Hemiptera; family Cicadellidae; genus Homalodisca; species Homalodisca vitripennis. The sequence continues at coordinate 204,862,568 of NC_060207.1, forward strand.
CATTATTGAATATACACTGCAACCTGCAAAATCTGCTCGTATCTTTTATATCTGGGTAATATGTCCAGGTTGTCCAGGAGCGCCACGCTAACAGCAATGTCAGTATATTGGGGGAAGGGTGAATCAAAACTTTTAAGTTAACGTATTTTGATGCACAATTATTATTTACCAAATACAGTAACTATTACATTTCGTAATTTGGTATAAATTTAAATTAAACGTTACCTATTGTGTATATAAGAGTGAACGCATTGTCTTTATTGTGCTGCATGTAGGAATCTGTACAGATTTTCTAAACTTGGTATTGTGTTGTGCGTGTTACCCAAGTGTTAATACCTCCCCCAGCTGACGAAGAGGATAGATTCCAATCCTCGAAACGTTGTTTCATACCTTTTATAACCTATAAAGATGGAAAATGTCGGAAATCATGTTATCCTTTCAAATCTTCCACCGTCAAATACAAACGTTAAACAATGGTAGAAGATGCCAGAAATCACCCTTACTAGAATTTATGAGCTGATTCTACACTCATGTAGATATTTATAAAGCACATGGGGATCCTTTTCAACTACAATGAATCTTAGAGACAATCTGGATGTGTCCAGGATAATTATCCAGGAAGTGGACCGTTGTATACCCTGTCTGAATTCTAACAAGGGTATGGTTTAAGTATGGGAAAGGGTGTAGTGTGGAGTGCAGTGTAAGAGAAATTTTAATAAAGCATGTGCTGGTAAGTATTTTTTTACTTAGGACAAGAATATACCTCTCGTTGTACTTAGACCTAAAATGGTGCTTTCGCTCCTTCCAGAGTGACAGGATAATCTGGATGGGAATGGATGGGAGTAGGGGCCGATTTATATCGAAATCCCATGAGAGGGGATATCAGGCTCTATCTCAATTATGTCTAGCTCTATTCCAGCCTCTCCCAATCAAATCGGGTAGGGGAGAAGGAGAGATAATACTCCCTTATGCGTAGTATTGACATAAAACCTTTAACATTGAGGAAACCCCAAACTCTCCAACAAACGATCTTCCGTAGTAAACTAGACCCATCCTATTTACTGCAATATATCAACATTAGCGGTTAGTATGTGGCATTCTAGGACATATATTGTGTTTAAATGAAACATTAAAACGTAAAAACTTATAGATAAACACAGCAAAGTAAAAAAAAAAAACACAAAAAACAATGAAAATGTCCTCTTTCTTATGTTTTTACACGTGGCAATGCTTAATGTCAGTAGTATTTTATATCTCTATATTTTAAAATAAATTGAATTTTTTTTATTACAAAAATAAACCTTGAAAGCATGGAATAGTTTCGTCCAATATTTGGGAATTCTATTATTTTAAATAAATTAGTGCTATAAATATATGCACCCTTTCTATGAATGCCTTTATTACAAGGTTTAAGAGCCTGGGGAAGTGCAAAATAAAATGTAAAATTGTGATTGTCATCAAATTTGTTTTCACCTTTATAAATATTAATTCAACTGGCTAAAAATGTATATAGTACTAAACGTGTCTCCAACAGAATGTATTTTTGTATATTGTTATAGCTATTTCATGAAACAACGTCTTCTTGAAAATCACTCTAATTATGATTACGTTACATTACCGTTCTATAATTGTTATTAATTGGTAAACGCCGGCGAGCAGGAACTGCTAATACCTGCCAATACCGATGCCCAATACATTATGGGAGTTGAAGCCAATTCTGCATCGCTCAGATGTCCCATCTCCAAAAATAATACCCATATCTGACAAATGTTAATTCGTCTAGTTTCGTTAATTCGGCTAGTTTCGTTAATTCGGCTAGTTTCGTTAATTCGGCTAGTTTCGTTAATTCGGCTAGTTTCGTTAATTCGGCTAGTTTCGTTAAACTATTTTTAAAAGCAGTTTTAACACCAATATTTATTTGTAGTTAAGCTAAAGTTGACATTTTCTTTTACTATTAAATGATACATTATTGAAATTGATTTAATGCTGTGCAAAAAAGGGAACAAACCAATAAAAGCATAGTCAATTAAAATGAAAATGTAGACATGAAAAAGTAAGTCGGCACAATTTTTTTTGTGGGTTTCCTACGTAAGAACATTTGAGCTGATAATCCATATTGGATATTTTAAATATTGTTTCATAATTTTTAGTATTAAACAGTTTATTTAGAATCAAGGTGGAGTTAAATGTACTTTAGATCGCTCGTGGCACAATAAATTTAGCGCTGCAAGCTTGTAAATTTGGAATCTTCAATTCTTAACTATTACGAACTTTACTGTAATAGATGCGTATGTTTAATATTATTATATTATAATAAAATAATAACAGTACTGATAAGGTAACTAAACTTGATTCAGAACGTTTGTTAAAGCATTACAATATTGAGTGTATGTTTTCAACCTATAAATTTGGTCATTTGATTTGTCTGTGTATTATTCGAATTTAACTGAGCTAAACTTAATGATATTTTGTCGATTAGAGTTTCAATAACATCTCTTCAAACTTAAAAGTAGTTCCGTGGTTCTCGACAGGAACGTTACGTCTTATAGTAACATAAGTTACTACTCTTTCACATCTTAAAAATGTTACAAAGATATAACTATGTAACAGTAAGGTTTATTTGTTGCCGAATATCTTTTATATATATATATATATATATATAAAATACACGTCTTGGATATAATTACCTAGAAATCAATAAAAAGGCTCTAAACGTCAGGAATAAAAATATTAAGGCCCTTTCTATACATCTATCTTTATAAAACAATAATTGTAAAATCATACTACATAAACTAATAATTATATCTTTAAAGAACTAATAGTACATCAAAAAATTCAGTCAAAATGTTTGGAGTCCTCCACTCAAGCAAATTTTGGTGACAGTCTATGTAAAAGATTTTTCTACATTACCCATGTAAATGAACTACATAAAATAAATGATTATGACGTCAACATCAATGTCCTACTGTTGATATTTAATGTGAGAACATCAAACAGTATTATCGGTCTGTTAGAGCGTGATCCCCACTGTTGATATTGCTATCCACTAAGGGTAATACGCGTGATTGTTTGAAGTCAGACCCAATGTTTTCGGTACAACAAACGCTTCATATGTATACAATACATTATTCATTGTGTCAGTGTGTGACAGGAAGTGGAGCCTACATAAAATAAATGACTATGACGTCAACATCAATGTCCTACTGTTGATATTTAATGTGAGAACATCAAACAGTATTATCGGTCTGTTAGAGCGTGATCCCCACTGTTGATATTGCTATCCACTAAGGGTAATACGCGTGATTGTTTGAAGTCAGACCCAATGTTTTCGGTACAACAAACGCTTCATATGTATACAATACATTATTCATTGTGTCAGTGTGTGACAGGAAGTGGAGCCTACATAAAATAAATGACTATGACGTCAACATCAATGTCCTACTGTTGATATTTAATGTGAGAACATCAAACAGTATTATCGGTCTGTTAGAGCGTGATCCCCACTGTTGATATTGCTATCCACTAAGGGTAATACGCGTGATTGTTTGAAGTCAGACCCAATGTTTTCGGTACAACAAACGCTTCATATGTATACAATACATTATTCATTGTGTCAGTGTGTGACAGGAAGTGGAGCCTACATAAAATAAATGACTATGACGTCAACATCAATGTCCTACTGTTGATATTTAATGTGAGAACATCAAACAGTATTATCGGTCTGTTAGAGCGTGATCCCCACTGTTGATATTGCTATCCACTAAGGGTAATACGCGTGATTGTTTGAAGTCAGACCCAATGCTTTCGGTACAACAAACGCTTCATATGTATACAATACATTATTCATTGTGTCAGTGTGTGACAGCAAGTGGAGTCTACATAAAATAAATGACTATGACGTCAACATCAATGTCCTACTGTTGATATTTAATGTGAGAACATCAAACAGTATTATCGGTCTGTTAGAGCGTGATCCCCACAGTTGATATTGCTATCCACTAAGGGTAATACGAGTGATTGTTTGAAGTCAGACCCAATGTTTTCGGTACAACAAACGCTTCATATGTATACAATACATTATTCATTGTGTCAGTGTGTGACAGGAAGTGGAGCCTACATAAAATGTTTTGAACGTTACGAGCTTAGGTTATTTGAAGCAATATGGAATGCATTGTGAAAATCAAAATTTCACACAATGTTCATTGATGAATATCAGAGGTTATATAAAGGTGTTCTGAAGTCCATTAAAGATAGCAAATTGTTATATTAAACAGTGCAAATAAAAGATTGAGCTGTCCCTTTTGGTCATACTTCATTATTTTTAACAATAAGCTTATAATAACAACTTCAAAAATATCAGTTTATACAAGATATACGGCTTAAGGCCATCTTGATATTGCCTACAGCCGGACTTAAAATCTGACTTATAGATATACCGTCTCTCTTCTTCTTATCTATTTGTATAAGATCCTCGCACAAGCCAGTATACCATAAGGTTGAGCTGAATAAACGCATTCTAGAGGATCAGCCTCTCCATTAAAACACGTAAACACAGTTACTCTTTCTTAATTTTGAAACTGTATATTTCAAGACAATTTTGTCTATTTCGGGAATTATTAATGCTGGAATATTATGTTTGGACACTGCTTACTTAGTAATCTTATTAGTAAAACAGTAATGATTCACAATGGTGGAGTAGCTTTGTACAGGAAATGTAGAAATAGCGTGACCTGCACCAGTTTACAATCAACGTTTCTGCTCCCTCAGTTACAAGTGGAGTCAAACTTTTATAGCGTTCCCTGGTAAAAAACTTAATTACGGAGTGGAAAGTTGGTTCATGATTATGTAACTGTAACAATTTCAAACGTATTGTGTTATACTCTTAGGAACGTTACGCTTAATTATATTGACCAGACTAGTTAAATTTTATTGAGTAATTTTAATAATTTATATTCAAAGACGGTTTTAAGAAAAAGTTCCTAAATGTAGTGCTACATTTTAAATGCATTACAAATGGTGCATATACATTTTGTAGTGGTAACACATTACTCTAACAGTATATTATAATACTTTGCTTCACTAAACAAAAGTCTAAAGTAATATCTATACAACTATATAGGTCATATATTTCCACAAACTAATATGCACTGATATTTTAAAAGCAATTTATAAACACTGAAATACAACCTGCAGTAAAAATTTTACAATTTTTCTTATGAAGTACGTATAATATATCCATTTGCTGTGTGTGTGAAATCTGCTGGTTGAAGGTAGACCTACACTTTCTAACATCCAATTTTCATTATCGCGTGCTTGTATATATTTATTACGGTCATTCGAAGTGGCTCTAAAACCTTCCGAAGGCAATTATATATCTTTCGATTATACTATTAAATATAAAGCCTATCTCTCTATATTTGTTATAGTTATCGCTATCACAGTCCAGCCTGGTTCCTCCTGACAGCGTGAAGTATTTTCTTAGCATTTCTTCAATAACGCAAAAACCCAAGACTCTATGTACCGCCTTAATTAAATGCGATTAACTTCTCCTCGTATATTAATCTAAAATATAGTCATGGAAGTAGATAATATCATTGCTATTTATTTTGCACTCTCAATTAAATCCATTCCATCTCTCTAGTTTAGTGTAAATACAACCATAGAACTGCAATATATAATATAAATTCGTTTCATTTATCTACGTGGCTCTAAAAATCTGGCCTATATAAAATGATTATTATTTTTTTGGCAGCACTTAGGTATAATTTTCAGTGAAGTAAATAAGTTCGTCGGAGCAAATAAGTTATTACCTAGCCAAATAACGTGCTAATAGTAAACATAGTAAAATATATTCGATATTGTTATAGAAACATTCGTGCAGGTATTCATCGATAGTTTTTATATTGCTAAATAAGTCAGAAAATGTTATTTTTTATAATCCAAAATGATCAGCGATTTGTGAAAAAGGAATACGAGAGGTAATGTACAGTAAGTAAATCTTTAACCTAACTTGTATAAAAACTATTTCTATATTGTGAGTAGTCTTTCAATAGTATAAGTTTCCTAATAGGCGATAGTATATATGTATTTTTATAAATATTTATACAAATTAATTTACGAGTTCACATGTTGCATTTATGGTAAATAATACTTATATTTGAGAGCAAATAAACAATATCATTTTACAAAAATCACTTCATCCTACTTTTATTTCCAAGTTTCATTACCAACTAAGTGAACCATTTATCTTCTTATGAGAGGATATATATATATATATATATATATATATATATATATATATATATATATATATATATATATATATATATATATATATACAATTCTAATGCTTTGATTGGCAACCTGAAACATTGCTTGTTTTTATAAATTTTTTGCGGGAATCAACACGAGAGATGTTCACTTCTGGTTGGCAAACACTTTATGAAGAATACTTTACAGAAACCTTTCTAGTTTTACAAATGTTTTGCTGTCAAAACTCCAAGTTAGACATTTTTAACTGCAAGAATATTATTTATCTTTCATGACATCAATTGCATAATTTTTATATCTAGTTACAAAATGTAAATTACCAACTGAACTTGTTGTCAGACGATAGTTTAGATTTTAACATTGCATTGTTACATCATAATAACGTCGTTTTTTATATTGCGAGATGATAACTTGGTACTGACAGGAGTAAAGCTCAGGATAATCGTGCTAAAACTTTACCTCAAACACCAAACTGTCAAAAGTTTTAAGGAAATTTACTCTCCTACCTTATAATACAGTGAATCAAAATGTCCAAGTGTTTACTTTTAAGATATTGAGTTTTATTTTAAATGTTATTAAATTATTTCCTCATGCCTTTGTTTGGCTGCAAATAAAGCATGACCGAACATATAAATACAAAACGGTAATTTTAATTCACAGATCATATTTTATTTTTATTTTGTAGTCGTAATATAAAAGAATAAATGTTTCGTTTAAAACTGAAGTGAGTATTCAGTTTTAAACTGTAAGTTTTCACAATAAGGTAACATAGTATAGTGTGTAGAAGAATAATATATTTTTCTTACCATAAATGTTAAAAAAAGGTCTACTGTTTTCCTGATTTCATATATTTACATTAAAAACGTACTACAAAACTACATACATTGTATTATACAAGAAACTTTCTTTTTTTGCAGTTTTTTAGGCCTTGAATAAAACATAAATATACTTAATCCAAGGTTATAACACGTGGAATTTATGTTCCTTTTATGCACCAAATATGAGCAGTTCTCAAGTCATACGTTAAATTCATGCTATACCAATATGTCTCAAAATACAGTGAGTGGGTGGTTACATACTTTTTGGATTTTTAGGCTTAAGGTGCCAAATCCCAAAAATAAGGAGTGCCTAATCCCTTTTAAGCCTTATTTTTCGTCACCATGGAGCACTATAGAATAATGGATCTTAAAAAAAATAAGGGGACAGTAAATACAGTAAAGGTTGATGGCACCTAGTAAAAGTGCTACAGTCCAGACGTGATTAATACTACGCTATCTGTGACTCAGTCAGACGTTTTAGACCACTCGGTTATCCATACTCCATACTTATCATCCATAGTGATATCACTCATCATAACTTATTTGTAAATTAGCCAATTAATCTGATGCACATGCATCATTAGAATTTATATTCTAATTATAATCGATTAGCTGTAGCGAAGGCTACCACTCTAGAGGCTGGAAAAGCTCTTTTCTGTCTGTAGGTTTATATGCATGTCTGTCTGTGATATTTGTATTGGAGATCACCTATAGACTTGATATATTACATGACTCTTTATTTAAATATGAAGAACAACGAGTTCAATGATAAAACATGTATCTACATTGGTTTTGGCTGATAATATTTCCCCATTGATATTATAGGTAACCATGATGGCAACAAGAATAAATAAATTTATAAACAAACTGATTATAATCATATGAGATGTAAACATCTGACGGATAAAACGAAAGTTACGGAGTAAACGAAACATAATAGAGTGGAAATTCAATCTCTAAAGTAAATGACTATATGTGATTTCTGCGCCCTCTGTACGTTGTAGTAGACTACACTAGAATGAAATGAGTTATAGATTTGAAATTTTGCATGCAACCTCAGTACGCAAAACATGACGTGGCGCCCTTCTACTCTGTAACCTCTAGTTACATCAATCCTATACGATATATGACAGTATACTCTTTCTTTCGATATATGAGTATTTGGGAAATACGCTATTACATTTTTTATTATTACATTTGTAATGCGTGAACACCAAATATAAAGGTACGTTAGAAAACAGTACAATACTTTACACTGTCAAGGCTGATAAATCACGCTAACATATATCGCCTGTAATGGCAATGGTCACGATTTCGATGTACCACTGAAGATGGAGTAAACGATTTTTGAACTGTCAGTGAGTTCCATGTTGTCATGTATGCTGCATATATTAAAAATATACGGTCATTTAACTATTATTACAGTTTCTCATCTCAATGTATTAAACTAAAGATTTGATTAACGATGCATTTTTGTATTAAATGAAATAAAGAGGTTCAATCTAACAAAACCAGAAGCTATCTATATATAGCACTTTCAAGAACATAATCATCATATTAGTATTTAATGAAGTTTTATGCTTTTTTCAACCCAAATCATCCCAATTTTATATGTGGCTTCTAACCGAAGAATATTGGTAACTTGAATTATAGTAATACTTAAATAAATTCGACTGCCTTGAGCTAAACATAATTACACATTGGTTACACAATACTTCTCATATCTTGATTTATTCGTATACCCGTTCGTCCTACTTTTGCAAAACATTTAGTTATAATCAACTAATACACAGTAAGTCCTATCTCTGAGGTTACGTGACTCTGGAATTGTTGTACAGACGATTTTTTCAAATTTGAGGATCGTCCATAGTCTTAAAAAACGTATATGTCTTATAAGAACTTTTCTATTTAGTTGCGATAGTGTACAGTGATAAATTAGTGTTTCAATTGGTTTAAACATATTAATTCAACAAATTTTTGAAATGGCTAGATTAAGTGTACTAGACCCAACAGCGTATAAATTAAGTAGATTGAACCATTTTAAATGATTAAATCTCGAAGAAAAGTAGCGCCTACTCTCAATAAGAAAAGTTTGCCTCGTAATAGCTAATCGATGACAACTTCTTAAACGACACTTGAGCAGTTGTTTTTATTTAAGTTTCCATCTAAACTGCAATATTAATCCAGAAAATGTGGCAAATTCATTAATAAAATCTGTAAACTACTGTACCAAATTAAAAAACAGAATTATATTACATACATGGAAGTATGTTAATGTAAATACGCGTACTTCTTCAGGAAATAAATTAAGAGACATCACTATGTGGTGATTTTCATTCCAAAAATAAACGTTGATTAATTTGATTGATAATAAAATGGAAAAATTATTTAAATGTTATAAAGTGAGTTGATTTTGGCAATATCACAGTTTGGTACTGTTTGGTCATATTTATCTACGGAACTTGACAATGACTTGATTAAAGACAGCTCTGATTCTTCTTCAGAAGTAACTGAGGATATTTTTTCAGCAACTGTTTGGTGAGCTGGAATGATGAAACTTATCTACAGAACGTCACATTGACTTGATTGAGGACAGTTTGTGATTCAAATCCTGAAGTTATTGATGATATTTCCCAACCACTGTTTGGTGAGCTGTATCGATGAAACTTGTCTACGGTACGTGACAACGTTGAGATTGAAGAAAGTTTGTGACAATACTCCTACAGTAACTGACGGTATTTCCTCAGCCACTGTTTAGTGAGCTATAACGACGAAAATTATCTACGGTACGTGACATTGACTTGATTGAGGGCAGTTTGTGATTCTACTCCAGCTGTAACTGATTATATTTCCTCTACAACTGTTCGGTGAGCTGGGACGATGAAAATTATGTACGGTTACGTGGCAAAGATGTGTTTAAAGACGGCCTTAACTCCATCAGCTTTTTTTTCGCCTTTTAAGTACGTAACTATGTTATTTCTACTGAATACACACCACAACGGACTAGGTAATGTATAACTGTGTTCGAAATGAGAGTTCCTTGTTAAATCACTCTGAAATGCACTGAAATAAATTTGATTAGGCTTTTCAGTTCTAATCTCTAATGATTTTCTAACTGTGTGAAAATTAAAATTAACTTATTTAGACATCTGGTATAATGTTGAATGTTAAATTATAATAATTATTATAATTTAACATTTAACATAATAATTTTTTTGAGCATGTGCGGAAAGAGGTGAGTAGGATTATTTGTAGGATTATAAAATGAATATTATGTAGCTATCATATAAGACATATCATTGCAACCCTGTTTTGTGTAAAAATAAACTGTTGTTTAATGCATTTACGCCTGAGATATATTGTTGCATTTTTTCATGAGTATAGAATACCGTTTTTGCGGCAAAACTGGTACGAAAATAATGCATTGATGTCTCATTGCATTATTAATAAACAATAAAACCTAGTGGTCATACTTGCAATGATGTCCCATAACTTAATAAGAATGTGTTGGATAGATGCTCATAATATGATATGATCTAAGCTGCTTTCCCCAGCTGAGTAAGCTTCAGCTCGCTCCACCATTACAAAAACCTTCTGATTTTAAGATCTTTTTTGGTATAAGGTTAGGAATTGTCTCCTTCTGCACGGCCCCTCTAAGCCCGTAAATCCAATGACAACAGAATGCTCTGTTTATTCTGTTCTCACTGCGTAAACTACCTACAGGTTTTACAAATATTACAGAAAAACTTTTGCAGTAAACAGCTTGTTAATTCGTGAACGTGATATAATTTTATAAATTTTAACTCTCAATCAACACCTTTAAATTTCAATAAAATATAGTTAATCCAGATTTATTTGAAATAAAATACATAAAACATAGTTTCAGCTTAAGATCACGACTTTAAAACTTTTATTTTTATGATAATTATTTTAACAACGGTCTTTATATATTATTATACGCACATAAAATGCTGTCAAATCTTCTGCTTTACATCTAATGACAATTTTTATTGATAAAAAATAGTATAATTTTTTTCCTAATATCGAAACGGACCTAATTTCGGTTGAAATTTCATTAAAATGCTATCGATACTTGCAATGGAACTTGCAAGACGAGTATTAAACGATACTTTTCATCAAGATGCATAAATCAAACGACATCTTTATAAAGATCTGACATTTCATAGTCTAGTAATTATTCTTCCATAAGGAAACTTGCCTCTTTTTTATAATTTACTTTGTTGTTAAAATCAGATTTTTAACATAAGAATGTAAAAAAAACATCGAAATTATATTGATTTTTATACAGAGAAGTTAATTTTTACATGGGGAAAGTAATTTTTGGGACAGGAAAAATCAGCTAACATAGGTACGACGGAAACGATGACTTTCACAGATCTTAGCAAAATTATTGGAAATTTCGTCAAACTAGTTCATCCATTGTAAGTATCAGAGTGAAAATAAATTCTTATTGACATTATTTTACAATATAAGAACTAAAATCAAGTTATGAAGGTTTATGATTTGTATGTAAACCTAATATGTAATAAAATTATAAATTAAAAATTATTTGTCGTAAAACTACTTTTTTTATTAAAATATAATTATATAAAATACCGAGACTCACAAAACAGCATTCTAATTAAGCAAATCCTTGAATAAATATTGCGGTAAAAGCGTCTGTGTTTACCTGGTTTAATCAGCTTGGATTTCATACAGAGAAATATACTTTCAGTTGTTTTCAAAACCTTGATATTATAAAAAAGGTATTTAAATTTATGCATTTATCACTCATTTAAATGTATATTACATTTAATTTTTATAATCCTAATGTTATTTTATATTTTATTTGTGATGCTTATTTTTCAATAATCAAAGTTTGATAGTGTGAAAATATAAATGACCATTTTGCTGAAATATTTAACAGATTTTGTAAAGAAACGTTTAGGTTATACTACCTTTACATATGTGTCTATAAATACTTTGTAACTACAAAACTATCCATCGAAATTACCTTTTATTTCATAAATTCATGATTATATAATTATAACTAGATGACACTTTCAGCACAATATTATCCTTTTCAATATTTTTAGAATTGCATACTTTTAATTCAAGTAACAGGTATAAATAAAACAGGCGAATTTATAACGGAACGCCTTTTATATGTCAAAACTTACCCATATTCTGTCGGCTGATCTACGTTTTATTGCATATTTGAAAACTACTAAGGATATAGTACTATATACAGGAAAGTATGTTATTATTGTTAACTTCAGATATATAAAAAAATTTTTGCACATAGTACTAATGTGGTGTCAAATATCAAACACCTCCTTTGAAACATGGTTTAAAGAGGGCATCATTAATTTCACAAAATTACGCAAACCGAAAGAGAAACTCCGCCAAATGAACGATGTCGCTCATTAAAGGCTGCGGATTTTGCTAACGACATGAATTCCACAGACTCCTAATGTTAAGGTTATAAGTATGATTTACGTAACCGAATCATTGAGGATAACTACATTTTGTCTCGTACGCAAATTAAATGCTTTTAATATGTTTTATGTCTTCAGAGGATATTCATATTACTGATTTAATGACTAAGAATATCTTATCAACTGAATACATTCTTGACTATTTAACTTTATATGTTCCAGTTAAATCTACACTGGGTACAGAAAACCTATGAATCAGTTCAAGCTGAACAACCCAATCGATATTGAGAAGCGGCACATCAAAAACCACAAATGTTGAGGCTTAATAATTAATAAAATAACAGAGAGTAGCACTTTACAAATCAAACATAAATTAGATTCAATATGCTGAAATGTATACTTATAAATTATATTAATATAATGAGTTATTATACCTCCGTCAACTCTCATTAGTGTCTTTAATTTCGCTGAGCAAATTAGTAGCAATTGCTACAACTTAAATGTCCATACCGCTGTACTTTGCATAAATAAACAGTAATATAAGATGTTGGTACTTCTCAGTGATACATATTGAGATTCAAGTATGTCAAATGAAAACCAAGCCAGGTTCGTTCAGTGAGAAACATGGATGCATTAAAACAAGGTGGACCTAGCTTCATAAAAGACAGAAGCTATAGTAGGTCAGGAAGAAGCAGATTGAGACCTGTAACATTCATAATTGGTGGTGTGCGGGTAGAAAGCCAAGCCCAAAGTGAATTAACCAGGTATTTTTGTTGGATTGTAAACGTAAATTTCAGTTACATATAGTGGAAGTAACTGCGAAGTAGAGATTAGCGTCTGACATATAGAAGCTTATGTCGTACGTTAATGAAGTTCGGCCAAATAAGCAGTGCCTGTTGACATCAACAGTAAAATCATTAGTGTATTATAGAGCTCCGGTATTGATCTCTGCACTAAAATTGAAGAAAGCGAGGAACCGCTGGATAAAGTGCATAGAACATTAGCCCTGAGAGTGACGTTTTGATACAGGTTAGTCTCGACTGAGGCCTCTTTTGTCATAGAGAGAGTTCCGTCACTTGAGCTAGTGGCAAAGGAGAGAGTAGTAGTTCACGAGAGGAGAGATGTGTCTGAAGTCAGGAGGGAATTACTTTGTAATTGGTAAGAAAGATGGAGGTAGGCGGAGGCATGAGCTTATCTCAGACTTACGGCCATGGGGTAGAACAGCAGCATGGTGACATGGTCAATTCCACTTCGCTCAATTCCTCAGTGGCCATGGAAGCTTTCATAACTTAATGTTTCAGAGAAGAATAGGTGATAAGTACCTTCAAGTTCTGTGGCGAGGAGCAGGATACTGCAGAAAACACTATTTTAATCTTCAGTAGATGGTTGAAAGAGAGGGCGAGAATGGTAGGAATATTAACTTATAGAAACACAGTAGCTACAATACTGTTAAGTGCTAGGAACTGGTATGTGAAATCTGCTATTATTCAGAAGATCATCAAAAGGAAAAGAAAGAGGAGTAGAATAGGACAAGAAAGACGCAGCTTCTAATGCTCCTCCCTGAGGTGATGTAAGGTAAAATAGGTAGTTCCTGCTCAGTTTTAGAAGGTGAAGGAAGAGGTGGTCTTTTAGTGGAGACACCACGTAACTCTTTGGAACCATGTAAAGAGGAATACAAAGCAAGAATAATGGTACCAGAAGAGAATCCTAAGGTATTTCCCCATGTTAATTCAAGAGAAAAAATGTTCGTTGTCTGCTTTCTACCAATTCAGAGGGAATGAAACATAATAATGAACTAATGTATTCATAAATTTAAATATAAAGTTTAAATTTAGTATTTTTTTAGTATTAAAATCAATGTTTCAAATGTATAATAATACATATTAATAAATATTTAAAATAATCCATTTTATTTTTGCGTACATCGTTAACTTTTTCAGGAAATGAAAGAGGAATGAAATTTAATTCCTTACCCAAAAACCACCAAAATGATAGCAACTGACGATTTCTTTATTTTTTAAGAGAAATCTTTCTGCTAATTTTCGAAATAATAAGGCTTTTTTTAATTTTTCTTATTTCTTATTTAATACAAATTGGTTTACGGATATAATACAATGTTTTACTGCATAGTAGAATAGAATTGGCAAATTCTTAACTAATCTTCAATGATTTAATTTCCTAATCAAAAAATACCTCCTTTTATAATATTGTAAAAGATTTCAAGTTATTACATATTTTTAATACATACAAATAATTATCTTTAATCTTACTTTGACTTTGTACAAACTCTTTTAAACAAGGAAAAATGCAGTTAGACATTATTGATATTACTGTTTCAAGTCTGATATCTTATCCATTATTGCTAAAGTTGTTGTTATTTTTATAAGATTAAGACATATAATCCTCAGATTTTTATCCCATTTCACCCTGTTTATTAGTTTTGTTCCTATTTATTTCGTATACGAAAAACACTATTTACAATTCATCATTTAAAACTACATCTAACTTCTGCCCCATATAAAACATAAGTTAATACACTGTGTGGGAAGGACAATATTGAATAATATACTAAGCTATTACTTTAGTTTGTTCCCATTCTGTGTAGAACAGAGGAAAATTTATTGCGGAGAATAACTGGAAACCTTGCAATTCCAATAATCCTCCGACTGAGAGCTTTGGAGACTGTTTCGTCTTTTATTGGTGGTTTCCTTTGAGATGTATATCTCTGTTGCTGTAAGAATTCTCTTTAAGTATCAGTTTGATATAACTGTGTGTGTGTGTGTGTGTGTGTGTGTGTGTGTGTGTGTGTGTGTGTTGTGTGCATTATTGGTTTCTAGGCGGTACGCATTCTAGGAGTGAACTTTCATTAAGTAGCTACACGCTCAAGCGCATTAAAATATGTTCCTCGCAAAAAAACATTGATTTTGTGAAAGAGACACAAAATAAACGCAACTATATCGTTCACAAACACGAGCAGAACTTTTCCGCTTGGTATATTTCAACAAATCACGGAAGATAATACAGAGAACTTCATCCAATGAAAGTTCTTTCCCACAAATGTGGTCTTTGACGCATTCAAACTCTATATTGTTTATGCAAGATGAGCAGTTTTACGTTTATACTTTCCAATGTATAAATCGCTACTTATGTAATCACCAAAGAATCTGGTTAAATTGAATGAAATTGTACAATTGTTCGTTTTAATGGTTAAATTGTAGTCTATTTTAAATATTTTAACAATATGAGGTAAGGAAAATGTATAAACCGATTTGTTATGTTACGGATAACTCAAAACTTTAACTGCAACTGTCTTGTAGCGCATGAAGACTTGATTCTTGTGTATGCAACATCAGCAACTCCTGATAAGACAAAGTGCGAGAAAACTTAATATCAAATTTATTACAATAGTCATTAATATTTTAAGAATATTAAACACATTTGATGAATAGCTTTGTGGCACAATATACATTTTACAAAAAGAATAAATTACTTGCAACACGTAGTAGAATAGTTATGAGCAACAAGAACATAACTAAATAAAAAAGTACAAAGTGTACATACATAAAAAATTGGAACATGTTTGAACTTGTTGGACGGAAAATATCAATGCCTTTGAATCAAATAATAACTCGTTCAAACAAGTTCAGTCGCGTCAGAGCGATAATTTCTTTCCAATCACATCTCGTCGCTTTTCACTGGCCAGTTCTCTTGTAAAAGCTATTTTTGTTCCTTCGAATTACAAATCACTGCCTTTGATATCTCTCGCTATTTTTTCTGTTTAATAATTGTATCATGCAATTTGAATTTCCATGAATATGAAATTAAAAAGAAGTTACTTCTATCAATATAACACCGTAGTTTGCGCCAATAATGTGCAATAAATATTAATTTCTAATTTTAAATCCTGGAACAGAAGTGTACTCAAAACTCTGTACAAAATGGTTATTAAAATTTTCTGCTAAGTAATATATATTTTTAATATATTAAATGAATATTTATTAATTAATAACTTTCCTCTTCAGTTTTAATACAGTAAATGGAACCAGACACCAATAATAAAGGCATAATAGGAAAAACGATGTTACTCTACACCATATAGAAACAGAACTGTAAGATAAAGCTCTGGCAGTAATAAAGCTGTATTACAGGTATATAGCTGGTAATTTGGTGACGTGGTTAGGGAACTGGTGGTAGTAAAAGCTTTTTCCTTTAAAAGATCTTAAAACCAATAATATCAAACTTAAACAAAGTTACCAGTGCTAGAGCATCAATGAAACTTATTCACCATATTTCAGCTTTCGAAGATTTCCTCTCTTCTAAGATCCATTAAATGCTTGTTTTTAACAATTATCCGTATAGGGATTGAATGAAGTGTCTAACACGTACAATTATTCTGATAGAGTAATTTCTCAATTCTTAAACAGTTATTAAATTTTTATTTATTTTCTTTTATATAAACAATATTGTGTTTAATGTAAAATGTAATGGAGCTATATCATATTTTCAAACTTATGTAGGCGTTTATCAGATACTTAGTATATTGTTCATTTTTATGAGGATCAGAATATAAGCGCAATTGCATAGATACATATATATACTTATGACGCAATATGATTAAGTCCTAAACGTTTATTTATTTAAGGTAGGCATATATCAGGAAAATATTATTTGTGTTCTTTGTTAAGAGTATCAGAGTTAAACCTTACTCTACTATGATACTGGAAATATCCTAAACCGGAATTATGTGACAAGGGCTATAGTTAAACGCTTTTTCACCGAAGTAAGTTTCCAATACCTGTGTATTTGTATTTTCTATATCGGAGCATCAACGCAAATAAACTTTTGTTAAAAAATCGCTTAGAACCTCATTATTTATTACAACATGAGTGTATATGTATACAATTTCGCTCATTCTCTGATTCTCTTAACCAAAAGCTAAGCTAACTTCAACTTCAGGATTCCTCCACATTTACTTAAAATATTTTAATGTTTAATATAATCGTTTATCGTGAAATAATGGACAGAAATATGATTTATTATACAACTTATAACAACTGTTTCACTCTCCAAATTGAGCACCCATATTACACTTCATAGTTCAAAATTAATAATAAGAATTGAATATGACAGTGATCACCTAACTCAGGAGTGTTTAGAATGTAATTTAAAAGGAATACGACCACGATGTTCCTGTTTTCATGAGGAATTGTGTGCGAACCCTCGAGTAAGTGCTTTCTTATAAATACGCAAATAAATGGTAGTGCTCAAGCAGAAAATGAAAATTACTGAAAATGTGTGTCTAATTCGACAACATTTAGTTTAATAAACATATCCAACACCGTATCTATTTCAACAGATTTTGATATGTAAATAAAATATATTGCTTTTTACAGTAAGAATGACTGACATTCCAGTCAACTGTACTACCTAACCAGATCTTGTCTAGTGGCATTACAGATGTGCTGTGTAGGGAACCTGTGCAGGACTAATCGTAAGCCCCCACGAGGCTGAGCTGCACTACTAAACCTCCCCGCCCCCCACAGTGTCGCTGGCTTGTACACGTAAACTATGGATTTTGTGACACTGGTATCACCGAGATACAATTTAAACCATATCTAAGAGTTAAAAAATATGTTAGACATTGTTAAACAACATGCGTTATCGAAAGTAATTTACGGATTCACTAAATATTTATACATAATATACATATTTATATATAAGTCTATATGGATTCAGTCTTCCTCACGTGTTACATGGGGAAGATAATCTAAATTTAGGACAACGGTCACTTTTATGTTTAACTCCAAAGTGAGTTTTTCAGTTTTCTTGTCAACAGCCTGTTGAAACTATATTTGGAGATTAAATAAAACTGTTAGTAATTTATATATTCCATTTTTCTCATTTTACACTCCACGTATTTGTAATAAATTTATTAATTTAATTTTTTATTAAAATTAAAAAGTACTAATCTGCGGTGTATAGAATTATAATGAACATTAAAAACAGTTTGACTGTCCACCAAAAGAATTGATAATCAGAAATGAAATAATTGGTTTGGTTCCCTTCTAATATTTTAGCTTTTATGTGTGTTAATCGAAATTTTCTCACGTTTTCATACAATATTGTGCTAAAATTGTTACTTTTTATTTATACAATAGGAAATGTCAGTGATGAAAACTCATATCGTAAAGTACAAGTATACGGTACAATACATGGACATAATACTGAAAAAGGATATTGCATTCTACATCATATTACGTCATTGAGTATTCAAGATGCACTTCAATATTACTGTTTATAGGCACCTTGTGTTTAATATCAGTGCGATTATTTATGAATATATGCTAAAATAATAGTATTCAACTCAACAGTATAGAACACAGTTCAATACAAAAGGCTATTAATACAATATCTTATGAAACGTTCCCAAATGAGATATATTCAGGTGAAAACAGCTAAAAAAACAAAGAGCTCTCCCGTGTATCAAATATGAGTCACGCCACTGTCACGTGACATTACGTAATTGATGTCTGCATTAGCTTATTGGACCGTAAAACTGCCACAACACTGTAAAAACAACGTTGGGCGCTGGACATTGTTTTAGTTACTGACGTTAAATTCTTCAACGAACCTACTTTAGATCGTTTTTTACTTCTGATTTTAAGTTCTGATCAAAATATGGTCACTTTAAATTTTGAATTAATACAGAAGGTGTTTGTATTATGTAAAAAAGGCCTTTTTATGTACGTTACAGTTAGCTAAAAAAATCAAAACCCCTAGGTAAGTCAGGTTTTACACACGACAAGAACAGTTCTTTTTTGTGCAATATCGGTATTTGTTGAGCGCCAGCGTTGCCTATCAATCGTGGAGATGTAAAAATTCTATTCCTGCTAAACCAACGACCTCAGTAGTAGGTGGTTGGTAGGCGAATACAGACGTATAGTATGCTAAACCTGTACTCTGTAGTTCAGTTTCAATGATTAGTGTTTGTTTATAGTTTTTATTAAGTGCATGTTTTAGAGTTAGTGAAGTTGACACAACAACATGGCGGTTGTGATTCCTGATATAGGCGTGCTACAACACTTTGTTATGATTTCTTTATTTTAACCTATTGTGTAGTTATGTATTAGGTTAGTTATTTACCTGAAGAAGAGATCAGGTTGCAGATCTCGAAACGTAGTCCTACTAGATTTTTTGTTTCCCTGAATGATGGCAAATGTCCGGAAAATCCTGTTTCCTTCACCTACATGCCACAAATAATTCAATACAATTGTCGAGTTTTAGATATTTTGGCACTAAGTTTTGTGTTAATCTACAGGAAAACATTTGCACCTCTGTCAGTTAAAAGAAAATTGTGTCAAACTGCTGAGTTATATGCCAATTCAATGATTGGACATTCAATGTATGTTGAAATAAATCTTTATTCAGAAAATAAAGTTGGCGGATGATATGTATCGGGATATAATGACACATATCCCTCATAATTTTTTTATTTCAATTAGGTTTCATATAACTGCTTAAATAATAAACGTTCCGGTAATGTTGAAGGGTACAACGCATGAGTGCGCTGAAGTGAGCTCTTGTCACCAACTGTTAACATTCACTATCTGTCTATAATCTTTTCTTGTTATCTTATGCAATAATTTACATGTAACATTTATAAATCTTATAAGCATAAACTCAGCATGTTGTACATGTATTTATTCTGCATATTCTCTAACACTAAGCAAAATCCCGCTTGACATTCACCATTATCATACTCATATTTATAATATAGAAATGAGGCTTTATATAACATTTCAGGTCTGTAGGTCGGTTAGCTTTCCCGATATCTTTCTGACAAAAAGTCAGGCAGAAATTACCACGAGTGATAGTTTTCTATTACGCTCAGCCAATGAGGTAAATGTGACTGTGAGTTATATACGTTTAACCAATATTTAGAGAGCAATCTTGTATCTACAGAGAGACACATCTCAAAGGAAACCGCCAATAAAAGACGAAACAGTCTGCAAAGCTCTCAGTCGGAAGATTATTGGAATTGGAACGTTTTCCAGTTATTTATCCGCAAGACATGTTCCTCCTTACTACATCCAATAGGGACAAACTAAATAGTTATCATAATCATAAATTATATCAAGATTGTTTCACTATCTATATAATAAAATAGGATGTTTTTATTTCCCCATTAACATATATTACATGAAATTTGTCAGTACGTAATCTACTTAAACATTAAAATTGTCTCCATGACTTATAAAAAATATAACAGGAATTGTAATTGTAACACAATATTAATGCATTTTCCGTATGAGATACCAGGACAACTCAGTTTTCAATTTTTTACCATAAATATTTATTCTACTAAGAAATAAATTTGGTAAGAAACTAAAATAAAAAAATTATGAAATACCGCCTAAAGATGTGACC
Organism: Homalodisca vitripennis; assembly: GCF_021130785.1. Classification (NCBI taxonomy): domain Eukaryota; kingdom Metazoa; phylum Arthropoda; class Insecta; order Hemiptera; family Cicadellidae; genus Homalodisca; species Homalodisca vitripennis. The sequence continues at coordinate 204,883,521 of NC_060207.1, forward strand.
TTGAGATTTTCTCCATAAGAACAATTTTATATCACATAAACATATACGCTCATATACATGTTAATAATTTTCATGAGATCCTCCATGTAATCAACCATGTAAACACTAAAATCCCCAGCTTACGAGCCCAGTAGTAGTTGGTTTCAATGATCAGCTAACGTTAAATTTAACTATTATTTTGGTATCTGGTAATTACCAACATAAATAAGTTCATCTAAACATCTTAGTTAGCTTCGCTTGCAACAATGGGTTCCTTGTGCAATAATTGGTCATAACCAACTCTCAAACGAAATGGTTATAGTAAAAGAATTATCAATGCAAGCCTGGGTTGTGGCGGGGCTGCCATCTGTAACGGAAGAAATACTAGTGATTGGATAATCGATTGAATTAAACATTCGAGGGATCGTTATTGCTTACCGTTATTAAACAACCGGAACGAAGCAAGACATCGCCTCATACCAAGAATCGGTTAAAATGACAATGTGGAAACGCCACTTGGTGAAGGTGCGGTAACTGCACATACAGCCAAGGCTTGCAATGATGTCTCGTACTAAAGTTGATGATTTTCATTATGTTTAATTATCATTAAGTTTGAAACACACATTTTATGATCCAATAGAGATTTCCTCGTTGAAATTATGCCAGATACTGTCATGCTGTCATGAGTCAGTTAGAATAACAAGTAAATAATACTAATGTATGATACAGTCAGTGAAAGAATGATTTCAATGATCATAAATGACCATACGGTTACACAAAGAACGTGGTAACTCCCCTAAAAGCGCAAAAATCCATTCGAGACCAAACTGGTCATAATAAAAGTTAAATACATTTACGTAAAGCATACTTATAATCACCTCCTCTAAACGTAGTAATATCCTGCAGAAAAGACGTCGTTAACGAGAAAACCGCAACCTTTAACGAGCGACATCGTTCGTTTCTAAAACATCTCATTGGGTGTGTGATATTAAGAAAATCTTCTTTTATATGTGTTTCAACCAGGTGCTTCATATGTGAGACTTCACTAACATTTAAGGGTATGTATTACTCTATCCTTTGAACCTGGCATAAGCTACCTTGTCTGATGCATGTTTTCATGTTGCAGAATTCAGCCCATGAGCGTTACAGGTCTAAGAGAAAATAAGAGAGTAAGGATTTAATAAGGGAATTTAGTTATTACGATTGGGGCTAATAAACATGACAATTCTGCATTGTACTGACCATATTTCAGTGACTTATTATATATTGAAAACCAGGGATTTCACACAAGTTTCATTATTTGAAGCAAACGGCAATCTACTTGGATAGTCGGCTCCTTAATCTAGCATTTTATATACAAATTACGTCCAACAAAATTCAAATGACTCCGTACTTTAGACTAGTATCTCTAATAAATTCGGTAAATTTGGAATGAATTTATTTGGAGCAATGAGGGTAAATTGCGTTATTGCCGTATACAACAAGAAGAAAGTATTAACAAAATACTATAAGAACAACTCTAAATTTAATGTAACGTTTTTCTTAATATTAAATTACAAAGTTTAAATAAACAAGCAGAATTATATTTCGCTGGATGAAATCCATGCTGATTATAAGCCAAATAAACACAGACGCTTTTACCGCAGTATTTATTCAAGGATTTGCTTAATTGGAATGCAAAGAGCTGCTGTTTTGTGAGATTCAAGTCTTGATAGAATTATAGTTCAGAACAAACAATAACAAACTACGTATAAATCCCTGAGCCTCATAACTTAATATTGAGTATTGTTTAATAAAACAACATATATGTAATTTTTATCGTACTTGTATGTAATTTATTTAAAAAAATACATTCTCATTTTACTTAAAATAAATATTATTTTTATTTTTATAATAGCTCCAAAAATTAGTTAAAATAGCAGTTTCAGTAAATTTGTACATAATATATCATATTACAAATTCATATACAGTTAACAATATATAGAATCTTATAGTTCTTACTATTATGCTTTTGGGGTGGTGGAAGTTTGTTTAAAAAATAATATTACTTTTAACGCACATATATTTTGAACTTTACTGTTTAAAGTATAACTGTATTTAGTTGCTTTCAATAACATAATATGTATTTGATCAAATATATAACTTCAATTATTTAAGATCATAATATAAATTGATCTTACCTCGTGCATATGGTATCACGCGCAATTTTGTTTTATATAGTTTGTGCAAGTAATATTTATTTATTTTCCTATGTGCAATGTTGTATATTTTAATTTATTACAAAAACATACACTGTCATGGCTGCGTATGGCCGACTATGGAAAAAACTTTCGAAACATCTCACCCTAAAAAGATAACCCCATTGGATTGATTTATTTATCAATACTAACTGTGTATTACTTTTTAGTATATTTTTTATATTTAATAACTAAAAACTAGATTTATCGTAAAATATTTGCACTTAAAATTATTTCTTTTTCAATTTTGTTTTGTATAAATACGTCTTTAAACCTAAATTATAATAAATAAATGTTTAAAATTAAGTTTTATCTGCCATTTTTTTCTTTTAATTCCTATTTATGGCTCGAATAATCGTTATAGAGAACCATGAATACTTCACAAGAAAATGTTGTTATAAAGTTAAATGCGCTTCTTGGAAACGTAGTCATACTTAAGGCATGCTTTGTTATGTGTTGGGAAGCGTCACTGTTGCTAACGGTATTGAAGTGAGTTTTTTACATAGCCTTTAGCTCTTTATATGTATTTACGTTTGATGATTGCAATAAATAAATATGTGTAAACGTAGTTATATCAACCGCTAAAATCAATCATCACTATCATTATCGGATTATATCGTAAATGCTAAATATAATTGAACAGGAAGTAATTTAAATACCAACCCTTATATATTTATACTGAATCGTTTGAATTGTTAGTATTTCTGATTATATATTGAAAGAATTAAGCTTTGATATAACCCAATATATTACCTCTAAAAGATCTACCGTGACGAGGTGTAAAATTAAATAATTCCTTAAAATGTCAGAAAATGGATCACAATTTCAGTACTTGAGTACGGCAGAATCTGCTGGTTTAAAGACGTTAGTTAGGGGCATTAAGGTTTTGTAATATTCTATAACTGAAAAAGAATACTAAAGGTACTAATGAATGGTATTTTATGGTTATAACTATTTTATGAAACAAAAGGTATACTTCATTTTCAATCAGACATTCAAATCTTAAAATTATGAAATGTACCACAAATCTTCAGTTAATATTGTTATGAATTGTTTACCAACTAATCGGACATACATTATCATAATATAATGTGACAGAAATGAAGTGAAAGCCTTTCTTTTCCATGTATCACGCATCGCAAATTGGGCTATTTCAGTTCATCATTAATTTCCTTTCAGCATCTTCAATGAATCTGGGATCCTACTTTAGCAATATAATATAGCAATATAACAATATTGCCACTTCTACCTCCACATAGTATTACGAATGACCAAAGTGTCACTTTAATGGTTCCAAGACCTACTTCACCTGGTAAAAATGGGGTTTGGGCATAGAAATGTTTACAAAATGACTATCAACGAAACTGAGAATGCATGAACACATGTCACTTTACAATTACATTGATAGCACACATAAAGCATCTTACAAAAACATTCTATTTCCAGCCAACGGCGTCTAACACAAGCAAGCGAAGCCGTAGCTCAATGTTAATCGCTATAGACTTACAACTGAAATAAATAAAGTTTCTTCAAAGTATGAGAATTTGTATAAACTACATTTTTTTAGTCAGTTATTTTAGGTGTAACAAGTAAGTATTATTTTCCAGCAAATAAAGAAACTCATTTGTTTTTTCCACGAGAATTGCATTAGTGTTTGTTACGTTTCTCCTCTTCATTTATTCCTACTAACAGATCATTCAATTTAATTCTAAGTACAGTATAAGTAATCACTCGTATTGCTTATATATGTGCCTTTGATGCATAATAGATAAAAACCTAAGCGTATAATGAATGAAAGTTTTTATTTTCAGTTATTGAACATTACATTTGAAGAACTCTATTGAAAAAAAAAAAACAATTACACCACAGATGTGATTATCTATAACACAAGGTACTTGTTACCGGTTAATTATATTTCACTTACTTATCAATACAAGAAAACTCAGTTACAACCACCAATGGTCGTGACCAAATAAAGTGGCCACTAGCGATTGTCTGGTAACAGATTATACTGAAGTAGCTTTCTTTGTTAGTATTTGACTCGTAAAAACACAATTATCCCAATAAAGGTGTTTTTACATGTTTTTTTTTTATTTTTTAGGGCTAGACTGCAAGCAAAGTCAAAGTGTAAAGAATTGAAAATGACGTTTTTACGCGTTCCAAATCTATACATTTTGAGATTGTTTTAAACACGTGTAACGTTTACAGTAGCATTTTTCTATATTTATGATTTTTTTAGGTATATGAGTATTTGGATAAATAACAGTTGAAACGCATTAATAGTGTTCCGCCATCTAATTATCTATTAAGTATATTTATAGCAAGTATTTTTGGAGTACTCTAAATAAATCAGCATATGGTACAATGATACTTCAGTAATATTCATAAGTATTACAACAACCATGCCAAATTTACCAATGTATATTTGATTCTTGGAAATTCCCACGATTATTACAATTAATGTTAAATTTAAAACACAAAAACGAAGGAAACAAAGTCTGCTGTTGGTGATAACGAAGACAGGGACAAATCAAATCCAGTGGCCCACAAGGGACATACGTGAGGCAGATAGAGCGCCGTTTTCCGTGATGTATTGAAATATTCCAGTCGGGAGTTTAAGGCTCTTGATGTGGATGCATTGTCTTCTTGAAGTTCAAGTTGTTTGATCTATGTCTATGTTTTACTATATTTTCTTTATTATGAACATAAATAGACGAATTAAAATATGCAATAACAACTTAACAAAAACTTTAAAAGTATACTATATTACATTTAATATTAATAGTAATGGTGTTGATGATGATTATGATAATAGTAATAAAAGAATATATATTTTATTTATTTTACTTATGTGAATTATGTGACATTAGCAGCATTATTTTATTTTTGTTTACATAAACTAAACACTATGAGGCAAATTAAATATTAGCCAATATTTTAACTGTCATTTAGTGTGTTTAATTTTTGTATTAATGATCTATTTAAAATTATGTATATACACAGTTAGTTAATTATTACAGACTATTAATTAAATCTATTTCTAAAAATCATAGTATCATTATATAAATGAACTCTAGCATAATGACGTTGAACGTATTGATCTACACTATGACCAGCGCAAATGTAAACAAATGCCCCACCAGCAAATCGAGTCACGGTAGACGTATTACCGAATCTGCTCACCATTGGTACATTTATTCTATTGTACAATATTATTATTGGACAGAGATGTTTAAAATCAAACTTTTTTAAATCTACGTGCTATATTCGTGTTTAATATATAAATATAATATGTTATAATATGAAATATGTTAAGAATCCTTCACTCATGCTACTTAAATGTTATTTTTTTAAGTAGGTTATTTCTATGTATTATTTTCAATTAGGAATCGGAAGTTTCTCCGTGTTTCCAAATGCATTGGTGATAGCGAAGTATTACAGGGATTCTGATAGTGTTTACAGTGATATAACTGTTCAAAAAGATCTAAGCTCATTGGAATACCGAGATACTGATGTCAAATCAAATCAAAATTAAATTTCTTTAATTATAAACTTTATAAAACAATTCAGATTATATCTAGCTCGTTTAAACATTTATTTATTCTCCTATAATATCTATTTTAAAATATTTGGTAACTCTCAGCCAAATACCATTGAATTTCATGCATCATAAATAAACACCATCATTGAATTGTAATAAATATTAGTGAAAATTTTTCAGTTCACAGATCAGTTTGTGTTCGATAAATCTTACGGACTGACAGACACAGACACACAGATAGGCAGGTGTTAGGTTTCGCTAACGCTGAACCAACAATTCAGACATATTATCCAAAGTAGATCTCGACCTGTTGTTCCGGCAAAATAAAATCATATTATCTGTCAAGTGACCGAAAAATATGTTTTTCTGATTTTATATGTATTTGTGCAGTTTTAGCTTATTATCATTGTGTATAAAATAAAAATTATTACTAGTTTTGATATTATTTGATATTTTGCAGATTTGTACTTAACACAATACCCAATATCTTATCAAATGATGCATATACTTTTTACCTTGTTAACTAACTTTGTAAAATAAACAACATTACAGGAAATAAAGTGAGTAGAAACGCAATTTTACTTTTGTACTTGTAAAAAAGCAAAATATAAATACCATTTGCGTTTAGTAGGGTTTTTTAATGAGACCTTAAATGGTTCGCTTATTTTATTTTGCAGGCTTTTAGTATGTGTAATAATTTTACTTAATATCTCCGGAATAAGCAAGGAAATTATTGATTTTAATATTAGCATTTAAAACAATTGAAACTGCCCCCCCCCCTAGTTACCAAAAGTATAAACGAGTACAGAGAATGTAAAGCACCCTCTACATCTATGCACGAAGAATTTGATATATAGTAAAGCATTTCCAGATGTGGAGTATGAATAAAGACATATTTAACTTATTCTTATTAGAATTAGATTCGTTCTAAGCAGTTCTGTATAGGCCGCTAATACTCCAAATTAGCCATGAGAGTGTAGTATGTATTACTAAAGTTAAAGCAGTCCATACATTGAACAATCGGAGTTCAACCATGTGAACATTTAGGAAAAAGTATATAGCGGGCTATTTCTTGCTCGTAGGATTTTGCATGATATCCTAAAATTCTTAAAACACTCGGAGAGTGTGGGGTACTTCAATATTATATTTACCATCATCTTTTATATGAACATGGAGATAAGGATTTTTAGGTCTAGTGTAAAAGTGGTTATATGGATTGGTGACAAATTTTAGAAAATTAATATCACAAACCATGTTGCTTCATTGGAATCTGCAACAAAACTTTCAGTTTAAAGTAAAGAAATAACTTTGCACCAGTGTACTTATTGTTCTAAAACGTCTAGGTATTATCCACATTGACGTATTGGAAACTTTAGATATACTTTGGAACATATCATAGTGTGTTAATAGATTTTTTATGTATATGAACATCTGTTTTAAGCCTAAATTTCTCTGGTCTTATAAAATAGAACGAAAGTTGTTTAAGAATAAAATTGAATACTGTTTAGTGGCAATCAAGATTTTATTAGAGTAATGATAGCAGATATTTTTTTAACGTATCTGTAAGGGGAAACCCTTTTGACAATTGTGCTCTTTAATTATTATAATATTACTTAAATGAGTTTAAAATAGCACTTTAAAAAATTAAATCCACATGTAATCTATTCTAAATACAAAATTAAATATTCATAAATTCGAAATGTGTTTTCTTGGTACACAGTATATTTCACAGGAAAACGGTCCAGCTGTCATCAGGGTCACGTGGTGTCACGGGTTGTGTAGCAGAATGATGCTGGGGAACATAACCTTAAAAGCCAAGTTGTGCTGCACTCAGTAGCGTTCTCTTGTAGTAACGTCTCACCACTTAGCACGTAGTTGTGAGTTCTCCTCGTAATGGACTAACCTTAGTTTATTATCTAATACTTTCCATTAATAAGTAATACGAACTAGAAAAGACAAATTCAAAGAATTTTTAATTTAGTTTCTGAAAATCGTTAAGGCAACATGATATTAAATTAAATTTCAAAGATTATTACAATGTATAATTATTTGTCTTTCAACGTTTAGTGAGCTTTACAACCACACGTACACACAGGTAGTTTTAGACACCTTAGTGATAAAAGTTTAAAAGGGTCATAAATATATTGCCCATTACGGGCCATAAGTTTAAGCATGCGACATTTAAGCATATTTCTCTTATTTTGAAGCTTAATACGACAATATCTCATGTATTTATTATTCAGGTTAATTTTAAAGTTTCTTACTTGCTAATTTGTATGTTACCCGAATTTGTATGTTTAAAGTTAACCCAAATCTGTTATACTACTTAAAGCTAATGCCTAATTCGAATATTTATGCCATGTAAACCAAGGTTTAAAATTTAATGATGAGATATCAATATATTATGATTTTATAATGAAAAGCTTAATGAAATTAGGTGAATTTGTTGTCACAAAACCTTCAAATATTTCCTATACTTTGGTTGGTACATTAAAAAAAGGTAAACACACTTTATTATGGTTTTAAATATTCAACTAATACAAATATGATATCAGGTACCTATTATTATACGTTTTTAAACAGAGGAGTTGTTTTTACCATCGTATTTTGTGATACTTCCGGAGATGCATATTTTGTTATTGTGAAGGTAAATCATTTCACAGCTCAGTTTTGAGATTAAACATTAATCGTAGAATGAACCTTGGCCGGCACGGACCAATCCAGCCATGTTGCTGCTCATATAAGTTTTTCTAAATAAACGGTTATATACAGCATGCAAACATTATATGGCGTTTTAAGTAGGCTCTTGTATCCTGTGTAAAATAATAAGTAACACGACAATGTAAGATTCCAAATTCTTATTATTCTTCCTTTAACCTTCTTCCTTCCCTTCCTTTCTTCTTCTTTCTTTTTTTCTGTTTCTTTCCATTCTTCTTTTTCGTTATGCATGACGTTAAAGAGTATTTTAAAATATTATACTATGATTTACGAGGATAAGTGGTAGAGAGGACTTTATAGTCCTAACTTCGCCTCTAATAAAGACATTTTTCATTTCATTTACAATTTAACTATAATTATACTAATCCTAATTAATATTATAAATGCGAAAATGCTTTTCCTTGTATACTTTTGCCAATCGTACTGAAATTTTACACGGCCATTCATATGGCTCCTGGGAGGAATATACAGGTATGCATATTCTTATTTCAAAATTCCTTCTGGACTCAACCCCACTGGTCTTTATCAGCAAACGATCCCACATTCATCTATAAAGATGTGTTGTATGAATTGAAAGAGCCTGTTAAATATAATTAACTGTTCTTTGTAAAAATTGTGTTCACATTTATATAGTGGAAGCAAAACAAAAGTAAAACACTTTTTATTTCACATCGTGGCAAAATGGCACACCAATTAATTTATTTTTGATTTTAATAATGAAATAAATTGGAAATGTGTGCATGTAAGAAATCGAATAGGACATCGCGGGACGACATAATTACAGAACACGAAGAACCAAAAACGGAGGGACTGGGAATTAGTTTGATTCATCACGCAGTGAGTCCGAGATTATAACAAGTGGAATCACAAAGAGTATATGTATTAAACAATACACGAGACACTAAATACAGTTTCTATGACAGAAAATCGTCGAGGGGAGATTGCATCCATTTCTCAGTGATGAGATGTATTATACTAATTCGATATATAAATACTGATAAATGTCTATACTGGACCTAGGAAATAGTAAGATGGTGCTAAGAATGATATGAACAATGGTATGATATTGGGAAGCAAAAACATGTACTTTACCGTATCAAGTAATCAACTTTACATAAGGATGACAACTAACATAATGTAAGTATTGAAATGTTTAACTATTATTGATATTGATGTTAGCTTTTGGTTTTCAATAATATCTATATCTATACAATTTAGAAACCTGTACTGGTTTGAATGGAACCGCATAAAAAGTTTATGTATAGGTCTATTTATATTGTTTTTCGGGGTAAAATAGCAAACTTAAATTTTTTGTTGGTAATAAAATTAATTTTAACTAAAAGAGCAAAACCTGGAATAATAATGACTCGTAATTTTGCTTAACGGTCCAGTTAAATATGAATACTGAAAATGAGTAAATTATGCATTCTATATAACTTATTTAATTTTAAAATATCATATATACTACAGTATTACATCACAAGTGCTTTCACTAAGAAAGCTTGGAAATCGACTTTGGAGATCCTTTACATTGACTTAAAAAGGTTGAAGTGTTACTGAAATTATAGGAGCTAGCAACTAAATCAATTACCAATGATTAACTGCACAGAATGAGTTTATAATTATTTTATTTAGGTTCGAGTATTTACTATTGAAAAGAAATTAGACAATTATTTCTGAATATTTAATGTCTTAAAACTGATGTCCATTGCAGCAGTGTTAATAATTTTATAATCTATTAGCTACAAATTGGCACAATTTGTCGCCTAGAAATATTGTTATAATTCTAAAAACCAGTAGTTGTGAAAAGATATATATATTTCCTTACTAGAAGCAGCAGTTGACTTCTTACCAGTATTAAACAGCTGTTGAGTTTGTATTTTAGGTTACATGTAACCAAACCAAATTTCTAAGATATTGCATAATTCAATTCCCTCGTCCTGTTACTGGTCTTCTGCAAATTTAGCTTAACCTTTGCTGAACAAAAGAATATTTTTAATGTATAAATCTTTACTACACGAGTGGGTAATTGTTTTGATTTTGTTATATGCACAGGTATTAGGAATTTAAACTCACTGCAAGAGTCACTGGTTTTATTGCGAGGGTTTATTCTACACAAATCTACTGACATGCGACAAGAGTAAGGCGACATTTGGGTGTCCAGTCACTGGATGATTGACATGAGTCGGAGACAGACGGTCATGTAAAACAGAGATGACACTGTGCTTATGTGGTAGATACGTAGTGTAAATGACATGGCTTGGTTTATCAAGTACTGAGCAGAGTATAAAACAATATAAATTGTCCTATATAAAAAAATATTTGACTCAAGAAAATAATTAGGAACTAAGCTTGGAACAAGTGCTCAAAGTTTCGATTGAACTCGAGTTCAACTAAATATGTCATATTCCAAATAACTAAAAGATATGTCTCAAATATAATTACATTATAAACTACTGCTAATGATTCCGACTGGAAGACAAATTTGAACAATTAAGGGTTTAAATATTATTAAATGTTAATAAAATTACTACTTTTCCAAATTGTTTATTTTTTGGACGAGGCCTTTCGAAACCAAAGGTTTTATCTTCAGGCAACTCCATAAATTAAGCTTTATATCCTGACAATTCAATTAAGGGTTGAAACAAAGTTTTCAATGAAACCATGAAACTGGAGGTCGAAAACTTGAACATTCCAAGGTTGATCAAACCCTAATAGTCCAGAAGCAGAGAGCTGATTTGCATTCTCTTGTACACAACTTGGGTCTTTTTTAATTGATCGAGGAATATCCCCTAAAACTCCATTGACAGTTGCATTAGTTTTGGGAAGGCACTTCGAAATGGGAAAGGCATCGAATGCGTTAAACTTTTTTACATGACACTTTTCAGTTTGAAAAATCTAAAACGAATCGCCAGACACGTGTATGAAGGTTAAATCAGCAACACCTAACCACACACAGACTGAATATTGGGCTGAAATTTTATGAGACTTTGCTGAAAGTCACTATCTAGTTATCTAACGGAATAGACGAATTATTATTCCAAGCTAATAATTATAACATTCCAGAAAACATTATCTATTAATTTGTAACTTTATCCTATCATTTCTACCTCCAAAAAATTACATGGCTGACAAACGATTTCCTTATTAGGGGAAATTAATTTGTCAATTTCAAGGAAAACTAAGATTTATGTTTATAAAACGTTAATTGGTTCCCGGCACCAATATTATAGACATACGTGAATATTTATAACCAACTGAGTTTTGCAAGATAAAAATATTACGTTTAATACACCAAAACAGGAAATTAACACTTGTATGTAACAAAGCCCATTGTAGCCACTGAATGTGTAACCTCCAACCGACCACTAGGGATCGATTACACAAACCCAAAGCTATTCATTTTACCTCAACACATGAACCGAACTCCAAATTCAATTAAGTGTATATTTGAAATATTCAAGGTTAACCTCAATATTTTACAATTTAGTTCATCCATATATCTTCACTTTATGTATAAAAATACATATAATTAAAATTACAAAATATTTAATTACCCTGAATTTACAGAATATATGGTAATATAAAACTGTTCAAAATGTTAGAACAATATTCTGAAAATAAAGAGGTTCTTAGTACAATTAAAGACTTATTTTTAAAGCGATTTCAATTTCTAAAAATGTAATTCAACCAAAGTCTTTTTTTGAAAAAAAAAGAATCACAATTTAAAGAACAAATTTCACTTATCCAAGAAACTACTACCAATTGAAACATATCATGCTAGGACATTGTAATAGTATTCTTACAATTTAGAACCTTTGCCGTGTAAGTCTTACAAAAATAATGTCGCTATTAAAAGCTCTACCTACGCGCATTCACAGTTAATGGTTTTGCAATAATTTAAAGAATGCGTTTCATTTTCAGAGATCAGTTTATATTTTAATCGCTACTATTACAGCAGTCATGCTTCTTAAAAGAGCATAGTGCCCGTTCCTTATACTAAATGTCTTACAAATCTATACATTTTTTGTGAGAATTTTATGGCATTTGCAGTGTTCTATTATAATATCTTTTCAACATAGAGTATAAAATAAAATACAGTTTTTATAGCATTTATTTTCCATTTGGACATAACATTATGATAATTATAGAAAGTCCGTTTTAAAGGACAAGACAGGAGTACGCCACACCAAGAGACGCGTAACAGTCTTCACTGATGCTGGATGCAATATTTTTGGTCTATAGCAACATGTGTTACTTTCTCTCGAGTCAAAATGTCATATGATTGTAATAAATTTATTTAAAAATAAATGTATTCTGCGATTTTCTCGGTTCCAACATGACTACGTATATGACCAATGTAAAAATCTTAATCTTAGTTTCCACAAACGCTCAGCTAGTCAGACAAATTTGCTATATTGTACAAAAAAATATAATTCATATTACAATATTACTTACAAAACAAAATGTTAATATTTAAATTTATTTAGAAAAACATTAAGTTTTTCGTTGAATTGCTAACTTACTTTTACTTTTTTATACGTTATATGATAATAGTACAGTTTTGGAAGGCAATGCAAGGAGATGTGTGATGATTTACAGCCGGATATCTTGGAGACCATAAATCATAGCCTCTGTGACACTATGGATATGTATGCGTGTCCGCACACTCTGCATGGATTATACACTGCAGAATACCAGTACGTAACACATGTTCTTCTAATGTTTGGGAGTGCCGATGGCCGAGCGGTCTAAGTCGTTGGACTTTAGGTCTGAGTTAGACACAGCGCACGTTCAAATCCTGTCTGTGACCGTTGCACTGTTATCAGTACCATCGACCTTGTACTGTATCGACTCTCCCCCTTATTCTGTTTGATAAGATCCTCGCACAGGCCAGTGGCCCATGAGGACGGACAGAATAAGGCTTAAAAGGGGATAGGTCTCTCCTTTAAAAAAATATATATAAAAATATATAAAAAATCCTATGATTATTAAAACTATTATTGGCTGAGCCTTTTTTTACAGAGGGCCAGGTTTTCCTAGGCCTGGTAGTTGCCTCTCAGCCATCCGGTTTATTGTGCACCCTTTCCCAGGTTTAAGCTGTATCAAATCCCAGGCCTTTACAAAACCATGAGATCTTCTGAACAATGCTTTCTTGTTCCAACCGCTTCCTCCGTATGCATAAGAACACCTAGGGATTTTGAGCGTTTGCTCTGTAATGCCGGACATTCAAATATGACGTGCTTGGCTGTTTCGTCAGCCTCGCCACATTTCCTGCACAATGTTTCCTGAACTGGAATACCTATTCTGTTCAGGTGACTTCGGAATATCCAATGACCTGTAATAAAACCAGTCACCTTTCGGATCTCCGTTCTACTCATTCTAAGGGCATCTGCTGCAATGTTCTTTGATGGTCCCTTGAACATCCGCTTTTGTTTGTACATTCCCCTCAGTATTTCTCCAATGTTGTAGGTGTTTGTTAACCATCCACTTGGTAACTGATCTACGTGCTAAGTTATATGAGACCCCATACGTTGGTTGGTTGAGGACCGGTAAGAGGACAGTTGGCTCCCAAGTTAGCGCAACTGTCTGCCCCTTCATTACCTGTGATTCCTCTATGTCCAGGCACCCAAGTTAGAATAACTTTATTGGTTTTCGCCAGCAATTTCATGACCTTATGGCATTCCCACACTGTCTTCGAATTACAGTCATGGTTAGCCAAGGCCTGCAGAGCAGCCCTGCTGTCCGAGTTAATGTAGATGGTTTTGCCTTTTTAGCCCCTTTCCACATTAACTCTTGCACATTCTGCAAGGGCTGTAACTTCAGCCTTAAAGACATTTGTCAGTTTACCTAGGCTAAAGCTTAAGTTAACCCTAGGTCTGGCTCCCCAGACCCCTGCCCCAGTACCCTTCAGAGTCTTTGACCCGTCCGTGTATCAGGTTAGAGCCTTCTTTATGTAGCCAGGCTCATCTTTTGACCATTCCTTCCTTTCAACAATGTTGACTTGAAATGGTTTTTCCTAGTCCGTAACCTTTGCCATTCTGTCAGACATCTTTTCTATAATATCCAGTTTGAGAATGTCAACGATCTTGAAGTGCTTACTAGCATGGTGATGATGCCAGTTCCCATTGCACTTCAGTCTGTAGGCAGCCATCCTAGCCTCTTCTATGACGAATATGTCTAGGGGTGGGAGGTTTAGCACTACTTCCATAGCAGCGGTTGGTGTTCCTCTCATGGCGCCCATTGTCCCCAAGCATGCCAACCGCTGTACCTTTGACAGGTTTTTTGCGGCAGCCACCTGTTGGACTTTTGGCCACCATTCACTGAGCCATACACCATCATTGGTCTGATGACTCTGGTGTACAGCCAAGTGTGACATGTTGGGTCTAAGCCCCCATGTGCATCCTACCGCACGCCTCACCATCATCAATGTAGTCGGAGATCGGCTGATTATGTATTCCAGATGACTATTCCAAGTAAGTTTATCATCTAGTTTGGCTCCTAGATATTTAAACTCCCTGCTTATCTGTACTGGCCCCCACATAGGACTGGCTGTGTGATTTCCAGTTTCATCCTACTTTTAAATGGTATCATGACGGTCTTCGAAGGATTCACTGCAAGTCTTTCTTCCTCACACCATCGCTCCACAATGGCCAGTGCTCTCTGCATCATTTCCAGACACGTAACCATATGCTTGCCTCTTATGAGTATGACATCATCTGCATAGCCTTGAGCATACATACCCTGTTCATTCCGAGTGCAGAGTAAGTCAACCACAACTATGTTCCACAGGCTTGGTGATAATACACCTCCTTGTGGACATCCTCGCTGCGTTTTGACCTCTCTTGTGACTCCGCACAGAGATGCCTGTGCTCTTCTGCTCTTAAGCATTTTATTTATCCATCTAACAACAGTTTTCTCCGTACCCCTGGATGTAAGCTTAAACACTATAGAGTGAGTACTCGTATTATCAAAAGCTCCTTCTATATCCAGGAATACTGCTAAAGCTATTTTCTTTTGTTCAATAGCTTGCTCAATCTTGCCAACCAGACTGTGTAGGGCTGTTTCACAAAATTTATCTTTCTGATAGGCATGTTGATTTGGATGTAAGGGACGGTTGATGAGGACTGTGTCCCTTAAATGCCTATCCAGAACCTTCTCCATGGTCTTGACGAAGAAGGATGTTAGGCTTATTGGTCTATAAGCCTTTGCAACCTCATAGGAGGGTTTACCTGGCTTCGGGATAAATATAACTCTAGAGGTCCTCCAGGATGAGGGTATCACTCCTGTCGCTAGACTAGTTCTAAATAGTCGTAGAAGCAGAGGTATCACCAAGTTCCCCACTTTCCTGCAGTAAAGCAGGAAAAATGCCATTGGTACCTGGTGATTTAAACGGCTTAAATTACTCCAGGGCTTGGCTGAGGCTTAGCGTAGTCTATCATTCGTGGGCTTGAATAATTTCATGTCTGCGTGTTTATCTTTCGGATTTTCCACACAATACCTCAAAAACAAACTGGACTAAAGTCTTGGAGTGTTGGAAATTTGTATACAGCTTCATTTTAATGTAAACAACGCTGAGTTCGATAACAATGCGGTTAATGTATGTGATATGGCTGAGCGTTAGCTGACTAGTTTTTTTTTTAGTTGTTCTAGATAACCATGATTGCAACGGTAAATATCAGTGAAATTAAATTCTAAAAGCAATAGTACGATTACAGTAAGAAAACTGAGTAAAAAGGATGATAACTCAGTATACAGCATGCTTATAAGAGAAAATTAACAACTTTAAAGTCCTCCCATTTATTTTCCATTCTACAACATAAAATTTTACTAAAACATGTTTAATCCGCAGGCTATTTAGTCAGCTGATTGGTTTATATTTTTGATATCTAAACTAAAACAAGCAGTTGAAATATTGTTAGAACTGAAATGGGTGCACACTGAGTCGATTTATTTATTGACATAAAGAAAGTCTGATGTGGCATTTCAGGGGAAATTTCGACCGAGATATAGTAGAAACCTCTATTTAAGTGCTTCAATAAGGATTTTATAAAAAATTCATGAACGTCAGTTTCCAAGCAAACAGTACCCTTCGTGTCATCGAGTCTTTGGTCCAAGACAGACTAAATATGATTAATATATCTTTAACGTCTGCTAACAGGTACAGAGATCTCCGCGTTATAAGAAAATTATGCAACAAAATTATGAGAAATATTTACTTTTTAACATTTAGTGATATATACAGGCCAATAATGGCCGCTGGTTAGTACATTTCGACATTTTGATGTATTTTAAAAGCTAACTACTTTTTTCATCTTAACTTAAACGGCCTATCTCAAATAAGTTTTTTGTGGACATTTAAAAGGTTTAGCTGAATTAAACGTTTAGGTGAATGATTTTAAGTGTGCTTTTTTATTTGGAAGATCGATTTGGTTAATTTTAAGAATCTAACACTGTTGCATTGTTTAAATACATACTAGTGTACTGTCTATATGGGAATACACAGCGTCAGCATACGAATCGTAAGCTAGCGATATAGTTTCAACTAACGGTGGCACCGAAGTAACAGGCACAGAGAGTTCCGTCGTGGCTTTCTGATCCAGGATTCTTGTGCTCCACGCCGACTGCAGGTTCTCCAGCACAAGCCCAGCCAATATCCACTTTTCCTCTAATCGAAGCTGCACCCCGTGACACGTGAAGAATTTTACATGGTTTCTGTTGAAGTCCAACAGAGGGGCACTATGAAATGTCACATAGATTTCCTTAATTCACAAACTCGGTTTGCTTATGAATTTGGTGCTACTGGGACAGGTCGTGCCGATGCGGAAGAGTCGCAACGATCACCTGACATGTAGCTTCTCGAAGTAATTTTCGAGTTAAAGGTGAAGTTGGTTAGCCTTCCTGCAGCTAACAATGGTTCACTCCTCCTTCGTTCCTTTTGAGTGGCAGCAATGATTGTCTTTTCCGTTCTTTAGCCATTTCTCCTCCGCCTCAAGAACCTCGATGGTAGTTCGAATGTTTCGAATCAATTCATGTTTCCAAGCACAGCGATTGTCCAAACAATCAATAGGGAAGTTATACTACATCGCACAATCCACCGAGACACTAGCTATTTAGTAACGTAATAAGAAGTCAGTTTAAGATATAACTAATGTGTGTGTCTTTCATTTATTAAGTAAGTGATTAGATAAAACAGACATTACCATTAATATTTATTTTTTGCTAAATGTTTTCTTTTATGTAAGATTTCAATGAATTGTAAAATGTGGTCTATACAGTTATACGAGTATGCTTTAAAATGTATATACATCCAAATACGTTTACATTATTAAGACAAAATTGAAAAATCTATAAACATACTTTCTGATTCCGTTCTGAAACATACGTTTTCTGATTCCCAAAAACCCATATCCAGAACACCACTAATTAAATTAGAAACCAGAATCAAACAAATGAATAAAATGATCCTAAAACTATTTTAAACAAATAAATACCATAAACAGCAACTTTTCAGTCAACTGTTGTGTCAAATATTAAGAAATTTTTATACAGAAATTAAATTGAATTTAAAAGAAAGAAAATATAATAAATCTTACGTTTAACCCATTTAATGGAATAGATTTTAATATAAACTAATGTGAGATTTAAAAGTGTCAATAATTAATCAGATTATTACTAAGGATCGAATTTGGCTCTGATCTTTTACTCAAGTAAAGTTAGGGCGTGGTTCATATGTATTTATGTCGGATAGTAAAAGAAGACGAAGCGATTATTTGATATGTAAAATTTTGTATAAATTTAAGTTATAATACTTATTTATAATAAGTTTGGTATACGTATTCGGAGACGATTCATTAAAAACATGTCAGTAACCTATAAAAACTAATTGAATTATTTTTAAAATCAGGTGTTATATATTATTTCAAAACATTTATGTCCATGGTATTAAAATCTATTTATGGTATTAGCGAAATGTACGCAATGTCGTGACTGTACTTCCGGTTGAAACTCATAATTTATGAAGGCAATTATATTGGAAATTTGCTGAGAGCAAATTAATGGCTTTGGGACTGGACAAAATTGATCTCTGGCCTTTAACGGGGGTAGAGTTCACGTACCGAGTCTGTGGTTATATTCCCTTTGATATACAAAGCTGCAGATTTCTCCTGCAATGTAAATTTTTACCATTTAATCTTGATTTTCTTGATGAATATAGAAATAACATTTTCTTACTACTAATTATTACTGTTACTATTATCTTCTAAATAAAATGTGTTACTAAACGCTAATCGCGATAACAACTCAACCAATTCGAAAAATTCCTTTGTAAAATATTAACTCAAATTTGAGATTTATCTGAAGAGAATTAATAGAAAATATAACTAGAATATTTCGTAACTTTGAATAAATCTTAGTGTTTTTGTTCCATAATACAAATTTAACTGATACTAAACAACTGTTAAAATGTTATAGAATATAAACTTTACATTACTTGATTAGTAGTTTAATACAGATGGTAAATAGTGTGTTAATATCTCACTAATAATCCAGACTGCATCAGTGACTAATTTAAACAATGTTTAAAGGAAATATAGAGAAATTTTCCTCTCCTAGTACCATTCCTCTCTTATAGAAAACATTGTTCGCCCACAAAGGGTTATCGAAACAAATTCAAGATTTTTATCACCGTAATTGTATAATATACTGAAAATATTGTACAAAACCATTCCAAAACAGATAAAAATGCTATTGAAACACCAAAAGAATTAAGTACGAAATCGTTTATCATAGCCTGAATAATACATCCAAAAGTATAATTTTTCGAATGTAAAGTAGAGAGCAAACTTATTCTGTTAGTTTTACTGGAATTATTAGTCTTGAAATATTATCTTTAGTGAAATATATAAAAATTTATACAAATTATATATAAAAAATATAACAAAACGTTTATAAAAAATTTTTATTGATAATTTTTATTTTAATGCATTCATTTCCCAATATTTGACTATATTGCTTATGGTTTAGTTACTTTAAAGGCTTTAAACTGTACAACTGTACAATTAATTAATAATGCCACTTATCTGTTACATTCCTGTGCATTTTTTATTTAATACACAATATATTACTGTCAAACAAGTCACGTAAACTACAAATGTCACTTTAGTAATTACTGTTTATGTAGTTATTTCGCTATTGACACTTGCAGTAGACACAAATATAGTTGTGCACTCTGGTGTACACAGATCAAAGTAGCAACTGTATAGCAGTGACAAACCTTTGACATTGTCAGCGCACTTAGAAAAACTTGAACTCTTGTTTGTGACATCTTTCTATTGACATTTGACCTCGTCAGTTTGACATTTCCTACTGTCATTGAATATAGTGTCATCAAACCTGGTGACAAGATTACATTAGGCAGTTATTTATTTACTGATTAATATTTTGTGAGTTCTTTAAAAAGTTCTAAAATTCTTTAGACTATAACTCAATCTTTACTAGTTGAGAGAATACTAATAGCGTTCAATAATCGGCTAGAGTTTAATTTGTCAACAAATGGAAGAACCATTGTACACTAAGGAACTTGGATTTTACTGGCACGTTATAATTTTAAGATTGAGGCAGAAGTATGGATACACCCCAATGAAAGTATATCAATGCAACGGATCATATTGAGATGTTTTAAGTAGTGGCGCAATTTTTAAAAATTATGGACATCTTCGATTAGGTTAAATTTCTTGAAATGATAATTAAATCACGTGGAACATCATATTAAACTATCTCATTCACTTGAATACTAATTTTAAACCTCCTCTAAGATATCTTTATTTGTGTATGAGTTAATAATTATTGAATTTTAACTGGCAGACTAAATAAATATGAAGATGCATTCTTGACTGAGTTTCTTTTTAACATAAAATTCCAATTCCTGAATTTGGCCTTTCTATTTTTGAGGCAGCAATGGATGGCTTAGCAGAGTGGAATGTGCATGAACTGCTCTGAAAAAGGACGCAACCATCGTTCCAGAACATTATACAAGGGTAACTACAAGAGAAAATGACTTTAAACACTTACATTAATTTTGCTAAAAGGCACTTTATGTACTGTACAAGAAACCAAATATTCTCTGTTTGTTTACAATATGGGTTTTTTTTTAATTGATAAGTGTTTTAATTTCCATGTGTATCAAAGTTTAAAAATATAAACCATAATGTTTTTCCTCAAATCATATTTTTCATATTGAATTATAAAAAAAAAAAAAAAAAAAAAAAAAAAAAAAAAAAAAAAAAAAAAAAAACAGAAGTACACGTAATCAACGTCAAATCAGCGTCAGACAACCATATCCGGAAGCGGGAAGACTTAATTTTCAGTCTCTTTGTTTAATTCTCTGACGATTATATAACTATTACTTAATCAATTAAACAACTAGATAAAGAGACTTAAAGTCATCTATTTCAGCCAAATACATGGATTTTACGCATTTAATCAAATTCACTTCTATTCAAGTGCTTGAAAGTGGATTTTAATGAGTCAAGCTAAAAAATATGATTTACAAGAATATTGTTTCAAATTCTTAACACTTCAGATATCCTCCCATTTAAATCTCAATCTCTACCAAAAGTAGTGTGGCTGACGGCTGATTCATTTCACAAAAGAAATTCTCTTATCGATTTCAGTAACAGCAAAGTTGTGTGATTTACAATACAAATAGCTCTTGCTTCCAAGACTCTAATGTAACTTACTAATGTATAAAAACAGTATACAGCTCGATGAGTAAGTTGGAGAATACAATTAATTAAATGAATTTCATATTTTGAGTACTTAGGTTATTGTTGCATATTTATTCAACTGTTTCTTAAGAATTTTATAAATTGTGTTAAAATCAATGCAAGTGTAAAACATGTTGAATACTTTATTTTTATATTATTATACTTAGTTTATACTTAGCCTAATAGTTAACGATAATTTATTTTCAGTAATATAGTTCATTCCTGGACTTTATAATATTGATATACGAATCAATGCTATTGACTTTGTATGTGTATTTTACAGGTACCCCTGAACTAGGCCAGTATCGCATGACTATTGACGTATCAGAGAAGGATGGATGTTCAGCTAAATTGCTTTCACAACAGAGTCACGCACAAGGCGGGTTCGAGAAAAGACCAACAGGCGTGACACCAATATATTTACGCACGATCTGTAAAACTCTACTCCAGTATGCTACATTTATTCATCGACTTTGTAAGCTTTCTGAATCGTTCATTGAATGTATATTCCTAGTAAATATTTTATTTTTGACATTTTATTTCTCTACTCTACTCCAAGGTAATCCTTAACAGAGACATTTTAATTTATCGTATCAACAGATACAACTGGGTATCTATTATTAACTTTTAAAATGGTATAGCTATCGTAAAATGGTACAGCTTTATTTAAATGCTCCTTATTCAATATTTTAGTAACTAAGCGCTTTAAACTGTTCTAAAATGCTATAGAAATACATTTTAAACATCTTTACCGGACGTCTTTAATCGCTCTCACTCTTAGTCTCACAGTTACTATTTAAAATTATTTTATTAAGGTGAAATAATAATTAAATTCCAGCTAAGCTGTTTACTGTTTAAACTAAAGAAGAAACAACAATGATTGATACCATGCGAAAATATGTTTTAAATTATAATCGATGTAAGGTTATATACCCTCAATCGGCAATTTCTATGATAGTAATTCATAAACATATATATATATATATATATATATATATATATATATATATATATATATATATATATATATACATTTCAAACGCATTCTGTAGTTCCATATACTTTGATAAATTGAATGGAAATTCATAGTGCCCTTAGAACTTAATAGCTGTCTTCAGAAGATGGCTATTCCCTAGACAAACTGTATTACCTCCTATTGATATTAGATAAACAACTTTATGGAGTAGGGAAAAGCGGGCAATTTAAATATGAAAATTTATCTTAAAATTGGATTAAAATGTATTGCTATTAGTTACCAAGATATAATATTAGTTCTATTCTAAATATAGTGTTACAGATTTGGTGCATTACTGAACGATGGAAAATTCCGGGAAATCCTGTTTTTTTATAATCCTTTCATAGAGAAAGTAAAATTCAAACAAAATGGTTATTATTCAAACCATTACTTTCAGCGTTCAACCACTACTCGTCAATAGGCCCGTACTTATTGCTGGTTGTTACACAAATTAAAGAGGACTTATCTGATTAAAACAACCAAAATTTAATTTCAACTAATAATCTGAACAACACTAGTAATGTCAAATTGTGTAAAATCCTAGTTTTATTATTTTCATACACGTTTTCGGTGATAGTCATCAATCTTAAAATACCATTCTACAGTGTTTATTAGAACGAGTGTTAATTACAAAAGACCCCACTTCTGCTTACCACGTTATAGTAGTTATAGTTTGTAGTTTAGGTCAATTCTAAGGTTCAAATTTATATCATTCTAAAACATTTCTAATTATGCATTATATTGAGCTATAACTTGTTATCTTTATACAATAAACGTTCCCAGGAAAAACTACAAACAACATAACAAATTTTATAATTTCTGTATGTTACTTTATAAGTAACAAACAATAGTTTAAAGTTTATATAACTCAAACAGTTTACAGTAATCTACTTAACTAAAAATTGTCTCGAAGAAAGAATTTTCAAACTCGTTTTGTAAACGACCCAAAGGATTTTCAACTACAAAGTAGAGTATTAGGGGCGGACATAACAGTAAAGTTCTAAGTTCCCAAACCTCTTTCCTTTCTTTTCAACCTCTTGATTTTATTTTAATGTGCTCACCTTACCGTATCTTTGTAGCTAAACACGTAAATTACTAACAAAGAATTGTGTCGGTATATTTTTAACTTAGCCTTATTATCATATATTCAAGGAAAACTGTCTATTTCATATATATTTTATCGTAATTATGGAACTTAAATGAAAGCTTGTATAATTTAAAGAACTGAAAATAGGTTTTTTGTCAGTTCAATGAGACAAATTCCAAATGGATTTCTGTCCGTCCATGTTCATATATGGGTTCCTTCGTTGATAATTGGAATATTAATACAATACACTGCCTAAATATCAGTAAATCTTTGTTAATATGAATAGTACATAGAGTACATTCCATAAATGAGTTTCGTCATGTTTACGCATGACGACATGTAGAAGTGTAAGGGAAGAATAGTAAATAAGTCTTATTATGTGCTTTAATGAACTGAAAGGCAGGATTGCTTCCAATAAAACAGTCTACTTTACCTTTTCGTTAGACGGAGTTCCTAGGTTATGGATGAATTATTTATTGGTTTCGTTGTTCACTCGCTGCGCAAAAAGATTTGTTTGGTCAACAGTCAAACTTTTACAGCTCTTTTATTAAAAATATTAGCTTAATAGGTATAAAATTTGAATACAGATAAGTGTTTTAATGACCTTTACAAAAAAAAAATTACTTGATGCATAATTATGAGTTTTGAATATTTAGAACTGACCCGCAAAGACAGCATTCTGGACTTAGGTGTTATAATGGATTCCGGATTAAAGTTTCGAGAACATATTTGTTATCTTACAAAAAGAACTGTCTCAAGTGTTGGATTCATCATTAGAACCTGTAGACATTTAAAAATACAGAAAGCATAAATTGTTATAATTTGCTGTGGTAAAGTCTGAGCTTGAATTCTCATCAATTATATGGAATTCTTTTCACGATATATATTCGAATATTATTGAAAATTAAAAAAACAGATTTTTAAGGGAATAGTTTTACAAGACCTCCACTTTCTATACTTCTTCGGTTTCATACACAGATTTAAAACTAATATTTGATGCCAACGATCTAAAAATTAGAAAAATCGTTTTATCTATAATCCATCTAAGAAACTAGCTACTGGTAAGACTGATGATTCTCAAACGCTAGAAAAATTTGTTTTCATGTTCCACGGTTTTACAATTCACTTTTATAGTAAGAAAATTTGAATTTATCGATACTTTCTTAAAAAACTATAATATTGCTCTTTCACTAATGGATATAAGTGAAACTTATTTCTTAGTCAGATAATAAGTTTAAAAATAGTGTTGAAGCTTCATTGTCTAGCCTGCACCTTCTGATATTGTAGATTTTATGTGGCTGAGTGAAAGTGTTTATTGTAATTTTTATTGACCGTTTGCAAATTTGTATCTTATTATAGATCTTTATCTTAAATTTGTATCTATAACTTACACAATTTATTTTGCTTCGTATTTATGTTGCGTACAGATGAGCAATATTTATTTTAAATCAATATAATAATATAGTGGGAAATTTAGTTTAAGTATTTTTAATATTGTTAACTTTAATTGGAAATTATTCACAATTAAATTTTCAACAAATAAATAAATTACAAAAAGTCAGTAACTGTCATATTTAGACTGACCATATCAGATATTTACTATATTTTACTAATAAGCTGATTTAAACGTTGTGTGCAGTGAAATATAACTTATGATTAACAACCATGCGAATAGTAGTATAATATTTTTCATCAAACAACCATACAAAAATGGGTTTTTACGAAGTATAAGATGAAACATACTTTTATTTTATGTATGAAATCAGTAAAAATATACTTCCTTATATATAAGAAAAATGGGTCGTTGCATAAAAAATTACTTTACCTTCTTGTTTGCTGGTCTTGAAATATTTCTCATTACAATATTTAAAATCTAGAATAAATTTCTTTCAAGTTTTATGTATATTAATATCAATATATGTACTAATAAGACAGTTGTGCTTGAAAAAATTTTATTTTAATATCCAAAGTCAATTAACGTGGTATAGAAAACTATTAACTAAACAAATATCAAACAACGTCATGGAGATTACATTTTCATTTTATGATACTTGTATATCAAATCTTAGATTAATATGGCCTATCATCCAATTTTATAAATACGCGAAAGTTTTAGAAAATTTTTTGATGTTTGATAGTCACACAGATTTCAGATGTGTATAATTACACAAATAGAAAAAGGTAATACTACACATAAAATAATTTGAGCCATTAACTAAACTTAAAATTATTTAATCAGTTCATCGATGTAATTCTCGTACATTTAGGATCGAATTTTTATTCTTCTAAAATTTTTGGAACGAAAATTTAATTTTTTACAGCGAGTTAAACTTTAAGAAATTTGAAAAATATTGCAAACAGAATGGTCCGTATTATATATTGCTATTTGCTAGGTTTTCAGTGATAAATTATATCTACTTATTGCTTCTATAGAAGCCACCTATAGCTTCTTTGGGAATAAACATTCGTTATTATAAAAGCTTAAATGCGCCACACGATTTGTGTTTCACTTTAGATATGTAACAGGTTCAAACTGTGGTCCCAGCGGCTATAATACGAGCTTGAAGTGTTACTCGATTTGTTTGTAACAGTAGATCTGTAACAGATTTAAACTATGAGCCCTCGGCTGGAATAAGAGCTTGAAAGTTTCACTCGATTTGTTTGTTACGGTAGATCTGTAATAGATTTAGACTGTGGTCTTAGCGGCTAGAATACGAGCTTGAAGTGTTACTCGATTTGTTTGTCACAGTAGATCTGTAACAGATTCAAACGGTATGCCCTCGTCTTTAATGCGAGCTTGAATGTGTCACTTCGATTTGTTTGTTACGTTAGATCTGTAACAGATTTAAACAGTGAGCCAAGCGTCTGTAATAGGAGCTTGAATGTGTCACTCGATTTGTTTGTTACGGTAGATCTGTAACAGATTCAAAGGGTGAGCCCTCGGCTGGAATAAGAGCTTGAATGTGTCACTCGATTTGTTTGTCACGGTAGATCTGTAACAGATTTAAACAATGTGGTCCCAGCGGCTGGAATAGAGCTTGAAGTGTCACTCGATTTGTTTGTCACAGTAGATCTGTAACAGATTTAAAGGGTGAGCCCTCGGCTGGAATAAGAGGCTTGAATGTGTCACTCGATTTGTTTGTCACGGTAGATCTGTAACAGATTTAAACGGTGAGCCTCGTCTTTAATAGCGAGCTTGAATGTGTCACTTGAATTGTTTGTTACGGTAGATCTGTAACAGATTTAA
Source organism: Homalodisca vitripennis (assembly GCF_021130785.1). Classification (NCBI taxonomy): domain Eukaryota; kingdom Metazoa; phylum Arthropoda; class Insecta; order Hemiptera; family Cicadellidae; genus Homalodisca; species Homalodisca vitripennis. The sequence continues at coordinate 204,910,112 of NC_060207.1, forward strand.
ACAGTGAGCCCTCGGCTGGAATAAGAGCTTGATTGTACCACTCGATTTGTTGTCACAGTAGATCTGTAACAGATTCAAACAGTGAGCCCTCGGCTGGAATAAGAGCTTGAATTGTGTCACTCGATTGTTTGTCACAGTAGATCTGTAACAGATTCAAACGATGAGCACTCGGCTGGAATAAGAGCTTGAATTTTTCACAGTAGATCTGTAACAGATCTTGAATGTTACTCGAGTCACAGTAGATCTGTAACAGATTTAAACGGTGAGCACTGTGAGCTTGAATGTGTCACTCGATTTGTTTGTCACAGTAGATCTGTAACAGAATCAAACGGTGAGCCTTCGGCTGGAATCAGAGCTTGAATGTGTCACTCGATTTATTTTTCACGGTAGATTTGTAACAAATTTAAACTGTGAGCCCAGCGGTTGGAACACGAGCTTAGGAATTAACTTGTCCTTTAAATGTTTCATCCCCCAGTTAAAAGTTTGTAATCCGTCTCTGGATAGGCAATGTCTATGTAATCGCTCCAACTCACTACATACAGATTCCTCTGGATTTTTTTGGTTACAAGGATATGCATGTATGATAAGTTTCTTTATTTAGTAGTTTTTACTATTCTTTCAACTGTATATTTAAAAGATTTCTCAAATATGTGACGACAGTATACATGATTTTGTTAATTATAACCGTTTCCGTCCATTAGGTCTTGGAGATAACTAAGTCTCTTATCTATTAATATGAATGTAATAAAACTGTAAATATGTATATGAATGTAAAAGCAACTTATTTATTAATATGAATATTCTTTAAAACTTAAGCAAGACATAACATAGTGTAAAATATTTAAAAGTAACGTTTAATGTGAAAATGCTCTTAGATATTTTTATAACAAATAGAGCTCGATGAAGTATTTCAATAAATAATAAAGAATACTCTATTTACGTCTTTGTAAAAAAACCTCTTTGTTAAACTTTGAATAAAGAAATTTTAGTTTTGTTATGAAAGAAATGTTGAAGAATTGATAGTTGGGAATTGAGAGCCTTCATAACTAACTTAATTATAAAAGTGTTTTATAAGTTCTTTGAAAGAATCTATAATTGAAAACCGAGGAGTAATATTAAACCAATGCTATTACATCAGAGTTTTATTTCTTTATTTCATTGAATATGCTATGTTCTACAAACATTTTTAATATGAAATGTATTGATGGTTGTCAGAGTAGTTTAAAATGTATAATGTAAATTTTATTGATAGATAAAAAATGATAAATGATATTTTTATTTCTACAACTATACAAAATATTCTACATACAAACACTGATTGGGAAATAATAGTGGCCGGTTACTATTATTCGGACAACATTGGTTGAGTATTAAATCTTAATCCAACGTTAAAAAGAAATGCCCGCATTAGTTTTAAAAACACAATAACAGAATGAGTTATGCTACATATTTTGCTATTGAATTAAATCAAATATTAATACACGTAATGGATAACTAGTATTGCAAAAAATGCCATAACTATACACATTCCGCATTATTATAGAGAAACAAAGAAAATTATTTCCGCAAAAATATAAAGAGAGGGAAAAGTCTTTATCGCTTACATTATTTTGGGGACTAAACTAATGTGGGGACTAAACCCTTCTCAAGTTAACAACAATTTCCTTCGATTATAAATGTTTTTTAAAAGAATTGGAATTTTGACTTGTTCAATCATTGTTTTAGTAAAACTTTGATGGTAAGTACTGAAATTCCCTCTAAACAGTGCGATTACAGAGCAGTTCTACATGATATTCCGTAGTAATTTGGGAGGTACTAGATCAAGAATTATGAAGAGATTCTAGAGGTTTTTTGGTCCTTACCATACCATTACATGACTTTTTGTGGGACTACTTGAATAATGTATTAGGAATTGATAATACCCCCCTCTCAAATGTGGTAAGAAAATCAACAATTAAGGGTAAAACTAACGTTATTACATGTGATCATATTCCATTGTTTTCAGACATTTCAATTGCGGATAAATAAGTTAAACTTTCAAGATTGTTAAACTTTGACCATTTTTAGAGAAATTTCTATGAAAAATAAGCACTTAACCTTGAGAAGTGATGGGATACCATTATAGTGCGATGAGGGGCTTCCTTAAAATGATCATTCCGATAGAAACGGACGAAATCCGGTAAAAAAAAGACAAAAACTTTTGTAGTCACTATGCATTTCGACGCAATTGTGTGCATGAATTGTAAATTATAATTGAGTTGATGTTCTTTTTATATTTCTATAAGTAAAAAACCTTCTTAAGTTATGGTTTAAAAATAATTAATTCTTAAGAAATAACTAACGTATTAACAATAGCGAACATGTATTAAAACTATCAAATCCTATTGTTATTATTTATAACACAATGCCTATGATAATTCCACCCCTGAACTTATTAAAAAATCATCCTAAAGCCTATTCTTGTGGTATACTTAAATGTTATCCACTTCCCATTCTTGGCGGATTAGAGTATGTGAAACTTTTATAATATTATTCACTGAATTGTGTTGTGACGAAAAATTATTTAATATCTTTATTTTAAGTTGTTGTATTCCAAGGGTATTTTCTTAAGTAAACTGATTTAAATCTGTTTTTATATTGTTCTCGATTCTGTTTGGTGCTCTCAAATAAACTGTGTCCTAATTTTTTTTTAACTAGGCAAACAATTCATATGTTATATATAACGATTATATTAAGTAGTAATAACTGTTACTATTTTTGTCATTTGCGGAAAACATTAATTGTGGAATTTTAATTTAAGAGAAAAAACATTAAATAGTAATAGACTTCAAATGTAAAAAGCAAATTATTATTCACTAATTTTCTCATTTAATTTTAAACTGTCTGATATGTCGATTAATTTATCACATTAGGCTATATTTGGAACATACAGGTTTTTTAGTTACCTTTTCATTAATGATATCATTTATATCATGTTTATAAATTAGAATATAAAAAGTTTAAGAAATAAATTCCACCAAAGTAAGTTTCAAATATATGCATTATCAAAACCTATTTATAAACGCAACAATTTTTAAAGCACAGATAATCACGCAAACTCAGTAAATAAAGAACACTCATCTCCATCTATCAGTGGCGCGTCAGTTTGTCATGTAAATGTATCAAAAAGTTGAGCCCATCGAATTCTGACGATGAAAAAACTTAGAACTAGTTATCTTGTTACTTGTTATACGTGACACTTATTCTTACCTCTTTAGGTCAAAATGTACAGACGATATGGTTTTATAACAAATAATACACATTTTTATCAATTCCTGCTTTGTGTTCAACTAATAAGCACAGTAAATGATTATTTGTTTTTCTGTTTTATATGATATCTTGACAATTATATTTAATTTTAACGTGTGATTTAATGACATTACAGCATAAAAGTGGAAAAATAGAAAACGATTCAATTCCTTGCATTTCAATTTTTCTTGTTTCAATTCATAAATAATACATTTTTTATTGTATACTAAAGTTTGTAGTCAATATATTCAAACTTGGATAGTTCCAACATTTTTTAATTTCAAATTTTAGGATTGACTGAAATTTTAAAATCTCGTCTCATCTCACTTTAGTTGAACAAAGTAAGAATACGCCTTACACACGTGTTAGGATTCGCTGAATTTGAATGTAAAATTTAAAGTCTATCGAATAATTTCATTCTAGAGATTAATAATCAAGGACAGCTATACATAAAGAAATTATTCACACCTCCCCGGCAGGCAAAAGAGAAAGTGTGTCAGCCTACTAAGCGGTAGGCTTCAATGATATTTATAACCTAAAACTCAGATGAAAGCAATCAAATTTTTTAAATTTACACGAAAAGTTTTTCTCCAAATTCCTTACTACTGATACGATTTACATTTTTATTTTATTAAGTTGGGTTTCATATCAATTTAAAATAAAATTCTGTTTACCTAGTAACAAAAAACTTTTGGGGTCGTTACGTCATAATTTATATAAATATACAAAATATCATAATTTTTTGCATATTGTTTACAAGTTTTATTCATTCCCGAATTATTTCATGTCCATAATACTCATGTGACATATTTAAAAACTAATTAAATTATCAGTTAATTTAGTTACGGTTCTGGAAATATTTCCATAACACGTCAATGGACTGAATTGATATGCAAAATTTCGGTTCGATCGCATAAATAATGAAAAATTGTTCAATTTAATTAAACATTTTTTTTTCCAAGATAATATAAACATAGAGAGATTTCCACAGGCTTATAGTAGATTTTAATAAACTAGATTTTAGATACAAGTTTGGTAGCAGTGTGCTTACTTCGTATAAAATAGGGGATTAGGACAATAATGACAAGTTTGATCTTGTATTGAGAAAATTATGGGTCTAAGAACAAAAAAATTATATATATCTGATCAACACTTATGATATACCTAATGTTATATTACTACTATATTAATTCTTCTGATTGAAGCCAAAGTCTTAGGCACAATATGGGTATTTACTGTATGAAAAAAATGAACAAACAAAATTATATTATCAGAACAATCAAAATATATTTTCATCTACTATCTAAGGTATAATTATTTAGCTCACTCAACTATAATACCCACCGTAACAAACATTATATCTCATGCTCATTAACATTAAAGTGTGTAGGTCCACGCAAGGGTGGAGTGAATTGTCATTTTACGACTAGATGCTCAAATATTAAAAAAAAAAAAAATGCTTCCTCGCTCAGAACGTATATTTTGTGAAAGAGAATCCCCTCGACACAAAATACACGCATCAACATCGTTCACCACGAGCAGATCTTTCCGCTTGGAATATTTCAACAAATCACAGGGTAGAATACAGATAACTTCGTCCAATACAAGGTAGTTCCCTAGGGGGTTTTCGTATTTGATCTGTGTATTTATTATACAAGTTATGCACATTTTCACTTTCTAAAATATTTATTATTACATATGCAATCACGAAACAGGTTGTTTGGATTACTCATAATTTACAAAATTACAAAAATAAAATTGCTGAAAATAAAATTTTTAACAAAATTGGTATCTTGCCACGTGACTAAGTTAGGTTTTATAACAGTATTCAAATAATAAAAGTTCCGTTAAACTTGGAAAGACACTACAATGCAAGAGGGAGCTGAAATCAAACTTACCACCGACTTGACATTCCTTTCCATTATTCTCTTTATTCTATGAGTAAAAATGTAACATGTTTTCATCTCATATGATTTTACCCTAAGACATAAAAAAATATCCATTAACCCTCAGCCAAACCTCATTGAACCATAATCGATAACAACGTTACTTATATAGAAATAAAGCGTAATAAAAAACTTTAAAGTCTAAAGGTCATTTCGTTTTTGAGTTATCGTGCTTGTAAACAGACAGAAACTTTTCTAGCCAACAAGTTAAAACGCTTCGCTAACGCTCAGTCAATTACAAATAAACTTTAGACATAGCAAGATTTTAATATTTTTTCAGGTTCACGAAATAATAAATCAATTATTTTCTTTATAAATGTCATGCGACTACTCTGTTTGAACGTCGACGGTAAGATATTGTATTCATTTAGTGCAAACTAGGAAAGCGCTTTATTTCCCAACTCAAGACTCACTCGTGGCAGCTGAGGTAACCTATTTTGTTATGTACTGCGCTTATTCGCATTACATCTATGAAATATTTTACGCTCTGAATAATGTGGTCTTTGTATCAAAGGTACATTATGTGCAGTTGAAACCGCTTTAATAAGGCAACAACACCCCTTAATGAACATATTTAGAGCAATTGTGTGATAATATTAGCTTATTGGGTCATATGTTTTCAGGCTCTAAAGGAATTTTAGAGCACGTTTATGGAGTCTTCTAACAGTTATTGTATTTTCAACATACAAGCTCTTACCAAAATGTATTGATTATTGAACTAGATGGGGTTTTTTGCTACTTCAGAGACCAGTGGGGCGTAGCCCGGAAGGGATTATACAAATATAATATACATATATGTTAATCAAGGACCCTAACAATGTCCATGAAAGGGAGAGAGAGAGATATAGAGAGAGAGAGAGAGAATAGATCATTTTATATTTTTATATAATTTTAGAGATGTTCAAGTGTTGTTACTTCATCCTGTAACGCTATTCCTTTCATAACGGCCATAGGCTTGAACTGTTTGATAAATTACTTAATTTATTGTTTCATTGTACTCCCAATCTTGGCAGTAGTTTCAGTGGTGATTTTTTAAATCCCAATATTTTTTTGGTTAATCTATACCAGTTTTTGCATCAAAGTTAATTATTTACTAGCTACCCATGTAAATAATGGCCGTTAAAAGAAACTTCTGAAAATATATTTTTATTTCTCTACGTCATACACTCTATATTCCGATATATGTCAATCTCTGCACTAAATTTTGTTTTCTGCTACTTAATATATATTTAAGATGAACTCCATATAGAGTGATGTCAGTATATCTAGCAAATAGCAGATTTGTTCTCTAGAATCGACGTATTCAGTCTAAAGCATTGTGAGGAACCATTTTAATTCATTATATTCACTACTTATATTACGTAACTTCCAGGTATTTATAAGGAGACAGATCAAAAGCAACGGGATACATCTGACCGTCAACTCTTAGTATAATTGCTGAGGCCTAATAACACTGGACGTTGACACATGAGATCCTGTATTGTTGTGGGAAGTCAGGGTTGAGTCTAATTACACATCTCTCTCAGTGTGGTATAATTTATCTCCTTCAACTATTATTTCCTGGTTAAACAGAAACCAAATAGTGTTCAAGCCTCACTCATAAAATGTTGGACCTTATTTTGATTAAATTGCGTATATACATTTTAGCATTTTTCGTAGTTCTTGAGGAATCCAGAAATAAATGTTATTCAATGTAAATTGAAATACTGTTCGATAAGTCACAATGCATCATGCTATTTTCCAATTGCTGCTGAAGGGATCTAACAGATTCAATATCAGAAATCGTTAACCTTTATACCAAGACCCTCACATCATCAAAGATCTGTAAAATAAATCATTACACATTACATACAGAGTTAACCAGACTACCTTGGTCAGTCAATTCTTAGAAGGAGATATAAATGAATATATGTTCAATTATTTCCTAAAATCCGTCTTTCCTTATCTACTGATGGGTCTTCTGAATGAATTTAGACAAAGAATTGACTGCAGCTAGATGGCGCTCTTCAAAAGTATGCTATCATTATGATCATGATACACTTAATTAGCAGTTTCCTGATAAATGGATGGGACGGGGTGCAACAGTAGGTTACCCGCCCGGTCTCCGGATTTGACCTGTTTGCACTACAACTTTGGGAGAGGGGGTTGAGGTGTATGGTTTTATACTACAAGAACAACTACTAGATAGGATAGGATGGAAAAGTAGGAAATGCAGTAGCTTCCATTTTGACTGAAGTAATTTAGCGTTCGGTTTACAGCTTTAGAGAGCGGGTGGAGCTTTGCTTTGGCAATGATGGGAAACAGTTTGAACACTTGTAAGATGTTGGTGGGCTTGTTGAAGAACTTTTCAAAGTATTAGTAGTTTTAAACTGTGCTATTACGGTTTATTGCATGAATAAAATGCTTTAAATCATTCGAAACTTTCTTTGCCTACAAAACCTAGTTAAATTTGCAAAAAGCAGTTTTTTTTAGATTCGTCTCTTAGGCTATTTTTAAAGTTATTTCCCTAACTAATTTGGGTAACATTTTTTGTCCCATAAGGTATTCAATAAAGGAACAATAAAAACGCCGTCAAAGCTTTTTATTAGATTTGTAACATTCTGTTTATTTATAGAACGATGCATTGAACATGTTTTTGTAATAATCTGTCACGATATCTTGAAAATGAAGTACCAAACGCTCTACATTTACATCTAAACATTTGTGGGGGGTTCAAAATGATGTTATAGAATTCTTTGGCCACAAAATACGTGGAGTACAGTTTAAACGGAGTTTCTACCTTTACTTTTTAAACCACTACAAACTGTGGCCCAGGTGGTCTTCTTCTGGTTTATTTCATTTAAACCTGTTCAGGTAATTAGCTCTTTCCTTTTATTGTAGAATAAAAGGAATTAGACATGTATACTTAATTTAAATTAATATCTACATAGAGACATATCGGATCCTGTATCATTTTAAGGATTCATTTTAAAATTTAAACAATATATATTTTGTGACGAAATAAAATCGTAAATATATATTTTATTCATTACTGTGTTATAGAATCTTTCTTTGTAAATATAACTTATTATTTGATTATTTATTAATTCCAAAATAATTTTTGTTATACCTAAACTAAACATTAACCAATACGTTTTTGTTCTGATAGCCAAAAATTACAAATCAAATTATGTTTATTCATGAGTCAAGCACCATTTAAATTAATTAATGTACAGAAATGATCTTACTTTATCATGTTATCACATGTATCACGTAAACGGGATCTTACCAACATAAAAAAAATCAATTGAGTTGTCAAATATGCGAAATTTGAATGTATTTTCAAAGAGATATAAAATAACTATTTTATAACTGTTTTTAATATGTAAGAATCCTTTTTCTATTTAACATATGCTTCAAAAACACTCATTAAGGTGCAGGTTGTATTAGTGTCATATTGCCACCTAAAATCAAGTTAGGTATAGGTAGTTATGCATAGTAATAATAAAGCAATCTTTTGAACTTATCCAATATTTGGTTATTACCAAAACTAAGGTTGTAAAAGTACAGTTGTAAAGTTACAGTTGTCTTTTCGGAGGAAGTCAAAGTCGTTTCATTACAGCTAAGTTTTAAAAGTAACGTTTAAGAAAATATTCTAATAACGGAAAACCTAATATAAAAACTTTTGCAGCAGTTAGTTCTTAGGTGTGTTGATACTAACAATGATTTGGTATATTTACGTAATATTAACTTAAATATGCAGATTCTGAAACTTCAACAATATTTTAGCGGCATGATTCTGCATTAACCTTAACTGAAAGTTAGATTCAAAATGAAATTATTATTAAGGTAAAGTGAATGGCAATGGGGAACGTGGAAATTTTTAATCATTTATGTAGATAATATTGTTTGTGTTGGCCTATTATTTTTTAAATGTTTAATTCTATATTTGAGAGGTATTTCATTCGAATACCCAGGTTTAAAGGTTTTCTAGTCATATTACCTGTAATAATTCATTATTCTACTCGATTAAAAGTTATTGTTTGAATAGTAAAATATTCAACATAAACATTTTATAGTTACTCATAAGGTTGCTAGCATATGTGGTTATTCAATGTGAATTTTAATTTTGCTGAAGGTCACTTTCCTCCGAGTGAAATGTCTGAAAACAGAAAGCTATCATAGATTACACTTCTAGAATCTCAAATCAAATAACAAAAAAACTTAGGCGACGAAGTCAAACGAGTTCTTTGCATCGTTTCGGCATCAGATACACCTATACTACGATATATTGTATTTTATGTGAAGAGTTATTCTTGTTGCCACACCAGGTGGACAATTGAGTGCACTACGATGTTTTAGTATGGATCCCAAAAACGCTAGAATAATCTAATTTTCTGCATATAACGTAGCTATGGTGGGAGGGATTGATTCAATTTTAATGTCGAGTTTTCTCCGGTTTACCTTCCTATTAATGCAGAGTCTCAAATCTGACACTGTCGCAGACTTGACTCCTAGAATTTGGAGTCTTGTTCGTTTTGTGAGATTCAACAAAAGGTTGTTTACGCAATAAATAACTTTTATACATTTTTAGTAATTTTTCTAAGTACTGGATCCATTACTTTGTGCCACTATACCTTATAGACCCAGAATACACCTTCTTTGGAAAGTGAGAACACGAGACATTTAGTTAGAAACAACATGACAATTACTACGTAAAAAGGTACCAAGTTTAAATATTTTTTAATTGGGACTAATTCCATCTTGTTCAACGGTGAATACCCATAAATCAAGAAATAACTTGTTCTAACAAGCTCAGTCACATCAGATTGATAATTTATTTCTAATCATCGCTTTTCACTGGCCAGTTGTCTCGTACTAGTTATTTGTTCCATGTAATTACAAATCACTCGCTTTGTGTCAGATTCACCGCTTTTTGTATTTAGTTTATATATAAAAAAAGCTTTGAACGTGTGTTAAACATAAAAATATACGGTATGAACAACCAAGAAGATAGGAAACTTTATAATGTTCTGCACAAATAACGTCAATTTTAATGTGAAGGAAACAAGATTTTGCAGAAATTCTCCATCTTTTAGTGATATAAAAAATCAGTAAAACTACGTTTCGAGATCTGAAATCTGGTATGTTCCTCAGGTAAATAAGTAATGTAACACATAATTACAAATTAAGTTAAAACTAATAAATCTTACCAGAGTGTTGTGACATGCATGGGTTAGTATTCACAACGACCGTTTCTCCTTAACAATCCTTTCATCGTAAATATCTTAATTCTAGCAAAGGAGTTAAAGGGATTTAATTTGTTAAATATCTTAATCACATAAAGATATCAAAAGTAAATTTTTTCAACAGTGCCCAAAAGCTTGGAGTCTAATTACAATGCTATGATTTGGTCCTCGAAACGTTGTGTTATACCTGTTTCGAGGTATATTATTAAGTAGTTATATTAAAACTACTTAAAATGTCATACAATCTTTGCATGTTATATATAACCGTTTAATTTCAAAGAGGTATATGAGCAGTAAAAAGGTCGGACCGGTCCGTGCCGTCCAAAGTCAACTCCACGCTTAAACGTTTAATCTCGGGCCAGCGAAATGATTTACCTTCACACTAATTAAATCTGTATCTCCGGAAATACCACAAACACGATGGTAAACTAGCTCCTCTGTTTAAAAACGTATAAAAATAAGCGTTGCTATAGTTTTTTTATTACTTAATTATGTAAACATAATAAATAGTGTTTATAAAAATATTTATGACTTTTAACAAACAAAAAACATTATTCTACCACTTAAATTAATAAAATTTCCTTATGGTTTTCAGAACCCTACAGGTTCTTTTTTGGATTTGTCTCCCATGACTCGAATTCCTTATTAATTGAAGGTAGTAGTTAGATATCCAATGTTAGTCATTACGAGGAGAACTAACAATCACGTGCTAAGTGGTGAGGCGTTACTACAAGAGAACGCTACTGACTGGAGCACAACTTGGCTTTTAAGGTTATGTTCCCCAGCATCATTCTGACACACAACCCAAAACACCACGTGACCCTGATAACAGCTAGACCCTTTCCTGTGAAGCACATCGTGTATAAAGAATATTTATTTAAACTTATTCTTAAACGTTAACTGTGTAAGAATAATTTCCATGTAGATTAAATCTTTTTAAATTACTATTTTAAGGGTATTGTAAGTAATAGTATAAGATTAAGAAAATCTCTTTTTACCTTTTTAGAAACTTTTAATCCAAATAAAATAATTATAAACCAATAAATACCATAAACAACAACTTTTCAGTCAGTGCCCCAACAACATCTCAAGTTTAACCAATCTGATTCACTTGACCTACACATTAACAAATGTGAGATTTTATATTAATCCCATTGGTACTAAGGTTTGGATTTGGCTATGATAATTTACCCAAGTCCAGTTTGAACGATCAAGTCTATATGTATTTCGGACAAGATTAGATCAAATAGAAATTTAAAATTTCTTTCTCAATTAAAGTAAGGTACTTATTAATTATAAATATCTATCCATGATACATTAAAACTATTTCAGTCACCTACAAATACTAATTGTTATATTTATTAAATAAGGTGTTTTATATCTCTAAAAATATTTATTCTCAGTAACATTTATAATCGCGATGCACGTAAAGTCGTGTGGCAACGTGAGTTTAGTTCCGGTCGAAATCAGTAATTTATGAAGGCAATTATATTGAAAATTTGCTGAGGGCAAATTAATGGCTTTGGGACCGGACAATAATTGATCTCTGGCCATTACTGGGTCATAGTTCACGTAATGGGCCCATGGTTACATGGCCTTTGATGTGCAAGGCTGTGAATTTCTCATGTAATGTCAGTTTCCACTGCTTATCCTTGATATCCTTGGTGAAGTTAAAATATATAATTTTCTGTTACTAATATGTTATAAATAATAATTAATCGCAAGTTGTGTTGCTTACCGCTAATATCATGTCAACGTAGGCCTATTTTTCTTTCTAGAAATTCTTGAAGTCTTGAATAACTTTAAATTAAAAGAATAATTAAAAGGTTACCTGGAATATTTTATAATTCTTAATAAATTGTAGCATTTTGGATTCATAATTCAAATTTTACAGACACTAAAAAGCTGTTGACACTTTCAGCCAAATTGGTTGAATAGTTTAATTAAATGTAAATGTTATACAGTATTAAGTGTAAATTTCTTGATATGTAGTGTAATGCAGATATAAAACTCAAAGTAAATATATAGCTTTTAACCCTTTAACAGATGATATTTTGTTTTTGAATAAAACAAATATTTTCACGTACAAAAAACCTTACATGTCAATGGAAAAATGTAAAAAAATTGTTTATGTAAAAAATTGCGATTACATTTTTTTTGTTTTTATTAGATTTTTGATGTGTGTTGCTCCTGAGCAACACCCTGCGTAAATGCTAATTTTGCTTTTTTACGTATGTTGCTTATAGGCTACACCATGCGTAAACGGCTCACAATATCTAATATATTAATTGCTGGGAGATAAGTAAAAGGCAACTGTTTGATTTTAAAATGCAGATTTATTATATACTTTTCATATATAAAACATTAACAAAGAGAAAGGGAATAAAACAAATAATGTTGCCAATATTCTAGTTATGAAAAGTTTTAAAATATTTTTTTTGCGTGAAAACAAAGATTGATGATACACTTAATACATGTCACAAAAGTGAATCCTTTGCATCCCTCTGCCTTACATCTATTTTTCTTCTCATCCCAAATAGGCCAGTGGTTAGTCTTGTCTCTCACCACATCCTTTGGAGGTCGGGAAATAGCAGTAAGCGTTCTTTTATTCAAACAAGATGGTGAATCATTGGAAGGTCTTCCCCGCTTAGGGGTGTTCACAGCTCCTATTTTACAGAGTGTCACGCTCAAATCAGTTCTGAACTCTTTTTGAGTCATTCCCTTAGTTTTGGAAAGAGTAGAATGCAATATCCACGCATTCACTACAGCCATATACACCATATGGTAGAACATTCGGAAATACCACTTTCTACTCCTAAGTCGAATAAGGTGTCGTCCGATGTGGGAGACCATGAGGTCCACTCCTCCCATGTGTTTGCTGTATATCTTGACAATTTGTGGGCATGGAACATCAATGTACTTTTTGGATTTTCGATCATATCGCTGGATACTTTCCATTGGGATTACACCACACAGAGTTGATCCTAACATCACTGAATCATTGTCCCTCCATGAAGCCTTGGCCAATTTGGTGCCGTTGATATTGTTAGTGAACTCCACTAAAGTTTCTCTTGACTCTTTCCTGGCTTCTTTTTTTATCTGTAAATGGAATATTGGTGATCCTATCCCTCCTAAAAGTTTCCAAAGCAAAAATACATTGAGTTCTCAGGTAATAAAACAGGAAAAGGCTTGAATAAACTTATCACAATATATTGTGTAATTCACATTTCTGGGAACCTTTCTGCAGAGCCTCACCACTGTATTTCCCGTCTCTCCCAAATCTGGCTCACTGGTAAGTCTAGACTGAGTTTGGCCTGAGTAAATCTCAAATTGGTAGGAGAAACCTTAGTCATCACAAAGAACATACAGCTTATGTCCCCCTTATGTGGTTTTCGAGGGTTATACTGCCTCATGTAGTGGTGGGTTTTTGTGGCACATATCTGCTCATCCACAGACAAAGAAGGTCTCATTGGGACTGAAGAAAACTTTTCATTTAGATGTACAATTATGGGTCTCACTTTGAATAGTGGGTTTCGATCGAGGTCATCAAGGGGCCTCAAGTTTGTATTGTTATTGAAAATTCAAAATGGACCTCATCGACTCGAAAGCATTTACACTCATGCTATTTTTGACAATATCATTCCCGATAAGTAAACTCCACAAAATGTCCCTTACGCTAGTATAGTTCACAACTGAGGACATTATAATTATGCCTACAAATCTTTCTAATTCTGTGGTGGTTAAACTTTCAGCTTTTTGTGGATCTTTCTGCGAAGAATAAAGTGAACTTTCAAAACAATTTTTTTCAAGAATACGTTCATCAAAGAAATATTATAAAATATTGGTAAGAGGTCTCTAAGTCTAAGACTCTCTCTGGCATGACTAAGTTTTCAATATTCAACACTTTTTCATCACTGTGTAGTTGTAAATTCTCATTTTTTCATACATGTTTTAATTTTTGCTCAGTTGGTTTCTTTAGCATTTTTTTCTGTGGTAATTTTTTTGATTGTGTGTTTTTGTAATTATTTTTTTCATGAACCTTTGACTTATTTGAAGTGGAAATCTCCACAGTTGAGCCTGTCTGCAATATTTAAATTGAGGCTTCTTCTTCCTGGGGCAATATTACGCTAGTCTCACCTATTAATGTTTCTTGCTGAAGTTCATTACAGTCCTTGAGAATCTCATCCAATCGAGCGAAAATCTGGTCATGTGTAATATTTTCTTCATCAATTACCTCATCACACTCATCATCACTGCCGTAGGGAATGTCGAAAGGTGAACAATTTCATCATTTCTCAGTGAGGTCGATGGTTGTGCTAGAACTGGATCCTCTTTCATTGTTCCTAAAAATAATCCCGCGAATATTAGGTTGTTTATATTAATTTATACGATATGATTATCCTTACAAAGAGATATTACCTTTTATCTTTATCGTTTTGTGTATATTAGAGTGTATCCTAATTTTAGCTTGCATATTAGCCTATTACAGTTTGTGTAAAATGTGACATAACATTTAAAAGCATAATGTTGCTTACAAGCAACATGAATAAAACTATCTATATTAGATTTATGACAAGAAATTAGCTCTTACCTGATTGTTTTTGTTGAACATATATATATATATATATATATATATATATATATATATATACATACATATATATATATATATATATATATATATATATATATATATATATATATATATATTTTGTGAAGCATAATATAATTTTATTACAAGTAAACACTTTATTTTAAACTTTCAACAATTAAACAAAGTAGGCCCATAAATCACATTGCTGAGAAACCAGTGCCTGGATCAGATCAGCTGGAATAAACCAAACAAATGACAAAAAAGGGGCCAAACGTGAGTTGAGTGCCAAACAACATAATGTAGCTCTTGAGTATCAACTAGAAGTTTGCAGTATGCCCACCAGAAAGCTCTAGAATTCTGTTTAGAGTTTATCTTGCTTGTGGGCTAGACCATGCATTAAAGGGTTAATCTAGATTGCACCTGAGACGAATTACAATATCTCATGCATTGTGCATATTATTTATTACACACTGTTATAAAAACAACCTTAATGAACTAAGCTAGTATTTGTTTTACAAACAGTACTTTTAACTGGTGGGATTCCTTAAAATTGTGATATTGAATTTCACCAGTGGTTTAAAGACATCAAACAAATTTACACTGCCTTGACTTAACGGCCCATTATCTCTCAGTCCACAGTCCAAAAAAGACTTTACAACAAAAACCTTCATAAAATTAATATTTTTAAAAGTTGCATGACTCTATAAGGATTTCCCTTTTATACCGGAAGTAGATAGAAAGTAAGTAGGGTTTTCCCCTACACCGTAATAGCCTTCTCAGTCCTACGTATATTTTCTTCATCGGTATATAAGGCAAATTCAACTATGGCACTGGAAATATCTTACACCAAAAATAGATTACAAGAGCCGCCAGTAGTCTTTTTTGACCGGACTAGATTCCCTACAGCTACATACAAATATAGTTTTTTATTGCGTTAATAAGGTAAACTTTACTGTATCATCGTAAGTGATTTTATACGGTGGAAAGTAGACACAGTGTACCCGAATTAGGCTTATCAGAGCCTATTGCATATATTTCTTGTTCGTTTGGACAAAAATATAAACTCTACTTAAAATATATTAGACAGGAATTAACCATATAATATTATATTAAACCAAAAGTATAAAACAGATTAGATATTTGTAAAAAAAAAACCAATTTGGAGTCACAGTAAGATTTTAAGAAGTTCATCTAGCATAAACAAATAATAAAAAAACAAAAGGGTCCATTCCTGTCTCCCTTCCATTGTAGCCATCTTGTTTCTACCGTGACTATTGCTATTTGCTACTGGCCTTTGGTCAGTCGTAGGCTGTTAATTGACGAATACAGACGTGGTGTGACCTGTTTTCTGTAGTTCAGGTTTAAATATTAGCGTCGTGTTTAGTTTTTTATTAAGTGCATGTTTTAGAGTAAGTTAGGTTGACACACAATATGGTGGCTGTGATTCCTGACTTAGGCGTGTCACAACGCTCTGGTATGATCTGTTTATTTTAGCCTAGTTTATAATTATGTGTTAAGTATTTATTTACCTGAAGAAGATTTCATATTGCAGATCTCGAAACGTAGTGTTACTGATTTCTTGTTTTACTGAACAAGAAATCAGATATGATTCTGGCAAATGTCTGGAAAATCCTCTTTCCTTCACAATCCTTCCATCGTCAAAAATAAACTGCAAACAAAGAATTATCAGTTAGTTAGTTTTTAACGCATTTTGAAATTAATTCACATTATATTACTGTATAACAAATCACGTCAACCAATCATAAATGTCTCTTTAGTAACTACTGTTTATTTCGTTACTTCGCTATTGACTCTTGCAGTAGAAACAAATATAGATGTACACTGTGGCGTACATAGATCAAAGTAGCAACTGTATAGCAGTGACAAACATGACAAATAGCAGTGTCAGCGCTTTTAGACAAACTTTTGTTTGTGACATCCTTCAATTGACATCCTTTTAAAAAGAAACATTTCCATCTGTCATTAAAACTATTGTCTTCAAACATGGCGACAAGTTTACATTAGTTATTTATATATTTGCAGGCCATACTTGTGGAGTTACAAATTCTTTAGCCTCATACTAAAATCTTTACAAATTATATAGAAAGTAAGAATAGCGTCCGATTATCACCTAGATTTTGATTTTTCTACAAACGGACGAACTATAAATTCGCTAGGGTACTTGAAGCTTACTCGCTAGTTGTAATTTACAGAGTGACGGAAGAATTTGAGAACACTTTGAATAAGTAATCCAAAAATATCGTTTCTAAATTTTAAAACTTTTAATAACTTCAATTTTCATCTTGACCGAAAGTTAACGTGGCTGACGGCTTATTTATTTCTTAGAAAACATTTACCTATCGATTTCTAGAAAAACTATGATGAGTGATATACAAATGGCTATTGTCTCGTAGACTCTCGAGAACTTTCCATTGCATAAAAATAGTACATTTTATTTTGAAATAACATATTTAATTGTTTAACTTTAGTATATTTATATAAGAACAAATATTATTGATTTGTTTTTTTTACAAGTATTCCTGAATTAGGCTATTATCACATGACGTATCAGAGAAAGATGGATGTTCAGCTAAATTGTTTTACTACAGTCACGTGCAAGGCGGGTTCGAGAAAAGTACAATAGGCGAGACTGCAATATATTTACACAGTATATGTCAAACTTTTCTAAAGTATTATGATGGAATATGTCATAATCTTTCTGAATCATCCACTGGAATACTCCCAGAGGAATATTTTATTTTTTTTATTTGTACATTAAATTTAAAACTATTTGTTTAAACATATTTATAGATACCTATATATCTATAGAAAGCATGGATTTTTTTATATTAACTTTTAAAATTCTATAAATAGTGTATTATGAATTGCCTTTTATTTATGTATAGAGAGTATGCAGTTCTTACGAAAGCTATAGACAAATTTTTAAACATCTATAGACTTGTTTATCGCTCTTAGTCGCCCAGTAACAATTTAAAATGAGGAAATTCCAGTCGACCTGTTTACTGTTTAAACTAAAGAAGTAACAACAATGTGTGACAATATAAGAAAAGGATTTTTTAATTAAATACTGTTGTAAGATTACATAGCAGTAAATATTTAGAAATTAATTAATAAATGTAAATTCATCAATATCCTGTACCTTCACACGAGTAAATAAAATAAAATTTCATAGTGTCTTCTGAACCTCACTATTGTTTGCAGATAAGCATGTTTCTTAGACAGTATTTATTACATCGTATTGATATTAGATATGCCCTTTTGGCTACTAATTAAAAACTAATATTTCGTACTCAAAATCTTATGTAAAAATGTTTAATTTACTTTTATATGTATTGCTAATAAATTAGGAAACAAAAAATATATTTCAAATTAAGTTTTCATGTTATTAAATTTATAAAAACTATTCTATTGTATTTATGACTGAGTAATTTATAAATTTTTAAACCATATTACACCAACAGGCTGGTTAAACCGTGGCATTTAAATGAATTCTAAATTTAAATACTATTAATTGTTAGCTGGATTCTATATATTTATAGCAACATTTTTTTTATAAAGAACACTTGTATAATTACAGCACCTTACTCTTTGTAGGTTAAGACATGATTCAAACCTTACTTAGCGTTTACAGCTACTGCTTTCTAATGCACACGACTATTGCTGATTGTTAACAAATTGTAAAGGACTAGCATAATTAATACAATTAATATTTATTTCTGACGAACTATTTTTACAACGCTAGTAATAGTAAGTTGTAGGAAATTATGTCACCCAATGTCAAATAATGTTTGGTGATGGCCGTCAATCTAAAATCGCCATTGGAAAGAGCTATTAGTCAATTTTTTTTAGTTAATTACCAAAGCCCCCTTTTAACCTCAAAAGTTCTACACAGCACATGAGAATAATTATGACATTGTTTGTAGTTTAGCTCGCATAATTGTTCTAAATTTCAATTTAGATCGTTCTACAATACATAATTAGTTTTATAGCTGTCACCAGTTCTATTTATATAGTGACCTTGCTTGGAATAATTACATGCAACCATTTGAAAATTTTAAAGTGTCGTGTTATTTTATACACGTAAAATGGTACTCAAACATTTATGCTACTCAAACAAGTTTACAGTAATCTACACTTATCAACTGGAATGTTTCTCAAAGAAAGAAGTTTCAAAGCCGTTTTGTAAACGACCCAACGGATTTGCAACTACAAAGTAGAGTATTAGTGGCGGACATAACAGTAAAGTTCCAAGTTCCCAAATCTCTTTCCTTTCTTATTGTCTACTGATTTTATTTTAATGTGTTCATTTCTTTTCTGGGAAACTCATAAACTACTAACACAGGATTTTCACAATATTTTAAACTGAAGTCTATTATGTATTCAGAGATAAGTTTGTATAATTTTTACCATATTATAGGTCTTAAATGAGAGACTGTTTAAATCAAGAATGTTTAGGTTTTTATGTCATTGACCCAATAAAATAGTCCGCTTGTTTTTACGGCCCAATATAATATGATATCTTCATACTTCGTAAAAGACTTAGTTTTCTGGAAACTTCTGGCGGATATACCTTCTATAACTCAGACTCTAGAAGACCCAATTATAATAGAGACCCGTGAGTCTGGATTCGGCCAGAGATCTCATCCATTAGGAGTCCTCAGGCTCCTCTCTTGGAGAAAAGCTCTCAGTCTCTAAGAACGTCCAGTTTACTAAAGCTCCGGGCCACTTGAAGAATTTTAACATTCTTGAACTAACCAAGAGCAACAAACCTAACCCAAGATTGATTTAGAAGTCAATTTATTCACCGTGAATTTATTCACTATAATCCACGTAAAAAATGACATGAAGCAGGCAATAAAATTTAACAATAACACTTAAATTACTACAATTCTTAGACGACTTAATCTTGTTATTTATTTGATTTAACGTAAATATTTAAAACTATATTCAGATATATTTCACAAGTTTAATATAATACACTCAATTTTGGTCACTCTATCAAAAATTTAAGCTTTTGTACAAAATTAAATGTTCGTTCTTAGTTATTAGGCTTACGCGACCGGTTTCATATGTAAACTTCTAGCTTTCCCGGGTCACTCCACGTCAACACATTGATCAAAGAATTAATTATATATTTGAAATATATTTGTCTCGCTGGAGAAACAATCTTCAGTGTTACAATTTGGATATTATATTTTTTTGATAATTAATAATTTTTACTTTGTAATTAAAGTTATTAGAAAAGGGTAAAATACAACTTCATATTGCACAAGCCGTTACGTACCTAATTATTTTCTTTGTAACAGTTTATTTACAAAGAATTAGGAAATCTCCATAGTTAACTTTACTTTGTTTGAAATAGAAGATGACAGTAGATTGTAATATATTTATGTTATTTATTGCAATATTGTTATATATCCATGTAATATCCCTATATTTTATTTTACTTTTATTGGGATATTTCTGTTTTATAAGCATCATAATCCTCAAATAGTGAGCTCTAACGGTAACCATTGATTCTGAAAAATATAATTAAAATTTCTGCTTTATTGGGGACGGGATCGTCGAAGAAACGAGATCTAATAATTGGGAGTGATTAACGGTTAAGATACTAGCCGCAATAATTGGATGTACCAGGTGTCTCTGTAACTGCAATTAGATTACAGTTCCCAAGTGGTAAGGGTGAATTTCTCAGGCTGGCGAACAACAATAGCCAGGATTAGGATTGTCGCAACACAGGATTACTCGAATATTCTCTACCGTCTCCAGCAACTGAACAATTATTAATTATTAGTTTTATGTAATTGCAATGTAACGTTTGTAATTGTAATTGTAATGTTTAATACATTACATATATAATTAACACTTATTTTATTCCTATAAAAATATCTTTTACACCTTTTAGTAGCAAAATTTCAAATTGTTATAGCAACTTAAATGTAATGAATGTTGCAAAATATTGCAAACAGAATTGTCCACATTATACATTGCTGATTGCTAGGTTTTCAGAGATGAGCAGTTAAGGTTCTTTGTGAATCGCGTCATAATACAAACTTGAATGTGCTACTTTATATGTGTGTCACGGAAGATCGGTAAGAGATTTAAACAGTGCGACAGGCCCAGCAGCTGGAATACAAGCTAGGATGTGTCACTCGATCTGTGTGTCACGATGTTAGTCTAGAACATATACAAAAAAGGTGAGCCCAGCGGCTGGAATACGAGCTTGAATTTTTTCACTTGATCTATGTGTCACTTTAAGTCTGGAACAGATTGAAACCGAGTTACTTAGGCCGTTTGAATGTATCACTCAATCTGTGTATCATGGTATATCTAGAACTGATCGAAAACCGGCGAGCCCAGCGGCTGGAACAGGAGTTTAGGACTTTGCATGTCGTTTAGATGTTTTCTCCTCTAGTAAAGAGTCAGTTTTAGTTCCCTGATAGTCTGCTTTATTATTAAATTGTTTCTTTACGATTTCTTACGATTTTTATAAACTTTTTATTACTTTTCTTACAACTAATATAGTTATAGCATTTATGTAGCCTGAGAGAATAGGTTATACGTATTACGAGTTTTCTATACATACTTTTCTTTATTGTAAACATATCTCTGAAGCAGCTTTTGAAGGTAAATGTATTAATTAATTTCAATTCTGCTGAGAAAATAATTTTTTAACTCAAGAAAGAAATAATATACACTTCTAGAAGAGTATATATTCTATAATAGACAGAGTACAAAATACTCTCAGATTTAACCAATTTTATTTAAATAATAGTGTTCGATAAAGTATTTAGACCATTACTGAGAATAATTTATTTACTTACTAACAAAACTCTATTTTGAATTTTATATAAAGAAAATGTACTTTCAGAAAAACTTTTGATCTAATTCTTAGACATTAAAAAACTTTACAACTGAAATAGTTGTAGTATTTGAACTGAAATAGTATTTATAAAGTGTTATACAGAATTTTTTATTGAACACATAAGAGCACTAATAAATGCTATTACATTACATTTTATTTCTTCTTTTTAAGTTGTTATAACTATGTGATTAAATAAAAACTTTCCTTTATTCCAGATACCAATTTCTGTACTAACAATCTTATTTTTAAATTTATCGATAAGTGTTATATCATATTGTAATACATAATGAAAATTATACTCAGCCTTCTCAAGTTAACGATATTTTGTTGAAATACAAATGTTAGTTTCCAATAATTTGAATGTACTTTATTCAAATTGTTTAGGAAAACTTAAATTTTGAAAAATACTGGAACTACCTAAAAACAGTAATATTACAATGCAGTTCAGCGTGATATTGCGTAGTCATTCGGGAAGTATTAGATCACGTGTACAGTCGTCCTATAAAAGGTGCATTAAGACATAACATGCCTCCAGCATCGTTAGACCTTACCTAACCTTGACCTGACTTTTCTGGGACTACTTGAACAATTTGTTATGACATTTTTTTAAATCCTCTGAAAACGTGGTAAAGAACTTGTCAACTAATATTTTGAAAAGCGATTTTTTTTTATTTTTCGATCATTATAAATAAGTTTATTATATTATTGTTTTATAACTTCGTCCATTTGTTGATAAAAGATTATAAAAACATAAACACAACTTGGAAAAGCCATGGAACACCATGATAGGACCAAGCATCCTGACAGTGACAGGGCATTCATTAAAATTAGCATTCCGACAGAAACAACAAAATCCTACAAAAATACACTACTGCTACTTGCACTTTGTTTTAACTTTAGGGTTCTAAGTATTAAATAAAGGGACTATATTTTTTTTAACGTTGGATTCAATTTTTTTCTTTTTTTTTTGTTCTAAAGTACAAAACTTTTCTAGCTTGAGGTTTTAAAGAATTAACTCGCATCAATTAAATAAAGTATTGAAAATACTGAACATTTTTTTTTTTCAAATTATCACATAACACTTTTTATAATTGATGATATAAGATATGTTTAAGATGATTTCATACTAACTTATTAAACATTTCTCAACAAACCTACGTTTATGATGTACGCAAAGTAAGCCACGTCCCATTCTTGTCGAGTTACATTATGTGTAAAATTTATAATATTACTCACTGAGTTATGTAGAGACGAAAAATATTTAATAGCTTCTTTTTAATTTGTTTTTTTTTATAAGGGCTATATTATAATCTTCTTATAAAAACTGCTTCAAATGTTATACTTTTAAAACTTCTGTTTCGTACTCCATAAAATACTTACCTTTATTGTGTTTTTAATTACGCAAAAGATTCAAATTGTATATAATAAAGAGGATATCGTGGGTAAAAAGTATTGGTATTTTGTCATTGTGGCCAATATATTTTTCAATTGCTCGAATAAATTTATAATTTCAGTGGAACAAACATGGGATGGTAATACATTTTTAAGTGTAATTAAATTCCTCATTTAATTAAAATTTGGTTTCGTAGATTCATTACTTAAATTTCCTATATTTTGATGCTACAGTTTTTTTATTTCATTAATTATCTGCTTTTATGTCTTTTTATAAGTTATGAAAAAATTAAGTGTAACAAATAATTTCCACTCAAACCAGTTTTTCTCACACAAAACTTATTATTGTAAAACCAATTAATAATCTTGAGTAATTTCAAATACTGCTTACCACGAAATCACAGCATATCAAAAATAATCTCCATGTATTAGGAGTTTATTCCTGTCAGTTTATTCAACGTTTCTCTATCACAAATTGTGGGCCATTAAAACTTTGTCGTTGTCAAATGTTCAACTTATCTGTTATGCTTACTCTTTCCTCTCTAAGTAATCGTACGGACGTTGTAATTATATAACAAGTAGTATATTTATTTATCAATTCTTAATTTGTTTTCAACTAATATATATATATATTATATATATATATATATATTATATATATATATATATATATTCGTAGCAATTAGAATTGATTTCTGTATGAGATTATTATTACAACATTTTAGTTTAAAAATTGAAATCAATTTTATTCCTTGCATTTTCAATTTTCTTCTTTCAATTCCTGAAAAATAAGTTCATATAAAAGGTATAGCCCACTAAGTTTATAGTCATTAGTACTGTCAAAATTTGACATTTCCAAATTTACAAGCTAACTGTATGAATTGAATAAACTATATTTTAAATACAAGTTTGATATAACTATGCTCACGTCATCTACAGTTTAGAATTAGAATAGTGATGAAAATTTTGTTCTTATATTCAATGATTCTAAGAACAAATAAACTAACGTAGCCTATATAAGTATATCTGATCCTCCATATCTGATAACTCATTTGATATTAAATTTCTATTATATTAATTCTTTGTAAAATATAGGGAATTACTCTATGAAGAAAAGTGTAAAACAAAATTGTATTCCTGTACAATAAAAATATATTTTCATCCACTATCAAAGGTATAATTATTTAGCTCTCGCAATCATAATAGCCACTGTAACACATGTTTATTAACATTGATTTTTGTACGTCCACACAAAAGGTGGAGTGAATTGTCATTCTGCGAATATATTCTGAAGCATATTAAAAGATTTTCCTCGCTCAGAACGTTGCTTTTGTGAAAGAGAATCCCGTCGACACAAAATACACGCATTTATATCGTTCACCAACACGAGCACAACTCTTCCGCTTGGAATATTTCAACAAATCAAAGGGAAGAATACAGAGAACTTCATCCAAAGGTATTTCACAAGGTATAAACAAAGTAAAGGTATAAACAAGGTATTTCTCAAGAGGTGTGCCATATTTGATATTTGTATTGTTTATACAATTTTGTATATATTTGGACTTACACTGTCTTGAACCTTGAAGTAACTTGATTAGATTAGACGTGTTGTACAAAATTACATACTGAAGATTTAAAAAATTCTATTCATTTTAAAATTATAACATTTTAATAACTAACTAATGTTTATGAAATGAAATTATGTGTGTTTTGTAAAAGAAAGTTAGCCAGAGTATGCTACACCACCGCTATTCACATAACAGGTTTCACTAATGCTGCATGGAAAATTTGAAAACATTTTTCACTCTCGAGATATCCTGCGGTAAGATCAGACAGACATGCAGAAAAGAAATGAAAAATCTTCTTGAAAGAAAAAAATTAAATTTTATCAGTTTACTAAGTAGCTCAATGACGGTTATCGGAATTGCATGGTTAAACATACACCATTAAAGAACCCATTCTTATTTGTAATTAAGTTTCATGTCAAGTACTTCCGCAGATGATTTTTATTGAAGTATCTTTACACATTATATGTAAATAACATTTTTTGCTCATTAAAGGTAGGTTCATAGTATTATAAAAGTTTCTGAAGTATAGAGGGTACTAAAAAGCAACAGTGCGTTAAAAAAAGACCTTTTCACCAATTTACCTCTGTAATATTATTTCCTATATATATTAATATGTCATATATTAAAATCGGTAATGTGTGTACTGTTTGTTTACGAATTAATTTATTATGTTGTTTTCTTTTTGGCATCATGACTGTCTATATAAATACGATACAAATATTTGCTATCGTTTATATAAACACTATAGACATGCACCATTATAGAACTAAGTATCCCTCATATATAAATTAAGATCAATGCAAAAATTTAAAATCTGTAGGTCAGGTCACATTCAAGATATTGCGCGGACAGATATACAGACATAAATGAACTTTTCCAGTCCCCTGTGTGATACAATTTGCTAAAGCTCGGATTAAGATTATATTGAAATAATATATAAAAAAGTTAGGTAAATATTAGTGACTCTCTAATTTAAGAATGGGAGAACAACAACAATACCGCAATAACAAGTAAGACTGCAGTTGAACGTGACTTCTAATTCAGAACTGACTATCGACTCTATTGATGTCTGACACCTGACAAAACAAATGTTACAAATTCTCCAGTCATGTTTGTGTATTAGTATTAGAAATAATATCTTCTCTATTTCAAATCGTTCTTCAAAAGTATTTTTAAAAGCAAATAAGGCCAATGTACTAAATAACGCCACACTACGTATCGATTCAATTGCTTAACAATATCAAATATAATTATAGTTCATTTCTTTCTCGAGATCACCTAAGGGCAGATAGAAAGATTTACGTCAGACTTCTAAATGATGGGCTTCAATGATGCTCAGCCAAATTCCTTGGTTGGACATACACCATCACAGAACTTATTTCTTACTGTGTAAAAATCCAGTTAAATGCATAATTTAAAGTCTAAAGTTCGAATTTTTCTTGCAATATTTTTCCAAAAGATTCATTTACATCTTTTGGATTAAGTTATGTTTCATAGTAGTATTTAAAGTTAAAATTTTATGAAAGTTTGGGAGAATATTTTGAGTGCAATACAACCCAAACATATTTTTAAATAAAGATTTTTTCAACCAACTTTTAAAACAGATTTTCACTCAAATATTTTTTTTATTTGTAGAATATAAGTTAAAATTTCACATATTTTTATATTACATTATTTTAGCCTACTATGTTTGTTTACAAACTCGTTTATTCTTGCCACCTTGGTTACCCATGCATAATGCCTATTCAAAAATATCCGCTAACACTCAACCGTATTTCACTTGCTCCAACATGAAATTTTGATGTTCCTCTTTTAATTCTACAGAGAAGTGGGTTTTCCAGTTATTGTGCGTACAAACAGGAGCTAGAAATTACAATTTTCCAGCTCCAGACGTGATAATTTTTGCTAACGTTCAGTCAATTACATGCAAACTTACAAGACATAGCAACATTTTCACATGTATTTAACTATATGGAATAAAGAATCATTTGTTTTCCTTTTAAGTATCGTGTGACTACTTTTTTTCAGGATGAACAGAAAGATATTGTATTCATATGCTGTAAAATAGGAAACCGCTTCTGTTCCCAATTCAAGTCTCACTCGTGACAGCTTGATCAAGCTAATTTGTCGTGCACTGTGCTCATTCTCGTTATATTTATAAATTAGTTTACGCCTTAAATAATATAATCTTTATGTGCTGAGTAGAATACATACAATTGAAACAGATTAAAAAAGGTAGCAATAGATAGAGTTAGATCAATTGTGTCATATTCACTAATGTCGTCAATTGTTTTGAGGTTATAAAGAAATTTTTTGAGCGCTCTTCTAAGACTATTTGTATTTTCAAGATTCAAACTCATACTAAAAATTTTGCAGAGCGTGATAATTAAAAGTAAAATACATATCGGACAGTTTCCATTTTAGCAAATTTAGTGAGACAGGTTTCACACTGTGTATAGATGTCAACCTGGTAATAAAATATCCACATTCGTGTCCCACTTGATATAGAACTTAAGTGTAAAATCAAAGTTATCTCCTAATACTTTCAAAGACACAAGACACAAGAGGTTCACTTTTAAGTTACGCTAAATAATCTTTGTGGTATCAAATAATAATAGAAATTAGTCACATTTTTTTAATTTAAATAACTAAAACCTAAACATTTTATTCTTGTATAAAAATATTTTAAAGACATAATATTGTAGTGTGGACATGTAAAATATAAACAGCTTTGTAGTTTACTGTTACATTGTAAAAACCTCGCAGAAGAGTGTTACACGGAGCTATGAAACAATTTCGTGTTGAAAACTGTGACTACATGGCCTTGTTAGTTTACTGTGGTCTTATTTTTTTACCTTACTTTATTTTCCCTTGCTTCCCCGATCAATAAAATATATAATATACATACACAGGACTGAGAAGCCCACTTCGGTCAAAAGCGTTTAACTTTTAAATCTGTAATTACATCCAGTCTAAAATATTTCTGGTGGAACAATTAATTTTACTTTGTTGGCCTAAAGATTAAGATAATATATGAATAAGCAGGTCTTAGAAGACATCTGTCAAAACACAACTAAGATGGGTTTTATGACAATCTTTAAATTTATTGTAAAAGTTAGATGGTAACTTTTTCTTCGTTATCTGCATTACAATACCAAGTACTGCAAACTTAATATTTGATAAACGAGCAGATAAAATAAACTTTGTAAATCTTTTTATTTTACTTTCTGGATATTTTCTTAACTTGTACCCAACATTAGTTGCTGAAAAGGTTGAAATAAAAACTGTTATTACTTTAAACTTACTCTAAGTATAAAGTCCATAAATGTAAACGGATTATGAATTAATATAGTTGAGCGGTCAAAAAACAGCGTATACAAAACAAACTTGACTTAAAAATGTTCTTACTATTAGTATCATTTGTTTGCTGTTGTGCAACTTAAGAAACCAAGATGTGATTTAGAAACCAGTATACAGAGTCGGGAGTGGTTTTTGTAATAGAAGTAGGCTTATATATTATCCAGGGATCTTAAAAATGTCCTTGTTACATTCTTCTAAGAGAGAATTTGATTTTTGTATAACAGTAAAACGTAATAACATTATCAGGTATCATTTCTGAATACACAAATGCGTATAAATACATACAAACTAAACTAAAGACAAATATTTTTCATTGATTTATTGAACTTCGGCGTAGCTGAAAGATCGTCCAATCCGTGTATAATTATATTTTGGGCTCTCTACAATGTTGTACGTGCGATTTTGAAAACGCAAAGCCTAGAACGGTCTAATACATATTTAACTTTATTGTCTCCAATCAAGACATTAGTTTCCATGGTAATTCAATAAAATAAATCCTAATAAATTCAATCTATAGCAATTTCCTGCTCCCCATGCACTGTGGATTAGCATAAATGCAAAAGTATTTCCTAGCATACCCCATGCAAGTGATGGTAGTTTGTAAAACGTATTGAGAATCTTTAAAATCTCTTTGGTTCTATTTCTATACATATTTCAGATAAGCCTAATCTCCGCGCTGTACTTTATCTTCTACTACTTGAGATATTTTTCAGAGGAATTCTGTATAAAGTCCTCTCAGGATACCAATCCAAAAGCAAATTTATCCCTACCATCACATTTTTAGTTAAAAAAATTGGGACGAACAATTCAAATTCATTATCTTCACTATTTTGTTTCACGTAACTTCCTGGTATTTCAGGATGCAGAACTGAAAGCAACAGAATGCATCCGACCGTCAACTCTTGATATAATTGCTGAGGCCTAATAACACTGGACGTTGACACATGAGATCCTGTATTATGTGTGGGAAGCCAGGGTTGAGTCTAATTATTACACATCTCTCTCAGTGTGATACAATCTGTCTCCTACAACTACTCCTGGTTGCAATATAAAACCAATATTACTAAAGCCTCACTTATACAATGTTACACTTTCTCTTATTTTTATTAATTTATTTATTGAACTTCGAACTGAAAACATACACAGCTCAACAACTGGTGCCTTGCTAGTTGCTGCTAATACTGTCTAAAATGATCATTGTAAAAAAATCCTTAACCTGAGTCACTGTATATCAAGACTTCTAACTGTAGCATCAAACACCGTTAAAATAAATCATCGCAATGGCATTTATTTAACTCATATAAATAAAGTGCCATAAATATGGTGATAAAGGACTATGTGTTTTTATAAGATAGCAAATTCAATTTGTATCATTAAAAGATATTGTTTGTTACGTAATAAAATTGTAAATATTTTTATAAATTGCATTGCTACAAATTTTTAATTGAATAAATATTTCATGAGAGTTTTCCAAAGTAAGTTTTGTATTAAACTAACTAAAATTAGACATTGTCCAATATATTATTCATACGATAAAAAGAATCTAAGCCACAAATTATATTTATTCATGAGCCAAATGCCCCTTTTTGTGACTCACTTTACGCGTGAAAAATGTTCCTACGTAATTGGTTTAATAATATAAAGTAAACGGATTTTACTCTCTAAAGTCATTATCGTTGTTATTATTATTCTTGTTGTTGTTGGTATTTTCTATAATGATGTAAATCATTCTTTTTAATTTGTTAATTGATTCAAAAACATACATTTAAGTGCCGGTCGTCTTAGTGTCACATTTTCATCTAAGTTATGCGTAGTAATTATAAAATAATCTTATTCAGTATTTGATTATGACCAAAACTAATATTATAAATATACCTACAGTTACAGATGTCTATTTATGTACCTACATTTAAAGTTACAGTTGTCTTTTGGGAGAAATTTAATGTCGTTCCATTGAAGCCGAGAGTTAAAAGTAACTTTTAACAAATTTTCTAATACAGGCAAACCTAACATAAAAGCTTATTCAGCAGTTAGCATTTAGATGTGTTGATATTAATATGTATTGAGGGTATCTATTTAATATTAACTTAACAATTCATATTCTGCTTTTTGATTCAGTGATGTTTTCCAAACACATTCTATTTTTTAGTACCTATCAAAACCGATCCTTTAACAGTATTTTCGTAGTATGATTATTCTTCAACCTTACCTGAAATGTTGGATAAAAATTATGTAATAAGGTATATTTAATGGCAATGTTCAACGTTATAAATGTTTAAATTCTTAGCAATGTGGTAGTACTGGTTGTGTAAAATAATTAATTGTAAATTTTACAGGTATTTTATTTGATTTTCTGGAATAAATATATTCTAGTTACACTAACTATAGTAATTCAGTGTTCTACTCAATTAAGTGTTATTTTTTCATAGTAAAATATTCAATATAAACATTTTATAGCTACACATAACGTAGCTATGGCGTGAATGGGATAATTCAATGTGAACATTGCATAATTGAGTACACTACAACGCGATTACACGTTTTGTAATCGAAGCAAACCGAGCTTTAACACGTAAAGTAGCTATGGTGAAAATGGTTGATTCCATGTGAACAATGCACAATTGAGTGCACTACAACGCGATTGACAGGACTTGTAATCGAAGCAACCGAGCTTTTACACGTAAAGTAGCTATGGTGAAAATGGTTGATTCCATGTGAACATTGCACAATTGAGTACACTACAACGCGATTGACAGGACTTGTAATCGAAGCAACCGAGCTTTTACACGTAAAGTAGCTATGGTGAAAATGGTTGATTCCATGTGAACATTGCACAATTGAGTACACTACAACGCGATTGACACGATTTTTAATCGAAGCAACCGAGTTTTTTACACGTAAAGTAGCTTTGGTGGAAATGTTGATTACATGTGAACATTGCACAATTAAGTGCACTACAACGCAATTGACACGATTTTAATCGAAGCAACCGAGCTTTTACACGTAAAGTAGCTATGGTGAAAATGGTTGCTTCCATGTGAACAATGCACAATTGAGTGCACTACAACGCGATTGACAGGACTTGTAATCGAAGCAACCGAGCTTTTACACGTAAAGTAGCTATGGTGAAAATGGTTGATTCCATGTGAACATTGCACAATTGAGTACACTACAACGCGATTGACACGATTTTTAATCGAAGCAACGCGTTTTTTACACGTAAAGTAGCTTTGGTGGAAATGTTGATCACATGTGAACATTGCATAATTAAGTGCACTACAACGCAATTGACACGATTTTAATCGAAGCAACCGAGCTTTTACACGTAAAGTAGCTATGGTGGAAATGGTTGATTCCATGTGAACATTGCACAATTGAGTGCACTACAACGCGATTGACACGACTTGTAATCGAAGCAACCGAGCTTTTACACTTAAGGTAGCTTTGGTGGTAATGGTTGATTCCATGTGAACATTGCACAATTGAGTGCACTAAAACGCGATTGACACGATTTGTAATCGTAGCAAACCGAGCTTTAACACGTAAAGTAGCTATGGTGAAAATGGTTGATTCCATGTGAACAATGCACAATTGAGTGCACTACAACGCGATTGACACGACTTGTAATCGAAGCAACCGAGCTTTTACTCGTAAAGTAGCTATGGTGAAAATGGTTGATTCCATGTGAACATTGCACAATTGAGTACACTACAACGCGATTGACACGATTTTTAATCGAAGCAACCGAGTTTTTACACGTAAAGTAGCTTTGGTGGAAATGGTTGATCCCATGTGAACATTGCACAATTGATTGCACTACAACGCGATTGACACGATTTGTAATCGAAGCAATCGAGCTTTTACACGTAAAGTAGCTATGGTGGAAATGGTTGATTCCATGTGAAAGTTGTGTTAAGTTCCAATTTACCTTACTCTTAGTGCTACATGGTGTTATATTCATGTGAATAAATTCAAAAAAGAAAAGGTCAGCGATAAAGACGCATTATAGTTAAACAAATATTGAACAAAAAATAACAATTTATCTTAGAATAGTAAGAAATAATGCATTTAGTTGGAAAGAAACATGACCATAAATACCTGACTAATTACCATATTTACATATTTTTTATAAATCGAAGTTGTTTATAGTAGAATTTCAATACCTTTGAATCAAATAATAACGGGTTGAAACAAGCTCAGTCACACAGAGCGATAATTTCTTCCCAACCATCGATTTTCACTGGCCAGTTCCTCGTATTAGTTATTTGCTTCTTGTAATTACAAACCATTCGCTTTGAGATAGAATCACCGTTATTTTTTATACTTATAACCGCATCACATAACTTCATTAAATATGAAATTAAAATGAACAACTTCTACTCATTTCAGCCCGGATTTTCCGCTACTAAAGTAAACTAAACGTTCTCTCGTAACTTTAAATGCTAAGACAACGTGAGCTCATTTAAAGTTTTCTTCACAAATTAGTATTTTTGTTTTATACTCAGTTTCTATAACTAATCTACTGTAATAAAATACTAATCAATATTTAGTTTTATTATATTAATTCTACTGTGTCGGTTGTATAAAACAGCGTTTATATTATTGTACCAATTCGAATAAATAACCAAATGGTTATGAATAAAACAATGAAGCATTAATTTGAGCAGAATATTGGAGCATATAATAATGTTAGCCTTAAATGGGAAAAAATGAACGAATTGTTGACGATGTTTTCAAACAGATTATTTTATTTTCAGAAAGCCTAATTT
Source organism: Homalodisca vitripennis (assembly GCF_021130785.1). Taxonomy (NCBI): domain Eukaryota; kingdom Metazoa; phylum Arthropoda; class Insecta; order Hemiptera; family Cicadellidae; genus Homalodisca; species Homalodisca vitripennis. Next base: position 204,943,143 of record NC_060207.1, read on the forward strand.
TCACTTTAATTTACAAATTCAAGAGTAAACGACAACAATAAACGTGCTTTAAGTTTTATAGACTACGCTAATCGTTTCAATAACTAATAATAATGTATTGAATGCAGTAATAAAATATATTTAGTATTCGATATAAAACATATACAAATAATATTTTGTTACAGACAATAACATAATATCCAAAGATTGGATTAAAACAAATATAAAAAATATTATGCTAAAATAAATTAGCTTAAATAAATTAGTAACATTAATAATCTTTTTTGAGTATTAAACAGTCTTTGGCATAAGGCGTATGAGTATTATACATACATTGCACAGTTTCACAGAGTTATACATTTTTCCCTGCCCAGAAATAAATAGTATCTGGGTGAAATCGTATTTTCTGTCATAGGAAGACGTGGAATTGTGTTGGTGTGAATAAATGAATTAGATTTTAGTTGGTAGAATGAGGGATCTTCTCTAAGAGTGGGGGAAGTTATTTTAAAACCCTTTGCAAGAAGGTCTAAGTCAATATCATTAACTCGGACATATCTTCAAAGACATATTCTACAGCACGCGCTTGCAGTCTTAACAATGTGAGTGTCGCTTAATCAAGAGAAACAATGAGGAAAATAATAGGAGCAACAATATTTTGAACCCTAGTCACATTTCAACAAAGTAAACTCCAGGATTTCAAAATAGATCAATTAGATTTTTTATGAACAGCTAAAAGAAATGATCACTTTAATTTACGTGGGATCAATAGGGATATTAAATTAAAAAGCGTAATAACACTGAATAATCAATTTTCTAATTTAAACAGCAATACTTCATATAAGCATTTTAATTATTTAAAATCTTACAGTGGTTTCCCACAGTTAGATGTACAGGGTATTTTTTTATAAACATCGTATTTATAGTGAACATAAATGAAATACATTCACGAAATAAACTAGGTCATTAAGGCTAATTTATGGTACTATATATGGGGAAAAACTTCCGAAAAAGAATGTCTCATGCATTCATTTCATAATCTAGCAACAGAAAAATCCAACCGAATATTCCGTAGCGTTAAGTTATTTTTCAGTGCGGTGACATATAGTGGCTTCATAAGTAGCTTTCTCTCCTTTGAAACCATAAAATGATGTATCTCCATTTACCTGATTGGAGAGGTACGGTTGTTTTGAGCGGTAATGCGTTAATTATTATAAAACTGTATTAATTGTTTTTATTCAAACAACATACAGTTAAATTTTAATGTGTACTGTGTAGTACGACAGTTATAATTATCAGTAAGAATATAAAAAAATATTTAAGAGAGGTATCATGATGGACGTGGTGTGGTGAGATTGTGTGTTCTGGTTTGAACATCCTACAGGAGTGTCTTGGCTATTAGTATTAGATTGATATGTTTTACTTCCAAGTCATTGTCATAAATCAAATTGACGGTAAGGTGAATAATCTGATAGAGTTCACATACACATTTGTTTTTCAGTAGAATACTGTTAATTCAATGACTTCATTTGTTCCTCTAGTGTAAATCTGTCCAGTAGTACATGAATATAAAAATTTTAATATTGATTACTTATAATCAAATATAGTGCTTGGCACACATAACAAATTGACGGAGAAAGCTACCATTAGTAGTATCCGAAAGAATCAAATTTACATGAAATTAAATGTGTGTAAATTACCAGATCTCTTATCATACTCTGTAGTACCAGATATCTATGAAAACGAGTCAAAGTTCATGCAGACTAATCTTCTTCACGTTTTTCCTACTATAAAAGTGTGACGTTAGGGGAAAGAATATAATACAACCAATCTACGTAAGACCTGGGCGAAAACATCTTAAGAACAAGATACTCGAACGAGAGCGGTTAGATCTAGTGCCGTGAGACCGGAAATAACTTTCGCCTTTACCTCGAAACGTAGCAACTAAAATGAATGAATATTGTTTCTAGCGATATCTAATTAAAGAAAATTAAATCATAGTATCTTACTGGCATATACACATAACATCCTGTGATGAATATTAACAATATTTAGTAGTCGTTTTACTCTATAGGAAGATGTGAGTTAATATTGTTATTCACTGGGTCCATAATTTATTAGTACCATCCAACAAAATATATTATGATATTGAATTAAGGCACAAAAAATTTACGTTAAACTATTTTACAGGCTTTGCTCACAAACTTCAAATAATAATTTATTATATATACATAATGCCAAATTAAAAACAATCTGTCAAATAATCCAGTATTTTGTCTAACAATGAAATCCAACACGATATCTATTTGAGGGGGTTTTCAATGAATAAAAGATTTATACATATTTAGCATGAATTACGTATACCCACGTAATATCCTAACTAAATTACTCTCGTCTTGTGTCATTTTAGCTGTGTTCTATAAAGTTCATACGTACAAGGAGTGCGTATATAGAAAATTATTTTTGGGGGGCTGATGGAGAGGGCGGTTAAAGAGGTGAAAATAATTTAATATAGTTAGTAAAATTCCCCCTGGAAATCCTTGTGCTTTAAGACCTTATAAATGTGTTCTAGCCAAATGACCTCTGAGAGTAATTTTAATATTTGTATTTAAAGATTTCTAAGAGGAGAAGCTTGAACCCCCTGAGCTCCTTCCTATACACGTTAATGTCAACTGAACTGAACTTAAGCCCTAACACGACGCTGGACTGTACAACTAAGCCTTGTGCTAGCGTCCGCTTGTATACGATGGATTTGGGAGGCTTTGACATTACCAAAATTAAAGAACAATCATTTACACTAGTTTTTCTATCTATAAAGTGTAAAATTTTAATTACATTTTTACCGTCCAAGTATAATGGTAATCACATATTTCATGGATTCAGTTTTCCTACTCTTTTACATGATGAGAAAAATGGAAATTAATGACTATGTACATTTTTTTATGTTGAAGTCGAAGTCGACAACGAGTTCAGTTCTTAGCTTTTCCTCTTATTAGACGTTGAAATCTGATTCTAATTTATATTTTACCGACAAAGCTCGTAACTACGTAGGCTTTACACTTGTATGAGCATTTTTGTTTTGGGTGAATTATGTTTCTGACGCCAATGTTAAGTTTGCCTTCTTGCCACGATCAATAAAATATGTAGAAAAGTGTATATTCGAGGCTATTGTAATTTAATTAATACATTTTCTATAGGTGATTTGGTTTTGTTTCCAATCAATAAAGTTTATATAACAGATTAGAGAAGCCTATATCTGTCGAAACAGAACAAAGATGGGTTTCTTATCAGTCTTTAATATTTACAGTAAAATTGTTTAATATTTTAGAACATTTAGAGCTGGAATTGGTACATTAGTTCAAAAAGAATATTCTAGTGAAATTTCATCGTAGTCAAATTCTGACCCTCTTATGTTTTAGGACATTTTCTAAGCTGGATTAGTACTTACCTAATTCTTGAAATCTAACACGGTGGTAATAATTATGGTTAGTTATCAGAACATTTACTCACTATAAATGTAAACAAATATAATATAATAAACAATGTTTACACATAGCAGTTGATTACATTTTACAGGCTCATTCAATTAATATTACACGACTTTAGAGGCCAAGATGAAATTTTTAGCTGCTTTGAAGAACAGCTGGGTGTAAACCGGTGGCATTTTCGCATTTATTATATTATTAGGATAACGATTAATTTTAACATATATTTTTTATTAAGAAATAAATTTGGTAAACCACCGTTAAAACTTTTTAAGAAAAGCTAAAACTACGTAAAAATTATTAGTTTAACTTTTTTACAGCTTCTGCTTCACTTATGAGAAATACAATTTTGTTTCGCCTTCATACCATATACTAAAATGTACATTCATACCTATTAAAAACTGTAATCCTATTATGTAATGAGCTCAAGAGTACAAGCACAATACAGTATTTAGTATTCCATTTAACAAACGTAATATTACGTTGGTGAGAATTAGGGATGGATTTTAGTACTGTTACGTGTAACAACCATGTATTTAACATCAATATAATTAATTATAAACTAATATATCTGGTTAAAATGAACTATTCAATTTAATGAAAATAAAATACAGTATTTTTAGTAATTTTTCGACTTGAGTAATATAAAAGATCCAATAGCCATCCTTCTTAAAGTATCAAAAATAACAAAGAGCTCTGCTGTGTATCAAATATGAGTCACGCCACTGTCACGTGACATTACGTAATTGATGTCTACGTTAGCTTATTGGACCGTAAAACTGCCACAACAGTGTAAAAACTTTGGGCGCTGGACATTGTTTTGGTTACTGTATTTTCCTTGCATACTTAATAAAAATGTACCTATCTAATTTAGAACCGTTTTTACATCTGATTTGATTGTCAGGTGTTGTTCAACATAGTAGCGCTGTGTAATTGTGTAGAAATATCGAAGTAATATAATAAATAAAGTAAATACAAAAGTAAAAGTTAACCAGTAAGGCTAACATACGCAGAAACAGAAGTCTGCGTGATATATAAAACAGTATATGAAACCTACCGTATATATAAAATGTAATCATTAATTCTATTGTTATTACAAAAAACATTATTATTTATAATCCTTAAAGGCATGATAAAATAAACTGATTTATTTCAATAAATAAGGTTGCAATACCTGTTCGTTCGTAACACTTATTTCATGTTATACTACATTACCCAAGTTTCAGGCTTTTGTACTCCCTTACTATATGGGTATACTCGGAATTCAAAAGATTTTTAACGCTTTATTTTTTTACGACAGTTTACCAAGTACTTCGAAGGTAACTAGGTACAGTATGTAGTATAAAAGTTTACCTTTTGTACATAAACACAGTTAACCTTTTGGCTGGCTGCATTTGTACTCGTAATTTCTTTGTGCAATAATTTGTCACAAACCAGTTTTGAAACATAATGGGTAAATATTGTCACGCTTGGTTCATATTGTAATGTGTATAACTATCTTTTCTTAATTAATGTTACTTGTGATCTAATCAGATATACATTTTTAAATTGATATCATGCTAGACATTGTGATTAAATTTATTAGAAGTAAATTGTACTAATATATAACACAGTCACGGGAAGAATGATCCCGAAGACGTAACGGACACTTTAAAAACTTTAAGTACTGGAAATATCCTCTAAGAGCTAAAAAATCTTTTTAAAGAAAAGAATTTTCGTACGAGGCCAAACTGTCCATAATCAAAGTTAAATAGATTTAAGTAAAGCATACTTGTCATGACCTCCTCTCTAAGAAAAAGGGACTGCGGAAATCACGTCGTTAGCTAGAAATCCGCAGCCTTTAACGAGCACCATCGTTTGCTTTCGAAACATCTCATTGGATCTCTGTAATTAAGGAAATCTTTTCAGTGTGTTTCAACCAGGTGCTTCATATTTGACACCAAACTTATGAAAGTTTATTTAATATGTATATATATATATATTGATTGAACCATAGATAGAACCATGTTGATTGAACTCTCCGTTTACGGTGTGTGCAATGTCGGCTACTCGATATCTTGAATCTCTCCAGACCTTAGTCTTTCAGCCGGCGCTGAACTTGTGCTCGCCACCCTGCAGCACCGCAATGACCTGGACCCTCGCCACACTATGCATGAATAGCGTGCTCGTGAACGCCTTCTCGTGAAACGCTCGCGAATGATGGGGAAGCGGCTGCTGGAGTGTGCCTCGTTCTCCACAACCTTCCCTTCGTGGACCCGCGAGGCCCGCGCAGCACTATCACCCTCTCAGTTGTCGGAAAACAACTACAGCGTATCATACTTTGGTGGAATTAGGGATATAAAATCATTTTTAAAACTACACACCTCAGTGGGCCATTTTCTTCCTTGACCTACATGATATAAATATTTATGACTCTTAGCAATGTGGTAATACTGGTTGTGTTAAATAGTTAATTGTAAATTTAACAGGTATTTTATTTAATTTTCTGGAATAAATATATTCTAGTTACATTACCTATAGTAATTTAGTTTTCTACTCGATTAAGTGTTATTTTTATAATAAAATATGCAATATAAACATTTTATAGCTACATATAACGTAGATATGGTGGAAATGGTTCATTCCATGTGAACATTGCACAATTGAGTGCACTAAAACGCGATTAACATGACTTGTAATCGAAGCAACCGAGCTTTTACACTAAAGTAGCTATGGTGGAAATGGTTGATTCCACGTGAACATTGCACAATTGAGTGCACTTAAACGCGATTGACACGATTTGTAATCAAAGCAACCGAGCTTTTACACGTAAAGTAGCTATGGTGGAAATGTTTGATTCCATGTGAAAGTTGTGTTAAGCTCCAATTCACCTTATTCTTAGTGCTACATGGTGTTATATTCATGTGAAGAAATTCAAAAATAAAAGGTCAGCGATAAAGACGCCTCATAGTTAAACAAATATTGAACAAAAAATAATAATTTATCTTAGAATAGTAAGAAATAGTGCATTTAGTTGGAAAGAACATGTCCATAAATACCTGACTAATTACCATATTTACATAGTTTTTATAAATCGAAATTGTTCTAGTAGAATTTCAATGCCTTTGAATCAAATAATGACGGGTTGAAACAAACTCAGTCACACAGAGTGATAATTTCTTTCCAACCATCGATTTTCACTGGCCAGTTCCCTCGTATTAGTTATTTGCTTCTTGTAATTACAAACCATTCGCTTTGAGATAGAATCACTTATAATTTCATCACATAAATTCTTTAAATATTAAATTAAAATGAACAACTTCTACTCATTTCAGCCCGGATTTTCCGCTACTAAAGTAAACTAAACGTTATCTCGTAACTTTAAATGCTAAGGCAACATGAGCTCATTTAAAGTTTTCATCACAAATTGGTATTCTAGTTTTATACTCAGTTTCTATAACTAATCTACTGTAATAAAATACTAATCTATATTTAGTTTTATTATATTGATTCTACTGTGTCGGTTGTATAAAACAGCGTTTATATATTATTTTACCAATTCGAATAAATAACCAAAAGGTTATGAATAAAACAGTAAAGCATTAATTTGAGCAGAATATTTGAGCATATAATAATGTTAGACTTGAAAGGGAGAAAATGAACGAATTATTGACGATGTTTTGAAACATATTATTTTATTTTCAGAAAGCCTAATTTTCACTTTAATTTACAAATTCAAGAGCAAACGACGACAATAAACGTGCTTTAAGTTTTATAGACTACACTAATCATTTCAATAACTAATAATAATATATTGAATGCAGTAATAAAACAAATTTAGTATTGGATCGTATAAAACATATACAAATAATATTTTGTTTACAGACAAATTATGTTATACAGACAATAACATAAAAACCAATGATTGGATTAAAACAAATATAAAAACTATTATGCTAAAAGCTATTAACTTAAATAAATTAGTAACATTAATAATCTTTTTTAGTATTAAACAGTCTTTGGCACAAGGCGTATTAGTATTATGCATACATTGCACAGTTTCTCAGAGTTATACATTTTTCCCTGCCCAGAAAAAATCGTATCTGGGTGAAATCGTATTGTCTGTCATAGGAAGACGTGGAATTGAGTTGGTGTGAATACATGAAGTAGATTTTAGTTGGTAGAATGAGAGATCTTCTGTAAGAGTGGGGGAAGGTACTTTAAAACCCTTTGCAAGAAGGTCTAAGTCAATATCATTAACCCAGAGTCTTCAAAGACATAGTTTACAGCACCCGCTTGCAGTCTTAACAATGTGAGTGTCGCTTAATCAAGAGAAACAATGAAGAAAATAATAGGAGCAACAATATTTTGAACCCTAGTCACATTTCAACAAAGTACACTACAGGATTTCAAGATAGATCAATTAGATTTTGTATGAACAGCTAAAAGAAATGATCACTTTAATTTAGGTTGGATCAGTAGGGAAGGTAAATTAAAGTACGAAATAACACTGAATAATCAATTTTCATAATTAAACGGCAATACTTTATACAAGCATTTTAATTATTTAAAATATTACAGTGGTTTCCTACAGTTAGATGTACAGGTGTGTTTTTTTTATAAATATCGTATTGATGGTTAACAAAAAGGAAATTGATTCCAGAAATAAACTAGGTCATTAAGGCTAATTAATGGTACTATGTACGGGGAAAAAGCTTTATAATAAGAATGCCTGAAGTATTCATTTAATAATCTAGCAACGGAAAAATCCAACCGAATAATCCGTAGAGTTAAGTTATTTTTCAGTACGATGACATGTAGATGCTTCAGAAGTAGCTTCCTTTCCTTTGAGGCCATGACATGATTTATCTGATTCGAGAGGTACTGTTATTTTCAGTGGTAGTATGTTAAATGTTATAAAACTACATTAATTCGTTTTACTCAAACAACATACAGTTCAATTTTAATGTGTACTGTGCAGTACGACAATTAAAATTATCAGTACTAACTAAAAAATACTATACAAATATTTAAGAGAGGTATCATGATGGTCGTGGTGTGGTGAGATTGTGTGTTCTGGTTTGAACATCCTACAGGGGTATCTTGGCTATTCGTATTAGATTGATATGATTTACTTTCAGTCATTGCCATGAAACAATTTGACGGTAAGGTGAGTAATCTGATAGAGTTCACATACGCATTTGGTTTTCAGTTGAATACTGTTAATTCAATGACTTCATTTGTTCTTCTAGTGTAAATCTGTCCAGTAGTACACGAATATAAAAATTTTAATATTCATTACTTATAATCAAATATAGTGCTTGGCTCACATAAAAAATTGACGGAGAAAGCTAACATTAGTAGTATCCGAAAGAATTAAATTTACATTAAATTAAATGTGTGTAAATTACCAGATCTCTTATCATACTCTGTAGTACCAGATATCTATGAAAACGAGTCAAAGTTCATGCTGACTAATCTTTTTCACGTTTTTCCTGCTATAAAAGTGTGATGTTAGGGGAAAGAGTATAATACAACCAATATACGTAAGACCTGGGCGAAAACATCTTAAGAACAAGATACTCGAACGAGAGCGGTTATATTTGGTGCTATGAGACCGGAAATAACTTTCGTCTTTACCTCGAAACGTGGTAACTAAAATGAATGAATCTTATTTTTGATAATTGCCTCACAGTATCTTACTATACACAGAACATCCTGTGATGTGTATTAACAATATTTAGTAGTCGTTTTACTCTATAGGATGATGTGAGTTAACATTGTTATTCACTGGGTCCATAATTTATTAGTACCATCCAACAAAATATATTATGATATTGAATTAAGGCACCAAAAATTTACGTTAAACTATTTTACGGCCTTTGCTCACAAACTTCAAATAATAATTTAACAATCTTTCAAATAATCGAGTATTTTGTGTAACAATCACATCCAACACAATATCTATTTGAGTGGTTTTCTTTTCATTGAATAAAATATTAATACATATTACCACGAATTACTTATACCCAAGGAATATCCTAACTAAATGAATCACGTCTTTTGTCACTGCAGCTGTGTTCTATAAAGTTCATACGTACAAGGAGTGCGTATATAGAAAATTATTTTGGGGGGCTGATGGAGAGGATTGTTAAAGAGGTGTAAAATAATTTAATAGAGTTAGTAAATTTCCCCCTGAAAATCCTTGTGCTTTAAGACCTTATAAATGTGTTCTAGCCCAAAAACCTCTGAGAGTAATTTTAATATTTGTATTTAAAGATTTCTAAGAGGGGGAGCTTGAACCCCCTGAGCTCCTCCCTATACACGTTAATGTCAACTGAACTGAACTTAAGCCCTAACACGACGCTGGACTGTACAACTAAGCCTTGTGCTAGCGTCCGCTTGTATACGATGGATTTGGGAGGCTTTGACATTACCAAAAGTAAAGAACAATCATTTACACTAGTTTTTCTATCTATAAAGTGTAAAATTTTAATTACATTTTTACCGTCCAAGTATTATGGTAATCACATATTTAATGGATTCAGTTTTCCTACTCTTTTACATGATAAGAAAAATGGACATTAATGACTATGTACAATTTTTATGTCGAAGTCGACAACGAGTTCAGTTCTTAGCTTTTCCTCTTATTAGACGTTGAAATCTGATTCTAATTTATATTTTACCGACAACACTCGTAATTACGTAGGCTTTACACTTGTATGAGCATTTATGTTTTGAGTGAATTATGTTTCTGACGCCAATGTTAAGTTTGCCTTCTTGCCACGATCAATAAAATATGGGGAAAAGTGTATATTCGAGGCTATTGTAATTTAATTAATTAATTTTCTATAAGTGATTTGGTTTTGTTTCCAATCAATAAAATGTATATAACAGATTAGAGAAGCCTATTTCTGTCGAAACAGAACAAAGATCGGTTTCTTCTCAGTCTTTATATTTACAGTAAAATTGTTTAATATTATAGAACATTTAGATCTGGAATTGGTACATTAGTTCAAAATAATAGTCCAGCGAAATTTCAACTAGCATATTTCTTGTAGAATGCATGAAAGGGAGTCATCGGAGACAAATTCTGACCTTCTTATGTTTTAAGATATTTTCTAAGGTGGATTAGTACTTACCTAATACCTGAAATCTAAAACGGTGGTAATAATTATGGTTAGTTATCAGAACATTTACTCACTATAAATGTAAACAAATATAAAATAATAAACAATGTTTACACATAGCAGTTGATTACATTTGACAGGCTCATTCAAGTAATATTACACAACTTTAGAGGTCTAGATGAAATTTTTCGCTGCTTTGAAGACCAGTGGGGTGTAGCCCGGAGGCATTTTCGCATTTATCATATTATTAGGATAGCGATTAATTTTGACATATATTTTGTATTAAAAAAAAATGTTGTAAACCACCGTTCAAACTTTTTAAGAGATGATAAAACTACGTGAAAATTACCTGTTTAACTTTTTTGACTGCTTCTGCTTCACTTATGAGAAATAGAATCTTGTTTCGCCTTCATACCATATACTAAAATGTACCTTCATACCTATTAGAAACTTTAATGAAATTATGTAATAAGCCCAAGTGTACGAGCACAATACAGTATTTAGTATTGCATTGAACAAACGTAATATTACGTAGGTGAGAATTAGGGATGGATTTTAGTACTGTTACGTGTAACAACCATGTATTTAACATCAATATAATTAATTATAAACTAATATCTCTGGTTAAAACGAACTATTCAATCTAATGAAAATAAAATACAGTATTTTTAGTAATGTTTCGACTTGAGTAATATAAAAGATCCAATAGCCATCCTTCTTAAAGTAGCAAAAATAACAAAGAGCTCTGCCGTGTATCAAATATGAGTCACGCCAATGTCACGTGACATTACGTAATTGATATCTACATTAGCTTATTGGACCGTAAAACTGCCACAGCAGTGTAAAACCGTTGGTAGCTGGACATTGTTTTGGTTACTGTATTTTCCTTGTATACTTAATAAAAATGTACCTATCTAATTTAGAACCGTTTTTACATCTGATTTGATTGTCAGGTGTTGTTCAACATAGTAGCGCTGTGTAATTGTGTAGAAATATCGAAGTAATATAATAAAGAAAGTAAATACAACAGTAAAATTTAACCAGTAAGGCTAACATACGCAGAAACAGAGTCTGCGTGATATCGTTCATTCAGAAGAAAAGTGACACAACTCAAAAAAAGTAAATTTTACAGGAGAGCGATTTGAAAATTGTGCTTTTTGTAATTAGTTTTTCGTTTAACAGAACTGCAACCTTTAATCCAAAAGTCATTTTATTATTTATATCAGTTAAATATAGGGCATTTAAATTAGCTTAATATAAACCATGAAGTTTGTGTTTATTATTTTTTTAATTATTTATTAATTTAATTTGAGTTGTGTCAATTTTCCTGTAAAAACCGCTTTTCATTAAAAGGTTAACTTTGAAGATGGTAATGACACAAAAATAAGTCAACGGGTTTTTAATGACAGTTAACTTTAATTGAAACAAAAAAATCAGTTAGTTACTTAGAACTAAACCTCCAAACATCATTGGACCTATTTTAGATGTTTAGAAAAATAGTGTTTTCAAATATTAATAACAAAATACATTCATTTACTACCACTAGTTACTACCAATAGTTTGGTCTTATATAAAGTAACTAATGCAGCACTTTTTTAATATTTAAAGAAGTATTTTCTAATGGAAATAAAAATCATTAACACAAACATAACATTGTTGCTAAACACAAACGTTACTGCAAAAATTTAAAGTGAGTTATAAAATGGTGCATAGCAACTTGGAATAACATGTTTTTCAAGTAAGTATTGTAAGTCTTTTTTCTTGTTAACTGAAATTCCCAGTCTTTGCTCGTATAATTTTTTTAAAGCAACATCTGAACAATGCACAGGAAAAACCTGTTGTTTCTTCTTTGAACTTCTGGTTTTCTTCTTAGTGTGACTCTTCTTGTTGTCTCCGAATAAATCCTCGTTTTCTTCAATATCAATCTGCTGGATGAAAATTTCTTGAAAGTCAACTGTGTCATCATAAGTTGTCTTGTACTTGATTTTAAAGGGAGAATCTTTCTCAACTTTAATTATTTTGATGTCATTCATTGCAACAGTACATCCTGAAATGAAAAGATAACTGTAAAATGTTTAATTATTATCTTTTTAGATAGAATAGGATAAAAAGTTGGATTTAAAAGTTTTAGTATGTTAACAAAGTGTAGGAAATTAAAAATAATCCGTTCGAAGTAGTTAAATATGCGTTTAGAAAAAATATTTAAAACGTAAGAAAATGCAATTCTTCCATCTTGATTGCATATCTATGTGCCATAAATAACTACTCTTTAACATACATTTTTCAGATTAAATATGAAAAGGAAAGATGGTTTAAAAACGTAAAAGAAGATAGTAAGTTAAAAGATTCTTAAAAATTGTGTAAAAAGTATTAAAGTTAAATTATTGGTTTCACATGGTAAAGGCTGAGTAGGGTTAAACTATGTTTGAACCGGTTGAGATTGTTTTTGCAGTGAAATAATAGATGAAATCCCTTTATTGGTCTGCTCATCACTAGAATTATTTTATAACTCTCGTTTCATAAAAGTGTCTAAATTATATTATAACAGTAAGCAGCTTACCTGACACATTAACTGTAGAGTTACATCCAATGTTTGCCCATAGGTCTTTAAAATCCAAGAAATCTTCATGACTTAGTTCATTGACTTTATACGGATTCCCAGTTTTTTTTGCAGTTTTGATCAATGAAATGTATTGAGCCGGGTGGTAAATTGGTCCAGACTTCAGACATTTCTTAATCTGCTTCTCAATCATTGCATGTACATTGTCCCCCTCGTTTTGACTATGCCCTTTTATTAGGAAATTGTGAGTTATAGACTTAATTGGCAGTTTGTCCACTGCATATAAGTACATAGAAAACAAATACTTGTTTTTCTGTTGGCCGCTGCAATTATCAGAGTAAAATATAATTTCAATATCGTTTTCGCAATTTTTAACTTTTTCACTGAGGTATTTGTAAATGCATGTTCCAATTTCGCACGAGCCTCTGGCTCCTTCGCCTTCATGCCAAGTATAGCAGAATACGGCATCATTTTTCAGCTCACAGACAGTCAGGTTTAGCATATTTAATTTAGATTTATAATACATTAGGGGACACTTCCCCCTTTGGACACTGTAATACAGCTTGAAGGTCATAACAGGCAACAATGGTGTTGACACTCACTGAGTCTTTGTCAGAATTTTTTTTCAATCGAGATAGATCTTTTTCCATAATATGCTTTTCATATTCCTCTTGCAAACTGGTCTTTCTCTCACCTTCAGCTGTCTCATATGCATGGCACAGCTCACAAAGGTCTTTTTTTGGAACAAAAAAAGAAATATTATACTCTTTGGTGAATATATCGTAATACTTTTTATAATTTCCATGAGGTTTTTGCAAGCTTTTACAATGTTCAACATAATCACGATGTAAATCACTAATTGTTTTACCACCTTCTATGAATTCTCTGGTTGTGTTTGCCCGTAGATAGTGGCTCTCAATTTTAGGAATAGATTCTATATGACGCCTGATGCCTTCATTTATTAACTTGTCTTGATCAGTTTGATGCTTATCATGTTTACCCCTCAGATCACCAGCAACAAAGCCACTTGAGGCGTCTTTCTTATCAATAACGGTTCTAATTGGTCTGTCATTGATCCCTAGGGTGTTTCTGAAAAAAATCTTTGCATACACGAACTCGCTTATCAGCAACATCAAAATAAAAGGCTTGGTTTGGTTTTCTCTTATTTCCCTCTCTCTTGTACTGGTAAGTTGGTTGTATGTTCTGAATATGTGATGCTATGAAATCTCTTTGGCGGGAAAGGTCACCAAGTGCCCAATAGTTTTTGAAAATTGTTTGACGTTCATCAGGGTTTATTTTGGTTTTACACTGGATTCTACATCTATCATTGCATGGTGGTTTTATTTCCTTTTTCTCAATTAGTTTTCTGGACTTAGATGATGATTTATATTCCTCTCCAGAATTTCTCAGCTTTTTTGCTTTACATTTCAACCAGTTGTCTTTGTTTAGTGACCTTTTCTTTCCTTTTTTCTTTTGGAGATCAGTGTTATTTTGTTCCAAGAATTCAAAAACATTATCATTTTCTTCAAAGATCTCAGGCTCCTTTTCTTTAGTATTTACAACAACTTTGTTTCTTCTAGGTATGTTAAATATTTTGTTGGATATTGTTTGTTTTTTAGGGAAATTAAGGTCATTTTTTGGCTCGTAATTTGGATCCTCGTCAGAATCATCCACGTCATAATCATTTTCACTGTTAGGGTCATCTGAAAAAAGATCTCCAGTAGCTTCGTTATCGGTTTTACACTTTCGTTTGGGTCGAACATTTTCTTGGTTAGACTGAGCTGATGTCGTTGGCAAATTAAGTTTTTTAGGCACACATTCCCTGCTTTTGTTGGTATTTTGTGAAAATTCACTAACACACTGTTTTGATGTCGAAGGTTTATGATTTTCTTCACTGTGAACTTCTTTAGAAGTACATTCTTTAGGAATGACATCAACATAACCCTGAGTTTTGTCTTCAGGTTCAGCTTCCCGGGTTTGTAGGATCGTTGAGATTGGCTGGGTTTCAATGTGTTCAGTTAAAAGTTCATTTGTAGTTTGAAATATGGCTTGAACCTCATTATTTGGGGTTGTATTTGGAATTTCCTCTTCATTAATCACTGTCCACTCATTACCACATACAACACTATTATGTGAATGAGGAGTAGGCCTATAGTCTGTAGAATTGCCTTTTTGTTTGGCTAATTTTAAAATCAGGGATGTTCTATTGCTCATTCCTGAGACTTAAACTGGCTGTTGTGATGCCTTCACTAGAAAAAAATGTGTAACCTAAAAAAGTTCATAAATGAATGGCACACACAGGCAAGGCATTTTGTCTGTATGTGGCATTCATTTATGAATAAAATGTATATTGTTTACTGATAGTTTAACAAGAAAATAAATCGTAATAGTACTAACAGTGGAATATTTTTAATAAATTATGAACTATTTTCGCAATACAAGTGTCACAACTCAAAATATTGCACTGTTGGTATAACATTGTGATTTAGTTTCTTGCAAAAGTTCAGAGTTGTAATGACACATCTCAAAGTCTGCCACTGTGGAGGTATAACAAAATGAAAAAAGTACAATGATTTTCAAGGAAAAGTGACACATCTCAAAATTTGGACTTGTGGATGACAAACAAAATTGAAAGTCAAAGCTATATTCAAGGAAAAGTGACACAACTCAAAATCTGTCATTATTCTAGTAAACAATATAAACATGTACTTACAAAATATTACAACCAAACAGGCACAACTCAAAAAGTGTCACTTTTGCAGAGAAATTATAGCACTTCACTCCTAGACAGTCAAGTCACAACTGAAATGTGTCAGTTTTGCTAGAAAAACATAACCTAGAATGTTCTAGAAGAAAAGTGACACTAGTGCACTCTAGTGGGAGCAAGCAGAGTTTGAGTTGTGACGTTTTTGCAGTGAAAAGAATAACTTATTTCAAGACTATTAAACCAATAAAACCCATTTAAAAAAATTTTGAGTTGTGACACTTTTCTTCTGAATGAACGATATATGAAACCTACCGTACATATAAAATGTAATCATTAATTCTATTGTTATTACAAAAACATTATTATTTATAATCCTTAAAGGCATGATAAAATAAACTGATTTATTTTAATAAATACGGTTACAATAACTGTTCGATCGTAACACTTCTGTCATGTTATACTATATTACCCAAGTTTCAGGCTTTTGTACTCCCTTACTATATGGAAATACTCGGATTCAAACGATTGTTTAACGCTTTATTTTTTTACGACAGTTTACCAAGTACTTCGAAGGTAACTAGGTACAGTATGTAGTATAAATGTTTACCTTTTGTACATAAACACAGTTAACCTTTTGGCTGGCTGCATTTGTATCATTATAATTTTTTTGTGCAATAATTTGTCACAAACCAGTTTTGCATCATAATGGGTAAATATTGTTACGCTTGGTACATATACGTGTAATCTTTTCTAAATTAATGTTACTCATGATCTAATCAAATATACATTTTTAAATTGATATCATGCTCGACATTATAATTAAACTTATTAGAAGTAAATTGTACTAATATATAACACAGTCACGGGAAGAATGATCCCGAAGACGTAACGGACACTTTAAAAACTTTAAGTACTGGACATATCCTCTAAATGCTAAAAATTCTTTTTAAAGAAAAGAATTTTCGTACGAGGCCAAACTGTCCATAATCAAAGTTAAATAGATTTACGTAAAGCATACTTGTCATGACCTCCTCTCTAAGAAAAAGGGACTGCGTAAAACACGTCGTTAGCTAGAAATCCGCAGCCTTTAACGAGCACCATCGTTTGCTTTCGAAACATCTCATTGGATCTCTGTAATTAAGCAAATCTTTTCTGTGTGTGTTTCAACTACGTGCTTCATATTTGACACCACACTTATATTCACTAAATAAAATATATCATATATATTACACTTTAAAATATATAGTGATTCTAAAACCATAATTATTGAACTCTCAGTTTGCTGCGTGTGCCATCCCGGCTACCCGACATTTTAAACCTCCCCGGATCTTACTGTCGAAGCCCGGGCAACCGGCGCCAAGCTAGTACTCGCCACCCTGCCACACCGTCATGATCTGGACCCTGACCACACTATCCACGAAGAGACCGTACTCTTGAACGCCTTTATCGAAGAACTGGCTGCTCGGCACTACACACGCCTGCTGAGATTTGATGGAATTAGCCTGAGGTACTTCACGAGACGGTCAACACCTCTCTATGATGGGGAAGCGGCTGCTGGTAGTGATGATTGTGGAGTGCCTCGTTCTTAACGACCTTCCCTTCGTGGACCCGCGAGGCCCGCGCAGCACTATCACCCGCTCAGTTGTCGGAAAACAACTACAGCGTAGCATACTTTGGTGGAACTAGGGTTATAAAATCATTTTTAGAAACTACACACTTCAGTGGGCCATTTTCTTCCTTGACCTACATGATATAAATATTTATGACTTTTTTCCATCTTTGGTGTTGTGCACAGAAAATTACATTAATATATTAACTGACAGTTGACGTATGTAATAACATTGTTGAACTAGTATTTTAGGCAAGTTTATTGTCTTCATGAAATAAAAACCTTAGTGCTAAAACGTATTCTTCTTTTGAACCATCTCCTGACGTTTCAGGTTTTATGACATTGTAAAATGTTTTACTCTTACGTTTGTGAACATCTAACTCGCCTGAGCTGTTTCATTGAGATGTGAGGGCTTAAATTTGAGATTTAAATCCTCGCACTTACAGCAAGTGTCCATTTGAGGTCGGCCAAACCTATATGTAAAATGTATTTTAAAATGGTTCCAATATTTACATTGATTTAATATTAAAATGTGCATTTGGGTAATACATTTTTCGTAAAAAAATTGGATTCTTTCAACGGAAATGATCGTATTTGTGATTACTTGCAATGTCATGAACAGTCAGAGCAATAAAATGAATAACACCTTTTCCACTCTTGTCTTCGGTGTGTTTTTCCAGTAACTTTAAGGTTCTTTATTCTTCGTAATCGTTTTTTTTCGCTGACACAAAATACTGATAGCAATGCATTACAACATATCTCGACTCGTTTATTGCCTAAAATAACATAGTAGGAGATACTATATGGCTGCTTTGGATGTTAAAGATCCTTTCAGGTTAGTACTCTTCTCTGAACTTTAGAGACATAATCAATCCATGAATAAAAATATCTTGTTCGTCTTGGTGTATATGTTGCAAAATGTTTAAAAGATGTCCACGCACTTGACTTCTCCAAAGCTATGTCTACAAATAATTTATAATTTATTGATTGGTTCTTTCATGAACAACCAATCAAATCGCAGAACCCGCTTTGTTCTGAACCACGTTTGCCTTGACCACGGGCAAATGAACAGACCTAATGTAGGCTTACAACCTGGAAAACACGCGGACACGCTCTGCTCTGGTTGATGGACTGCCTCAAAACTCACGGAATAGTTATTTCTTTATTCCCCAGACATTTCAAAATATAACAGAAAAATCATCTTTTTAAATAACTATAATAATACTTAAGAGAGTAGTGTTATTTTTACTCAGCTGGGCAGCATCTAGCCTAAACTGAAGTGGATGAATCGTTTGCATTGTTTTATTATTTAATGTAAGTTTAATTTTTTATTGTTTTTAATTACATATAAATATTGTATTTTTATATTTTAATTTACAATAATGGACCACTGACGATTAATACGTGTAAAAAACATCGTACATGTAATACGTGTCTACGGTGTAATAGTTCATGTAAAAATATGAAATTTATTAAAATTAGCAAATGTATAGAAGAAAACACTTAACTTGAATGTAAAGTTAAATGTTTTAATTACAAAGTTTTGAAACAAAGAGAATTATATTCGCTGTCTGAAATCCATGCTGATTAAACCAAGTAAACACAGACGCTTTTACCGCAATATTTATTCAAGGATTTGCTTAATTAGCAAGCAAAGAGCTGCTGTTTTGTTAGCCTCAAGTCCTAATACAATGATATTTCATAACCAACAATAATAAAATTACATATAACTCCTAGTACTTTATAATTTATTATTAAGTATTTTTACAAAAACTACATAAATCTAATTTGAAACTGATCGTACTTCATTTCCAAACTTATACAGTAGTACTTGAAATAAATATTGCAAGATATGATTATTATAGAAGAATCATCAAATAGTAGTTATTACAGCACTTTTTATAATACATTTTTATTATAAAAACAATGTTTGTTGATTTTAATAACAAAACATCTATTTAATAAAATATGTACATTGAATTAAAATCATAATAACAAGCAAGAGGTTTTTCTCCTGCATGTAATATCGCACGTGACCGTATTTTTTTTAGTTTGTGCAAGTAATATTTACTTGTGTATGTGTGGTATCGTATATTATGTATGTTATGACAAAGCCATCAACCACCATGTCTACATATGTTGGTTGGTTGATTATATTATAGGATTTTAGTCAAGGGGGATCTATCATCATGGGTACAATAGAGCAGTGTTAATATTTCTGCTGCATCAATTGTTATGTTGTGAAAGATTTAATAGAAAATAGTGCATTGCTATCACCCTTATATCAGAACTTCTAGATTGTATTGTACATTTTCCGTTTATCAGAATTATCCGCGTTCAAAAAATATATATTTACAGAAAATACGTGGTGGTGTTTACATGTTTGTCTTAATATGTTTATAACATTGTTGTATGTTATAATAATATAAATGTTTGTCTCTAAAGGTTTCCAGACAGCGGCAGTACAAAGCTTTATGTAATATGGCACATAGGAACAATGCGATTGTACACGGACAATCAATTAGAATTTTACTGATTGCAATATGGCAATAGCACTATTTGGTAGGTATACCTATTCCATAGGAGTTTTAAACTATATCCTTCTAAATTTTAGCCGTTATC
Organism: Homalodisca vitripennis; assembly: GCF_021130785.1. Classification (NCBI taxonomy): domain Eukaryota; kingdom Metazoa; phylum Arthropoda; class Insecta; order Hemiptera; family Cicadellidae; genus Homalodisca; species Homalodisca vitripennis. The sequence goes on from NC_060207.1 coordinate 204,963,211, forward strand.
ACATGATTCATCCAAATTGAAATAACTAATTTTGCAATACTTTGATATTTTTCTATTGCTCTTTGTTCTGAATTCAAAATACTGTTGTACAAGAAGAGTATTGGTGTGAAAAATCCTGAAACATTAAAAAACAAATAAACTATAAAACGCTATATTTATCTTAAAAAATATATCTTTGTAGTTTAAATCTTAATAAATGAGTAATAAAGAATGATTGTAACAAACAGTTTGTATAAACCATGACTCATAAATTGTAGTACCATGTAATTTTCTATAACTCTCGGGTAACAAGCTACTTTTTTTAACTTAATTTCAAGCTCTCATGTCATTTGTAGATTCGGGACATTATTATAAGTATACTCTTTTACGAAATAAATTTCAAAGGTATTCAATAACCACAAATGATCATTTTCCATTGTAAGAACAGATCAGAACATGAATTCAAAGGATTACAAGGTTCTTCCATCTCAAAGAGATACAACAAGGCACGTCCATTACAGAACACAGCACTGCAAAGTGTTGCGCGTGTTATTCTGTCTTCATTGTATATTACGCTACAGTGAGGTAGTTCTACGATAACCTGGTCTTCGTTAATAGCTGAGTTCATAACCGTAATAAAATCGATTTTTGTAGTTTAAATCTTTTTCCTAAAATCCTTAAATCTTCGGAGATGGTCTGTCTTTGGTATTTTAGAACCATTTTCAATAACATAGCTCATTGGAGTGCATTACCAAGAACATGGGATGGCATTTCAAAACTCGTGCCGTTTTTCTGACCGTATTATAAAAGTCTTTTTAACCTAGGAAGAACTCTATTGAATTAGCTTTCAAAAGGTCGAAGGTCAGTCCTTATATCTTTTGCGACAACACTTACACACGATAGAAAGATCCTGTGATAAGAGTGTGGTAGATGAGAAAGCTACAAAAAGATTTAAAATACCTGGGTCCTTTACTGTCTACCTTTAGACTGAAAACCATCACATATGGTGATAACTATTATTTATTTATTTATTATTTATTTATTTATTTATTCTTCCAACGGAATTACATCACTTGTACATGTAATAAGTTAAAAGGAGTATAAACTATTAATAGCACTAATATAGTGTATACATATATAATGAAATAACAAACAGTGTTAAAATAAGTAATAAAAAAACAGCGAATTAGTAATAAATATAAGTTAACAAATAATGAACGAAAAGGTAAAAAAAAAACAATAATAAATAGTTAAATATAAAAACGAAGCAACAGTAATAAATGTGTAGTGTATGATAAGAATTAAATAACAACTAAGTGATAACAAAATTTGACACGTGCAAAAGTAACAATAAATAATAATAAATAACTAGCGACATGCAATAAAAGATAAATAATCAGTAACATGTGTAAACCTAATAAATAATCAACAACATCTTAAAATCTTAAATAATTTAACATTGAAATAAATATAAACTAAATCCACTACATGCATACCAGTGACGTGCGTGTTTTGAGTGTGTGCGTGTGTGTGTGTGTGTGTGTGTGCGTGCGTGCGTGCGCGCGAGGGGGCAGGCTACTAGTTAGTTGTTTACAAGGGAAGCCACTTTTCTCTTGAAAGATGCGACAGTCTTATTGAAGAAGTCAACATGTGGAGCAGCATCACTTCCTGTTCTAAGAAGTCTAGAGAGACCGCTGTGGTAAGCGTAGTAAGTAGGATGGTAGCGTCTACGGAAGATGGTCATCGAACGAGTTCCTCTTGAGATAGAGAAGTCAATGCCACTGAGGAGACCTGGGCAGTCAAGCAGTCCATTCACCAGTTCCACTGAAAAGAGTTACCAGATCCATGAGCTGACGTCTTCTATGTAGAGGTAGGAGGTTAAATTGACTCACGACTTCGCTTATAGGAGTTGTGCGGTAAGTGAAACCCAACCTGGAGCCAAGCATCCTGATGAAGCGCTCCTGGACACTCTGTAGTTGGTCGATATGGTTGAATTGGTAGGGCGACCAAATGACCGATCCATACTCCAGAACAGGGAGAACCAGAGACTTATACAAGACGACAAGAGTGTATGGTGAGTTGAAATGTTTCGTGGATCTAAATATGAACCCCAATAACGAGTTAGCTCTTGCGATGATTTGTAGAATGTGTTCCTGGGGACTGAGAGAAGGTGAGATAATTACCCCCAGATCCTTGACCTTATCCACTCTCCTCAATAAAGTGCTGTTTAAATAGTATTTATTGGTGAGAGTATTAGCACCACGTTTGTAGGATAAGACAACACACTTAGTCGCATTCAACTCCATTCCGTCCGCACGACACCAGTCTCCAATGTTGTTCAGAGAACTTTGTAATGCTTCGTGTCCCAGGTTAGTGGAGACTCTCTCAAAAATCTTCATATCGTCAGCATACATAAGGAAGTTCGTGGTAATAACACTGCCAATGTCATTCATAAACATGCTGAAGAGAAGGGGGCCCAGATGCGATCCCTGAGGGACTCCTGATAAAACAGAAATATATGTTCCTGATATTTCTCCTGATATTAGAGAAATATCATATGTGAAGCAATAAAAATATGCTCTCTTCGTTTACTATTTGTTTGTTATCGGCGCCATCATAGTTCCCTACAACACCGATGTAAACAGCGTCAATTCCCAAATAGTATCCTCAGATACACTCAATAGACCGATTTTCACCATTTTCGTACCGGTTTAGGAGAAGCAGAGATGGAGTTTTACATGTATGCTCAACCTCGTTGGAAATTTATCTGGGGTAGAGACGGACGCATGCAAAACAAAAATGTAATTTTTATCTACTGGCGGAAATATTTGCGATAAACTCAGCCAATAACATTTTACTTTGTAGTTATATTTTCTGAAATTGTTGTAGAGTACTAAAAATGGAAACTGCTCCAGAGACATTTACAGCTCTATTCGCCAGGCAAATACACTCGTGGCCAAAATCAGGGGCGTGAATTTGCAGTCTGCCCTTAGTAAATTATATGCATTAACCACTACCGATGAACTTAGAAGATCATTATAATCCTTAATAGAAACAATGAACTAGTATACCACACCACCAGTCGAGTATCAGGCTTCGTTAAAGTTGTATCTAATTGTTGATTTTAAATAGGTGTTTCAAATCTATAACTCATGTTATTATATGTTGCATAATAAAACTTCATATGATGACTCATGATTTACTCATATTATTTAAAAACTTGTGCAGATTTTTTGTTCCCACCGCGGTTACCCATAAGACCACTGTAAAATTTCTCACGTTCATCCAAAAACCATGGAGTTAGATTTGACATTATCAAGCTAATTTTTTGTATATGAATGTAAAACTTCAAGTCCATAGATTTGTTCGTTCTATATACCGTGCGAATGGACAGAAATTAAAATTGTTTATGTCCTGGAATAATAATAAAGACAAAATTAGTCAATAGTACTATATTATTGAGTAAAATAGTATGTGTATTGTAAACGGACAGATAATGATTTTAAGTAAGAGCAATATTTTGTATAAATATTTGTTTATGACGTATTACAATTTAATATTTTAGTAAGAACGGAAAACAATTTGAATTTATCAATATTTTCAACACTTCAAACACTTTATTTAATAATGCAATGTGTTGAAAGTTTAAAAAATCTGCTTTTGAGACCTGACTCAGATATGTAAAAAATTTATTACAAATATCGACTTCATTAAAGTGAGCAAAGAATGTAACAATGCGATTCTACAGCTCTAAAATATTAAAAACACGCAGATAGCTTGTAATAATTATCACTACTGTAAAGAGAATCAGTGTGGGATGTACAATCAACGCTATGTTTGCTTGCGGAATAAGCCCACAGTGTAAAGACACTACACTGCCAACATAACGAAGAGCAGAGAGCATGTTTACTTTGCTGATAACACGTTGTGGTTTGTATTACAATGAAACTCGGCACTGATGTTTATTTTTATGGTTCACTACAAGAGCTATAATTATAATAAAAAATAAAAAAAGTTGTTTAAACTTTTAACTCAATAAAGCAGATAAATACTAGGTCTCGTATCATTAACATATGTAACTCCATGCAACCTGTTTGTGTTTTGTATACACTATAGCAATATGTATTAGTCTAGAATTATCATTTAAAATTGTATTCATATATTTTTCAACTCTTCGAAAAAGTGTAAAAAAATAAAAAATAAAATAAAAATAAAATAAGTGTAGTAAAATATAAGGCTAAGTATAACTCAACTTTTTAATTAAGAAATCCCAGCAGCATATGATGTTATTGTGTAACTATAAGAAAAGTTATATATTTGTTTATTAAGTTTGTATGCGAGTACAAAAATATGGTAGTATAAAAAAACAATTCTCTAAAAAGTGCAACATTTTTTTAATAACTAATTACTAAATAACTAACTAATGACTAAAACTACAAAATTTCTTAATACTAATTGTGCATTATATGTGATATCTTGTAATTTATTAATATTAGGTGTAATATATTTTCATACGGCTATTAAAGTGATTAAACTAGATTAATCATAAAAGGGCTATACATAAAACTACTTAATTTCCACTTATGCTTGTAGGAAAAGCTCATAAGCAAGTAATTTTTACTCGTTATTCTGGTATGTTGTTGTTTTTTTTTTTAATTAAGTTTTATAGCTCGCAAAATCGGTCCTGAAAACGGTATATTTCAGAAGGAATGTTGCATAAAATGCGCTCCTGCTTGGGATAAAGCCACACGACTACCATAGATTCCTAGCGACTCTTGCAAACTTGGTCAGCTCTAAGGCATGCTTTGTGATATGATGGGAAGCATTACCGTTGCATGCATAGCCTTGCAAGTGAGATGTTGTGCATAGCCTTTAGTACTTAAGGGAGCACTTCGTAAAAAATCTCAAAAATTACAAATTTTTTTTTTTTTTTTTTTTATTAAAGTTTGGAATTTCCCGATAACAATGGTGTATTAAATTTTTTTTATGATGACTAGAAGTGTCCCGAAATATTTTTTTTTAAATAGGCCTGCAGGCAGTTTCGGGCCTGTAGCAGTCACACTTTGAATGGTGCTGTTTATAGTACTACTTCGTTGCAGTCAATGTTCATGATTTGGTTGGCAGTGACAGTTTGTTATGTCAACAACTTACACACTAACCAACAAAACATCTGTTTTATAACCATTGCTTATAACCTAGGTAGCATACATGTTTTGGTTACTGACATTTCTGTTTTAGAGAGTGAAAATTACGTAAATGATTATGGTTTTTTGTGAGTTTAGTGGAGAGTTCTGAGTAATTTTTTGTTATAAGTGTAGTGAATTTTATAATGCCAACGTTTTCAAAGCCTGCTTTCAAGAAACGCGTTTTTCAAAGGAAATCAACATAACCCTCAACTAGTCCTAGCCTAGTTTCTCAGGATCAAGTAACAATCGAGGTACCAATACTCCAAATGTGGATAGGCCAAGACCTCAAAGTGCATCTTCTAAGAAGGTCAGTCCTTTTTTGAAACAGTACCAATTGAATGAAAATGATGAGTCTGAAAACTGTATAGTTAATATAGGATTGTTGAATGAGGCTCTTAGTAACGTTTTCAGTGTGTTAAAAATTGCACATGGCCAACTTGTTTACAAAGTTAAAAACACATTGTAGGCCTAGCATCAAAAATTTATAGTCAGCTGTTCTGATTGTGAAAACACTATTACTGTGACAAACTCTGAATTAGTCAGGCCTAACACTAATCAGAATGAAGCAAAAGTCTGATAGGCCTAACACATTTTATGACCTAAATCTTCGTTTGGTTTATGCTATGCGTAACATAGGCAAAGGTTAGAGTGGCTGCGGAGAAAATTTGCGCTTTTATGAATCTTACACCTCCGCCTTTGAGATATCATGAACATGAGCATTACTTGGGTTCAATTGCTGAGTTAGTGTGTAAGAAGTCAATGCAAAGTGCTGTGCAAGAAGCTGTATCGGATAATGATGGTTGCAGAGACCTCGCTATAGCTGCTGATGGCTCATGGGCAGAAGCGGGGTCACCTTTCACTAAATGGAGTGGTATCAGTGACATCTTTATCAACCGGTAAGGTCCTAGACATCGAGATTTTATCTAAATATTGCAGATGCACTAATAGACTAAACAACACGCATGGTGATGGCTGTATCGCAAACTTTGAAGGTTCTAGTGGAGCCATGGAAGTTGCTGGAGCAGTCGCAATTTTTCAGCGCTCGCAGCATTGTATGAGGCTCGTTAACCTTGAATACCTTGTGATGGAGACAGCAAGGCGTACTCCAGTGTATGCGAAGCCAAGCCCTATGGTGATACTGCCATAACAAAGATAGAATGCATAGGCCATGTCCAGAAACGGATGGGATCGAGATTAAAAAATCTAAAAGCTAAGACTAAAACACTCCCTGACGGCTCACGACTTGGCGGCAAGAACAAGCTAACAGATTCTGCCATTATTCAGCTCCAAAAATACTACGGATTGGCAATTAGACGCAACACAAAACTCTGTTGAAGACATGAAAAAAGCCATTTGGGCAGAGTTTTTTCCATGTGATGTCTTCTAATGAAAGGCCTCAACATGGACTATGTCCAGATGATGAAGAAACCTGGTGTAAGTACCGCAAAGCCGTAAAATCCAATGAAAACTATGATCATGGCAGCCATTTTTTTCACTTGCCTGAAAACCTAATGACATTTATTAAACCTATTTTTCAAGATCTAGCCAATCCAACTCTACTGGGCAAATGTACTAAGGAAAAACTCAAAATCCCAATATCCCTCAACAATGTCATTTGGACCTACATACCTAAAAGAACATTTGTGGAGAGTAAAAACTTTGAAATTTGGCATATATGAAGCTGTACAGCTTTTAATGATGGCTACATTGGCAAATGCAAAGTATTTCAAGAAATAGGAGTGTCACCCAGGGCAGCATTTTTATTACAGCAATGAAAAAGCTTGACCGGCGGCGAATTTGGAAGGCAGAGAAAGCATCAAGAAGATATAGAGAAAAAAAATTAGACAGAAGAAAAACTTACTAAAAAGAAGTCTGGAGGATGAATATGAGGAGCAGGAAGGAGATCAGCCACCTATGCACCTGGAATGTACTGAAAAAGGTAATAAAGCAGTATTTTTTCCGTTTTTTTGTGTTTTTCCGAAAGTTGCGGTTTTCAATACAAAAGTACATTTTTTCTTCAAAAACTACAAATGGTAGGAATATGAAATTTTTTTTTTGTATGTTTGTAGCACTGTTTTTACATATGTGGAACCACTAAAAACATCACATTTCACTGAGTTCAATATTTATATACATACATATACACATATTTATATAGGTTTTTGACAAGCGTTTAAAACAAAAAAATATATAACTTTTAGGGTATATGCCAAAAAAAAAATTTTTTTTTTGGTTCCACGTGTTCCCCTAGAAGCCCTCTTTAAATGAAAAAAAGAATTATGAAGATACCTCAAGTAGTTCTTGAGATAAGTGTACCTATGTTAACATTACGAAGATAGGGCGAAGTGCTCCCCTTAATATGTATTTACGATCGATGATTAAATTAGAAATGTATTTTATATGTTATTATATCAACCACTAAAACATCAGTAGAAGCAATATTATCGCATTATATAGTAAATGTTAAAAGTAATTTAAGAGTAAATAATTCTAAAACCTTATCTATTTTACTAAAGGTTTTAAATTGTTGGAATTATTATTATAATGTTGACTGTCGTTTGAGATTTTGTTTCCTAGCCTAAGTGGCAATTAAAATACAAATAGATGAGCATACAATGTTTATGTTTTTTTTATTAATTTATCAGTTTAAGTACAAAGTTGTTCTCTGAAGATTTAATGGTAGCTATAATGTTCAGCAACTGAGTTAGTGTAATTAATTTATAAAATATAATTTTATTTATAACAAGCAATAAAAGAGTCAAATCCATAATTGGTGTAAAGTAAACAATACATTTTTAAACAGAAAACTTAAAATAGAATCTTTAATATAGCCCCAGATGTTACATCTATTACATTATTACAGATATGCAAAGATGAGGTAATAAATTGGTTAACTCCTAATCTATTACCTGGCGAAGTTGCCACAAAGCGCTAGAAACAATAACAGTTTCACTTGTCATTCTTTTTTTAAGTTACGAGGAAAGATGTTTGTAATGCGCGTCTTATTTCCAACTGGAATTAAAGCTACGTTGTTTACAATTGTACTTCATTTATCACTACTAACAGAGCACTAGTTTAATTTACGTAAAAAATCAATAATTCATAAATTACACAAAACGTAATGTGTACCGAAGGATATAACCTAATTTTAGTTTTTGATAACACTACTTTTGGAAAACTGCATCTAAACCATATATTCCCCGGTTATTGATATAATGTAAGGTATAAGCTACTTAGTATTGGACAATGCTAATCGACCTACTTATCAATACAAGAACACTCAGTTACAGCCTTCAAGTGGTCGTGACCACTAGATCTATTAACAAAGTGGCCACTTTGGTGTAGTAACCGATTCTACCTCGACCGTATTGTTGTGGTCATGGTGGCCTACGTCCTTTATGTTATTAACTAAAAAGACTGCGTTTGAAGTCCAGGAATCGTTTTATATTACGGAAATATATTTTTTTCATTGAGTGAATTATATTCTAAAAGATTTGTGAATAAATTTAATTATTTATAAATCTTTTAAAGTTATTGATAAAATAGTATTTCATATATTATAATATGTTACAACAACTGTTTAAAATATTTTAGCGCAAGCCACTTATGATTTTTTAAATTCTTGTAATAACTGTTAGTATTTAACATTTAAATACAAAATTCCTCAACGAACGTGGTTAATTACTTTCTTTTATATACTTTTTAGGACTAGGCTCCACGCAAAGCCAACGTGCACGATAAGAGTTGAAAATGGCCTGTAGTCACGCCTTTTAAGTCGATGTCTTTTGAGATTGGATTAAAGATATTTAACACTCAAATCCTGTGTCAGAGTAACATTTATATTATTAACACTATATTGTGTAACTCATACTGTGTTAGGTTCCCCATTTACAGTATAGAATGGAATGGGACGGATGGAATAACTACAAAGACCCCTAGTACTCCCTTGAATAAGTGAAAAGCAAACTACTACATTTAACCCAATTATAAAAACGTACTAAGACCTGTGTGATACAACAAGATATTATTTAATTTTATCATTATTCATTAGTTTATCGGTATCTTACGAACCTAGCCGATAGTCATTGAGATAAAATGTAGTGTCTTGTCCATGTAAAAGAAAGAAATAGTAGTTCAGGTAAATCTATTCTGCATGTAAATATTTTAGTCCTGACACACATTTAAACTCATATAGCGCATGTACAAATCTTGCTCTGACCTATTGAACTATGACAGTTATGTATACGCTTTATTCAGTAATGTAATGAACTTTGTAGAAACCAAGCTAGTTCTGTAGTTTCATTATTGTACCTGTCTGATATATGAGAATGTAGATTAATTTCTTTTATATAATTTTCAGTTATATTGAGTTTTTACTTATCTTATAGTATCTTTAAAATACTTAAAATAAATATGAAACCTACAGCAATTCTTAAGAAATATATGAGTACATTACAGGACTCAGATACAGTGAAATGTTCTCAATAGTTTTATTACTACGTTTTATTAGTTATTTATATAAATTAAAGGTTTGCAGATATTAAATGATTGAAATACGTCATTTCAGATATAGCATTCGTGCAAATATTTCAGCATAATAAATTAAAGTAAAGAACATAGAGCAATAATTAAACTATCAAATGGTATTTATTTTACGTCCACAATTATATATTTTTCCTACTATTAAATATGCTATGTTTAAAAGCGATAAAATATCTATAACATTATTATTAAAATGTAAGACAAATTGCTTAAACTTCAGCGTACAAAGTGTAACATCGAAAAAAGTCATGTCCTAGGAAAAAAGATAAGTTCCAGAACACAATGCACCGAAATCATAGACTATGATATGGTTAAAATATGCCCCACTGGAATATTTCTAAAGCATTACGAAACACGGCGCTTCATCCGCCGCACGTATTTCCCTTGTGGGCCACTGGATTTGATTTGTCCCTGTCATTGTTATCACCATCCGTCGACTTGTTTTACTTTATTTTGGAAAGTGTTTTGAATTCAACATCAATTTAAAGAATCATAGGAACTTCGCTAAATCATATATACATTGCTAAATTTGGCACGGAAGAAAATGTTGAAGCACTTTCTCAACTATTTACGTATTTCATCGCAGTACTCATTATCAATAGAGATTAGCTCTTTCGATAAAAGTGGAATATTGACATTAGATCAACTGATCCACACTATGACAAAGGTAAACAAATGCATTAACAATCAATCGAGTTATGGTTCTCGTGTCACTAGGGGACAGACAGCCAACAGAATTAGTGGATATTAAACCATTGTTAACTATAAAATTGCATTAATTTTGTTTTATATAAAACATGACAATAAAGAAATACTAAGAAATATACTGTTTTCACTTGCTATATTAAATGGTATAATAATTTAAATAACAAATCTGAAACTCTAATCTTAAGGTTTTCAGATTAGAGTCATCAAGAGATTTCTATTTACCTCTTTATGGCGCCAAAAGATGAAGACTGTAATTTCTGTTTTCTGTGTGAAGTATAGACCTAAAATTGTGCATGAACCTTCAAATCAGTTTAGATAACATCTATTTTATGATAGTGCATGTGTTGCAGTGGAAATTGGCTGCATATTAATATACATTGAGTCTTTTGGGTAACCAAGATAGCAACACAAAACTTCAGGATAAATACATTTTTCAAACAAACTGAATACACTCATATGACATTTTTAAATGTAAAATAAAATATATACTCCAATTAAAAGAGATTTGAAATTTTACACTCAACCTCAGCGAAGTCTGTTATGTGTCGCGTGGTGAACTAAAACTTTTTCTAAAAATAGGATGGGAGATTCGTTTAATTAAATTGCCTAAAACGGTAATAAGAATGTATCGGGGTGATCATGTCTAGTGGGTATGTTTAAACTAATGCATCCACAATGTTCCTTCTGATCTAATGATCTTAGCAAAAAATACTTCATGAGATTGTAGAGATTCCAATAAACGTTCGGTTGAAGACATTTTTTAGAACATATTTGCAAGAGTTTTCAATTATGTATTTCCTGCAAGACACACATTTCTCGATACTCTGTTGGTAGAAAGTTTAGATATGGAGATAAATACTTTAAATTTTACCAACTCTTAAGTATCCTACATTTTATATACTTGACATTAATATGTAGTCTAAGGTATTTTAAGAAAGTCGTCCTAGAAGCGTAGCATGGTTTACTTCCCGAGAAATCACAGTTACGTGTCGGTTTTAAATTGTGGCAATTTAAGTGCTGCATTCCGGGTAGATTTTCCAAGATTCTTCCAAGTTCTTGATAATGATATCTTGCAACCAAAATGTAGCCATCACAAATACATGTTGCTATTATAAATATTTACTGGTATTTTAAAGTGTAACTCGTTTAAGGATTTTATGGAATTTTTATGAGATGCATTACCGTATTATCTATTTTATGGATACAAATAGTAAAAATTTCCATTTTTATTGGCAGAATTGTCGTACTTTTATAATATCCTAATTATATGTTTATAGTTTTAGTTAAAAAACTATCAATTAACAAACTATTGTGCTTAACACGAAATTAATGGCCTATACAGTTTAAATGCACATTCTTTATACACGATCTGTTTCACAGGGAAACGGTCCAGCTGTTATCAGGGGTCGCGTGGTGTCACGGGTTGAGTAGCAGAATGACGCTGGGGAACATAACCTTAAAAGCCAAGTTGTGCTGCACTCAGTAGCGTTCTCTTGTAGTAACGTCTCATCACTTAGCACGTAATTGTTAGTTCTCCTCGTAATGACTAACGTTAGTTATTTAACTACCACAGACTATTACTAAGTAATTTAAACTGAGACAAAAGTATAATTATTTAGGATTCTGAATGTCCTCAGTATTAATATACTCAACTTCGGCGTTATTTGATAGTTTTTTAATTTCAATAAACTATTTATTCAAAAGACTTTTGATTTTAATGTTTGATAAGCTTCACACTCACTCCCACACTTCACCATTCCTCCCATTGGTCACTTACACCCAAATAATAATAATTCTCAAAAGATCATGAATCTCTTATTCATTACAGTTCAGAGCTCTGAGCATGCACTTTTGATAAAATTGAGATGCCATTTGGAAAAAAAATATTTTAATGTAAGAATAATAAGTTAAATAAGTTATAGCAGTATCATAATACATTTTTAAACATACGAGCTAGTTTATCATTGTATCTATGACATACCTAGAGACGCAGGTTTACTCAGTGTGTGAACGTAAATCATTTCACAGCTGTGATATTAAACGTTCAGTGTGGAGTTGGCTGTGACATACACGGACCGCTGCAGCCTTTGTTACTGCTCATACACTTCTTTTCAATTAAATTGTTACGCGCGACGTGAAAAGATGTAAGATCCTTTAAGTTAGCTCTTGAATCACACGTAAAACTGTAAGAAACGCAATAAATCAAATATTTCAAACAGATATTCATTAGTCTTCAATCATACATTTTATTAAAGACTTTTTGAAAATAAAAAAGTAATATTGTAAGCAAATATATTTTTGTAAACTTTGACTGTAATATTACAGTGAAGGAAATCTAAAGGCCTACTCTTGTGAAATCATAAGAACAAGCCTTACTGTAACTGATTAGCAGTTTTAATTATCACGATCGCGCTTTATGAATTATCGTAACATTGCATTAAACACTATAAAAAACGTGATTTAAAAAGAAAAAGATGAATTTTATATATACCTTGCTATGATCAGAAGTCCATTCAAAGCATTACACTGAATTTCAGGAAATGGTATAGTTACAGAACCAAATAAAATTCTAAGTCAACTCACATAATATTTTACTTGGTTTGGTGTTCATAGTATACTGTTATAGTAATACAGTTTACATAAGTTATCTCGAAAATCAGTGTAAAATGAAAATAAAAGGCATTTTATTTTTTATAACTGTGTTAAAACTTTTTAAATCACAACAATATTTGGCATGAAGTATTACAGTGATTACAGTCACATCAATGTATATTTGCTTGATTTTTTTGAGCATGCAATTTTTGTATAGCATTATATTTTTAAGTAAAAATTTACTCGTAATTATAATGATCAAACCATCCGTATTTGTAAGGTGACATAAAAGACAAGCATAAAATAGAATTTCGGAATTTAGAACTATAATAAAGAACTGTTATTTTATTGTATTATGTGCCAACGTTCTCTTATAAAAAGTATAATATTTTCTGTCCTTCGGGTTTTATATACTTGATAAATGCTCATGTATTCAAGAATATATATTCATATTCAGTACACTATTCGAGCAAATAGACAATTTAATTAAACATTAAATTTAATTTATTTGTTGCTAACTTTTTTTAATGTTGTTATTTTGTGTATAAGTTCATTATTGGTTTTATATAATTCTGTAATTTGGGAAAAGAAGTAGTATTTTTTACTTCAAAATATTGTTAAACAATGATTTTACGAACTGTGGTAATTATTTTCCACAATACAAAGTATGATACAATGATCCTTATCGTTAATTAGTGTCAAAAGCTAATCATAAACATACTAAATAACTATAATAATATTCTGTTCGAGCTTAAAAAGGTAATAAATAGATTTTACATATTAACAGTGATATTCAAGTTAGGAAATATAATTAACAAGTTTAAATCTTAAGTGACCTGTTTTAATCATCTGATCTTTGGATCACAGTGACCTCAAGTTACTTTGATATTATAATTAAAAGGCATAAAAACAAAGCTCTTTTTTGCTTGGCATTTCCTTTACTGATCTTATCTGTTATGTCTGGAATTATACGACGGTGAAAATTAATGTTTTCATGAATTTCAATTCAATATTTAAACAAAAAAGAAAATGTGCTTATTGTAAATTTCTTACTATCTCAAATATAAAACAAAGCTATAAATTAGGATGCAGGAAATATTGTAAATTAATTAGAATGAAAATAATAAATATATAACTCTGATAGTAAAATTGTGCTAAAAACCATGATAAGGTATTCAACGCTATTAAATTAAAAAGGTACACATCTAAAAAAAACATTATTGACTGCGGCTGATAACAGTTTAAGGAGTAATATTTGAATTTTACGGGATATGAATAAAAACCCTCAATACATTGATTTTTAGACGTGTTAACTTTTTACAGGGATGTTTAACGTTCAAACATTCACAATGGCAGATTTAATATTTATTAATTTTATGAAATTACAATAAAATAAAATTATCTATTATTTAATTTCCTTCAGCTTATTAAGACAAAATATATGCATACTAAAAAGAGTTGAAAAAATTATTGCTAATTTAAAATTGTAAATAAACTAATTTTGTTTCCCTGACATGAAATGGGATATTGTAGATTTATCCAGAAAAGTTTCCAGATATGATTCAGGTAAATGGCGAGCACAACTATCTCTCCCAACTATAACATTAAAACTCTAGGTCATATTGGATATTTTTCTCCATCAATTTTTTTTTTTTACTTTAAAGTGCGTTTTAATTAACATCTAATACGTGCTTTAAGTGGTACTGATTGCTTTATATGAAGCCGAGTAGAGAATGAAACAAGAAAATGTGAGATGTGTCTGAATAATATAATCCGAAACTAAGCTTGAAACACTCTTGAATATTTGTATTCCCAGTTCAACTAAAATACACATCAAATTCAAAATGGAAAAGACATTCTCTCTTTAATATAGTTACATTATCAACTATTAATGATATGAACAGGTTTTGAGACAATTGATTTTGATTAAACCTAGACTATAAATATATACACCACAAGTATTTAAAACCACCCAATGTTTTCCAAGATAAAAATATTCCACTTGCTAGGCTATACAAAAATAGCACTTGCTTGTAATAAAGTCCATTGTAGCCGCTGACTGTGTAACCTCCGACCGACCAGAGACCACTGGGGATCGATTACTCAAACCCGGAGCTATTCACATGCTCTGAAGTCCAAATTCAATTATGTTTCTAGTTTAAATGTTTAAGGTTAAATTCAATGTGGTATAATTTCTTCGATCCAATAGTTTTAAAAGTTTAAAAGCTACCAATATTATTAATTACTTATTAAAACATTTAAAATATATTAGATTTTACGTAGTTTTTAGAACAAAATCCTGCTATGTCTATTTTATTATCTAATACAATAATTTATAATTTTTTAACACAATGGCAATTTGCTTATATTGATAAGGTACATTTTTTTCTTAATCCACAGTTTTCTTTTATTTCATCACTCAATTCATATTATATTTTTTTAACTTCTATGTTTTTACTATTACAAACTCTTGATTCTTTTAATAATCTCCTGTATTCAATTCATTCAAATTTTCTGGCATAATTTTATAAGTTTCTTGTTTCATTTTAACAAAATAGTTGTGTCTAAGTAACAAGAATTCAAATATGGATCATATTTATTCTCATATTTATAAAATAGAAGTTTATTACAATAAAACTCATAGAAATGAATATGTTTTGAACGTTCTAACACTAAAACCCCAATATAAATAGTTTTGATTCATTTCAATTTTTGTTTTTACATGTTAAAGCATTTAAAATTTGTTTTCTTTGCTTGTTTAATTGAAACTTCTTCATTTGCTAGCTTAATATGACATCATGTATATAAGCCATGTATATAAAACCGAGTGTAAAGCCACGTATAAAACTATATGATTCATCAGAATGTTGTAAAATTGCTTCTTTCCATTCTTCGTTATAAATAATAAATACAAATATTAGCTCAAGTAACAAAAATTATAATCAAATTTTGCTTTTAGAACATACTCAATTTTAGTTACGATATTAATAGAAGTGGTATTTATTTACTGGAAACAACTTACATTTCCCAACTCACTTTTCATCTAATCCATTTTTTTAATAATACGAATTTATGTAAATATTTTTGATAAGAGCATGTAATAACACTTTTCATCACAAAAATCTAATGGTTTCACATTTGACATTATCAAGTTTTACTAAATTATAAATAATCTAAAACCGATTTGATGTTATCTTAATTAATTTCCGTTCCAAAAAACACGATACTTCACAAGTTAAGGTTTTGTACAATCAGGATACAGAAGTGCTCTCGTGTGCACAGACCAAAATGGGTAGACAAACAGTTTATTCAGCTTCCATTCCATTATGCAAAAGCTACAAGATGGTAAAATGTCAAGACTGCTAGCTTAATTTATGGAGTGAACTTACGCTAAACTTTCGAACAAAGCTCTTGTGATAAATGTAGGTAATTATCTAGATTGGATGAGAAGGTAGTGGATTTGGCTTTGTATAAAATCAAGCAATGAGTACTCCACATTGGGTTTCGTGAATAAGTAAATATAAATATATTCATGCCTTTTATACTCAACAAGGTACTCCAATTAAGCATTTAGAGATTATGGAAGAATATAAATGTATTCAAAACATTATAATTCCATCTTTTTATATGAATACAACGTCATTTGTTTCATTTTCCAATCTGGAATAGAATAATACTTGTTCAAACTTTTACCAATCTCTTATAGTAAAACGCAGATAAAATTTAAAAATAAATATTAACTTTAAAGTTATATAATTGTATAGCAATTTCTTTGCAATAGTGGAAGGGACATAAGAAAAGGCATTCTAAATTATAGAAATTAATTTCATTTTCAGTTAATACAATAGTAAGTAGTTGGTATAGTCAATACTCATTATCGTATTATATGTTATGTGATAAAAACTCACATTTATATGTCTTTATACTTTGGTCAGTAAACAAGCTTTTAGAGCTTTTTTTACTTAAAGATGGAAAATGTCTGAAAAATCCTGCTTCCTTCACAAACCTTCTATCGTAAAAAATAACTATAAATAAAGTATCATTTAAATGTGGGAATAACATTTTAAAACACTTATAACTATTTCGGAGGAGTTATTTTCCATTTTGGTACAACTTTTTACCAGTTCGAAAAAGTCAGTGTGTCTTTGTAGAGCTAGAAAAGTACATCGCACCTCGTGTTGCATGAGAGGCTTTGCTAAATTTATGTGCAAAATATATACTTGTGTTATATGCCACATATATAAATGCCGTATCATTGTACTCAGTTTATTTTAAAATGGATTTATTCTGCAATTTCCTTCTCTTTATTATGGTTACCAAAACGACCAAATTCGAAACGCTCGGGCATCCTATGGAGTGACACGCGCTACCATCGAACTCGAAGATTTCTGTATATAAATAAAGCTCCAGGTAAAATTGTACGTCAGTTCATTTTTGGGGACAAACAGGTAGACACAGACACAAATGAAATCTTTCCAGCCTCTCCAGTGACAGTGTTCTCTAACGCTCAGCTAATTAGACACATTTTCTGTTTATAGAAACAAAAATATTTATTATTACAATATTGCACATTTTCTAATAGTGGAATATTTGAACGGGTATACTCATGATTACATTACTTAATTTACTTTGTTTTCTTATTAGGCATACGCTATACGTTGGTGGAACAGCTTTGGAAGGTAATGAAAGGAGATATGTGATGATTTACAGCCACATATCTTGGAGACATTATAAATCATAGCCTCTGTGACACTATGGATATTTATGCGTATCCGCACACTCTGCATGGATTATACTCTGCAGAACTACCGTCCGGAACATATGTTTTGCTATTCCTAAGATACTAAATGTAACTGCAAATTATAATATTTATTGTATTTGAATTAAGTATTAAAATATGCATTCCACAAATGGGTAAATTTTTTTATTTAATACAAACTACGTATTCTACACTGTTTTTGTATGTTTATTAGACATACAAAATAAAATTTAAACTATGTATATTTTATAGAAATCTCTTTATTTGCAATAACTCATATGACAGAATTTTTAGATTGGTTTTTCATTTTTCTTCTCTCTATATCTGTAATATTTAATTATTATGCAATAATTTAAAAGAAATATACAGTGTTATTAAGATGTCTGGAGCCACTGTCAGGAGCCTCACACAAGAAACTTTACACTCTGCATTACTTAATGCCATGTGAAGAAAAACTTTTTAGGCATGATCACTACTTCATTCACAAACCCAATATGGAATTTTGGAAGCAAATCAAAGATTTTAAATCATAAGGCCCATCTATTGACAGTAACAAAGAACCTAGAAAATAACGTAACTTAAAAGGATTATTTGAGTTACCTAACTGTAGAAGAACTACATTACACAAGTAATGAACTTTGTCCAGTCTAATCAGTTGTTTTTACTATTCTTATCATAGGGTTATTAGGTTCAATACCATCAGTGTTCTGCCATACTGACTCTAGTCACACTTTTTATCACTACATTAAGCGAACAGGACCGTATTACACACTGTTAATGACGCATGGTTATGATGATATAATTAGATTATACGATCAAGTGAGATATTTATTTATTAAAAAGTTTCCCGACAGAAAATTTATATCAAAATCTGCTGTTGGACAAACAATAAAACGTTATAAATAATCAGGCACTATGAAGAATCGGCCTAAAACTGGAAAACTGGAGATCAGCAAGAACCGAGGACAGTTTTCTGAAGGTGGTCATGTCTGTGTCAACTACATATGTCAACTACTACTCTGTAAAGAGAAGTATGGATTTCTCAGGGATATTTTTGTAAGATTGTATAAGAACGTCAATGTAAAGCATACAAACAAAGCGGTTGCTCAAAGGATCATCAAAGAACATTGCAGCAGAAGATGCCCTTAGAACGAGTAGAACGGAGATCAGTAAGATGGCTGGTTTTATTACAGGTCATTGGATATTCCAAAGCCACCAGAAAAGAATTAGTATTCCGGTTCAAGAACTCCTGTGCTGTGGCTGATGAAACAGTTGAGCATGTCATATTTAAATGTCCGACAAAGCAAACGCACAAGATCACTAGGTTTTCTTAGGCATAACGAAGAGGAATTGGAACAGACAAGCATTGTTCAGAAGTACTCATGGTTTTATAAAGGTCTGAGATTTGATATAGCTTCACCTAGGAGGAGGGTTCACAACAAGCCGGATGGCTGAGAGGCAATTACAAAGCCCAGGAACCTGGTCGTCCGTTATAAGAAATGAGTTTGTACAATACGAGTATAATGCTGATTTGTCAAAACGATAACTGACATGATCTCTAATCGATACTAACTGAGCCATTTCTAAACTTGAACAAGGATATTAATAAGACATAACTCTGATAATTTCCTTAACAAAGATAGCTAAAGATTTGAATTTCTTGGCTGGTCACATTTATGTAAAATTATTGCCTTAATAGTTCTTTCACAACATGGAAAAATTAAATATAGATAAGAAATAACAAAAATGTGTTATATCTTTGTACATAAACATGTGTTTTTATAACTCTGAAGCTGTAAGATGGAAGTAATTTCAAAAGGATCTGTTATATTATAAATACAGAACAAAACTTACAAAGATACTCTATACAATGTAGGCTAAAGTGCTCATATTTTTTAAGTCACGTATATTTTGAAGATAATGCCGGTAGTAAATAAAATTGAGAATTATACAATTAATTACACATTGGGAAAACGAGTGAATGCGATAACTGCTGTAACTTATAACTAATTAAACTTGGTAAATAGGTAGTACTTACAAAATATCTAGGGCACGTTCGTTAATCAGTACTAACGAACTAAAATTTGCAATAGGGCGATCGTTCTGATTTGTGTTATGTATTAAACATTTAGATGTCTTACATTTACCTAAAAATAGTTGGTTTTTTTTAACTTAGGTCAGCTTTTACAACTAAGTGGTAACACATTGTCCTACCTCTAAAAAGTTTTAAGATGACAACAATCCTAAATTTCAATAGTTTTCGTGACATATCAGGTACTAGGCAATGCAGAGCAAATCAGTATATTTCTTTTTACTTCTCAAGTGATTAAAAGCCAATTTGAAAACCACATTTAAAGTTACTGGACTGTGAGAGACTGGGAGCAAGGAGAAGGGCTCTTTTCGGTGATAAACAACCAGGCGACGAACCAGATGCTAGTATCGGGGAAAAGCTTCTTAGCCTAATTAAGGGCACAAAGATAGGCTTACCCCTCTAACATCAAAGGGGCACACAATAAACTCAGGTTGACGTGTGAGGATCTCTGAATCCACCCCAATATCCAACGCAAAAAAGAAATACTAGTGTGTAAGTCTATGATTATTGTTCTAAAGAATAGAACATGAATTAATTGTAATTTCTGTACATGTATAAAAGAGATAATTACAAAAAATACTATGCACATAACATATACTTCCACTTCCCAACAAAGTTGATCAGAGCACGTTTTGATAACCAGATTAACTCGGTGATTTTAGGCTCCAGCAGATCGGTTACTCGTTAAAATATAACAATTAATACAAAGATGATTTCAGCTCCTTTCACCTTAGTGCTACGTGAGAAATCTGACGCTATCAGAGACTAGACTCCTGGAATCTGGAACCGTTTTTTTTTTTTTCTGAAAATATCCAAAGAAATGACCAACAACATTTTTGTTTCGTTAAATAAAACAACATTAAATACAAATAACTTAAAATAAACACTTCTTTACCAATATAACATTTTTACAAATATTTGACTAACAACTTTTATTTTAATTTTCAATGCAAGGTATTACAATTATCACACCAGATGGTGATTGAATTTTACACGCAACAACCTTAAACGTGAAGGAGCAATTTCCTGTCGTGTTGTTAGTTATTGCGACGTGTCGAGTTGCCTCATTTCCTGCATAAAACAAACTAAACACTGCCGTGCTTAGTAAACAATCCTAAGATTCCTTACACAATAAATCTGACATTATTATTTTATTACCAATTCGATTTGTTACTCAAATTATATCACAACAGTATCTTTCAATATTACCTGGCATATATATACTTTTTAAAATAAACTTTTATATAATTAATCACGTTAATCTTTTTAGAAATATATTAATCGTTACAATATTTAAAGCAAGAACATTTTTGCAAGTTCTCTTCAAAAAGTAAACTTTCTAATACATATAGTGGTTCTGTCCTTTTTTTTTTTTTTTTTTTTTGCCAAATTATTTATATTTTATCCCGCTCTCCACTAAAGAGTGCAGAGGATAATGACAAAAATAATTTAAAATTACGTTCCATTTAATGAAATAAAAATACAAACGTCCGTACGTGAGCCAAATACAAACATGCCATGTGTCAACAATGGCAACCATATAATAAACACCATACAAACATGCATATTTAGTTAATATTTTTTTAAACTACTAGTTCACTAAGGGTACGTACACCAGAACGTATTTTTGCCCTTAGGTACGCACCTGTTTTATTTCCTAAAGCACTATACACCTAGTTTTGAATTAAATGTGTAAAAGCAAACTATATAGGCAAAGTAAGAATACGCCATCCCACGTGTCACGTAAAAGGCTTCGCTGAGGTTGCATGTAACAATACAAGTCTATAATTCATTTCATTAGGCTACACGTGTTACTATGTCACATTTTAAACCGTCTTCTACTCATTGTTTCTTCGAGTTTATCTATTCTATTTGCTATCGTGGTTACCCATAAAAGCGTTATCAAAATTAATGTAAGCTCTTTTGATAACGCTCAGTAGTGACATCTCGTACTTCCATCATACTCAGAATTATATATAGAGATGTGAATATTTATGTAAAAGTCTATAGGGCGTTTTATTCTCAAAATATTTTTATGGACAGTCAGACTGAAGTGAAAATGTTCCAACCACTCAAGTCATAAGCTTCGCTAACGCTTAACCAATAATATATATTAATTACGGCAGAAGTGATAAACTATACAATATTCCTTCTGCATCTGATGTACAATGTCACTGAATGCAACTACAAGCCAAAGGGACAAGAATAGTGGGCAAAAAGAGTTCAGAGATTGACCATTGTACGAACACAACGGAGAGGTCAAGTCCAATAAATGGTGCCTAGAGCAGTACTTGCAGTGTCACAGCCTTCTATATTTAATCACTGAATGTAGTCCGTCTCTTCTGCTGTCGTCCATTCTTTTGCTAGTATTAAATTCTTTAGCAATACCCTAGCACTATTTTCTCTCTTATTTGAATATACTTTTCATTTACAAATGAATATGTAGGTATAATGTCTACTACGGAAGAGATGAAAAAATAATTTATATACAAATTCTGAATTTTTCAAATATAAATGAATTATATTAATTCAAACAAACTCTCCAATAACATAAAGTTTTTTATTTTTGTGAGGCCTTTCGTACTCAATGAGTACATATCATTTCCAATAAGGCAAGAGCTTCAAGAATGTATAAATCAGTTATTAGTAAACAATTAATGTACACTAAACTGTGTGATCTAAGCCGTGTAATGTTTTGGTGCAGGTATTCTGAGAACTCTGGTGTCA
Organism: Homalodisca vitripennis; assembly: GCF_021130785.1. Classification (NCBI taxonomy): domain Eukaryota; kingdom Metazoa; phylum Arthropoda; class Insecta; order Hemiptera; family Cicadellidae; genus Homalodisca; species Homalodisca vitripennis. The sequence continues at coordinate 204,985,796 of NC_060207.1, forward strand.
AATCAATTCAAGTCGCGTCCCACTTCCCCCAGTCACGCCTCTGGAGTTGCAGTCAGTTTCTTTATCTCCGCTTTGCAGAGTAGAATGATGCTTTCGGGAAATCAGACTTATTTATTGCTACATCATGCTTTAAAAGTATTGCTTTTTCATAAATATCAAAGAACCGTATTTTATTATGTATCAATTACCTAAAAACTTATCCACAGTTCTAGATAATATATTATAACCTGCAAAGTGTAAAGTATAACATATAATTAAGCATAACCCATATCACCCAACAGGCACGTGCGTTCGTGCGTGCGAGTGTGTGTGTGTGTGTGTGTGTGTGTGTGTGTGTGTGTGTGTGTGTGTGTGTGTGTGTACCCTGATCTCTCACTTGCCGGGTGAGTGTGCTACCACTACACCACAAAAGCCATTAATTTTTACGATTCAACTTTATTATATTGTACTTGGCCCGTTTTTTTCATATATGCGTTTAAATAACCAATAACCAATTTAATTAACATATAATAATATGATCGGAAGGCCAAGTACCTGTCAAACGACTTTTATTTACATTAATTACATTTTTTTATCAATGACAGTAGCCGAATTTAATAGCAATAAACATTGAATCATAATGTTTATATTTATAATATATATATATATATATATTTATATATATATATATATATATATATATACAGGATGTATATTATGTCTGGAAACACCCAAATATATCCTTTAATAATTTAAATATAAATTTGAAACCTCTTACAATCGTGATAGAGATTGGGCATCTACTTTTTGGAACAATGTTTTGTTATGTCACACCAACGGGGGACGTCCTGCCGAGGGTATCGTGAATATTCTTAATGGAAGGCCTATACCTTGTGATACATAATTTTAAATGTAATAGCTTACTGAATTGAATGCCACAAACCGCATCTCAAGGGAATTATTCTATCAGAAAATAGAGCATTTTTAGTATTGAAAATTTTACTGATGTTCAACAATGTAATTTTAACATGGTTCTTGCCACAAATGTGTTACACTAATTTTTTAGCATTTTTTAAATGTTCAATTAAAATAAAATAAACAATTTATTTTTAAGCTGGTTTCATTAGTACAAATTTACCAGTTTTTTATTACAATGAATAAAACTTATGAGTCACTTTCTCTGATTACTTATGAATCTGTACTTGGTGTTTTCCAGTCAGCAGGAAGGTTTAAAAGAGACAAAGGTCACTAGCCTATGAGAAACATTATTGTGTTATTAATCATCTGGTCTACAGGTTTCAGTTTGTTGAGCATGGAGCTTTCACTAGAACAGGTCTAAGCTTGGGAATTACAAATGGACAAAGGTCATATCATTCCCTGTCGAGTTAATCAGTGTCTCTGAAGCATTGCTGTCAACCAAGTTATCTAATTACAGTAGTTCAGTTTTTTATTTGGCATTTTAATGTGAATTGTCTGAAAGAGAACGAATTACTCTGTTGATGATGCGAGGATATGGCGATCGTCAAAGATCTTATCGGGAAGTTTGTAATTTTGTTTAATGACACTTTCCAGAAAGGAATCCCATAAGTGTTTCAACAATATCAAAAACTATTGAGCGTTTTGAAATGACAGGGAGTGTACGTAATCGGCCAAAGTCGGGTGGTAGGATACAATCTGCAACAGAATGAAGAAACATGCACTAGATGTTTTGCAAACATTTATTGAAGACCCACATACATCGCTCAGAAAAGCTGCACAGCAACATGATATGCACCCTATGTCTGTGAGTAAGATTTTGAAAATTAATAAATACAAACCATTTAAAGTTCATTTAGTCCAACAGTTAAGTGAGGATGATTACGACAGAAGAGTTGAGTTTTGTGAACTTGTGATGCGCAAATGTGATGACAATAGAGATTTTCTTGACCAACATACTATTTTCTGATGAGGCAACTTTTTTCCTAAATGGCAATGTTAACAGGCACAATTGCCGTTACTGGGCTAGTGAAAACCCACATTGGATTACTGAGTCCCATTCACAGCAACCACAAAAACTGAACGTATGGTGTGGAATTTTTAGGTAACAAAATTGTTGGACCCTTTTTCATCAATGGAAATTTAAATGCCGAACTTTACTACATATGCTCCAAAATGAAATAATTCCAGCTATTCAAATTTCATCAGGAGAATACTTTGATAATGTATGGTTTCAGCAGGATGGTGCTCCACCCCATTATGGGAGACAGGTAAGAGAGTATTTGGATTTAAGGTTTCCTCATAAATGGATTGGCCGAAGAGGAGAAATCGAATGGCCTCCAAGATCTCCGGATTTGTCACCAATCGATTATTTCCTATGGGGTCATTTAAAATCCAATGTTTATAGAAGAAAGCCTCATAATTTGGAAGACCTAAGAAACAGGATTATAGAGGAGATTGCTTTGATAACTGAAGAAATGTTAGGCAACTCTGTCGAATCATTTTACACAAGATTGGCTCATTGTCAAACCGTAGGAAGGAACACAGTTTCGAACAATTGCTTTGACACAAATGCAGGTAAAAACGTTTGTTGTAAGACTTTTCTAACAGCATACATTATTTTTTTATTTGTAATAAGAAATCAATAACATAAGTATTTCCATAATTGTACTGTAATAAAAACTGGCAAATTTGTGCTAATAGAACCAGCTTAAAATGAAATTTTTGTTTTATTTAATTTGAACATTTAAAAAAAAATGCTAAAAAATTAGTGTAACACATTATGTGGCAAGAACCATGTTAAAATTACATTGTTGAACATCAGTAAATTTTCAATACTAAAAATGCTCTATTTTCTGATAGAATAATTCCTTGAGATGCGGTTTGTGGCATTCAATTCAGTAAGCTATTACCTTTAAAATTATGTATCACAAGGTATAGGCTTCCATTAAGAATATTCACGATACCCTCGGCAGGACGTCCCCCGTTGGTGTGACATAACAAAACATTGTTCCAAAAAGTAGATGCCCAATCTCTATCACGATTGTAAGAGGTTTTCAAATTTATATTTAAATTATTAAAGGATATATTTGGGTGTTTCCAGACATAATATACACCTGTATATATTTATATATATATATATATATATATATATATATATATATATATATATATATAGGCTGTACTGAATAATAAATATATTTAGATTCTAAAATAACATAATGATAGTATAAAAGACAAGTTGAGTTTCTCATGTGAGGTGAGAAAAATTTAATTTTGGGGCTTTTCTCTGGAGGAGGTCATTATTCTGAGCTCAAAACTCCTAGACATAAAATGTGTTATTGTTTCGTTATCTCTGTATTGTTTGTTATGGAAATGCTTTATATCATAAATATTTTTATTATTTTACATCAATTTATTAGTCTATTATTTCCCGTTTTTAATACATCACTAAAGCCTAAGGGGTTAAAACTTGTCTATCGTGAATTTATTAGAAGAATATCAATTTGACGCTATATTTGACAGATACAGAGAGATTTGACGCTCTTTAGTTCTTGCATTAAGATTGTCAGTGTTGTCTCCACCACGTACTACATAGAAACTTTCATAAGTTGGCTGAAAGATAGTGAAACTATCTGTCTGTCTATCTGTCTATTTGGCTGTCTATCCACACGATATCTTTTATAACGAACTTATATAATTTAAACTTCACTATAAGTAACATCGAGCGCCATGATGGTGAATTTTCCCCATGGGATTTGGCTGAGCATTAGCGAACATTTTACATTCATCTTGCAAATAATCATGATGGTCATGAAAAAATCACAGAGTAACAGTATATTTTATTAGACGTAGAAAATAGAAGTAGTCCTATATCTATGAAATTTACTATATATACAAACTGGAGTGTATAGATCACATTTTATTTGAAATTAATTAAAAAGTTTCAAATAAAAAGTTAAAACACACATTTCTAGTTGAAATTGAATTTCAATAATTGCCTTTACTTACTTATTTTGGTTTATTAAACAGTGTTTACCGAAAGAGGATGGGTTCTCCGTGGTCTTCACTTCAACCAACGTAGATTAACAGATATAGCCTATGGTAGTGAAGAACAAAAAGTATGGTGATTGAAGAGAATAATATGTAGTAGATTGTTTCGTATATATTTGTTTATGTATATGTTTACCGTATCAGATTAAACCGGTAGACATATTTCCATTTTATTAATTGATAAATACTTCTAAATGACTGTCAGTACTTTAAATACACGACGTAAAACCATAAGGGACATCTAAATATCATAAATTTAATTATTACTGTAAGATTATGTAAACCAAAGAAAATTTCCCAAAGCGATGTTATTGTAAAGATCATAAATTTAAATATGTAAATTTGTAATTGCAAGTTTATATAAAATTTAAGTTTAAGTTTATGTAAACCAAAGAATATTTCCCAAAGCGATGTTATTGTAACCAATATTCTTAAGCCTTAGAAATAATATAAATCTCTTGAAAATTTTTATTGGGTGCAATTTGTACATATTCAACAAAATCACATATTTTATACAATTTTTATTTATTTATGAAGGCTTTAAAATTTTAGTAATGGAAATATATGGTAAAAGATTTCAAATTGATGATAATTCCCTCTCTTCTCCCCTGCATCATAATTTATGCAGAACGTAAAAAATAGCTTATACTCGTATAAAACATTATTCTGGTTCTACAAACATAGAATTTCCATTTGTTCTCTTTTTCACTTTTGGGGGTAGGAATTTTTCATTATATCGGGTTTTGTTGAGAAGATATTGCGAAACTACGAGAGTATTAGGATGAATTCTTCGTTAACAATAGAAATAGCAAGCCTCCAGAGGCGTCTGTAATAATAATCGTTGGCGATTCCAACTAAATACCAAGCCCTTTCCATTTTTTTTTCAAATATAATACGTTGGAGCAATATTAAGAAAAATATAAAACCTTTTCAATACAATTTTTTAACCGTAACTTATATCGTTAATATAATATGTAGGTAGGCAACTGATATTAACTAAGATAAAATCATTTCTGAGCACATATAAAGTACCTAAGTAAATAAAGATCAATATAAAATAATAATAATAATAATGGTTATAATAATTAAATATTAAAGTCAATTTGGAGTAAGCAATACAAGACGGAAAAGAATACAAAGCTATTTCAGTTAAAACAAAATCAATGCTGGAAATCGATTTTTTTAAGAAACTGCAAAAATTTTAAAAAAAAATCAGTGAACTAATTAGGAAGAGTAAATATATTTCTAGAAAGCTGTACGAAATTCAAATATAGCAAATGCAAAAATAATATGCAGCATTTTTACTTACTAATATTTCTACAAGAATGAGTTCTATACATTTTGTGTTAAACTCCGTTTTTTATGATTTTAAATCTGTCTTTCTGTACAAAGGACCTCTCAAGAATGAAATAGGCAATATATTTGAAATTTTGCATGCACTTGGCGTACTTCTATCCTGATATTTGAAGAATGTGTGATTGTCACCCAGAACTGTTATGACGAAGTGAAGCACTCCTCCAGTGAAAATAATGTCAAAGTTGTTTGTGTACACTCTGACTATAAATTGACTTCATACAAGCAGTGGTGCCAACATAAACAGCGTTTCTCGCTGACATTTACTGTGTGACCATCAAACAATGTTACTGGTTCGTTAAAGTCTCTTCTGTACACAAAGTGTTGATATTGCTATCCACTGAGGACAATATGTGTGAATGTTTGAAGTCAATACCTTTGCCATGACAGCACGTTCTAGGTGTCTATAATAGAAATTTTAATCAAGTTAAGTAACCTTTTAACAGTTATTTTTCTTGTTCCTAATGCTCTCTGAAGAAGACACAAAAACTTCAAATAGAAAATCAAATATACATATTAAAATATATACAAATAATGATACGTTTGATTGGTTTTTTATGCAATTATCATACTTTGTATTAAATAAATTCAAACATGCAAATAGGAAGTACTTCGCAAGTATTTAAAAGTCTTAAGAAGAAAATCAAAAACTTTAATGATAAACTTATAATTATAAAAATACTATTATTCTATATGAATAAGCGAAACTTGATATATTAATATAAACACTTGCGTTTTAAAAAATACTGCCGCAAAATTCTTGTAGTAGAACCTGAGAGAATAAATAAATGACATGACATCATTATTGAATATACACTGCAACCTGCAAAATCTGCTCGTATCTTTTATATCTGGGCAATATGTCCAGGTTGTCCAGGAGCGCCACGCTAACAGCAATGTCAGTATATTGGGGGAAGGGTGAATCAAAACTTTTACGTTGACATATTTTGATGCAAAATTATTATTTACCAAATACAGTAACTATTAAATTTGGTTAATTTGGTATAAATTTAAATTAAACGTTACCTATTGTGTATGCATTTTCTTTGTGTTGCATGTAGGAATCTGTAAAGGTTTTCTAAACTTGGTATTGTGTGTGTTTTACCCAAATATTAATACCTCCCCCACCTGACGAAGAGGATAGATTCCAATCCTCGAAACGTTGTGTTATACCTTTTACAACCTATAATGATGGAAAATGTCCGAAATCATGTTATCCTTTCAAATCTTCCACCGTCAAATACAAACGTTAAACAATGGTAGAAGATGCCAGAAATTACCGTTACTAGAATATATGAACTGATTCTATACTCATGTAGATATTTATAAAGCACATGGGGATCCTTTTCAACTACAGTGAATCTCAGAGACTATCTGGATGTGTCTAATTATCCAGGAAGTGGACCGTTGTATACCCTGTCTGAATTCCAACAAGGGTATGGTTTAAGTATGGGAAAGGGTGTGGTGTGGCGTGCAGTTTAAGAGAAATTTTAACAAGCATGTCATGGTAAGTTATTTTTTTACTTAGGACAAGAATATACCTCTCGTTGTACTTAGACCTAAAATGGTGCTTTCGCTCCTTCCAGAGTGACAGGATAATCTGGATGGGAATGGATGGGAGTAGGGGCCGATTTATATCGAAATCCCATGAGAAGGGATATCAGGCTCTATCTCAATTATGTCTAGCTCTATTCCAGCCTCTCCCAATCAAATCGGGTAGGGGAGAGGGAGATATAATACTCCCTTATGCGTAGTATTGACATAAAACCTTTAATATTGAGGAAACCCCAAACTCTCCAACAAAACGGTCTTCCGTAGTAAACTAGACCCATCCTATTTACTGCAATATATCAACATTAGCGGTTAGGATGTGGCGTTCTAGAACATATATTGTGATTAAATGAAACATTAAAACGTAACAACTTATAGATAAACATAGCAAAGTAAAGAAAAAAACAATGAAAATGTCCTCTTTTTTGTGTTTTAACACGTGGCAATGCTTAATGTCAGTAGTATTTTATATCTCTTCAGCTTAAAATAAGTTTAATATTTTTGTTTTTTTTTTTATTACAAAAATCCATCTTAAAAGCATGGAATAGTATCGTCCAATATGGGAATTCTATTATTTTAAATAAATTAGTGCTATAAATATCTGCACCCTTTCTGTGAATGCCTTTATTACAAGGTTTATGAGCCTGGAAGTGCAAAATAAAATGTAAAATCGTGATTGTCATCAAATTTATCTTCACCTTTATAAATATTAATTGAACTGGCCAAAAAATATATAGTACTAAACGTGTCTCCAATAGAATTTATTTTTGTATAATGTTATAGCTATGTCATGAAACAACGTCTTCTTGAAAATCACTCTAATTATGATTACGTTACATTACCGTTCTATAGTTATTAATTGGTAAACTCCAAAGAGCAGGAACTGCTAATACCTGCCAATACCGATGCCCAATACATTATGGGAGTTGAAGACGATTCTGCACCTCTCAGAGGTCCCATCTCCAAAAATAATGCCCACATCTGACAAATGTTAATTCGCCTAGTTTTGTTAAACTATTCTTAAAAGCATTTTAACACCAGTATATTTTATTTATAGTTAAGCTACAGTTGACATGTTCTTGTACTATTGAATGAGACATTATTGAAATTGATTTAATGCTGTGCAAAACAGGGAACAAACCAATAAAAGCATAGTTAATTTAAAATGAAAAGTTAGACATGAAAAAGTAAGTCGGCACAAATTCTTTTCAGGTGAGTTTCCTACGTAAGAACATTTGAGCTGATAATCCATATTGGATATTTTGAATATTTTTTCATAATTTTTTGTAGTAAACAGTTTATTTACGTAGAATCGAGGTGGGAGTTAAATGTACTTTAGATCGCCCGTACCACAATAAACTCGCGCTGCAAGCTTGCATATTTGGAATCTTAAATTCTTCACTATTACGAACTTTACTGTAATAGATGCGTATGTTTAATATTATTACATTATAATAAAATAATAACAGTACCTGATAAGGTAACATAACTAATAATGCTGATTAAAGGTAACCAAACTTGATTCAGAACGTTTGTTAAAGCATTACAATATTGAGTGTATTTTCTTAAACCTATAAATTTGGTAATTTGATTTGTCTGTGTATTATTCGAATTTAACTGAGCTAAACTTAATGATATTTTGTCGATTAGAGTTTCAATAACATCTCTTTAAACTTAAAAGTAGTTCCGTGGTCCTCGACAGGAACGTTACGTCTTATAGTAACATAAGTTATTACTCTTTCACATCTTAAAATTGTTACAAAGATATAACTATGTAACAGTAAGGTTCTTATATATATATATATATATATATATATATATATATATATATATATACAAAGATATATATATATATATATATATATAAATATATATATATATATATATATATATATAATACACGTTTTGGATATAATTACCTAGAAATCAATAAAAAGGCTCTAAACGTCAGGAATAAAAATATTAAGGCCCTTTCTATACATCTATCCTTCTAAAACAATAATTGTAAAATCATAGTACATAAACTAATAATTATATCTTTAAAAAACTAATAGTACATAAAAAAATTAAGTCAAAATGTTTGGAGTCCCTTACTCAAGCAAATTTTGGTGATAGTCTATGTAAAGGATTTTTCTACATTACCCATGTAAATGAACTTCATAAAATAAATGACTATGACGTCAACATCAATGTCCTACTGTTGATATTTAATGTGAGAACATCAAACAGTATTATCGGTCTGTTAGAGCGTGATCCCCACTGTTGATATTGCTATCCACTAAGGGTAATACGCGTGATTGTTTGAAGTCAGACCCAATGTTTTCGGTACAACAAACGCTTCATATGTATACAATACATTATTCATTGTGTCAGTGTGTGACAGGAAGTGGAGCCTACATAAAATAAATGACTATGACGTCAACATCAATGTCCTACTGTTGATATTTAATGTGAGAACATCAAACAGTATTATCGGTCTGTTAGAGCGTGATCCCCACTGTTGATATTGCTATCCACTAAGGGTAATACGCGTGATTGTTTGAAGTCAGACCCAATGTTTTCCGGTACAACAAACGCTTCATATGTATACAATACATTATTCATTGTGTCAGTGTGTGACAGGAAGTGGAGCCTACATAAAATAAATGACTATGACGTCAACATCAATGTCCTACTGTTGATATTTAATGTGAGAACATCAAACAGTATTATCGGTCTGTTAGAGCGTGATCCCCACTGTTGATATTGCTATCCACTAAGGGTAATACGCGTGATTGTTTGAAGTCAGACCCAATGTTTTCGGTACAACAAACGCTTCATATGTATACAATACATTATTCATTGTGTCAGTGTGTGACAGGAAGTGGAGCCTACATAAAATGTTTTGAACGTTACGAGCTTAGGTTCTTTGAAGCAATATGGAATGCATTGTGAAAATCAAAATTTCACACAATGTTCATTGATGAATATCAGAAGTTATATAAAGGTTTTCTGAAGTCCATTAAAGATGGTACTTTTTAAATTAAACAGTGCAAATAAAAGATTGAGCTGTCCCTTTTGGTCATACTTCATTATTTTTAACAATAAGCGTATAATAACAACTTCAAAAATATCAGTTTATACAAGATACGAGTATACGGCTTAAGGCCATCTTGATGTTGCCTACAGCCGGACTTAAAATCTCACTTATAGATAGCACAAGTTCAAATACTGTCCTGTCTTTGACTGCAGCATTTTAAGCACCTTCATTCTTGTACTGTACCGTCTATTCTTCTTATCTATTTGTATAAGATCCTCGCACAAGCCAGTATACCATAAGGGTGAGCTGAATAAACGCATACTAGGGGATCTGCATCTCCTCTAAAAATCTTAGCCACAGCCACGTGGCTGTTTTAATCTTAAAACTGCATTCTTAAGAAATATTTTTCTATCTAATGTTTCCAGGAATGATTAATGCTGCAATGCAATGTTTGGACACTGTTTGCTTAGTAATGTTATTGGTTAAACAGTAATGATTCACAATGGTGGAGTAGCTTTGTACAGGAAATGTAGAAATAGCGTGACCTGCACCAATTTACAATCAACGTTTCTGCTCCCTCAGTTACAAGTGGAGTGAAACTTTTATAGCGTTCCCGGGTAAAAAACTTAATTACGGAGTGGAAAGTTGGTTCATGATTATGTAACTGTAACAATTTCAAACTTATTGTATTATACTCTTAGGAACGTTACTACGCTTAATTATATTGACAAGAATAGTTAGATTTTATTGAGCAATTGTAATAATTTACATTCCAAGACGGTTTTAAGAAAAAGTCCAATAAATGTAGTGCTACATTTTAAAGGCATTACAGATGGTAATACATATACAATTAGTAGTGGTAACACATTACTATAACAGTATATTATAAATACTTCACTACACTAAACAAAAGTCTAAAGTAAAATTTATACAATTATATATAGGTAATATATTTCCACAAACTAATATGCACTCATATTTAAAACAATTTATAAACACTGAAATACAATCTTCAAGGAAAAATTTTATAATTTTTCTTATGAAGTACGTACATATAATATATCTATTGACTCTGTGTGAAATCTGCTGGGTGAAGGTAGACCTACACTTTCTAACATCCAATTTTCATTATCGCGTGCTTATATATATTTATTACGGTCATTCGAAGTGGCTCTATAACCTTCCGAAGGCAATTATATATCTTTCGATTATACTATTAAATATAAAGCCTATCTCTCTATATTTGTTATAGTTATCACTATCACAGTCCAGCCTGGTTCCTCCTGACAGCGTGAAGTATTATCTTAGCATTTCTTCAATAACACAAAAACCCAAGACTCTATGTCCCGCCTTAATTAAATCCGATTAACTTCTCCTCGTATATTAATCTAAAATATAGTCATGGAAGTAGATAAGATCATTGCTATTTATTTTGCAGTCTCAATTAAATCCATTCCATCTCTCTAGTTTAGTGTAAATACAACCATAGAACTGCAATATATAATGATGTTATTTATTCTGAAGTCTTAGTTAAATTCCTTTCATTTATCTACGTGGCTCTAAAAATCTAGCCTATATAAAATGATTATTATTTATTTAGCAGTACTAATGTATAATTTTCAGCGAAGTAAATAAGTTCCTCGGAGCAAATAAGTTATTACCTAGCCAAAGAACGTGCTAATAGTAAACATAGTATAATATAATCGATATTGTTATAGAAACATTCGTGCAGGTATTCATCGGTAGTTTGTATATTGCTAAATAAGTAAGAAAATTATATTTTTTATAATCCAAAATGATCAGCGATTTGTGAAAAAGGAATACGAGAGGTAATGTACAGTAAGTAAATCTTTAACCAATCTTGTATAAACACTATTTCTATATTGTGAGTAGTCTTTCAATAGTATAAGTTTCCTAATAGGCGATAGTATATATGTATTTTTATACATATTTATACAAATTAATATACGAGTTCACATGTTGCATTTATGGTAAATAATACTTATATTTGAGAGCAAATAAACAATATCATTTACAAAAATCACTTCATCCTACTTTTATTTCCAAGTTTCATTACCAACTAAGTGAACCATTTATCTTCTAGAGAGGATATATATATATATATATATATATATATATATATATATATATATATATATATATATATACAATTCTAATGCTTTGATTGGCAACCTGAAACATTGCTTGTTTTTATAAATTTTTTGCGGGAATCAACACGAGAGATGTTCACTTCTGGTTGGCAAACACTCCTATGAAGAATACTTTACAGTAACCTTTCTAGTTTTACAAGTGTTTTGCTGTCAAAACTCCAAGTTAGACATTTTTAACTGCAAGAATATTATTTATCTTTCATGACATCAATTGCATAATTTTTATATCTAGTTACAAAATGTAAATTACCAACTGAACTTGTTGTCAGACGATAGTTTAGATTTTAACATTGCATTGTTACATCATAATAACGTCGTTTTTTATATTGCGAGATGATAACTTGGTACTGACAGGAGTAAAGCTCAGGATAATCGTGCTAAAACTTTACCTCAAACACCAAACTGTCAAAAGTTTTAAGGAGATTTACTCTCCTACCTTATAATACAGTAAATCAAAATGTCCCAGTGTTTACTTTTAAGATATTGAGTTTTATTTTAAATGTTATTAAATTATTTCCTCATGCCTTTGTTTGGCTACAAATAAAGCATGACCGAACATATAAATACAAAACGGTAGTTTTAATTCACAGATCATATTTTATTTTTATTTTGTAGTCGTAATATAAAAGAATAAATGTTTCGTTTAAAATTGAAATGAGTATTCAGTTTTAAACTGTAAGTTTTCACAATAAGGTAACAAGTATAGTGTGTAGAAGAATAATATATTTTTCTTACCATAAATGTTAAAAAAAGGTTTACTGTTTTCCTGATTTCATATATTTACATTAAAAACGTACTGCAAAACTACATACATTGTATTATACAAGAAACTTTCGGTTTTTTTTTTTTCAGTTTTTTAGGCCTTAAATAAAACATAAATATACTTAATTCCATGGTTATAACACGTTATAACAAGGAATTTATGTTCCTTTTATGCACCAAATATGAGCAGTTCTTTCACGTTAAATTCATGGTATACCAATATATCTCAAAATACAGTGAGTGGGTGGTTACATACTTTTTGGATTTTTAGGCTTAAGGTGCTTTTATAAGGAGTGCCTAATCCCTTTTAAGCCTTATTTATCGTCACCATGGAGCACTATAGAATAATGGATCTTAAAAAAAATAAGGGGACAGTAAATACAGTAAAGGTTGATGGCACCTAGTAAAAGTGCTACAGTCCAGACGTGATTAATACTACGCTATCTGTGACTCAGTCAGACGTTTTACACCACTCGGTTATCCATACTCCATACTTATCATCCATAGTGATATCACTCATCATAACTTATTTGTAAATAAGCCAATTAATCTGATGCACATGCATCATTAGAATTTATATTCTAATTATAATCGATTAGCTGTAGCGAAGGCTACCACTCTAGAGGCTGGAAAATCTCTTTTCTGTCTGTAGGTTTATAGACATGTCTGTCTGTATTATTTGTATTGGAAATCACCTATAGACTTGATATATTACATGACTCTTTATTTAAATATGAAGAACAACGAGTTCAATGATAAAACATGTATCTACATTGGTTTTGGCTGATATTTCCCCATTGATATTATAGGTAACTATGATGGCAACAAGAATAAATAAATGTATAAGCAAACTGATTATAATCATATGAGATGTAAACATCTGACGGTTTTATTTACGGAGTAAACTAAACATAATAGAGTGGAAATTCAATCTCTAAAGTAAATGACTATATGTGATTTCTGCGCCCTCTTTCGTTGTAGTAGACTACACTAGAATGAAATGAATTGTAGATTTGAAATTTTGCATGCAACCTCAGTACGCAAAACATGACGTGGCGCCCTTCTACTCTGTAACCTATAGTTACATCAATCCTATACGATATATGACAGTATACTCTTTCTTTCGATATATGAGTATTTGGGAAATACGCTATTACATTTTTTATTATTACATTTGTAATGCGTGAACACCAAATATAAAGGTACGTTAGAAAACAGTACAATACTTTACACTGTCAAGGCTGATAAATCACGCTAACATATATCGCCTGTAATGGCAATGGTCACGATTTCGATGTACCACTGAAGATGGAGTAAACGATTTTTGAACTGTCAGTGAGTTCCATGTTCCCATGTATGCTGCATATATTAAAAATATACGGTCATTTAACTATCATTACAGTTTCTCATCTTATATTTTTTGTATTAAATTTAAATAATGAAATAAAGAGGTTCCATCTAACAAAACCAGAAGCTATATATAGCACTTTCAAGAACATAATCATCATATTAGTATTTAATGAAGTTTTATGCTTTTTTCAACCCAAATCATCCCAATTTTATATGTGGCTTCTAACCGAAGAATATTGGTAACTTGAATTATAGTAATACTTAAATAAATTCGACTGCCTTGAGCTAAACATAATTACACATTGGTTACACGATACCTCTCATATCTTGATTTATTCGTATACCCGCTCGTCCTACTTTTGCAAAACATTTAGTTATAATCAACTAATACACAGTAAGTCCTATCTCTGAGGTTACGTAACTCTGAAATTGTTGTACAGACGATTTTTTTTTAATTTCAAGAGGATCGTCCATAGTCTTAAAAAACTTACGGAAACAGAAGGTTATCGAAAAACAAATATACTGTTCTATCTAGTTGCGATAGTGTACAGTGATAAATTAGTGTTTCAATTGGTTTAAACATATTGATTCAACAAATTTTTGAAATGGCTAGATTAAGTGTAGTAGACCCAACAGCGTATAAATTAAGTAGATTGAACCATTTTAAAGGATTAAATCTCGAAGAAAAGTAGCGCCTACTCTCAATAAGAAAAGTTTGCCTCGTAATAGCTAATCGATGACAACTTCTTAAACGACACTTGAGCAGTTGTTTTTATTTAAGTTTCCATCTAAACTGCAATATTAATCCATAAAATGTGGCAAATTCATTAATAAAATCTGTAAACTACTGTACCAAATTAAAAAACAGAATTATATTACATACATGGAAGTATGTTAATGTAAATACGCGTACTTCTTCAGGAAATAAATTAAGAGACATCACTATGTGGTGATTTTCATTCCAAAAATAAACGTTGATTAATTTGATTGATAATAAAATGGAAAAATTATTTAAATGTTATAAAGTGAGTTGATTTTGGCAATATCACAGTTTGGTACTGTTTGGTCATATTTATCTACGGAACTTGACAATGACTTGATTAAAGACAGCTCTGATTCTTCTTCAGAAGTAACTGAGGATATTTTTTCAGCAACTGTTTGGTGAGCTGGAATGATGAAACTTATCTACAGAACGTGACATTGACTTGATTGAGGACAGTTTGTGATTCAATTCCTGAAGTTATTGATGATATTTCCCAACCACTGTTTGGTGAGCTGTATCGATGAAACTTGTCTACGGTACGTGACAACGTTGAGATTGAAGAAAGTTTGTGACAATACTCCTACAGTAACTGACGGTATTTCCTCAGCCACTGTTTAGTGAGCTATAACGACGAAAATTATCTACGGTACGTGACATTGACTTGATTGAGGACAGTTTGTGATTCAAATCCTGAAGTTATTGATGATATTTCCCAACCACTGTTTGGTGAACTGTATCGATGAAACTTGTCTACGGTACGTGACAACGTTGAGATTGAAGAAAGTTTGTGACAATACTCCTACAGTAACTGACGGTATTTCCTCAGCCACTGTTTAGTGAGCTATAACGACGAAAATTATCTACGGTTACGTGACATTGACTTGATTGAGGGCAGTTTGTGATTCAAATCCTGAAGTTATTGACGATATTTCCCAGCCACTGTTTGGTGAGCTATAACGATGAAAATTATCTACGGTACGTGACAATAACTTGATTGAAGACAGTTTGTGATTCTACTCCAGCAGTAACTGATTATATTTCCTCTACAACTGTTCGGTGAGCTGGGACGATGAAAATTATGTACGGTACGTGGCAAAGATGTGTTTAAAGACGGCCTTAACTCCATCAGCTTTTGTTTCGCCTTTTAAGTACGTAACTATGTTATTTCTACTGAATACACACCACAACGGACTAGGTAATGTATAACTGTGTTCGAAATGAGAGTTCCTTGTTAAATCACTCTGAAATGCACTGAAATAAATTTGATTAGGCTTTTCAGTTCTAATCTCTAATGATTTTCTAACTGTGTGAAAATTAAAATTAACTTATTTAGACATCTGGTATAATGTTAAATGTTAAATTAGCTCATAATAATTTATTTTTTGAGCATGTGCGGAAAGAGGTGAGTAGGATTATTTGTAGGATTATAAAATGGATATTAGGTAGCTATCATATAAGACATATCATTGCAACCTTGTTTTGTGTAAAATAAACTGTTGTTTAATGCATTTACGCCTGAGATATATTGTTGCATTTTTGCATGAGTATAGAATACCGTTTTTGCGGCAAAACTGGTATGAAAATAATGCATTGATGTCTCATTGCATTATTAATAAACAATAAAACCTAGTGGTCATACTTGCAATGATGTCCCATAACTTAATAAGAATGTGTTGGATAGATGCTCATAATATGATATGATCTCAGCCGCTTTCTCCAGCTGAGTAAGCTTCAGCTCGCTCCACCATTACAAAAACCTTCTGATTTTAAGATCTTTTTTGGCCTAAGGTTAGGAATCGTCTCCTTCTGCACGGCCCCTCTAAGCCCGTAAATCCAGTGACAACAGAATGCTCTGTTTATTCTGTTCTCACTGCGTAAACTACCTACAGTTTTTACAAATATTACAGAAAAACTTTTGCAGTAAACAGCTTGTTAATTCGTGAACGTGATATAATTTTATAAATTTTAACTCTCAAAGATCACCTTTAAATTTCAATAAAATATAGTTAATCCAGATTTATTTGAAATAAAATACATAAACCATAGTTTCAGCTTAAGATCACGACTTTAAAACTTTTATTTTTATGATAATTATTTTAACAACGGTCTTTGTATATTATTATACGCACATAAAGTGCTGTCAAATCTTCTGTTTTACATCTAATGACAATTTGTATTGATAAAAAATAGTACAATTTTTTATCCTAATATCGAAACTGACCTAATTTCGGTTGAAATGTCATTAAAATGCTATTGATACTTGCAATGGAACTTGCAAGACGAGTATTAAACGATACTTTTCATCAAGATGCATAAATCAAACGACATCTTTATAAAGATCTGACATTTCATAGTCTAGTAATTATTCTTCCATAAGGAAACTTGCCTCTTTTTTATAGTTTGTTGTTAATTTGTTGTTAAAATCAGATTTTTAACATAAGACTGTAAAAGAAACATGGAAATTATATTGATTTTTATACAGAGAAGTTAATTTTTACATGGGAAAGTAATTTTTGGGACAGGAAAAATCAGCTAACATAGGTACGACGGAAACGATGACTTTCACAGATCTTAGCAAAATTATTGGAAATTTCATCACCATACAGGGTGATGAAAAGAAAATTACAAAAACTAGTTCATTCATTGTAAGTATCAGAGTGAAAATAAATTCTTATTGACATTATTTTACAATATAAGAACTAAAATCAAGTTATGAAGGTTTATGATTTCTATGTAAACCTAGTATGTAATAAAATTATACAATTACAATTAATTAATTAATTAATTTAGTTTGGATGAATTTAAATTCACCAGGTTGTTTGACCTAGTAGTACTTTTTTTATTAAAATATAATTATATACAATACCGAGACTCACAAAACAGCATTCTAATTAAGCAAATCCTTGAATAAATATTGCGGTAACAGCGTCTGTGTTTACCTGGTTTAATCAGCTTGGATTTCATACAGAGAAATATACTTTCAGTTGTTTTCAAAACCTTGATATTATTCTTCTTATTTTAAAGAGGTATTTAAATTTATGCATTTATCACACATTTAAATGTATATTAAATTTAATTTTTATAATCCTAATGTTATTTTATATTTTATTTGTGATGCTTATTTTTCAATAATCAAAGTTTGATAGTATGAAAATATAAATGACCATTTTGCTTAAATATTTAACAGATTTTATAAAGAAACGTTTAGGTTATACACTACCTTTACATATATGTCTATAAATACTTTGTAATTACGAAACTATCCATCGAAATTACCTTTTATTTCATAAATTCATGATTATATAATATATAACTAGATGACACGTTCGGCACAATATTGTTCTTTTCAATATTTTTAGAATTGCATACTTTTAATTCAAGTAACAGGTATAAAGAAAACAGGCTAATTTATAAAAGAACGCCTTTTATATATTAAACCTTACCCATATTCTGTCGGCTGATCTACGTTTTATTGCATAGTTGAAAACTACTAAGATATACATATTATTATAGTTACATATTATACTAAGATATATAATATGTTATTATAGTTAACTTCAGATATATCAAAAAAATGTTTGCACTTAGTACTAATGTGGTGTCAAATATCAAACACCTCCTTTGAAACATGGTTTAAAGAGGGCATCATTCATTTCACAAAATTACGCAAACCGAAAGAGAAACTCCGCCAAATGAACGATGTCGCTCATTAAAGGCTGCGGATATCTTGCTAACGACATGTATTCCACAGACTCCTTATATTAAGGTCATAAGTATGATTTACGTAACCGAATCATTGAGGATAACTAAATTTTGTCTCGTACGCAAATTAAATGCTTTGAATATGTTTTATGTCTTCAGAGGATATTCATATTACTGATTTAATGACTATGAATATCTTATCAACTGACAACTGAATACATTCTTGACTGTTTAACTTTATATGTTCCAGTTAAATCTACACTGGGTACAGAAAACCTATGAATCAGTTCAAGCTGAACAACCCAATTGATTTTGAGAAGCGGCACATCAATAACCACAAATTTCAAGGCTTAGTAATTAAGAAAATAACAGAAAGTAGCATTTTACAAATCAAACATAATTAGATTCAATATGCTGAAATGTATAATTATAAATTATACTAATATAATGAGGTATTATACCTCCGTCAACTCTCATTAGTGTTTTTAATGTCGCTGAGCAAATTAGTAGCAATTGCTACAGCTTAAATGTCCATACCGCTGTACTTTGCATGAATAAACAGTAATATATATTGGTACTTCTCAGTGATAAATATTGAGATACAAGTATGTCAAATGAAATCCAAGCTAGGTTCGTTCAGCTCGCTTCATAAAACAAGGATGCATTAAAACAAGGTGGACCTAGCTTCATAAAAGACAGAAGCTGTAGTATGCCAGGAAGAAGCAGATTGAGACCTGTAACATTCATAATTGGTGGTGGTGTGCGGGTAGAAACCAAGCCTAAAGTGAAATAACCAGGTATTTTGTTGGATTATAAACGTAAATTTCAGTTACATATAGTGGAAGTAACTGCAAATTAGAGATTAGCGTCTGACATACCGAAGCTTATGTCGTACGTTAATGAAGTTCTGCCAAATAAGCAGTGCCTGTTGACATCAACAGTAAAATCATTAGTGTATTATAGAGCTCCGGTATTGATCTCTGCACTAAAATTGAAGAAAGCGAGGAACCGCTGGATAAGGTGCTTAGAATATTAGCCCGGAGAGTGACATTTTGATACAGGACAGTCTCGACTGAGGCCTCTTTTGTCATAGAGAGAGTTCCGTCACTTGAGCTAGTGGCAAAGGAGAGAGTAGTAGTTCACGAGAGGAGAGATGTGACTGAAGTCAGGAGGGAATTACTTTGTAATTGGTAAGAAAGATGGAGGTAGGCGGAGGCAGGAGCTTATCTCAGACTTACGGCCATGGGTAGAACAGCAGCATGGTGACATGGTCAAATTCCACTTCACTCAATTCCTCAGTGGCCATGGAAGTTTTTATAACTTCCTGTTTCAGAGAAGAATAAGTGATAAGTACTGTCAAGTTCTGTGGCGAGGATCAGGATACTGCAGAACACACTATTTTAATCTCCAGCAGATCGTTGACAGAAAGGGCGGAAATGGTAGGAATATTAACTCATAGAAACACAGTACATAGCTACAATACTGTAAAGTGCTAGGAACTGGTATGTGATATCTGCTATGATTCAGAAGATCATCAAAAGGAAAAGAAAGAGGAGTAGAATAGGACAAGAAAGATGCAGCTTCTAATGCTCCTCCCTGAGGTGATGTAAGGCAAAATAGGTAGTTCCTGCTCAGTTTTAGAAAGTGAAGGAAGAGGTGATCTTTTAGTGGATACCCACGTAACTCTTTGGAACCATATAAAGAGGAATACAAAGCAAGAATAATGGTACCAGAAGAGAATCCTAAGGTATTTCCCCCTTTTAATTCAAGAAAAACAAGGTTCTTTGTCTGCTTTCTACCATTCAGAGTGATTGAAACATAATCATGATTGAAACTAATATATTCATAAACTTTAAATATAAAGTTTAAATTTGCTCAGTATGAAAAGCAATGTTTTAAATGTATTAATAATATTTAAAATAATCTCTTTAATTTTTCGCGTACAACGTTAACTGTTTCAGGAAATGAAAGAGGAATGAAATTTAATTCCTTACCCAACAACCACCAAAATGATACCAAATGACGATTTATTTCTTTTTAAGAGAAATCACTCTACTTATTTATATTTATATAAAGACGAAACAATAAGTCTTTTGCTTATTTAATACAAATTGTTTTACGGATCTAATACAATGTTTTACTGCTTAGTAGAATATAATTGGCAAATTCTTAACCAATCTTCATTGATTAAATATTCTAATAAAAAATACTTCCTTTTATAATATTTTAAAAGATTTCAAGTTATTAAATACTTTCAATACATATCAATAATTATCTTTAATCTTACTTTGACTTTGTACAAACCTTTTTAAACAAGGAAAAATTCAGTTAGAATTTATTAATATTTCTGTTTCAAGTCTGATATCTTATCCGATATTACTAAAGTTGTTGTTACTTTTATAAGATTAAGACATATAATCCTCAGATTTTTATCCCATTTCACCCATTTTATTAGTTTTGTTTCTATTTTATTTCGTATATGAAAAACACTATTTACAATTCATCATTTAAAACTACATCTAACTGCTGCCCCATATAAAACATAAGTCAATACACTGTATGGGATGGGCAATATTGGATAATATACTAAGCTATTACTTTAGTTTGTTCCCATTCTGTGTAGAAAAGAGGAAAATGTATTGCGGAGAATAACTGGAAACCTTGCAATTCCAATAATCCTCCGACTGAGAGCTTTGTAGACTGTTTCGTCTTTTATTGGTGGTTTCCTTTGAGATGTATATCTCTGTCGCTGTAAGAATTCTCTTTAAATATCAGTTTTTATATAAGTGCGTGTGTGTGTGTGTGTGTGTGTGTGTGTTTTTGGTTTCTATGCGGTACGCAATATAATAACTTAATGTTGTAATCATTAATTTATCAAATAGTAGATTAAAAACTAATCAACAGAATACAAGAATTTCCAAGAATAAAGTAGGTTTTATATATTCTGTTTACAGTCCTGACAGCTCACATTTAGTTCATACTTCAAAACTGTACTAAACACTTTATTGGTAAAGCTTACTAAATATATTCATGAAAACATATTCAACTCATTCCTTATCCAAACATCTTAACTTTATTTTTGTTTTTTATTTTAATCATCCAAGTGAAAAGCTCCAGTTATAGAAATAAAACCACAGGGACTTGATGGCGGTAGTACACCCGAAGAATTGAAGCTACTAACTGGTCAAGCCAATATCCAGAAGAATACATTCAGATGTATTCACCAGGCATACAGAACATCATTTTAACTTTAAGATAATATTTACAGTATACAGCTACACCTTCTCCAGTGTATCCGATCCTATCTTTCCTAAATAGTGAGTAAGTAAAACATCCTCAGAAAGAATACTCGGTTTCAACTACGCCTCCGACACAGCAATCGACACTACTTCTTAGATGATACAAGTAGTAAGAGTAGAAAGAAGTATAACTATTTGAGAAGTACGTAGTACATACAAGTCTAATAAGTCTAATACAACAAGAGAATTAAGTTACAGACAAGATAGAGATCCATTATTAAAATTCTTAACCTCACAAGTATTTTCTAAAATAGATATTGCCAATAATAAATGTACTATACCCTGAAATGGCGCGTTTAATTTTCCCAGACGATGATCTCCTCTTGAGTTTGCGACCTAGTTAACACGTTACCTTTGACATCATTCATAACTTCGCAACTGTCCTTTTCTTGTGCTATAAAGATTATCGTGTCGCAGACCGGTCAAGGATGAACAAAAGATCTCCAAGTTTCTGACTTACCAAGGATGTTATCCACTTTGATCTCACTAATCCCATATCACCTCAAAAAATACAATGCTATGCTATTTTTAACAGAGGAACCAATTACACTATATGCGCATTCATTACATCTCCAATAGGTTATTAATTATTAACTTTATTGTTAGTTATTAGATTAGTTCAAAAGTAATCTTAGACGAATACATGTGTTAATAAATAGATATTAATTAAACGGTATTATTAGTCTCAAGAAAACCTTACAAAAAACTAATATTTCTATAAACTTGAATTTACATCCTAATAGAGTACAGCTTATTATTCAGCATTATGTAATGAATTATGTATCCCCAAATAATAATAAACGTAACTTTTATTGGAGTACAAATAAAATCATGCGTTTGAAATCAAGTATAATTATAAAATTAAATTAATTATTACTATCAACTTCATTCATTATGACAAGAAATTTGAGTATATATATATATATTGGTCACGAAAAATCATCTAAATAATTACCAATAGAGTAATTTTCCTATAACTATCAGGAAACGCTTGTTCTTTAATATTTAATTATCAAAATTTCTGGGAGAGTCTATCTTAGGTAAATGTATTGAGGTTACTGGATGTCCTTGTCTACTGTGTGTGCTCAGCTAGTGGAAACATTCTGCATTTAATATATTTGGATTGTGGAATATCCTGATCTCAGACATTTAAATCTCAATTAAATCGATTCTATTCAGTAAAAAACGAATAAGGAAAATGATAAGTTATAATTTGTACAAGTTAAAATTGGTTTGAATAGAACATTACATTTTGTTATACTGCCCGTCTATCTTTAAATAGTGATACATTATTACAAATTACGGATTTATGTTAGATTATCTTGCTCTCATATCTGAGATAAATGTCGTCCAAACTACTTTTAATCCCTCTTTTATCATATCACAGATATCAAAAAATGCACTACCCAGAGTATGAAAAAGTATTTTTAAATACCTATTTCTATTTTATGTGTACGTAAGCCTTGAAGAAATTACAATTTTATCGTAGACTTAAAAATCCGAGTTTTATACAGCTTCAAATTTATTCCATACTGAATTTGAGCATTGGAAAAATTCCATTTTAAAACATGGGAAGACAAATCAACATTTCGGACCAGTATTCTTAACATGTTAACTAAGGACCCGGTAGACTATTTCTACCGTATATGAACATAATTTACCATTTCATTTTAAACAGGAATATTTCTTTGGTCATATAATGCCCTAGGACTTTTTGCGGTGATGTTTTTAAATGGAAGGCATCAAACGGATCAAAAATGTGAAACTATAAAAATTTTTCCCACAACCCATTTTTTCCTACCTTGACACATTGTGAACCGTACGAGATGTAAATCAGTGTTAGCACAGACGTAAATCATGTACATACATTGAAAACTGCAGCTTTTCTCTTTACATAGCTGTCTGACAGTAAAATACGTTTTGCCTTATATGTTTCGAAACGACACATTGAATTTTTGCAAGCTAGAAAAATATGATGAATGTGAATTACGAGAAATTTGAGATAGTTTAAACCTTTTTATAGCGTTATTTTTCAACCGTAACGAAAACTTCGTTGCAGATAATCGTTTTCTTGCTTTAGAAAAGTTCTATATCGATTGCAAGAAAATTCAGGTTCAGTGCTTAAACTGTGAATTATTGGCTCCAATCTCCTATACCAAGACCTAGATTCTTATAAAATCACTGAATGCTTATGTTTCATAAGAATTTACATTTGTATGAGTGTAATAGAAGTACGACAGTGTGAAGGATTAAACTACTGGATGAATGTTACTGGGTAGAACAGGGATACGAGACATCAGGGGTTGGTAACACCCACACAAACTCCTATTGAAATCACCTCCATACTCCCACATAACATGGGATTGTACCATTTGCATATAAATGGCCAAAGATAAGTATAAAAGCGAAGTGAAACACTATAGAACACTATGAATCTGTCTTAGCTTTCTATCAAAACAGAAAACTTACATACAGCTATATGACATAGCTACATTCTACATACCAATAGTATGGTAATTTTCTACATACATAATGATAGTGTTTCAATACAAAATCTAATTTTGTTTGAATACTACTACCACCAAATGAAAAAAACTATTGTTCTCTGTGCGTATAATTTAAAATTTGTTAGTGTGTCACCATTGTCACCTTGTATATTTTACCCATCAATATTAGGTAGCTAATGTATCTCATATCCACCATAAAAAAATCTGGCAGTAAGTTTAAATTTTTATCACACATAATTAACTAAAATTTTTTCATACAGTAAAACAAATTACACCATTTTGGCAGAAAAAACACAAAGGCAACGTTAGGTAACGTTAAAATATATTGAATATATGCGTTATTACGTAAAATTAGTATATAACTCGATTTTAAAACTTTGTTTTTTTTTTAGATTTTAGAATTAAAATATATTAGAAGTACTCCACAATATGTGTATCGTAATATACATGGCTGAGGCTGCTTTTTAAGTTTCATACTTGAGATGATCAAGAGACTGATAGACATATAATCATACAGATAGACAAATTATACATCGCCAGACAAAACAGAAATTGGACCAGACTACTGAGTGATAGGCTTCAATGACGCTCAGCCAAATCCCTCCGAACAGCAAGTCCTTCAAAGAACTATTTCTTGTCCTTTACAAATAAAGTTTCATGAAAAATTGAATTATAGAGATTACATCTCTGAGGAAATATTTTGCGGATAGTTACCGTTGAACTGGGTCGTTGCATTTTAATGTAACTTGTCACGGCGTTTTATAAGTGGAACGGTTCCGGAACCTCAACCACGAGAGTACAAAAAATTCCTCAATGTGACGACGAAATAATACAATTCTACTGAAACTGTCTCAACGACGCGACCACTGCAACTTATAAATGGGTCAGTCGTTGAAACTGGAACACAACTTGGAACAAAAGATTAAATGTTCCACTGGAGTTGTTGATGATATTTATTTTAACTTTTTTTTATAATCCTCATTTTTAAAACTCATAAATTAGGATAACTCATAATTTTTATCCTGTTATATATTAATAATGTTAATATTTATCAAACTGTACGTTCTATAACTTGTAAGTAGTTGTACAACACTGAGCTTGAACAAAACTAAATAAATACTTTAATTCGAATAGTTTAATTTCAAGTGTTTATAACAATTTTTATAATTTTAACTATTAATTAATTGCTATATGTTCGTCTTTTAAACTAGTCGCGTTGAAAAGAAACAAATTTGGTATAAGTTACGAGAAAAGGCGTAATTATTAGCCAGCACCACTTATTGGCTGTCGCAAATTCGTTGCATTGGTTCCACAATGTGTGAACAACTGGACACATCTCTAATAGTTAGCACTGTGTTAAATGTCATTCATTAAAATATATGAATAAATACTTTTTTTTATTTACGAATGTAGAATTCTGGCTAAGCGAGCCGTAATCTATTATTCCCTTATAGTAATAAAAAGGCAGGTCCCTTTGACATTATCAATTGAACGAATAATGTAACTGAATGGAGTTTAAAAATTCACGGTTTTCTACCGATTACACCTTCAAGAATCGGAAAACTTCACATCACCTGTTTCTGAAGAATCTTTGAGAATTAGCGTTTTCCTATGGCATTACACTTCTGGCAATAAGATTTGAACGCAAGGAAACTCCTGAAGCACCCGCATCTGGCGAATATATTATTTATGTCAACAACGTCCTCGTGGAGACTGCTGTCAAGGAAATAAATATTGTTCTACTATTATCGTAACATACAGGGTGTTCACAAAAGGATGTCACAAACATCTTTGAGTTATAGTATTTATAATTTTAAACAATAAATGTTAAATAAACATAGGTCGAGAAATATCTCATTTAACTGCTAGCCGCCATTTTGTATGGTTTAAACTATTATCTATAAATCTATTGGAGCTACAGAAAAAAAAATTGCACGTAGGTTTAATATATAAGAGAAATAGTTATAACATTAATTTTGTAATTATCTCTAATATTGACAAAATGGCGTCTGTTGAACATTTTTAGTCAAATAATACAAATCCAGTATAGTTATAAAAACAAAAACACCAGATATCAATCATTTTAATAATTTTATTACAATTTCAACGGTACTTTTCCAACGAAATTCAATGCATAAACGAGAGAGACAACTTTAGAGATGTGTTTGCACAGGCCGGGAGCAACAAAAAACTGATAACTCTCAACTATGACGTGTTTGTCGCTCCCGGGTTGTGCAACCGCATCTTTAAATAGCTCAGCTAGGAACTACCTCTTCTTTGCGAATTTAAGGATAAACACTTCAAAAAGTTTTTACTATCAACAATCAAAAAGTCCAAACAAGGATAAAACCTAAGACTTCCGCAGGTGAAAAACAACAGGTTACTTCTAGACAGCAGAACAATAGTTGATAGGTAAAAGCCGAGATCCTTTGTCTAAAGTCTATTGTTCCTTTAACAATGTCCTAATATATTGCATGATTTATGTCATTATCTTGTTACTGAACCAATTAGTCTTCTTCCCAGTGAATAAGCCAGTATCTAACAGAGTAAGCTGTTATTTCTCAACTCTGCATCTTTCTGATTCTACTATTGCATTGAATAATTTGATTATTCTTAAGAACATATCGAAAATAGTAAAAAATATATGCTGAAAAACCTAAGCATTCAGAAAACTTTGAACATACATTTTTTTTTTTTTTTTTAAGAACAAAATAACAACACTTGAAGAGTGTTTCCCTTAAACGCTATGTTCCTCTATGAATGTTTAACCTAGGTTATATTTTGATAATGAAATAGTTTAATGAAGACTTATTCAACAAGGAACCTCTCAATAGGTATATACTGGCCAGGTAGTAGCCTGCCCTTACGCGTGCTGTGAGGAAGAGGAGTGATACTGGATGCCGAATGGAGCCTCATGTGTTGTTTCAGGGTTCCATAAGGTAATTAAACGATTGTGTAGTCATAGCAGCCACGTAAATAATGCATACGTTTGGAGTAGGCTATTGGCTCTGCAGGTCTTGCAGAAGGAATGTGCTTAAGGGTTGGGATAGAAAGACTTAAAATTATATCATTCTACTTTCAGAGACGTTGGTTTTACTGCAATCCCACACAGAATAAACAGCTTTGCTTAGTTAAACTATTTAATTAAGATAAAAGGATTGCTTCGTAGTGATTGTGAGTGTTTTGTGTCTTCTAGAACGTTTTTTTGTGTTATTATATTATGAACTTTGCTTGCAAAATACAAGGAACCGTCAGTATAAAAATTTGAAATACTTTACTGTTTTTGTTGATTTCTTAGGTTTTTCCTTATTCAAGATAAAGGGACATTTAAAGATTTCCGGTTAAAACTGGATAGTGGAAGGAAATATTTTTGGTAATTTTGGAGCAAAGTGTTAGTGGAGGCTTTCTCACATTTAATCATACTGAAACTTGTTAACGTTAATAACACATGCCTTCAAATAGAGGCCTTCAACTCGTGGGGCCAGAAGTCCACGATTCTAGGACTATACTATATATATATTATAGGTCTATATTTCTAATGTAATTTAGGTAACCTATTGCAATAAAGCTAGTGAAGGGGAAAAAAGCTACTATCCATTAAGGGAGAGTATTACTTCATTAAATATATAACTGCAAATCGTCTTGTAATTCAAAATTATTTTTTATTCGGATTTGTAATAAATATAAGTACATAATAATCTAAAAAAAGTAAACACTGGTAAATGCAAATTATTATTAGATTTTTACTGATTTTCTATTAGTTCACAACCAGATTTTCTTGAAATCTGTCAGGGATTTTCTTCTAAAACCGAAATCGTTCGATATCCACTTTTGTGGAGGCCAAGTAAAGTTATCAATGAAAAGATATTAATACTAAACTGTAGTTTGTCTTCACAGATGATATTGTTTCTAGCTTGGGCGTTTTAAACCACCCTTCATACATATAACTACTACTGTAGTTTTGTCATCGTCAGACACCTACTTGTAGACAAATGGACTAAATGTTAACACACATTAAGGCCATGTATCTACAGTTTTTATCTAACGTTGACTTAAATTTTATTAATCATGTCTCTCTATATATCTTAAGCGTGTCAAAAAAAAAAAAAAATATTATAAAAAGTTATTATTTCACATTTTTTAACTTTTGATATCCTCCAATTTCGATCAATAACACAACTAAACGTGGTTGACGAACGATTTCTTTTAAGGAGAAATTTATTTATATATAATATAAAAAAACTTTGCTATTGGCTTCTGGACCACGAGAGATGGTACAAATAATAATCAAATTATTTGACTAGATAAACAGTTTGTTAGCTTAAAGTCATGCATCTATCAGACTATAGTACTTTTCATGTTTTATATCTGACATTCTGTTATTATTACTCAAGGAAATAATTAAGATGCAAAATTTTATTTACGGAATAACAGACAGTTTTAGCATGATTCTTGGTAGTAAATAGTACCGTCTTGTTAAATATAATACGATGTTGTAAGCCTGTCAGAGAGTATGAGAAGTTCCCTCGCAAACAGCGCTTTGTCACGAACTTTGTGTTTGCTTTACGGCTATGCAATGGAGTACTGCTGTTAATAGGATTCTATCTATAAAACTCTGTTCACAATTCCCACCAAAATTAACAAACATTTAAAAATTTTAATTAAGAATGGTGAACATTTCGAGCCAAAATAACTAGGCTAAAATACTTTTTACTTCGTATTTACATATTTTGCATTATGTTAGTTCATAAAAAAACTTTATTCCACATAGGCCATGGATTATTTAATATCTATTGTAAGATTTTTGCAAACATAAATCGATGTTAACTTTAATATTGATAAAGTACTTCAACCAACATATTTTAAATTAGAAATTCAAGCATATTGTTATCTAAAACGATCTACAAATGTTACAAATGTATTTTTATCGAATGCAAACACTTAAAAATTTCTTACACTAATAATTAAAGTTCTTTATTTAAATTTAAGTTATCTTTAAATATTCAGTTTCAATGCATATAAGAATATTTCAATCTTGTTATTTTTAAATCAATATGCCACATATTAATATGTCACTTTCCCATTATTAGATCATCTTAAATATGAGACTGTGACATATTCAATTAAGAATCTGGAGTCCACATTAATCTGAAGAGAACCTCAGGTGCCCATTGTACCATCATATGGCTAATAAAGTTTGTCAGATTCTGATGGTGAAGGAGAAATGGAGCTAACTTCAGCATTCACATTGAATCAACCCTTTCACTATATCTGTGTTATTCTATAAAAACTCGGTTGCTCCGACATGCTTTGATATCATGTCTAAAACATCGCAGTACACTCAACTGACTCAACTGCGCACCTGATGGGATAATGAGAATACCTCTTCGTCTACATTACATTGGATACCTGCAAGGTAAACCAGACGTGTCACTATTGTAGAGTAGGCACCTGTGATGTCAAAATTATGTAAGGAGCTCGTTTTGAACGTCTTAGTCATTGATCTATTTTTACTGTCTTCAGAGGAAACACAGAACAGTGTCAGTTTTCAGACGCTGCACTAAGCGGTAGGTGAAATGGAGCTAAATTCAAAATTCAGTAATATGAAATACATTACAAATATAAAAGTACTATTGATATTACGAGCAAATATACAACTTTAACAATATAAGGATGTTTGAAATGAAAAACCTTCATTTATTTACAAGTATATACATATGTGTTAACATTAATTTGTTTAAATAATTTATTTTAGTTTTTAATTTTGCTAAATGATTTAGATGTATCGTTTGACAGGGAATTCATACCCTATTAATTACTTAGAATGATGAATAATGTTTAAAATGCACTTAATTGAAAATTAACCTACATTTTATAAAATAACTATCTTTCGACTATTTTATCCTGTAAATAAGTAAAAAGTGTACATCATTACATAACTCTAAATAAAGCGTTCCATTTAGTCTCAAATAAATTTCTTGTCTTATTTCGTAAAAACTATATTGTATATGCTTTTTCACACTGAATTCATTAGCAAATTTGAACACAAACTTCATACGTGACAGCGGTGGGAAAGTTCACTAAGCCACGAACATCCACCCACACATTGCTCTCTCCATATTGAGTTCCAGGTTACCGATTGTATGGTTCAAAGTTTATGCATTATCTGGTTAACAAGGGAATCTAATTCAAGTCGAACTGATTTAGGGAACATGCCAAATTAATTGATAATCTTAAATCTAAAACAATTGGTGTTATTCATTTTGAACATTGAAAATTTAATTATTTTACATAGTTATCAAACAAAATAGTTCTATACGTCTCTGTTTAAGCTAGGTTTTATTTACTCTTAAGAGATTTTAAACATGTACCTTGTTAAATGCAGTACAAGTACAAAAAGTATTCAGTTCAAGCACCGCCCAAGGTAAGTAAATCCTTTATAGTAAAATCTTTATATGTATTACTGTTTCTTTCTCTATATCTCACTTTTTATTCGTCATTACAATCTAGTACATATATATTTTGTCTTTACTTTCTAGAATTTCTTAAGTCTATACGTTTTTTTTATTGTGTAATTATTTTTAAAATTTGTCTCTTTATCGCTAGTCTCTATCTCGAAGTACTTTATATATGGGAAAAATAACAACTGTGTTATTTTTTGGAGGATTCGGGCTACACGACGGTTTTTCGTTATAAATTTATTTCGTTGTAGATTGCAACAATGGGTTTTCCAAGTATTTAATATCAAAAAATAAAACATGGCTATTAAATCATCATGAGAGTCCAATTCTTCCAAGTTAAATAGCATTATTGTTACTAGCAGAAAATGGCTTAATCGTTATGGCTCAGGTATATTATTTTATTTTATAAATAAAAAAGAGATAATTTCAAGTCTTACACAAACACGTAACTGTTTCCTATGAGTGTTAACTTCGGATTGATGTGTTAACCTAAACTGTGTACAGTAAAAACCGATGTGTCAGTTCAATATGGGCAACCCTGTAAATATCCAGGAGCGGTACATCACTAATTTAAAATGTTTAGCTGCAAGGTTAGTCGATAGGCCTACTCTACTGCGAAGGATGACTATTGGAGTTGCTGGGTTCCCAAGTGCTAGAGGCAGTTGATAGCTTAAACATAAAGACGTGCTACTCCTGCCTACTTGACTGGAGAGGCTGGAACAGAGCTTGCCTCTCCTTCTTCCAAGGATAAATGACTGAGATTAATGCCCAATACGAAGTATGTTAACGCTAAGAAATAATCATATATGCATCTGAAGTGACGCCTTCCCCCAGACAACAGGTTCATTTCTGGCTGGTTTTTGGGTGGCCAGGAACGGTATATAATAACTGAAAATTTGAGTTACTGCGTTGGAACGGTGGATCTATAGGTCAATTTACTATAGAGGATGACTGTTAGAATAGGCTGACCTCATTTAATATTAAAGGTCGTTACTAGTTTGGACATTAGGGAGGGAATTCACCTGCCAGATTTGACCAGAGAGGGTGGAAAATAGTACGTCTCCCCTTCTTCCAAGCTGATCCAACTGAGATATATCGTGTTCCCTAAGCCCTATCATGGGATCTGGGCAGGAGGAGGACGATACCCCAATCATTACCCATCCAGAATATCCTGTTACTCCATAAGCACCACATAGGATCTTCTAGGTTTAGTTGCAAGAAAAGTTTCTTTTCAGCACAATAACAATTTTAAAACATCGCAACTGTCCTAATTCCACATAATAATATCGTTTACAAAACAAAATGTATAGACCAACAACTAAACTTAGTGTTGGTCAATAGGTACGAAGATTTGTACTGAAATGAGATTGTAAAGATAAATAATATTTAAGATTCAAGAGATAAATATTAGCTTTGTTTTTATAGTGAAGAGGATGGATGTTCAGCTGTTTCCGACTCCGATATAATAAATGAAAATGTATCATGTATTGTCCAAACATTGTCAGTAAGAATATGGAATATTACAGGAAAATAAAAGTATATTTTGTAATATACTATAGGGAACATTCTTGTATTATATACAGGCTAGTCTAATCCATGTTATATCATCGACTTTGGCATTGACAAGCTCGTTAAGGACTTAAAGGTTCATTATAAATATTATTACGAACAAGTGTAATCAAATTGTGAAATAATTAAGAAATTTATAATTCCTTTAATTAATTTTCTTTGAAACTTTTTATCAATTTAACTCTTATAACGTTAAGTAAACAATAAATATTTAGTCTGTACCATTTTATAGTTTAATTTAATAACTGTAATTAAATAAAAAAATTTTTAGTGAGCTTGAGGATTTATTGTGACTATATCAAAGTCATAACTGTAACAGTAACACAAAATTAATATTATCTTTTACATTTATATAGTTTTAGGATTCTTAAAAATCCAGTTAAATGTGAATTCATGGATGTATGTCACTTTATATATCAAATTACTTTTCTAGTTTTGATGACAATGCCTTCTGCACCACTGCTTTCTTAGAACAATTCTTTAATGATTGGTGTGATAATGTGACAGTTCTAAACTTCTATAACTCTAACATCAAAGAATATAAGATTCAATCTTACGTATTATTGATTGATATGTATTGATATGTATTATGGATATAGTTCCTTGACCCTTCACACTATATCCATAATCTACTTAACGTGTATGCAGCCCCCATATCTGTACAATTATATCTCTCTAACCAACGCCAGTCGTCTACATAGGTGAGTGTATGTAGATCCTCTTTCAGATAGGGAATTAGAATAGTGATTTTTTTTTCCTTTATGGGATATTGTTTTTAAATGTAAAGTTAATATAGTTAT
The DNA here is from genome assembly GCF_021130785.1 of Homalodisca vitripennis. NCBI lineage: Eukaryota > Metazoa > Arthropoda > Insecta > Hemiptera > Cicadellidae > Homalodisca > Homalodisca vitripennis. Next base: position 205,019,111 of record NC_060207.1, read on the forward strand.
AATACGGTTCAAATTGAACCATAATTCTTGCGTTATATCTAAAATTCAAATATAAAAATATATTATTAATATTTTTAATTAACAGAACATTGACCACTGTGTCTGTGGAAAATGATTTTTGATCCCCGTTTACAAATTGTTATGATAAACTCTACTTGTATTTAATGATTAGAATTATATTTGTTTAGGTGCTAGCCATGATTTCACTGCAAAATATAATATGGCACTTAGGGGTTGCAAATTGTAAACAGTCATTCAAAATTTTACTTACCCAACATAAAACAAATTTTTACATTCTTTCAACATAATAGAAATATAGCATAAAAAATCATGTGTAATCTAGATGAATATGAACTCTCATTGTCTATAATTATCTACACTAACTTTTATTTTAGACACGGTCTAAAACCACGATGGAACAACCGCAGTTTCCTCACATAACGCAGGAATTTTAGAAAGGGTTCAAAAACATTAATTGAGAGCAAAATCATGCCCTTAACCATTAATTGTATTAGTTACTCATCTAATGCTGTAATTTGAGGCAGAAAATGTGGAGCGCTTTGATTCTGTGGAGTGAGAGGCCCAGGTAGTAAATATTTTTAAAGTGAAAATTAAAAATAATTTCTGTAACCCTAGCACTAACCTCAAAACCCTCAGAACTAATTGAAGTAAACCTTGAACCTCAGCACACCTTGTCCGTATGAATAATTAATCTCCTGTGCAACAAATGTAATCAAAGATTCAACCTATAAAATATATGAATGTAACTTTACAAATCTATAGACTTTATAGAAAGTTGGCTTTGTTTACTTTGTAGAGTAGGGAAGAGTATATTTGTGTAACGCACTTGTATAATGAATTTGTGTAGGGGCAAATGTGAAAGGGTGTTTATGTACGCGTTTGTATGTGCGTAGGCGTCATTAAAGTGATGAAGTGCCAATCATGTACATTCTGAATGAGTCAGTGTCTTTGTTGCAACCACCCCTCCACGTTCCAACCATTCACTTACCACCCACTTATACACGGCGACACTGCCACTCTCAGTTGCGCAATATATTTTACAGGTAACGAGACTGCTCTGCTGAGGGAGTTGTGTAAATTCCTCTTAATATTGTGGACTAAATTAAATAAATGTTTGCAATCTATCAACTGCTCGTGCTACATAAATCATAAAAATCCTTGGTAGGAAAAATCTATTCATAATTTTGTTTCGTAAAGGGTAATATCAATCTAATTTAATATAAATCAGTTTAGACTCACACTAATATTTTTTAATAAAACTTAGGAGAATAAATAAAAGTTACATGCCCTTCGACCGTGTAACAGGCCTCGATGAGGTTACATAATGGCATTAAAAATGATTAAATTTATATTATGTTTAATATTAATATGAATCCACCTAATTTTGTTTACACAGTTCTTTTTAACGCGACTTTTCGTCGTTCCTCAAAGCAAAAATATTTTGTTTTGCATAACGGGTTTTTTAATTAGTATTATTTTTTAAATTGGATGTAAAAGTGATCAATTCAATAGTGATTTTCTATTTAATGCTTTGTATTACTAGGTTAAGCCCCCTCTATAACATTAGTGTGCTATGTATGAACACTGTAACATGGTAACATAGACCAACATTAGCAATACGTATAACCTCACTATATGATCGGATATCACGCCATTGTGTCCGTGCGAAAACTAATAAATTATTGACTTTGTTGGAGACATGCAAACTGTCGCCCTAACACGAAACATGCATAACATAGGGTGGTTTCTCTTAGATAATGAATCTTTGAATTTGAAAGTTCCGCTCATTATTACTTTAAAGGATGGAACTAAGGCTCTTTAAACATAATCCAGGCTATTGTTGATAACGTGGATGTATAAATTAGGTTTGTGCTATGTCAGAATTACAGCATAGGGATTAATTAACAATTTGACTGATAAGCCGATAAGATTCACTGCTAATCCCTAATGCACTCGAGTATTGGCTGGTAAATGAATAAAGAATAGTTAGAAAAGATTAATCTATATTATTACTTAAGAATCTATTTGTGAATGTATAGGTGTTTGTGTGTATTCCTGTTCCTGTGCTAATCAATCACGTAAAAATTACTGGATCGCTTGCACTGAAATTCCTTGCTTGTCCTGTACAGATCATTATTGCGCTCATTGCTCTAACATGGCAGTGTGATTTGTTCTCTTTATTAACTGGGCCAAATAGATAAGTTGAACAGAGTACAGGCTTACTTTGTGAGGACATTTGGTGTTCGTCTCGGTTTTAAATTCTTGGAAACACCAATACCATAACTGGAACAGCTTTTCTCTCTACAAAATCTCCATCATCGACGTGTACTTTTTTATATGATTTTTCTCTTCAAGCTCATCAATAGACTGAAGTACCGCCCTGATCTCCTGGTGTTGATAGTTTTGAGTTTACCGAGGGGAAAGAGTGTACCCAGTCAATCTTCGGTCGGAGATTCATACCTACACCCTATTCATACAATTTTGGATTGGCAAGGCTTCAGAGACTATAGGTTTAAAACATTTTATATAGGTTTTTTTTCTTGTTTCAAGATAGTCTTATGCAGTCTCTAAATCGGTTATGACCTGCCTATTCAATTATGCAATGCATTTCACTTATGTTGTTAGTTGTGTACTCTGTTAGGAAAACATTGTTTTCTGATATTAATCTTGTTGTAGCTTATCTTCTCTTATAATAATGTTCGTTACTTAAATTATAGTATACATTTCCCTATTTGACACCCGTAATTTCGTTTTATGGCAATAAAGATTACAGCGAAAAGTTAAAATTAATCGTAAGTCAAAGATTTTTTTTAAATTATAGTTGCAGTTATAACGCGATAATGGTGAGGCACTTCATGTACTTCGTCCATTTACGATGACAAATAATTATTGCATAGAGCCTATATGTCATCCGAACCGAACTGTATGGTGATAATAATAATAATATTTTTATTGCGGTAACAATTATAAAAATTGCATACAAACGTCATAAATAAATATTTAAATAGTAAAAAGGTAGGCCTAAACTTCATTCACTCACGGACACAGTCACATGGTTCTCTCATTCACTCTCATCTTCATTCTCACCAGACAATCCTGCCACTGCCACACCAGAACCAGAGGATTGATGGTGTTAGTTTTGAATTTCGTCCCAGCGGCTCTCCAGAAACTCGTCAACCGAGTAAAACACCCCCGACAGCAAAAGATGTCTTAGTCGAAGTTTAAATTTTTTTTTGGTCATTCAATTGTTTGATCTCTTCAGGGAGCCTATTGATTAGCTTGACACCAACCTCAAACGGCAAACGTTCGAATGCTGCAGTTCTGTGTTGTTGAACGCGGAAGTTGTCCCTGCCTCTAGTCCCGTACTGGTGAACGTCCCTACCTTGAACCAAGTTACACTTAGAACGGCAGTACAGGACAACCTCCAGGATATAGAGACAGGGCAAAGTCAGCAATCCAAGCTCCTGAAGGTGTTTTTGCATGAATCTCTGAAGTTCAATTTTGAAATGATTCGGACAGCTTTCTTTTGACTTCTAAATACACGTTCGAATTTGCATTTAGAACAGCTGCCCCACAGTCTCAAACCGTATGTCAGATGTGGATATATCAAGCCAAAGTAGGCCGTTCTTAGTATATCCAAAGAGCAGAATTTTGCAAGGTTTTGTAAGGCATAAATGCCTGAGGAAACCTTTGAACAAATGCCGTCAATGTGATCGTCCCAAGTCAGCCCTCGATCTAGGTGCATTCCGAGGAACTTGGTGGAATCAGTTTCTTCTATTAGAACATCATCCGCCATCACGGCAGCGAAGTTGTCAGGTTCTTGCTGCCGGAGAAAAAAATTGACGACGCTTGATTTGGAACTGTTGGCCCTCAGATTTTAGTGTTGAAAAATACTGAATACATGAATTCATTTCTAAAAATGAGTTGATTTCTAATTCATCTTTTTTTTTGCTCTGATGCAGAGAGTTGTATCGTCAGCATACTGAACCATCCTCCCCGTAAGGATCGATGAGTTTCAATCTGTTTGACGTACACAAGGAAAAGGACAGGTCCAAGGATAGATCCCTGTGGGACACCCATAAGTCATTTTAACCTTTCCTGACAGGGTATTCGCAATCTGCACACACTGGCTTCTATCCCTGAGGTAAGACGAGATCCATTTGTGCGGCAGACCTCGAACACCACATGTCGTCAACTGGTACAACAGTGTTTCGTGATGTACACAGTCGAATGCTTTAGAGAGGTCTAGAAATATGCTTAACACATGTTCTCTTCTCTCCAGGCCATCGACAACTGTATCGATTAGGTCTGTGACCGCATCGATTGTTGATTTGTTTTTTTCTGGAACCAAATTGTTCGGAACAGAGGATTTCGAAACGATCAAGAAAATTTTCAAATCTGACAAGAAAAATCTTTTCAAAAACTTTGCTCATAACTGGGAGGATTGAAATTGGACGATAGTTGCTTGCAAGGCAAGGATCGTCCTTTTTTGAAAATGGGTGTGACTTTCGCAGATATTAAAAGGGAGGGGAAAATACCTTGGGCGAAAGACAAGTTGATCAAATTTGTGAGTGGAGCCAAAATATGCTTAGAGCAACGTTTGAGCAGCCACAAAGACATGCCGTTGATGTCACATGATTTTTTTGGTTTTCAATCCCTGTATCACGCGGGCCACCTCTTCCTCACTCACTGGAGACAGTGCCAATGGATGAGACCGGTCCCATCGATGACACTTCGCTGCAATTGAGGCCTTTGAATGATGGGTCAAGTGATGCAACAGATGAAAAAAATGAGTTGAATTCACTTGCCACTTTAGAGGGATCTGAAATAATTTCGTCCTGGATTTTGAGCTTTGGAATTTGGAAGTTTTTTGGGCAATTTGGCTGTGTTGTTACATTTTTAATAATGCCCCAAGCAGTTTTGGAAAAGTTTTTCGCAATTTTTCAATTTTTGTTTCAATTTCACGTGCTTTTACAGATTTTATTGTTTTCCGATATTTGCTCTTGAAATTTCTAAAAAAAGTTTTAAATTGTTCATTTTCGGTGCTAATGTAAATCGAATGATAAAATTTGAGCCGTTCACGTAATTCTAAAATTTCCCTTCGTCACCCAAGAATTTTGTTTTGCTTGTTTTGCGCTCTTTAAAAATTTTTGAAAGGACAAGTTACATTTAAGTGATAAACAAAGAGATTATGAAACGCGGTATAAGCTTCATCTAAGCTTTCAAGATTGTCTAAAAACGACCAGGACTCATTTTTTAAAAACGTATTCAAAAGGGCAATGTTTTCCGAGCTAGTGTCTCTTTTTATTTTGGATGACGGGTGTGTTCAATTTCTGGCTTGAAAGTCACTGATAGTGGTCTCTCCTGAGCGAAGTGGTCAGAGATGGCCGCATTGAAAACAGTTGGAATGTTTGTGATGACGTTGTCGATGGCTTTACTCGATGTGGCGGTCACTCGTGTTGGCGTGTTTACTGACCAGATCAATCCGAAAGAATTTAGGATGTCGCGTAGCCGCTGGGTCAGGGGATTGGTGTGGTATAAAAAATCAATGTTAAAGTCGCCAGTTTATGATAAACTTGGACGACTTCAAACAGATAGAATTTAGAAGGTTTTCAAAATTTTCAAAAAAAATATTGCTGCATCCGTTTGGAGAACGATATAAACCAATAATTGTAATTTTATCATCAGAATTCAAGGCCGATTTTTATTCCATCCACTTCAAAATCTAAATCACAACTGTGAAATTCAATATCAGATTTTACGAAAATTGCCACACCTCCCCCTTTTAAAATGAGTTCGATCGTAAGATGTTGCCAATTTATAGTTGTCAATCCTGAACAGTCTGACTGTTTCAGGTTTGAAACCATATTCAGAAATAACAAAAACGTCAGGATGCAGTTCGCGTGCCATGAGCGACAGCTCGTCTGCTTTGTTGGTGGCAGTCTGTGCATTTTGATGCACAACCGAGAAAATGTTGTAAAATGTGATAAAATTTATATGTATTTTTCAAATGAACACCCGACAAATTCTTAATTGAATGTACCAAATACCTGAAGTAAACCTAACCTTAACAAACTATCTCATCCCTGCTGACTACACGTTATACGTACAAAGGAACCTTTTATAGAAGGATAACTTACAAAACAATCTCAAAGTGGGTTTACTTCTAGCTATTGAATTCCTACACTGGTTAATGTAAAACATGGCTAACCGCACATATTGAGATATTTGGGTAGAAGAGTGGATCAATAGATCAAGTCTACTACGGAGGAAAATTGTTGCAGTGGGTGGAACTACCTTAATTAGGCTGTTGCTAACCTAAACATGTGGTAATGCCATTCTCTATCCGCTTTGGCTGGAAGAGTCTGCAACAACTTTAGCTTATACCCTTTATTCAAGGGAAAAAGACTGATATATAGAGACCGCTACCTCTTCTCATAGAATATCGAAAGGACGCAGCTCCTACCATCAACATTAACCCTTCCTGAAATCATATCTCTCCAGAAGTAAGTGTAAACATGCAATGAGAGAAGTTTCCTCTGCTACTCGTACTAATGGGACAAAGAAGAAGCAAAATTACTAAGAAAAATATAAACCCAGCAATAAATCAAAACCTTATAACATAGCTTGTAAGCTGTGCTGACATGGCTTAATATTTTGTTTTAGACTATAAAACTAATGAATTGTAATTGCTGTTCTAAGATTGAAAAAGATGTTATTACGATTGATTTATGCACTATTTAAACTATCAGTTTAGTATGTGAAGGAAACAGGATTTTTCCAGACATTTGGCGTCGTTCAGTGAAACAATAAATCAATAGCACTACGTTTCCGAGATCTGCAATCTGATCTCTTCTTCGGATAAAGAACTAACCTAATACATAATTAAGTACAAACTAGGTTAAAATAAACAAATCTTATTTATTATTATTATTATTTTTACAATTTGGTTGGCAATTCTAAAAAATGAACTAAAGAGAAAACCAAAAGTATCAAACGGATCAGATATTTGTAATGAACCAATGCGGAGTCACAATATGGTTTTAAGAAGTTCATCTGCATGAACCAATAATAACGAAAGGGCCCATTCCTATCCCCCTTCCTTTTTATTTCCGCCATCTTATTTTTGTCTGCCGTGAAAGATTGTCATTGGCTAACCCTCTGGTCAGTCGTAGGTGGTTAGTAGACGAATACAGACGTATTGTGACCGGTATTCCGTAGTTCACTTTTTAATGATTGGTGTTTTTTATCAAGTCCATGTTTTTAGAGTTAGTGAAGTTAACAAACAACATGGTAGTTGTGGTTAAATGACAGGCGTGCCAAACGCTTTGGTAAGATTTGTTTATTTGAACCTAGTTTTTAATTATGTATTAGGTTGGTTCTTTACCTGGAGAAGCGATCAGATTGCAGATCTCGAAACGTAGTGTTACTGATTTCTTGTTTCACTGAAAGATGGCAAATGTCCGGAAAAATCCAGTTTCCTTCACAATCCTTCCATCGTCAAAAATAACCTTCAAACAAAGAACAGTTTAGTTTGCAATGCTCTAAAATATAGCATTATTATAATAGAGAACCAAACAAACCTTGTTACTAACTTCCGATTACGCAATTAGAGTGACATGTAGCGTTACGTAGCATCACGAGGAAGACATATTACGTTACTACTCGTTAGCAGCACACCTACATCCTGCATTTAATTGTGTTTATATCTGGAAAGCGATGAAATTATTTCACCTTCTCTGTTCTTGTCATTAACATGATTTGAAACATATTGGCAAAAGATATCCAATTTCATATCCTATTAGAAGGAGCTGTCAACCGTGCTTCACTTAAACGTTGTGTTTAAAGCTTACCTGTATCAATACTAAAATATTTTGTTTATATATTTTTTAGAGTACATTTCTAACCAAACCGATAAATTTTTAAAAGGTTTTATCTATAATATGTCACAAGTTTGATATATTAGGCTACGTTGTTTTAATTCACTTTAAATATAGCAGTCATATATGAATAAAAGATGTGTTCTTAACTGAACTTCATTGTTGGAGTGTTCCGTAGACCGATGCTATATGTAAGCTTGTATATTGGGACAGTAATAATAGTTAAATTATTTAATCTTTATTTAAATATCATTATATTACGCCGCTGGTAATGTAGTAATTTGTAACGGCCTAATGCTTGTTAAGGTCTAACTAATGCTCTGTGGTACTCGTTAGGACTAATTTATAGAGGATGAGTTTACTAAGATACATAGTATGTGGTATTAGGATAGTAAGAGATTACTACACATTCATTTCCTACACGTGCTTTGAAACTGGTTGACAGTTAATTCAGCTGTATTTTTATATTCTTTAAACAGTTTTAAGAAAGTTTTTAATTTCTATCATCTTTATAGTAGAGAACAGGAAGACTTAAATATTTTGGACGAAAGGCCTGCATATCCTAAATAAATCTTTCATCTTAATGGGTTAACAATCCTTGAAGAATTCTATTTCATTTTATTTGAAACCGAAGTTTTGGTATTCCTGGTAACTGCTCGATATTGCGCTAGACTTTCTAGTTTTAAATAAACATAAACCACGAAATCATTAATTTAGACAAAGAGGTGTCTTCATCAGGGGCAACACAGGTGAACTGAAGCTTAATTTAACGTTGGTGAGGAATTGACTCTCCTCACCAAAGGTACCTAATGTGTATGTTAATGTTTTTCTTTTTGCTTGAAATTTTATAACATTTGTCAATATTAATGTTTAACCGTCGTAAATAAATTCTAAAACTAATTTTTATTGTTTAAATGTTATTTATTTCTTATTATCTTGTTTGATTTCAAAACGGATGCGGTTAAAATGTACTGGAAAAAGGAGCACGTCGAGCAACTATCTAAAATTTCAAAGATACTCTATATATCTCGCATACTCCCACCCCCCCCCCCCCCCACCCCCCCCCCCCCCCACCCCCCCCCCCCCCCACCCCCCCCCCCCCCCACCCCCCCCCCCCCCCACCCCCCCCCCCCCCCATTTTCATTATTACTTATAATTTATTTTTGATAACTAGAGATTTATAATTATAAACTTACAGAATATTATACAAACATATTTTATGTGTTCATAAATCTTACAGTATACAAGGAGACATGTTTAATGACCATTGATTCGATTACCATTGATTGCACGGTCTTTCCAAGCTCTCAAGTCATTTTCCTACCATTAGTGGCATAACTTGTAATGGGAATTATTCAACCATAACAATAAATGTTAAACATAGCGAGTCTTTGCCGTATGTACGTTATACAATATATATTCAAATTATCAGAGTGACATTATATAATGTTTAATTTAATATATTTATGAAATTAATGTCCGTTAAATTTATGCTCACAGAATAACTTTCGTATTACTTGTTTATTACTGTCCCTCTTATTCGCAGTACTATTATTGGTAAGAATTAAAAATCAAAAATAAAAATTCCTTTTTATAAAAAATATTATATAAATAAATAAGGAACTATTTATTAAAAACAAAAATAAATCATTTTTACACCTATTAATATATTAATCATTCGATAAACATTTAACCCTTGATCGTTTATGATAACGCTCACAAAATCATTTTTTAATCGTTGTGTTTATCTTATTAGTCGTATTTAATGTACATAGATTTAGATAAATTAGACGTCTTGTTAGTTTACAGATACAATATTTTATGAGAAGAAGATAGTTCTTTTTTTAGTCTTAATCTGTTTATTCTCATGGAATAATTAACTGTGCAATAATCTTTTCAAATAGAAGAAGGGGAGAGCTGATGCAACACAAGTTAAGGTTGATAATACTATACTGACATCAACTACGATTACCAAAAGATTTGACCTTGTGCTATATTTAATGCAGATTCAAAGTTCCACGTCTTAGACAATATGACATCTGGTTTTACCCATCCTCCCAGAATTTATATTAGACATTTTAATTTTGAATACTAGTATGCACATTCAGATCAGTAGCATACAGAATAAAATTAGTTTATTAGTTCTAAACCATCACAGATTTAAGCTCATCACTAATTTTCAATTTAGTGAACACATATTTCAAGCTCTGATATACTGCTTAATTATTTTAAATAATGTTTATAACATGACAAATCATAACCACTGCCAAACTTCTTAAACGGTTTAAAAGAACATACTTCAAATGTTCTGTACTTCAGAAATTTCTGTATTTTCTGTTAATTGACTCTTCTAATAAAAAAACTTATATTATGAAACAAATTTTACAAATATTGGTAATATATATTAATATTTTGTAAAAGAAGTTGGAAAAAAATCCTTTAGTAGGATATAAGTTTGTAACTTTCTAAAATCAAAACATTAAGGTTAATAATATTCGATTGCAATTGGGCTTAATATTCGCCAATAAAGAACCATAAAGAGAAAGTGTGTACCATAATCTATTTTTATTTTTTTATCTAGTTTTTATAATTTCGTACAGTAACAATTTCTTTTATTAAGTTATTCGTTGTTCATTATCAATAGTTTTAAGAGACACTAACAATAAAAAAAAACATTGTGGTATGTTTTATTGTTTGTGGTATTTACTATTCCACGATTAGTTATATTTTATCTCTAATAAAAATAAGTTTCAGGTACTTAAAAGTCTATAAAGAACTTTTAATTCTATAATTAATACCTATTTTGAAAAAATTGTTTAAAGTAATTACAATTTTATCTTAAAAGCTACATATATTTAATTTATGTAGTAAGTTATCAAAAGGTACTTCGATGAATTATTTGCATACATTACGAAAATTCAATGAAAGAGCGTAAACATCAGGGTTGCCGAAAAACTTATGAAACAAAACTAGACGTATTAACAGGGAAATAAATATTTTAATAAACTCAGTGAAATACAAAAGGTTTACCATTCTTTTTGTTTAATATCTTGCTCAATTACAATAAAAAGGCTTTTGTTTTGCTTATTGTATTGTTTTGAAGTATGTGGATGTAACAGTATACTGCAATTAACGTATTAACCATATCCAGGTATGTTAATGGCATTTAGTTAATTACAAGAGTTTTATGATAGCCACAAAATTAACCTTAAGGATTAAATAATTTATTATTAGTTATTGTGGGTATTATTCAAAAGAGTCCAAGAGCAAACAAAGTTACTGTGGTTATATATACTCGTACATTCTTGTCGTTGAAACACAACCATACTTGAAATTATATAACTAGACGTATTATTAGTTATATTCAAAATAATAATAAAAATGCACACTGAAAAATATTATTATATTCTCCAATATACATTACTTCCAAGTTGCATTTCTAAAGATAACAAAGTAGCAGTAAAAAAACGAGCAGACTGGCATACTTCACTGTAGGGAGAATTCCAAATAGGCTGATTTTTATATCTCGTCAAACTTATAGTCAGATAGTTTAACCACTAAATAAATTATCAAAGTTCTCTCTACTGCTTGTAAAGTATAACCGACCACAGCAAAGCAGTAATCCACCAACAACTTCTCTCAAGAGTAAAATGATTAAATATTAACTATTGGTATATATAACAAGAAAATAGTTTCTCAAAATATTTACTATTTTTTCAATAGATACAATTCATATAAAGTTCAAAATTCAAATTCATTCAATAAAATAATCTTGATCCAAAATTCCAAATATTCGGATTTAATCAATCAATTGACCATATGACCACTTATCTTCCAATGGCTCTCTCAAGAAAACTGTTAAAATAAATACAATTTTTATTCAATACTTCTTGCTTCGATAGTAATACACGAATTAAAATTAAACTTTCTTACAAAACTGGTATAAAGATAAACCCTTCTACATTTAACTGAAAAGAAATTTACTCTTATAAGTGAATCTAAGTGTAATTAAATTATAACTTCGTTGGAAAATTCTTTCTGCCACGTGTTCTACTTCCTCTTACAGTTGGCACAGATTCAAAGTGGAAACCGTAATTAAACTATAGTTCTTTTAAACTGTTTAATACTTACCTTGAAATATTGATGGAATAATTTATTTATTAATTCATTAATTTATACTGGTAAATAATTAGTTTTTATTGCAAACAACATTGCAACAATAATATAAAAATTAAAAACTTTACTTGAACAAAATACTTATAGTAACTACATGACAGGCAGTGAAGTATATCTATAAATATAGCTTCCCTCATTTAACGGGTTTCATGATGTCGGATTATATGAAGTACGTTGATTAGATAATTCACTAGATATCGTGTGGGGAAAATGACAGACAGAGAGAAATGAGACATTTTCAGCCCTTGGAGTGATAGGATTTCCTAATACTCAGCCAAAAAGTGACCTGGCGGCCTTAAGTGTGGAAGTCACAATTACGTGCTAAGAGGAAGGACATAACTCTTTCAAAACTTAATCTTTATTAAGTTTCCTTTTTGGTTCAAACAGTTACAAATCAAAGCATGTAGACCCTTAGTAGAAGGTAAGTTATCTGACAACGGTACAGGCCAATTCTTGCAAACGGAAGAGGCGGGTCTGTATATACTGAACTGGTTACTGAAATGATAGTCATTTCAGAATTACTGGCAGTGTTTGGTGGCGGTAGTACAGGAAATTAATAGCGCTAAGCGTTTTTGAATATAATGCTAAAAAAATCGATCACGGTTAATATTGCATTCATAGGGTATAAATTAACCGTCCTTATTCTAAACCAAAATGTGTTTTTTTGGTCAATGTTTAGATCATTCTGGGAAGATATTCAAATTTGGTTATTTGTTTGAAAAATTTTATTTTTAAAGCCAGTTTGGAGAAATATGTTGTTTTTTGGTATGAGTATTAAGGAAATTTGTCATTAATTTCCCATAAATCTTTAGGTACTACCCAAAATTATTAAAAGGTAACTTATAGATAACGGTGTGACAATTATTAAAATGTTACATTTGTAAGCTTTGTTGATTCGTGCCTCCTTAATATTTTAGTAAATATCAGTTTGATGCAAGTGTAATTTTTTAATTTTTTTTAGTAAATTTATCAAAGAGTTGTGTTAGGAAAATTTAATCTGAATTATTCAAATAACAATGTATATTTACTTATTTAAAGATATCAACATTTATATGCAATCAATTCAAGTTAAATTTAAAATGTAAATATTCTGTTTTATAATTCAACGCTCACTATTAATTTAATTAGTTTGGTTTATTTTAAGGTTATTTTTGAATTTTAAAATAAAAAAGTACCTAAAAATCAAATATCATTCACCTCATTACCCTCATTATATATACATACCGTTCCTATTCAAAAGTCATTTATTGTTTCAGCTTCAGTTAATTGACAACAATTAACGTTAAGGGCCAAGGAAATATGGGCTGCAAAATAAATTGGTCGATGTAAATATTCAAAACCGAAATAGTCATATTTTCAACAAATTTTGGCTTATTGAAATTGGTAAATTCACCTTACCGTGCCAGTTACCAACTTACTAACTTTCTTACTGTGTGTAAAAAGCAATATAACACATTTTAATCAAAGTTATTCTAAAATATTATTCACCGTATCAACAAGTTGAAAATAAAATAGTTTACATATTTAAGGAGATGCACTAAATGTTATTGGTTCAAACGTATTTCAACACTTTATGAGATTTATTTCCATTTAATATAGTGATGCAGGAAAGAGGAAAATGTATTGGTAAACGTTGCAATTCCAATAATCCTCTGACTGAGAGCTTTGAAGACTGTTTCGTCTTTTATTGGCGGTTTCCTTTCAGCTGTCTCCGTCTCTTTCACCATAAGATTGCTCTCTAAATATAAGTTGAATTTATACAACTCAATCTTACAAGTAAACCACTTTCTGATCTTTTATGGTTACAGTACCAATATTACTTGGAAATCTAAAATCTGTAAAGGTTTCTTGGTTTGTAAAACCAAATGAAAATATTTTAGAGATGACATGAGAAATCCACTATAAATTTAACAATTTCGCATTATATTATTCTAGTTAACAACATGAATTTTTCTTTTACTGCCTCAATGAACACATTTAATTTATTATGCTTACGTAATACTAATTGCTACTTCCAATATAATCATTCAATCGCATTTTTCAGTTTTTATTTTAAAAGTGCAAGTTTTATAATGAGCGTTATAAATATTTCATGATTAAAAACACTTTTTGGTCTTCAGTTTACCTAGTAAAAACAGTGTCCAGCGTTTAAGGTATTTTCACTGCTGTGGCAGTTATACGGTCCCTTAAGCTAATACAGACATTAATTATATAATTTCAACGTGATAGTATTGTCATGCGTAATTAAAACACGCTACTTTTTGTTACAATTTGGTAACATTACATCAATGCTGTTGAGAATTTAGAAACAAATATGTGTTCCATAACATTATTTTATGTTACATTTGAAAATGGTGTTTAATAAAAATAGATTTTTCTTTCCATAAATATTTATGAATAACTGGTGCAATGCAAAGTTCTGCGATATCGATAGATTCAGGTATTTAATGCAATTCTAAATCTGCTTAAATAATAAAATAAAACTTACCACTAATAAAACTGTCTATTTCTTCAACTAGTGAATTTTCTGTAGTGTAATAATGCAAGGAAAAGCTAACATTTTAGAATTTTAACCCAATCTCAATAATATTATTTGTACCATATTAAAGAGAGATATGTAATCTCTGTGTATTGAAACACTTAATGCTACATGGATTTATCCAGATACAAAATAGTGAAATAGTTTGAGCGAATGTGTGTATATATATATGAGGTTGAGTAAAATAAGGTTAAAGAGACCAGACAAATATTTTTCAGAGCTTAATGGTATAAGAGAATGCTTAATATCCTGCATTGGCAGAAACTGTGAATTATGAAGTGGTGAAATTTCAACTTTGTATTCCTTGAATAATAAAATACGGGACGCAACTAATGATCGAGTAAAAGTAACGTTAATTTCATATGAAAGATAGAGATTTCTAATTACAATGGACAAAAATAACTTTGAAGAGGGAAAACTGGCCTGTGAAAAGCGACAAGATGTGATCGGAAAGAAATTATCACTCTAACGTCACTGAGCTTGTTTAAACGAGTTATTACTTGATGCGATGACATTAATATCATTCTACGTTGAAAAAGATTTCCCGTGTAAAAGATTTATAGAACTTTTCGTTACATACTTACGTTTTGTTTGAAAACATAATTAATTAATCATCATCATTGATATTGTTTAAATCCAACAAATTATTATTGTATATTCTTCATACAGGTGGTTTTATATTCTCATAAAATTATACAAAATTTTTATTATAAACTTATAAATTTAAGTAGGATAAATGTGTGATTTTTAATTCCAACGTACATTTGATCATTCCAATATATAGTTTTTATACTGAGCTCATAAAATGTTTCAATATAAAACAAGAATATTACCTCATATAACCATTATTCTTATATTATTATTTAGTACGTTTGAACGTCTGCACAGAGAGTCGGAAAGCCTTTTTTCCTAATACTAAGGTTATTATTATTAGATAAGTATACAACGACCTATCCTCACAAATATGTTATATTTTCTCCAATAGATAAGAATTTTTAACGTTACGTTTATAATATTTAGAATTAGTCTTGGTTATTACGTACTTGCGTTTAGAATGAAAGTACAAATAATTTGTCATCCTCATTAATATTATTTACATTAAAACATTAGCTTCCTATTTTTCATGCAGCTTTAGTAGTCACATATCCTTAAAAATATGTTTTGTTTTTAAATAAAAATTATATACTTTATTAAACCAGACATTAGTTACTTTTTTAATAAAGTATCAATTTTAAAATTTATTTCATAGCGAAATACGTATCCACATATAGAACTGAGAGCTACTATAGCGGTTAGAAATATTCACACGGTTTTATCTGCAAAGCCCTCTAGGTCGGATATTAGTTATTTTATTCTCTTATTAGTTATCAATATTGTTAGAGGAATCAGCATATTGTTAAATAATTTCATTATAGGGGGATCCGAAAGGATACTTTTCTGAAGTAAAATATCAAACTTTTGAGTTTGGTCGCTTCTTATTACAAATATTGTTTGCGCTTTATTTTTAATACAATGTGTACTTATTTTTAAAAACAGTTGATAGATCTAAAGTGTTTTAAGTTAAACACTTCAATGATTATTATTTTGTCCCTGAAAACATTAAACAGACATTCAAGTAAAAGGTTTTATACCGCATTTATAAAAAGATACCAAGTAACACCAGAGAAAGTAGTACAGATATAAATTAGTTTGTGTGTTACAAAAATACAGATACAAATATATTCACACATCCGTAATTATCGTAAATTACTAATGGACCATTCGTGAAAATAATTTCTGTGATGTTGGATTTTTTTACATGGCATATTTATTCTATAGAGGTCCTCCCTACGCATCAAAATAGTACAGTTTCATCATAAGAGTTGTAATTAAATTTCGTGTGATAAGCTGGGCTCGATACAGTAGTTTCATATTAAGTGAAACACTGCTGTAGGGGAGTAGGGGGAGGAGATGCAGATTAAAAGTTTCAATAGGTGTGAGTAAGAGTGAATTCACGTGATTGATATATTGAGTTATATGATTGATTGAACTCCACTCAAGACGTAACAATTTCAATTAACAACATTTACACCGTAATTTAAATTTACCTATGTTTCACTTTCCGCTTGGTGCACCATCTGAATTCTGACATTGCTTGAACATATTACCAAATAAAATATAATAGAAAAATGTTACTCTATTTTTTTATCTAGTACATTATCAACATTTAAAAGTGTTGGATCGTAACCGCTGTAATGTCATGGTACCAAATAAAAAATGTATTAGTGTACATTTTGTTATACATTTTATTTATGTATAACACATATGTATTGTGGTATGATTAGTAAGGCGAATTAGTCCATTTCACATAAATAAGTAAAAATGAAGATTATTGCTTGCATTGATGTCTACCACATTGTTGTACTTGAGTGAAAAAAATTATTATTATTTAATTTTAATGTAAATCATAATATGGTAAATACTCTTGGAAATCAATTGCATATATTGCGGTGTATGTATATAAACCAAATTGCTTAAATTCATAATGCTTATTGATTATTGCATATTATAATGCTCTTTTTTATACATACAACCCAGTTTATCATGTTAACTTTATGACATCAATTGTGAAATAATGGTATTTGAATTGTGCTTTTAATTATATGAGTTTTATTTCAAAATTAGGAAATAACTTAAAGGATTCGGGACATGCACTTGTGTTATTAATATTTAAATTTCTTTTAATAAGGGCTAACAGTTTTCAATTGTACAAAATATTTAATTTGTTTAAAACTGATGTAAGGAATACAACTCATGTAGTTTCATGACATCACAAATGTAAACTTATAATACTGTTAGAATATTTATAAATATAGGTAAAGTGTAAATGATATTTTATGATGTTATCAGATATTTTATAATTTAATAAAACCTAATGATTGATAAGTAAAATGAAATATATCAAGACTAGAAAAATTTTATAATGTATAAACACTTTCCAAAAGCAACTGTGCTGTAATTGATTGTTTCTGAAGTGAGGTATGTAGTTCTTTAAGCATTAAAGGGGGATCCGAAAGGATACTTTTCTGTAGTAAAATATCAAACTTTTGAGTTTGGTCGCTTCTTATTACAAATATTGTTTGTGCTTTATTTTCAATACAATGTGTACTTATTTTTAAAAATAGTTGATAGATCTAAAGTGTTTTAAATTAAACACTTAAATGATAATTATTTTGTCCCTGAAAACATTAAACAGACATTCAAGTAAAAGGTTTTATACCGCATTTATAAAAAGATACCAAGTAACACCAGAGAAAGTTATTATAACTATTGTCTTATTATATATTAGCGAAGAAAACAAAAGAAGCAGTAATAATAATTGAATTAATTTTTAGAATTAAAATAGTTGTACCGAATATAATGGTTATATTTCTTATAATTTAGATGAGGAGATCCCCATTTCTTTTAAGTCTTATTCTGCCCGTCGTCATGGGCCACTGGTTGTGTGAGGATCTTTTAATAAAGAACATGGAGAACAATTAATAGTGTACAATTTCGATTTCATTAATAATAAGTGCTATGGTTACAGATCCTTTGCAATGACTGGGAAACTAGGAAACTTGTCATGGCCAATTGGTAAATAAAACAGAACAAAAACGTTCAATGATGTAGTCCTCAATATTAATAAACAATACAAACTTTAGAGACGGAAATAAATAAAGGGACTAGAACTTTCTAAAGACAGTTTGTTATATCATTTCGTCTCTGGAAGACAAATGGCACACTTAGTTGGTCTTGAAGTTGGAAACATAAGTAGGGTTGAGTGGTTTCTGTAAGATTTGTTGTTTATTTATACCCACCTCCAATATTAGTATTATTCACATTATAAATACAACAATTTGTTTATCTACTTTCATCATTAGGCTACACTTGTTATACGTGACAAGTCATTGATTAAATATTTGTAGTATTAAATAAATCTTTTTATAAAATTATAGTTTTATGATTGAAGGGTAGACCACAATGTTGATAGAGTTATTACGTCAACGAAAACCATAGGTTGTGAACACCGATTAGTTCATTTAATGAACCGATTCATTATCTTACTTACCGTCTCCCCTAGCTAAGTTACACTTTTCATGTATCGGTGCAGTATGACGAGATGAGGTGTATAAATACGGATTTTTAATAAATTCACAGCAATCTTAAGCCGTTGGGGAAATTCTGTACTTCCGAGAAAGTCTGCTGACATTTTTTAATTTTATGAGCCTTCATCAAACCGAATAGCTTGAAAAAAGATATTTACTAAAGATAAATATTGACTAATATTCTTACCTATATTGTCAATAAGTTAAGTTGAGTTAAACATTTATATTTACACTAATTTGAGTTGATACAAATATATAGATAGTAACATATTCTTGAAATTCACACTGTTTTTTTCTAATATTAAATTATTCACTTACACTAAAAAAGTTAAATAATTAGATGTAACAAGATTCACTCTCTAGAGCATCATTCCTTAAACGCTACAAATTTATGATAAAGGAACTGACAACAGCTCTGGCATTCGCGACTTGAATTGATTGACGCCAAAGTTTTCAGAATATTTGTACCGAATCTTGGTAACAAATAATTCAATTTAACTGTACAAAATAAATAGTCAATGACATGAATTACCTGTACATATTGGATGCCACTATGATAAATTGAATTGAAATTATTTGAAAAATATCTTTTGTATTAGACTTTGTAGTAATCTATGCATACTTGAAAGTATTATTAATGTATTCATAAGGAGCTATAGTGAAATATGGTAGGCAGAGATAGGGACGGATGTCATTTAGCGATATTTGCAAGGCTGTTACACTACAAATATGGCTCTAGGCACCATTTACTAGACTTGTCATCTCTATTGTACATGCTAAAATTACTTAGCTCCTTAAAATTGTTGTAAATTACTCATAATCTACATTAGAAAAACAAATAGCTACGATAGTAAGTTGTTATTCTTGGAATTGAACGCATTTATGAAAATAATTATAGCGTTTGATTACCATTATATTTTTTTAATAGATATTCTACAACATGTTTTAAAACACCTTTTTCATTGGATATTATGTATCCTTTTATATCGTTCTAAACATATGAGCACAATAACCACAATAACTTATTAATAAGGTTTGTTCAGTTAAAAAGAAGGAATTAATATTACATTAAACTACTTGATATTGAATTATTTGTGACATTAACATGTTATTCTCTGCTCATACGAACATTACCTAAACTATTAATATCAATATCGTGCACAGGCGAGAGTTTAATGGACCTTTATGAATGTTAGACGGTCACTCGATAAACGTTAGCATAACACTGTTTATGTTGCCGCCATTGCTTGTGTAAAGTTCATTTATAGCCACAGTGTATACAAGCAGCTTTGACATGTCTGTCAGTGGAGAATTGTCACATTTTGTCTGACACCAACAACTTAGAGATGGCTTCTAGCTACATTGTTAATAGCATACTATAATATATTGATATATCATTATTTATTAATTATATTTGTATATCAATTATCTTTGCTTGTGTAGCAATTCATTCCGTTTCCTTTTTCTGGATCAAACATTAATTTACTTGTTAATACAATGGAAATTGAAAACAGCTTGACTTTATTAAAGCGTATTTCACTAAAAGCATTTTACGGTACTACTTAATCAGTTTGATGCTAAGCTAATAATATTCAAACTTAACGTAGAAAACAAGTGTATATGACTTTATTTTATTCCATTATCTAAAGTTATATGCCTTGTTGTAAGCATTTGAAAGGAATAAATAAATGATTTATTGCATTACACATAAAAAACAATGTTATACCATTCCTAAAAGTTATTTTGCAAAATTTTCCATTATTTGTAACATTAAAGTTTCTTTGAAACGTAAAATATTTGCATTCACTCTGTCGTTCATTCACAACTTCCTCTGTCAGTCAACCAATTGAGAGGTCTCCCAATTATGTGCCATAAAAACGTCTATACCGTACAAAGCGTAAGTGGTCAATTTTGTATCTATACGATTTTTAAATGCCTTTAGCGTGGGGACACTTTTGATCGAGTTCGGCAATTGTTGTCAAATCGAACTCCTGCAAGAGAAGGCAAACGCTCGTAAGTTACCATCCTGTGTCTCCCAATTCGGTAGCCATGACTGCCTATAGTTGCATAAGAGTCTAGATTATTACGCTTTATGTGCGTTAGCATTTGTAAAAAAGATATGTTGCCGAGATGTAGAGGCAAAGTATGACAACGACTATTGAGCAGTATAACTAACTGAGGGTAACTTTGAACAAAGATGGTCCACTTGACTATCCCAAGTCAAACCTCGATCTAGGTGTACTCTTAGGAATTTTTATGAGTAGTCTTCAGTAATTTCAGGTTTATCTAACATAACTATTGGACTGTAATCTGCATCTGTTTGTCGCAAAATAAATTGAACAAATGTCAATTTCAAGGGGCTTGTTTTGAGGCTGAGCTTGTTGAAATACACTGTTGAACTCAATGAAAGTTATTTTTTGTAGTTATTTTTGTGGTTTTGAGTTGAGACAGAAAATTGTGTTATCTGCGCACATGACGAGTCACCCTTGATGTACCGATGAACCAACACCATTTACGTAGATCAAGAAGAGTAAAACGCTAAGTATAGAGCTCAGGAGAATCCCATAATTCAGACCCTTCTCTCCCGATTTGACGCCTGAGATGCCTACAGGTTTATTCGATTACTGAGACACGATTTTAGCCACTTGAGTGAAACTCCTCGCATCTCGTAATAATCAATTTTAAATAAGGATTTTATTGTCAACAAGTCAAACGTTAAACTTTTTATAAGTCGAGGAATATACTCGACTTTCAATTCCCTGTACAATCGCATAGGCTAGACGCACGACATCATTTACTGTCGATTTACCAATTCGGAATCCCATCTGGTTTAGGGAAAACAGATGGTGTGTCCAGACAATTTCTGTGCTTTTTAAACTCCTCGTCACCGAATGGCAGATTTGTGTTCAAATTTTGATTTTTCTTTATATAAGTACTAAGCTGATGTTAGTGCTGTCCTAAAGGACACTAAAATAATGACAAATACTGAGTAGTATTGGGAATATACTCTTATGTTTTAATATTACTGGATCTCCTTGAAGATACTTATATGTAAATCTCAGAAATCAATTATGTCAAAATTTTTTGACCATGCAATAAACGTAAGGTAAAATATGGCTGAGCTCATCAATTCACATTAAATCTATTATTTTCCTAACAAAAATACACGTGTAGTTATTGAAAAAAAAAACACTTTTTGAAATGTTTTGAAATAAAAATTGAAATAAGAATACAGAACAACGAAAAATCACATTATATTGACTGTAAGAATACAAAGGCTTCAACATTAAAATTGATACATATATTTAGCTGTAATATCCCTTGATATGTTTGGAAACGAAATAAGCAGTTACAAACTAAGGGAACCGTGTAACCAAAAAATCGAAAAATTGTCAATTTTCAGGTTATAATTTAAAATAATTCTACTCTTTTTCAAATTCAAATTCAAATGACTTTATTTGTATTAAATATACAAAAGGGCGAATTTAGGGCCATAAGGCCCTATCTTACAATTAACCCTAAACATAATTGGGTTCTATTTCCTGTTTAAAATGATGTATAAATTATAAAAATATGATAAGTATAAATGCTTGAAACAATTTTTTGAAGTTTGCTATACACTGAGAAATTTTCCTCATGGACTAGTCGTGAGCAGCAAAGTTGTGTGTTTGTTAATGAAAAATATGACCATACTTCACATTTTCATCTGCCTGAAGCTATCATGGAGGTTGTAAAGCCTATATACAAGGATCTAGCTGCACCTGATTTACTAAAAAAATGCTTGCATGGAAAAAGCCAGAACCCCAATGAATCCTTCAACAATGTAGTATGGAACCGAATTCCGAAGAATACATTTGTTCAACTAAAAACACTTCAACTGGGAGCTTATGATGCAGTTAGTGCCTTCAACAAAGGAAACATCAGCAAGTGCTTGGTTCTGAATAATTTGGGCCTTCAAGTTGGAAAACACTCTGCAAAAGTATTCAAAACCTTTGATGACAAGCGCATATATGGAGACCGGATCGACTAAATGCAGAAATTAAAAAAAAAGCCAGACAGTCAAAACATCTATCTAAAAAGAAACTGGAGGAGTTGTATGCTGAGGAAGAGGGGCCAGACCAACCATCATATGCATCTGGATCGTATTAAATAAATAGGTAATGTCAAAAATTCTCTTTGTTTTCTTTCTTTTGCGTTTTCCGAAAGTTTACTTTTTTATTATGTATGTACCTTTTTCTCAGCAACCATACAAGATATCAAGATACAGTTTTTTTGTTGTGTTTGTCTTATAGCCTTCTACATTTTTATAACTTTAGGTTGTTGTAAATTATACCTAAGCATTTTTTACAAAATTAAAACATATTTTTTTAAATAATTTTGTTTACACTTACAAAAAAAATTAACAAAACTCCTACTATGAACCAATTATTACAAAAAGTTATAAATGTGTACAAAAAGGTGTATAGTACATAGGGTAAAAATTTCAAGCACACATTTTTTATAGTTTTTGAGAAAAAGGTACATAAAGTTGGCAAAATTAACATGTGAAGGATAGAGGTTACGTGGTCCCCATAACAGGAATTGAGCGCCCAGTTATGGGTTATAAATTAATTATGAAATTCCGGCATGTCTGAGCAGATTTGTCACAACACATAGTTTCAAAAACAGGCTAGTCATTTAAAACAATATACAATACACAATAATATCATCTTTACTGAAATTCGTCAGAATTATAATTTTTTTTGCGAAATATTCAAACATGACGGTAATTTCCATTAATAAAATGGTTTTATTTTTAACTTAGTAAAAAGTTTATAATGATTTATTTGTTTATTTAAATACTAAAATCAGCAGTTAATATTTTACATGCAATACATTTAGTTTTACATAAATATTTTTATAATGTAACTTAAAAAGAGTATAATTTAGTGACGTAATATATAAACATTTTAAAATAATCCAGCCTGAATTTAGAAATATTATATATATCACGAATATACTGATTTTAATTAAAATTAAATTTTAATTAAAACTATGGTAATTTAGAAATACTGGGAATAATATGTAATAATTTGAAAAGAATATCAGTATTTTAAATATAACTTACATATTAATCTACAATATAACTGTTATAATGTTTGCATGATTTATATTGAACATAATAAACAAAATTTAATATATTTCAGATCAAACACGGACTTCTTGGAAAGGTTATGTATCAGAACAAGACGTATTAAACACTAATGTACACAAAAACAATATATTGATATTGATATTATTTTATTTTGTACAAAACAATATAGTCTCGATATACCAGAACATATTCCACAAGGATTTAAAAAGTGGCGTAATTAAAAATTCTAGGATGATAAACGAAATTATATGTCATACAAGTATGTTATGTAATTCCCCTTACTGTGTCTGAGTGTATAACTAGGAATTGTGTAATTAAATAATCATTCACTGCAACACTCATGTCTCTCTCATTGCTATTCTGACTAGAAGTCAAGGGCTTTTGTATTCATTCATTGAAATAAATGGTCATTTTTATTGAATTTTGTTTAAGAATGACAATTGTGCTTCTTTTTAATTACTTTAGTACATTTACCCAGTGTTTGTGAATATGTTTTTTTTTATTTTTAAATAATAGCGTTATTTTTACTGTGCAGTGGATACATTAATTTTGCATCCCTATCTGGTTAAGCTTCTCCGTATGCCCTCTGACAGTCCCTTACTAAAGTTCTTTGCTCACGTTACTCTACTCTGTTGAAAATTGGCTCTGAAAAATTCAGTTTTTTTTTATAAAATAGGTAAGTATAAAATTATGGTAATTGTTATGGTAATGTTTTGATAGTATATCTGTCGGTGATAATATGAGTTTAATATATCTTCTCACTTTCTTTGTTGCAAATGTTTACTTGTTTAGTATGCTTTTGTTGGAATTTTGAAGGTAGGGAGGCAGGACATTTAAACCTTGTTTTACTTGTATATTTCTAATTATGAACTACCCTGGTTGGCAAGTGGTTCGTGTAGAATTGGATTCTTTTGCCGTTCACCTGTGACTCTTGCTCTTGCAGAATACCAAAACCTAAAACCGCTAAACCTTTTTACTCTATAATTTCACCAAATGTACATGCCCCAAGTGTATGTCCAGAGCTAAATGTTATTTTTTATTTGTTCTGTCTTAAGTCAATTATTGTAAAGTAAGTTAATTCCTGATTGTTATAAATTTCAAAATAACCAAATTATAAAAGATAGAAATAATAACAAATTTTGTTTTAATTGAACATTTGGCTTGCTTTGATTATTGGCACAATGTGTTTGTTTACTCGTGACTGGTACTGTCTACATTGTAATACTTTGTAACCTGTTTATTTAATTGGCCTTTTGGTTGACAAAAAACATTTGGCTAATATTAAATTGATCTGTAAACATGGTTTACTCAATCTATTTTAAAAATAAAAGTGTTTTGGCCGCTAAAGTACAATATATTATTAGTAAGTATAGCTTCGTTTCTCCTGTTGTATTTAAGGCATTTTCTATTGAACCTGCTTTGATGTAGTACATTTCAGATCTGGAAGGACTTTAATACGATCAGGTGTGGAAGGAATCAACGGAATTTGTTGGTAATTGAATGAAATCCTCTCTTGCTTCACTGCACCCGGAATCTTATCAGCCTTATCAAGCATATTATCTGGCTCCTTTATCTAAATGGATTTCGATATTGACGTGAATGTCTTTAATCTTTAAAACGCAATAGCTATTTTCCAAGCTATTCTAGGACTACAGATTGAAAGTGTAAGACATTTTTCATTTTATAGCCTTATCCAAATTGCAAGACTTTAAAATATCGCTGGGATAATTTTGCACACATAATAAACTATGTCAATGTCAAAATATTATTCGCTAAAGTATGTGTCAAAATTAATGCTTGAAGGAACAGTTTTACTTTCTTTCAAACTCAAAGTTTTACTAATTCGTATCTCTTAGACCGATTATCTCTTGTCGCACAAATCTTAAAGTTTACATAACAACTATATCATCGAGTACCTCCACAGTGATGCCTAGAAGACTCTACATTACCATGAAGTCAGCAAAGGTACTGCGCTAAACTTCCATCACTTCAACTCCACTTATATCGTTATTTTAGATTTGGAAGCTTTTTGTACATTTGTTCAATTAGTCTATCCATACACTCAGTCAATGAAAAAATGTTTTATTTATTTAAAAATGCAGATATGAGAATTGCGAATACTAATAATTTTTGCAAACAGTTTACTTTTATTGCATCTACTTAAAATATCACGGACATTAATGAGGTCATTCCCAGTGAGTTTAGAAAAGCTTGTCCACTTTTAGATGAAAGAACTCCGGCTTCTGTCTGTATACATACACGATAAATGCCAATGGTTTTGCTGATGTCACTGAAGTCTGTTTCAAATTGTGAACAGAATATGTTCAAGGAAATATTATCTTAAATGTATTACATTGCAATGGTTTACCCTTAACACGTAATTATGTATTTAAAGGTAGCCGTTACGAAGTTTAATTGGCTGAGCGTTTATTACAGTCTCTACTATTGGTGACAAAAACAGAAACTTATCCTTGTTATTGAATATACGATATTTTTCGAATTAGTAAACTTGATCATTTGAAACTCTACATGTATATCACAACTTAAAATGGTAAACATACATCCATTAGGAGTGACAAGGATATTTTCTACAACACGGTAAACGCTGAGTCTGCCACATTGATCCATAGGAAAATAATCTTTGTATGTAACGTTATGTAATACAACGTATTATTTTGTGTTTGCCTTTTTTATTTTATGCAGATTGGTAGTTGAACAGATGTTGAATTATAGGTGAATAGATATAACTTATTTTTTGTGTTAGCCCTATACTACTTAAAATTGGAATCCAGGTTTATAAATAGCAAGAAAACATCCCTAAACAATTTGTACTGCTTTATCCAAATTATTATAAATTTATACTAAATATAGCGTATAAATTTTTTTATTTTTTTGTTTTTTAAAAGAATACTAATACATTTTAAAAATAACAAACAAATTGTAATTTAATAGTTAGAAAAGTATATATAAAAACCACTTTCCTCCTCTTTTGGCATGCCATTCTAGTGGGTGGGGAAAAATCAACTTATCTTTTATAGAAAATAGAAAATGTTTTAAATACAAAGATTTAAAAAGTTAACGTTCCAAGTCTTTGGGAACAAATGAAAAAGAGCTTATTACTATAGTTTAACCAAAAGAATTAAAACTTATTACTAAATCATGTCAGAAGTATTACTGTCCCCCACCCGGATTCTTGCTGTTTAAGTTAAAGGAAGCCAATCGGTGTATCCTTTACGGCATCTTAATAAAATGAAGAAAATCCATTAAAGGAACACATACCTTCATACCCTCATTAAACTGGATCTTGGTTAAGTAAGAAAAAAGATTCTTTTAAATTCACTTCCCATCATTTGATTCTTTCTTAATATATTCCTCGCAGTAATATACTTTGGAATTCCTTAGCCAAAAACATAAAAGAAAAAACACCATCATTGAACTCAATATATGTTTAAAATTTCTTTAAATCTAAAGCTTTATCCGAATTTCAAGGTTACAGCTCAATGTAATCTGCATACATCCTCTGAATAATAGGCAATTTCTCATCAGTCCCATCCTATAATGATATACATAATTTAAATCTTTAAATTAATCTGTTGAGACAACTGTGGACATTTAGACTTCCCAAACGTTAATGCTATGCCTAGAATAACGCAACATCGTCTTGTTAAAGAGGAAATCCTACACATAAAATTAGCGTACAAAAATTAAATAAATAAATAATAATTAAAATAATTAAATTAACTTTCAAGATATTGCTCGGAGTTATAGGCGTCACCAACACTCAGAAAAACCGCATAAACGAGGTGTCACCATAAAAATTATCTAGCCTACATAGAAATTTAGCCCAGCATGTTTTGTTCTCGAGATATCATACGGGACACAAAAAGATATATAGAACGCTTCTAGTGATCAATCTATTGTCGAGATTTACTATTTAGTATTATGCTTCGTTGATTGCTTGCGAGCCTATGCCCATAGAGTTACATGCACAATTAGAAAAAAAATATAAATTAAGTTTAGTAAACATTTTTAGATATCAAAACATTGCCGTTATTAAAACACTGCACGAACACTCAGCCAAATCCAATGTAAAGATATGTAAGTTTATTAAAGTGATCCTTATCCATAAATTAAATTCATAACAATTCCAAGCCTACAGACATTTAGTTTTCAAGATATGCTGCTTAAGGCAAATTGTATATCCCTTTACATCAATGTGGCCAGCAGTGTTAGAAGAAGCCTGCGTTTATCATTTATTGTAATGCAGGCATGAACATATAAAGCCATCAAATTATTATGATAACAATGTACTGTGTAATAGCTACGGTATAATGTGTATAATGTTTAATATACTGTAGGTTATAGTTTATCCAGTATCCTTAGTATGAATAGTTGTAGATTAAAATTCTCTTCTTTTTATGTAGTTTTCATTAAATTTTCTTTATAAAATAATAAGTAATAAGGATAACTATAAAGGAACTATAAATATAATTAAAACGATCTCAACATTATACCAAAATATTTAATGAAGAGATCTTTGTTTAAAAGAGTTTATACTATACCATATTTTGGGTATATTCAGATATTACATACTTTGAATTATCTTTATTTCTTGTTTTGACATTGAAACGTGTATTAAAATTAAGGATTAAATTAAGAGAAAACTGTGATTTATTTTTAACAATTACATTTACTTTTGGTCGAATGGGAAGTGTTTAAGACTGTAGCTATAAAAAGGCCAGTAATGCAAAGTGACTGGTAATGTATCTTTGAGCAGAAGAAATCTGAATGACAAACGTAATCCTTTCAAGATCCATTCAAGGGGATTATTGGAATCGTTACATCTGTTTGCTTAGATATAACAAATGTTCTCTATCGTAAATCTTTGTCTAAACTAGTGGTACCCTGTATCATCTATATTTCATTATTTACGATACATTATCTAGTGTATAGAAAAGTAATATATGCATGTATTTACAGTGTGGTGTCACTAAATGTGTCATAGACCCTATAGAAATAGGATATATATTGCAGAATCTTAAATAACCCCAAGAAAACTACATTAGTAGCTGGTAAAGCATCAGAACACGGATACAAAATTTGAATCTTTATTCCAATCGAAGCAAACACACTGAACCTGTAACAGCATGAAAGTGTATAGTTAACTAATTAGACAGAGTAAGGCTTGAGTGAGCCTTAATTTTAAATTTGTTTATTCGGAAAAGGACGTTTTTAACTAGTATCTGGAGGTTTTCATTCGGTAGGATTTCTTACCTGGTGCCTCGCTAAGCTCATAACCCACAGAAGGAGAAAAAGCCATTTCAAAACGATCTATCGATATTGTAATAAATCCTATACATGCATAGCTATTAATATTTAGGTATTCTTGAATTAATTATTCGTGATTCTCATGTGTATTATGAGTTGGTTATTTTGTAAATAGAAGTTCTTTATAAAACATTCTGTAACAAAACCTCTAATACCTTATATTGTAACTTAATTAATATTTTACTACGTAATTGGGCCAATTTTCCCCCCTAGTAACGATCCGTTGAAAGCAATACTGGAACTTTAAAATAAGCAATGCCTATAAACATTTCCTGAATAATTTATGTATTCCCTACACAAAAGGTTTGAATAAAGCACTCATATTAACTTACATTATTATAGTTAAAACAGTTTCACTAAAAGCAAACAATTATATAGATGTAGCCCAGAGCAGACTTCAAGTCAAATAACGTAATTTCAATTTATTATGTAATTGATACATTTAGTATGGCAGAGAGATACATGAGAAAGAATAACCATAGATTATTTACTATGAAACGCAGTAATTAAGAAATATTGTTTCTTTTTTATCATGATATAATATTTATAAAAAGCCAATATTTAGTTTTGGCGAATAAATGGCCCATTGCTTACTAATGGAAGAAAATAAAAAACACAATGAATACACCAATGTTTTCATTTAATGTTTAATGTTTCAATTTTCTTTTAATGTTTTGAAAATTGAATGGTTTAAAATTATAATTAAAGATGTTTGTCGCATATTGAGTACAGTTATTAAAATGTAAAAAACTGAGCTTGTTACACTGTATGATGAATAATCTATCATTGTGGGAAAAAGAAGGAACATCTTTAGAAAATAATAAAGAAATTGTGAAAATTAGATGAAAGAAATTATAAAAGTATTAACTCGCAGGAAAACTTTTACATTCCTTTCACAAGTATTGCAAAATAAATGTCTAGCTATAATAATACATGTAGTAAAAAATTTATTTAGTATGCCAGAAGGACATAATCTGTGAGGGAAATAGTACTTATCTAATCTGTGCCTGTAGAAGCTTATACCCAACGACTACTCGCGGTTATGATATCAGTCTCTGCAGTTTTAGGATTATAGCAACTTCAGCCTTTTGAATCTCCAAATATGTAGAAGCAGCAAACTTCCGAAATCCCTGTTTTATGTAAACTTAGTTACCTGGCTTTAGCAGATCAGTGTAACTTTGACCTCTACGGTATGGATTTTCTACTTCTGTGTTTCTCAGATTTTGGTACCCAATAACATCTAAAAAAATATGAAACTATGCTAGCTTCTAGGCTCTATAAAATCTTGAATCATGGCTTTTTGGAATTGTACGAATTAGGCTCTTTGGTTCACTTAAATTATTTGATTTATCAATATCTAAAGTATTTATATTTCTGCAGTTTTTAATCAAAAATTTAAAATGTTTTAAATATTGAAAAATAATTAGTTTGTTATAGACAATTAAATTCTATATAATTTATTAATTAATACTTACTTATTATCTTAGATCAACCCGTTGTAAACCGAACACTTTTCACGGAATAGTATATATGTACTTTTATTCATTTATTCAATAAAAGTTTCACATCGTGTTTACATTCTTTAGCAGAGCTAAAATAAACATGTGAATTGCCACAGTCAAAACAACAAATAAAACGAATGAGAAATCAAAAGTACAAATTACAGTTTTGCTAAAAAACTTACTTACTTAAGGCAAATAAGAAATATAAATGGGTAAATTAATTATTTAAGTATTCTTCAACAAAGTAAAATGCCCGGTTTATGAGGTAGCATTTAAGAAATTTTTAAATGTTTGAATTAAATATTCATTTTTTAAAGATTCTTGCAATTTATTGTAAAGTTTCAGTGCAGAATAATACACGCCCTGCTAATAGAGTTTGAACCTGTGAACAGGATAGTGTAGTATCTGATTCCTTGTATTGTAAGGGTGATACTTGATTTTTATGGAACTGTTCACTATTAGATTTGTAAAAACTTAAAACTTGAAAAATGTATAGAGATGGGAGGGTCAAAATGTTCTTATTTATGAAAAATGGTTTACATGACTGTCGGGTTCGGAGCTTAAACATAATTCTTATACTTCAATTTTGCAATTTGAACACATTTTTTGACTCTAATAAATTTACTGTGCCATATGTGAGTAAATTTATGCATTACATGGCAAACTTCACACAAAAAATTCACTACACATTTATAGTGTAAATAATGATTAAACGTTCTGCTATGAAGATAGATTGATGTGTTTGTAAGGGTACTTTCATCACACCAGCTGGTGATTGAATGTTACACGCTACAACTTAAAACGTGAAGGAGCAATTTCCTGTCGTGTAGCTGGTTATTAAACCTGGTGTTTGTGTTACCTGATTTCCTGGATATACAATACAAACACTGCGGCACATATGGAAACAGTTATTTGGTTCCTAATAGTAACATGTCTATGATACCATAGCTAAGTACTATATTACAAATAGTCACATTCCTTTAATATTCATTACTTATATCGTTTAAAGTATATTTATCACTATTAATTTGTAATATTTACAAAAGTATCTCATTAAATCTTCCTATTATATACATAACTCAATTGGTGTCCCAAAACGTGTTAAAAAATTAAATTTAGTATAACATATGCCTGTTTGTAAGATTGTTTTTTGTGTTTTGTATACATTATTACCTTATCAATTATCCCATAAAACCAACATTAATATTTTGAATATTAAAATAAATATTTATAGGGTGAGCTTTTATTGAGCTTTTCCTAATAATAATACAATGAAAATTATTTAAAAGTATAATAGTATAATAACTATTTTGATTTTGAAAAGAACTGAAAATCTAAACGATTATAAGACGCACTTACGTAGACTTTAATTAATAGTTAAAAGGTTATAATATATATATATATATATATATATATATATATATATATTTTTTTTTAAATCTAAGTTACTTGGTTTTATTGATTTGTTGTAAATATTGTAATATAATTACGTCAAATTGAAACAAATTTAAATGATTTAACCACACTTTTTTATTTTTAAAATCTTTATATTTAACATTACAATTCATACGAATAAAAAACACTTATAGATCAAATAACCTCACACATTTACTTCAACACATATATAAAAGAATTCGATTGATCTTATTTTATGTCAACTCATGTCAACTATGTCAGTTAACTTTTTTCTGAAACCGTGATTATATATAAAATTGCTCAAATATAGTAATAAACATTTTACATGCTAATGCTCAGTAGCAATACTTGCTTAACCATTGAATAAATTTCACATCACAGAAAGTAATTGTAATCTTAGTGTTTGTTGTAAACACCACAATTGTTGATTCTTGAGAATTTAAAGTTACTAAATAGAAAGAAGAGAAAAATGAAAGTTTTGTACAGAAAGAAGCTTCCAATTTCTTTAAATGTCGAGGTGACCTGGAAACTTAGCTTAAGGGTACTTGTTAAGATGTAATGCTACCTTAATAATGCAGCTTTTTCTTGTCTTACCTTTTCTTGAGTGGGTATAAAAACAACTCTTTCTTTAAATTAATATATTGTGTAACAGCAATTTCCTTACTTAAGTTTTTATAATTATTGTATTGATTTGTGTTGTTTTATGTATAAAAGACAAAGTTATTATGCCAGTTACAAAATGCAGAACATACACTCGTTTCCTAGTTTTAAACTAAATTGAAATGTAACCGATTGAAAATGAAGGAAACAGGATTTTTCCGGACATTTGCCATCGTTCAGTGAAACAAGAAATCAGTAACACTACGTTTCGAGATCTGCAATCTGATCTCTTCTTCAGGTAAAGAACTAACCTAATACATAATTACAAACTAGGTTAAAATAAACAAATCTTACTAAAGCGTTGTGGCACGCCTAAGTCAGGAATCACAACCTACATGTTGTTTGTCAACTACACTAACACTAAAGACATGCACTTAATACAAAACTATAACAAAACACTAATCATTAACTAAACTACGGAATACAGGTCACAATACGTCTTCACTCGTCTACTAACCACCTACGACTGACCAGAAAGGACTAGCCAATGGTAAGGACTGTCTCCTATTTTCGCCAATATCTTTATGGAGGAATTCGAGCGAAAAGCTTTGGCTTTAGCTCAGTTCAAACCGAAGATTTGGTGGAGGTATGTGGATGATACCTTTGTTATTTTTTCTCATGGAGACATTTAATTAAATAATTTTTTGAATCACATTAATAGTATTTCTCCTTCCATCTGCCTCACAATGGAAGTGGAAGTCCAAAACAAGCTTCCCTTTTTGGATGTGTGTGTATTAAGAGATAGGGATGTCCTTAAGACAACTGTTTTTCGAAAGATAACACACACACAGGAAAATATTTAAATTATTAATCCAACCATCAAAAATCTGTCAAAGAAGGAGTAGCCTACTCGTTGTTTGATAGATCAAAGAGCTTGTGCTCAGATAAAAGATTAGACTAAAAGAAGAATTTAAGAAAATTGAATCGGATCTCAGAAGCAATGGATACCCTCAATTAGTAATTAATAAGTGCAAAACGAAACCAGAAGAATCATTCCTGAGTCAGAAAAACAGAATTGTGATAAATTTGCGTTTAATGTCAATCCTTGTGTGCCGGGATTATCGGAGAAAAATTAGAAGAGTAGGTAAAAAAGTACAACATTAGAACCGCGTTTAAAACACACAACACTCTTAGACAAAGTCCTCGTAAAAACATAACCAAAAAATGGCACACAGGATTCAAAAACTGTGTTTACAGTAATAAAATGTAGCTGCAATAGGGAATACATAGGCGAGACAAAAAGACCACTAAACGTAAGGATAAAAGAACACAAAGAAAACACGAGAAAGGGTTTCACAGAAAAGTCAAAAATTGCACACCATTGTTGGTCCGTATGAATTGGGATGAATCCCAAATAATACATCGGGAACCACATTTCTTCAAAAGGAAATTAATTGAGGCAACATACATCAAATTGGGCAGACCAACCAATCAGTCAACCATCAGTCGAGATTAGGCCCACTTTGGTTGCCAATTCTAAAAAAATGAACTAAAGAGAAAACCAAAAGTATCAAACGGATCGGATATTTGTAATAAACCAATGCGGAGTCACCATATGGTTTTAAGAAGTTCATCTAGCATGAACCAATAATAACGAAAGGGCCCCATTCCTGTTCCCCTTCCCTTGTATTTCCGCCATCTTGTTTTAGCCAGCCGTCACGATTACCATTGGCTAGTCCTTCTGGTCAGTCGTAGGTGGTTTAGTAGACGAGTGAAAACGTATTGTGACCTGCATTCCGTAGTTTTAGTTAATGATTAGTGTTTTGTATAGTTTTGTATTAAGTGCATGTCTTTAGTGTTAGTGAAGTTGACAAACAACATGTAGGTTGTGATTCCTGACTTAGGCGTGCCACAACGCTTTAGTAAGATTTGTTTATTTTAACCTAGTTTGTAATTATGTATTAGGTTAGTTCTTTACCTGAAGAAGAGATCAGATTGCAGATCTCGAAACGTAGTGTTACTGTTTTCTTGTTTCCACTGAACGATGGCAAATGTCCGGAAAAATCCTGATTCCTTCACAACCCTTCCATCGTCAATAATAACCTTCAAACAAAAAAACGATTGAAAATATTGTACTCGTTGTTTATGTTATATATAATACCGAAGATTTATACAAAATAGTGTTTCTAGTATTACTTTCAAGTAAGTACATTTTGAACTGTCGCAAGCAATTAATATAGGTCTTTAAAATATTTTACACTTCTGAGTATTATTTTACTTGTAGTTCTATTATATCCATACATGCGTACAGTATGCGTACGGTTTGTTCTATATCGAATTAGATTACTTAAAACTAGCTATAAATTAAAAGCATTTGTTTTTGCTTTTTCCAAATACAGAGCATGGATTATTGAATAGTCATAGCACTTAAAGAAATCTTTCAGGTGTAGGGTACATATTATTAGCGGTTATAACTCATAATGGATATGAAAATTCAAAACTAGAATTTCTAGAAAGTTCTTAAGAAATATTAAAAATTAAGAAGAAGAAAAAAATAATGTATGAAGCTTTACTTGTAAAATTACCTGTAAAATAACTTATTGTTATGAATGTGAAATATATTGCAACTGGTCACCAAAGCAATTTCAATCCAATTCAAGATTATCAGAAGACTTCTCAAATGCAGCGTTTACTTATATAATGAAAACTTCACTCTATTGAAATGTAACTAGGGAATTATTTCAGATAATTTGCCATTAGAAAAATCTATTCAGAATCCTAAAGTCATAATAAGTCAAAAGTCCATAAAAATGTTTTATGGTATGAAAGTGAAGCAGTTTTTTTAAAAATAAATTGAAAATTTTGGCACAATTCACCCTTATAAATATTACTTCTCCGAAATTCACCTTCACTGCCGTTCTTAATCAATGGTGAAGGTTGTGAATTAATGTATTTTAGCTAAAAACATTGTTTTTTTATTATTTAGGATGTAATTATAAATATTAAAATAATTATTAATGTTTGGAATAAGTACAGTAAATTTTATATCAACCTTCAGTAAGTTTGGTTGATATAACTATTTGATTGACTTTATTTATAATTTTAAAATTAATTATAAACATATTTTCAAAAACTTTTATTAGCGTCATGTTTAACTCCAACAGCCTTCTTGAATGTGTAACTCCCTATATTCATTTAAGGTAAGAAGATGAATTGCGTACTTGAAACTGATGGTTCAATACTGTACAAAATTTCAATAAAGTATTGCATTTATTATCATTGAATTATTAGGATGTATTACTTGGATTTGTTATATTATTTCTTACAATAATGTTATTAATACGTGGAATGGTTTATAAACTAAGATGTGTTTGTAAAAAATACCGTAATATAACCTAATCAATAAATCGTTATTAGTTAAGTCATAACTTACTGCACAAATCTATAATAAAGGGAATCCATTTAAAATAATTATACCATAGCTAGGTTTACTATCTGTTAGTATTAGAAAATATTATATACTATAATTAATTCGACTGACATCTAATAACACGTACTGTATGAAATCTCCAAGACATTCCTTAAGATAATTAACTTTAGTACATATAAATAAACCGTTAAGGCTTATAGTAGTTGTAGACACGGAACTATATATCTACAAGAATACATTCGTTTAAAAAAGAAATGAATGGTCGTGAAACTATATAACTATTCTAAGGAGTAAGAATGGAAGAGAGTTTAATAGGCCCTTGTAGGGACACAATGTAGTAGTCAGACTTTAGTGAAATGGCGCCTAGAGGTGTACTTCCAGTGTCACAGTCCTGTAAATATCGTAGAATTTAACCTGTCCTTTTTTCTGTCTGCCGTACTTTACTATTGCCACTTATAAGTACCTAAGTTTTGTTTTTTACAGTTTTACAGCACTCTGTCTCGTATATTAAATATTCTGTACATATAAAATCAGTAGAAAAATTTATGTTTACTAATTAAAAAGTAACTGTATTGGATTACTTAAATATTTTTGTCCTATAAAATGAATTATTAGCTAAGGACTTTGTATTTTGTTGTGATAAATTCATTTCATTGTCATGTAAGAGCTTCATGCTGGTTCCTGCCAGCTTTTCCGCCATTCAATTCAAGTCTCGTCCCACTTTCTCTAAACACGAACACCGGAACTGCAGTCAGTCTGGTTGAAGCATTTAGAGTTTGGTACTTTCTGATAGCTAGACCTTGTATCTCTTTATTGTTTGTCATAATGAATCAATAAATTATTATATTGGGTAGATATTTAATCGCATACAGAAGCTACAACTTGGTATAATTTGGTAATTATACATATTACATAATATACATATACATATTACTGTCCCAAATCCCTTATTTGGCTACAGAAGAGCCAAATAAGGGATCTCTATTTCCCCAATTTACTACTATTAACAACACTTTTGATCCCTCAGAATTACAGTGACAATAATTTAGTGTTTGGCTAACTAATTAATTACGCCTTTAAAAATTGTTAATGTAAATGTCATCTTCAGTTCCTGAAATCTGACACTTGATTCCTGGAATTATAGAAATCTCTTCAGACGGTTCAAGCATTCAATGACAAGTCAAGTCTATAACCCTTCC
Source organism: Homalodisca vitripennis (assembly GCF_021130785.1). Lineage (NCBI taxonomy): Eukaryota > Metazoa > Arthropoda > Insecta > Hemiptera > Cicadellidae > Homalodisca > Homalodisca vitripennis. Next base: position 205,056,463 of record NC_060207.1, read on the forward strand.
AACCATACCATGTAAAAAAAAGTTATTTTAATAATAAAACCATTTATACGTTTCCTTCATAAACTATTTTCATAATAAGCATTCCAGATATATTTGAAATGCCCTTATTTTAAACTGTACAATATATTGATATATTCTAAAGGCTAAATTGGTTTCACTGCCAAGATAAAACGAAAAAAACTGAAAGGAACATTTGTAATAAGCTGTATTTATATACATAAAAAGTGATACTGAAAGTAACACTATAATTTCATTTCAATGTTTCTTAATTGTTTGAGACTTGTACACTATTAAAGGATCTTATATCTGAACATGTTCATGATCTTATTCTCTTTTAGTTATGATGCTCTTTTTGCAAATTTATTTCTTTAAGGTTTTCACTACATGAACTTTCTTAAAAAAAAAAAAAAACATTCTCAAGTTATTCAAAATCCTTTAAGAATTTAAATTCTTATCCTGAGGTCCTCATCAATGCTGCACAGCTTGCAATGTGCAAACTTAAATGTTTATAGTTACCAAAAGATTTTCCTTGGAATCTCAGGCCAAAAATTATTATCATAAAATTAGTTTTTCAGTTACTTTCATTCATCACTAAGCTCTCTGACTTCAAAAAATGTGCACAATGGGGTTTATAACTAACATTTTACATTAATGGATATGCATATTTTGGAAGCGATGAGGGCTCACCTCTCACTTTTTAGCTTTTATGTTTCTGCGCCACAATCACTATACTTAGAAGCATGGGCTTAGGATTTGAAGGATATGCATTGAAATACATAAAAATCAATTTTTTCATGGACTTTAGCCTATGGCCATATACAGATTGAATCTATATTTTAAAAATTCTTGTGTGAAGCTATTCGTAAGTAAATTTTTATTTGGGTCGTGTTTTATGTTATTGTTTTATGTTACAACGCCACTATGTTATAACACCGAGTTTATATAGAGAACACACACTAATAGCAATAAACATTTATTATTATTATATAATTATTATTTATTTTCTATTCTGAATGAAATTAAATTTAGGCTACACGTGGCTTTGAATATAACCTAGGTAATTTCCTCAAAGCTATCTAAATATTGTGTGTTTGTTGCATTGTCAAAGATAAATTCCTCCACTAGCTCCGCTATATCTAGCAATGCAACCGAATTCAAAAGCATATTGTTAATATTCTACGCATTTTAAAAATGTTTATAACACATCAATACAATTAAATTGTTTTACAACAGTTGAAGTTGCAGATAGAACTTCACTAAGAACAGTGATCCTATATTCAAGTACCAGTTTGCAAGTACCACAACAAAAGACAGCTCCAACTATTATTGGCTAACTTTTAGCAAAGTATATCACTCATGAGGGATGAATGTGACATTGTGTGTGGTAAAATTTAGGACTTATTAGCAATAACTAGTCATAATAACTACTTTAGTTTCATTCGTATATTAAAAGTATAATTTTAATTTATATGTTTTAAGAATTACAGGAGTAGCTAATTTGTGAAATTTTCCTTTTTAGATAATAAAATATTGAATAAATTTCTCTACTATTGTTGAATTTTTATTATTTACGTATTATTTAATTCATTTCTTTACAATTTTACGTTTTCGCAGGGTAAGTGTAAGAATGGGCCATGCCGCCATAACTTTGCGTGTATAAATAAAGATATTTTCATTTCCTGTACTTTTTTCGTGGGCTGGACAATTTTATTTATATCTGCCTACGTGTCTATATGTCTGTCTACCTATCTGTGAACATGATATCTAAAACAAATAACTAACCTATGGATTTTAAGTTGTGAAAGTTTAATTTCTATATGATAAATATTGTTGTTCAATGATAGCGCATGTCACTCTTTGGGTCTTGAGTCAGTATTATATTTTACTGACAATTATTTTACATATATGTTATGTGTAACCATGATGGTAACGAGAAGATACAAGAATAAGTAAGAGGGTAAAAAACTAAATATACCTATAAAAGTTTGAATCATGTGATATGAGACTCCCGTAGCCCAACGCACACAACACCATTATTGAATAGTTTTGTATTATCTAAATGCTTATATGAAAACCTACTTAATGAACAAAAATGTAAGTGTATCATGTAGAAACTGTCAAAAACGATTTCATATGTATATTGTAGATTTTTGACAAAACTTTATTTCTATAACAATGTAGAAAAGGGAACTGGTAATGTATAAATACCGGACTTGGCATTTGTTTAGGGGATGGTCATATTCAAAAAACTTAATAAATATGAGTAAATAATCTTTTGGTGAATAGTAATGAAGAAGAAGTAAGTAGATGACGTTTTTCTTACAACAACCACTCCACCCTACTTTTGTTTCCAAACTTACCTACAACTACAAAGTGGGCTATTTGTCTCTTAGAGACGAGGAGTTATAACAAATTGTACTTGGAAAGTTTCAGCCACTTTATTTTTTATCATCTCCAAAGTTTGTACAATTTATTATAATTTACTTAACATGCAATTAGTGGTTTGTCATCTTGATTTTTATGTTTTATTTGCCAAGAAATTGTTATTCTTTAACATTTTGTTTTGTTTAATAATTTATTATGAACAAATTACATGATATATTATGACTATTATCAACTGGAACTGGAATAATACGTTTTCCTTACCACGGTACTGATGTACTATGCTCTTTAACTTTATAAAAGCATTTTATTATCCTACTCGTAGATATTTAAAGTACCTCGGGTTGATGTATTGTCTGTCTTTATTTATGATAATCTGAATAATCTACAGGCAGATGTTAATTATAATGGTGTATGAGATTAAGGAGAATAATTTTCGTTGCTTTTATTTTTTATATTTATTTATAGACGTTTATATTACATGACCGAGTTCAAATACTTATTTTTATTACTATATGAATGTGAGAAAGCTGTCATGAATTAGATACACAATAAGCATTTAGGGCACCATAGAAAGGTGCGGATATCTTCCAATAGATTAAGCCTGGAAATAAATTACTATTGTTTTATTTGTCTGAATTTTGATTGTATAATTTTTTAACTTTTGGAACTTAATCATGTTTTTTGAGAAAATTAAGAATTCAGTCCTTGAATTAAACTACTGCAATTCAATTATCTCTAGTATCCGTTCCCTAGTTAAAGTATCTACTTCAATTACCTAATTGGTCATAAATATAATTATTTTTAATAACTAAAAATTTAATTTAAATCTGGTTTTGTAAATTCTTTATTAAACCAACCAATTTATTAAAACCGGTACAACAATAATTAAATAAGATACATGCAGATACAAATTCTCTCGCATTATTGTTTGTTGAGTTCTCAGAAAATAAATCGAGCATAAGATACACAATTATTAAATTTGGTTTAAAGACGTACCCCTATTGAAATCAAATATAACACTTTTTAAAGGAAATTTAATTTCAAAGTTCTTGACGTAGTTTACTAAAGCAATGTTGTAACAGCTCAGACTTTCTCCCACAGAACAGATAGGCTTTAAAGTTAATTCTACAGTAAGCTCATTAGGCTGCTTGTTTGCGTATGGTATGGCCGTATATTTCAGCTGGCCTTTTCCGCCAAGTTCCTAAGCCAATCATGTAGAACCGGGGCAAACGCTAACGTTATTACTGTTTAACCACCGTCTACTTGTCACATATAATAGCTCATCACACTTTTACATCTAAATAGGTGAAAGTGCACAGTTAATTTCGATATCTCTGGGGGTTGATTCTCGTAAATATAGCAATACTCTAGAATGATTTGTAAAATATGTAACTATCTAAAACGTAACAAATCATTTTATCTGTTTTTGAGTATTACAGAACCTTTTGCAAAAAACAAAATCTTTCTTACAAATTTACACACAACATATAATTTAAAAAATCTTTGGAAACGTTGTTTACTAAATTTACATAGATACGAAAATGATAACTGAGTAGATCAGAGTACATATCTATGTATTAAGCACAAACCTGGTTTTCTAGAAACGGAACGTTTTTCTTAGAAATAAATAAATTGTCAACCGTGCTAGCTTTGGTGGAAATATATATACGAAAGTAATACAAGAATTAAAAATTTGAAACGATAACTTTTTCTCGCATCATAAATTTCTTAGCTTTAAATCAGATTCAGCTAATCACATAGAGACCGGACAGTGACCACTTATAGGCTATTTATTCTAATTTTCTGATACAGATACTAGTTTTACTTGCGCGTCTGATGGGCCCTTTCGTATTCCTCTTTCAATTTAAAAGAAATACCAGGTTTTCTACTTACGCAGCATGAAATGTCTTTCAGCTTCTCTGATGTAAAATAAAGAAATTGTGTTTTTACTGCTTTTTAAATGAAAACATATTTTGCTTTACAATTGGTGTCATCTTTTCGAAACTGATACAAAGGTATATAATAGTTCTTATCTGGTGTTGAATTTTAATCCATAGTTACGAAAAACGGGATTTGTAAGGAAAAAATCCAATATCCTTCATATTTTTAATAAACTACCTTTCTGTAATAAAATGGCGTGCCTGAGTAAATACGCGTTTAAAACTAGATCTGTTTTGGTTTTGGCACAACTTTCCCATAACGTTACTTTCAATGCAAAATGAGAACGAATGATGGCATAGTAGCCAATTTAATTTAATTTAGCTAGGTGGTGTAACTCAAATATGCCTGAGAAAACTCACGTATAATATGTAGCCAATATGATTGTTCCAGGTGAACCCTGAAGATCATCATCCAGCAAGACTTCTAAAAATATGTTGGACGCATATAAACATTTATTATTATACATTTATTTATCATATTAAATTTTAAAATTCAAGATGTTTTTTATAATATGGAAAATCATATCGAGATATACGAATCCGACATACATTTTACTTGTTTAAATGTAAAAAGTGTGATGAGCTGTTATGGGTGATAAGTAGATAGTATTCATACGGTAATTATGTTTGGTTTTTGCTCAGTTTCCACTAGATTGGTTTAAAAAGGTGGGGGAAAAGTTCAGCCAAAATATTCTGCCTATCTTATAAATAAAACAAGCAGCCAAATGAGATTACCGTACTTTGAAACTAACTTTATAGATTATCCATTTCCGCGGGAGAAAGTCCGAGCCATTATAGCACCTATACGTCAAGAACTTTTATTGCGATATTTTTAATTATATAATTAAATTATTGCTATAACAGAGTTTTAAATTTTATTTTAAAAGCGCTACTATTTAAAAGTAAAAGAATAAAAGTTCCTTGATTTATTTTATGAAAAAACGATTGGTAAAAAGATTATTAATCTGATTAATTATAGATTTTATTTTAATCGTCTATATATTGCCATTTAAATATTAAAACAACGCATTGGAAGTTAATAGCAAAATCCTTCATGATTTATGACGGAAATATATGTCAAAATTGGAAGCAGTAGGGGGGCGAAAAAAAAAAGATTTATTTATTGCAGTAACTGTTATTTAGATCATGTATGCACATATCGAGACTTATTCTTCTTTCATTACATTTGAACATGTCGTTATAAATAAGCACAAGATGGGTCGTTTAGAAAATAAGTAAGTACTTTAAGTCCTATGTAGTGAAAGTAAAAGTAAAGTAAAGCTGTCTTATTTTACCAGGCGAAGTTAGGTTTAAGTTAGTATTATCTGGTCACCCCGGCTATTAGACTATAATAATATTTCAGTGGTGACCGAACAAGGGTACCTTAAGATTAAAACTGACCCTAAAACACTTGATATTTCTGTATTTGAGCTGCCAAATTAACAGTGAACTTTTATTTCTAAAATCATATTGATATATAAGTAAAAGAACTAGCTAAACTTGAATATATGAATATGATAAGTCTAAGTTATAAAGAAATAACATTATCCTATACTAATAATTTTCTTGCTTACTACAAAGACACCGTAAGATAAAACGCATTAAAATAAAATCAGGAGGTGAAAAGAGAGGAAGAATGTTTTGGGAACTTGGAACGTTACTGTTATGTCTGCCACTAATACTCTACTTTGTAGTTGCAAATCCTTTGGGTCGTTTACAAAAGGACTCCGTACATTCTTTAATTGATGAAGTTTTTAGTGGAAAATGATTTGAACATTTAAATACCATTTAAGTATTATAAAAAATATATAAAATTAAATAAAATTCACATTTTATTACTTTTTTTTGGTTTCTAATTGTTCTAAACAAAATTTACCATATTAAGATAATAAGTGAATACTTACTATAAAGCATATTTATAAATTTTAGTAAATGATATAAATTTGAAACTTAGAACAATTATGTGACCTAAATATAAAAAAATACTATAATTATCATATTTTGCTCACTAGGGTGCGGACTTTGTAATTAACACCCGTGATAATAATTGATAGTGTTTTGAGATTGATAGCAGACCAAGCAGACGTGTAGAAGACTAATAACAGCTCTATTTTTCCACAACTTGCCATTACTAGTATTTTTTTAAATTACAATTGAAGATTACATTTTTATTATTTTATTTAGGTAAGTCCTATTAAATAAAATGTTTTAAATATTCCTCTGGGATAATGCGTTCCATGGAACAATTCAGAAACCTAACGAAATTGAAGAATACATTTTAATATATCAAGACTGAGGTAGAGTATGACATATCGTGCGTAAATATATTGGAGTCACCTGTTGGTCTTTTCCCGAACTCGCCTTCTGCGTGACTCTGTCGTGAAAACAGTTTAGTGAACATCCAACCTATTCGGTAACGTCAATAGCTATGCGATTCTGGCCTAGTTCATGAATACCTGTAAAATACATTTAACTAACTAGTAATATTGTATTTTAAATAAATATTCCTAAGTCATGGAATTAAATTTATCATTTGAAAATAAATACTAAACTAATCAATAAAATTAAAGCTATTAAATAGGTATAGTTGACTTAAACATGGAAATAGAATGTAAACAATTAGTTGCATTTATTTAAGTTATGAAACTCCAAAGTATGTAACATAACAATACTTACGATTATTTTGTCCTAAAAACGTTGAACATAAGAATTTAAAATTTACAGAATAATATTACTACTTACTCATCGAGATTTATAACATCCTTTATAGATTGGGAAGTTTTCTAGTCTATGAGCCGAGAGCTAATTTCCGTTGTAACCATGAGTAAGTTTTTTCTAAGAAATAAATTAGACGTCAGCCGCGCTACATTTGGTATAGATCGAAACAAGAGTGTATCAAAAGGGTAAAACATGTTAAACGATAATATTTGGTCTATCCTTCAATTTTGAACTCCATCTAGGGTGGTTGACGATTTTAGTTTTAGAAAACCCAGATTAAGTGCAATACATATAAGTACAGTAGGTATATTGGCTTTAGGATCCTCTACTAATTCAGTTCATTGATTGTAAATATTCCAAAGTATATGAACGTAAGGTTGCACCAGCGTCATAAAGCTCATCAAATAAAGCTCGTTGCCATGCTTCCAAGCAATACATTAAATGACAGGTGGAAAAGTTCATTGTTAAAGGGTATCAATAGCAGGATGGCACAAGCAACATTAGGTTATAGTTTGACAAAAATCGTTGACTGTCAAATGTTTGGAGAACAACTGTTCTCACAATTAGTCAGTTGCTGCTTTGATCTGTGAACGCAAGAGTGCACAAATATATTTGCTTCTACAACACGTGTGAATGTTAGCGAGATAACTAGAGTGGCTATTTGACATTTTTTCTTTGAATCCAATCTGAATAAAAATATAAGTAACTGGTTATATTTTACAGTTTCCCTGTATAAGACGTTTTAAGTAACTAAATTCAAAGAAATTTAGAAAAATACACATTCATATATTGAGACATGATTTTGTTTTTGGAACAATAATTAAAATATTATATGTAAACATGTTTTACATATTTTTCTACCTGTGATGTAAAACTTTGAATATTACTTTTAACTATTTGACACTTCATTTAGCCTAGTATGCAATCTCACCTTTTTTATATGTATGCAGCATCTAGAGGAATGAATAAGATGTAGGACTTCAAACTTCCTGTATTTTGAAAAGAAAAATGATGATACAATGGTGATTTAAATTTCTTAAATGTCTTACATTTATTGGGTTTGAGACATCTACTCAGTATTTCTTCACGGTAAAATGTAAAGTCATTTCATATTAGCATATAATTAACAAAGTTCAGTTATTTAATACCAATGAAAGAAATAGATCCTTTAAAAATCACGCTATTAAACAATATTGGAACTAATAATGTAAAAAGATAAACAAACTTAGTTTTTTACTCTTCCTTAAGTTCGAAAACGTTTAATTATCGATTGTTGAGTATTTAGATACGCATTCTGTTACAAATTTGCGAACTTACAATTAGGGACATAAGGCAAAGAAATAAAAACACATAGTAGAAGACTGAAAGCTAAGGTGGATGAATTCGTGGCGTCTACATAGAGTATTTTCAGGATAATATTATGGTGGAAGGAAGAAAGGAAGTTGGATTGAAAATGTGTGGAGAAAGGTACTGTACGTTTGAACACAATGGAAATTAGTTTAGTTTTTAACGTATGCAAAGTACAAGGATTATAACATTATTAAATATTATTTCATAATATTAGTTCAAAATGATTATTGGGTTGAGTGTGAAAAATACCTGAGCGCAGAATCTAATAATCCACATGGACATTCAGATAAGTGATCCAGTAAATGTATGCAAATTATTTAAAAACTAAGCTTCAATAAAAATTGTTATCTGAAATAATTAAAAATTAGAAACAAACTTTTAGTTTTATTGTTGTATTTAAACATGATTGTGTTTATACCATTAATTCTTTTAACCGTATTTATGAAACCTAAATATACTTAACATATATCCTCACTTATATATGTAAGAAACCGATCATTACAATTATATACACAAAATCCAATTAAATTTTCACATCAAACTAGTAAAATCAATGCAAATAACATGGTTAAAATTTAAAGGATAAAATAACAATTTATTAATGTTATTACATTTTGTGTACACCATAAGATTTTACACAGTTTGTAATTGCTATTTTAATGTAATAAACTTTGCATTGGTATAGTTTAAGTATTAAATTGATAGAATTGATACAGGGAAGTGCATGGGGAGACATTTAATACAATAAATATACATATTAATTATTAAACTATCCTTTAATAACTGACTCTTATAAGTAAAAAATGGAAATAAAAAATAGGAATAACATACAATTTTAGTTATATGACCATGTTATGGATAAGGAACCTCATTAATTTTACGAGATTCTATAATAAAAAAATGTATTTGCTGCAGAATAACATTATTAAATAATTGCGTAAGCAAGTATAGCACAAACAGCAAACACGATATTTCAGATACTCATAAAGGCAATCAGGACTATATGGCAGAAACAGACAATACAGGAGAAGTCTGCAGCTTTGTATATCAAAGGGCATGTAACCACAGACCCTGTACGTGAACTTTAACCCAATAACAAGCGGAGATCAATTATTGTCCGGTCCCAAAGCCATTAATTTGCCCTCAGCAGATTTCCAATATAATTTCATTCATACATGAACAGATTCTATCGAAATTAAACTCGCGTTGCTACACGACCTTACGTACATCGTGCTTATAAATTTTACTGCAGGATAAATAGTATTTTTCCTATTGTAACACCTGATTTTATATCACCAAAGGTGAAGATAAGACCAGATGTAAATTTTATATTTTTATATTATAAGTTATGTTTTATTGTATGTATTATATTCTTATATTAGTCTAAAATTATATCGACAAAAGCAATGCAATCATACGATGATTTACATTCTTTCAATACGAAATTCTGGTTTGTGAACTCTGGTTATAAAAGCTAATATAATCAATAAATATAAGACGTTCGATTTAAGAATTTTACCTTTATATCACAAAATAATAAAAAAAAATAGTTTCAAAACAGCTTAAATAGTTTCTGAAATGTTATTAAAAATTAGATAAAAAATAGCAGGGTATTTCTTTTAATAGTATTAACGGATTTATAAATAAAAATATAGATATAACAACTTTGCAATAACTTTGATGAATCACAAAACTTTTAGATACATTTTTCACATCAAATTCAGTATTTGTTGAAACTTATACACAAATATCACAAACGAAATTGGCCAGATTTCCACAGTAATGAAATTGGGGTAATGCCGCTTACCTGACCAAAGCTAGTGGCCACTGTGTTATAGATCTAGTGGTTAAGACCACCTTATGGCTGTAACTGAGTGTTCTTGTTTTGAGAAGTAGGTCAATTTATATTGCCCGGTACCAAGTAGTTAAGTTGAAACTTAACATTGTCTAGATATGCAAAGAATGACGGAACTTGGTATAATTTCGTTTAAAACTTTAGTGAAAGAACTAGCGGTGTGATTATCCGGAATCCGCTTATCTGTAATTGGTTTATCCGAAGTATATTTTTGTATAACAAATTGTTTGTAAGCTTATCATTTTTTTAAGAAATTTATTTTAATTTAATTATTAATTAATATTTTATATTTATTATTACCCATTCCATTTTCCTACTAGGTAACTTTCTCACATCTTAACCTTCCCACATAGCACTACCAAGACTTGTGATTTACACAGTATTAGTGGTAGCTTTCCTTTAGGCGTTTATAACGTTCTAGCGTATTGAATTACGAATACTGTATACCACTATAAGGTTTTCGGAAGTTTTATATATCTATACCAACAGGTTGGATTTAAAAGCACCCACTCTTTCCCCCAAAACTTTGATTAGCCGAAATAAACTTGGCCTTACCTACTTTGATTTCCAAAAATACTAGAGGAGGAGCCGGCTTTCTAAGTAGATTGCCTTTTGCTGGAGATGATGAAAATCAAAACTTTTGTGTAATCCCTGTCTCTAGTAAGTATATACGGTCTCTAGTAAGTAATACGCGTCACTGAAATATGGTCATTACAATGAAGTAGAGGTATTTCTATTAGCGCTAATCTTAACAGTTAAATTCTCCTCCAAGACCTGTAAGAATCATATTATGAATTCTCCCACATGCCCTTTTGCATCGGTCAAGGTAGCTTGTGCTAGGTTCAAAGTATAAAGGTTTCATTTCAATACAAGTGTGGTGTCAAATATAAATTACCTGGTTGAAACACACATAAAAGGCAATTTCCTTAATCACACACACCCAATGACATCTTTTAGAAACGAATGATGTCGCTCGTTAAAGGTTGCCGTTTTCTCGTTAACAATTTAAATGTTTTAATCGATTACGTAGTGAAAAATTTCATGGAATAAATATTATTAACAAAATTTAAAAAAATTATGCTACTCTATATACAGTACTAGTGAAACAATCTTGATATAAAACTCTTTAGTTTGTCCCTATTCGATATAGTAAAGAGGAAAATGTATTGCGGGGAAATTACTGGAAAACGTTGCAATTCCAATAATCCTCCGACTGAGAGCTTTGCAGACTGTTTCGTCTTTTATTGGCGGTTTCCTTTGAGATGTGTCTCTCTGTCGCTACAAGATTGCTCTCTAAATATTGGTTAAACGTAACTCACGGTCACAAGTACCTTATTGCCTGAGCGTAATCGAAACATATCACTTGTGGGAATTTATGCCTGTCTGTCCGTACAATATCTGGAAAACGAACTGACCTGCAGACTTGAGATATTACATAAAGCTTAATTTGTTCATTATGAACATGAGTACGATGATGGTGAATATCACACGGAATTAGGCTTAGTATTATTAAATAATTTTACATCGATCTTACTGGTAACTGTGATGGCAAAGAGTAACTTTAACTTTTAGCAGAATAAATTAATTGACAACATGCTGAGTATAAGCTTATAAGATTTATGAATGTGAAATATTTTCACGTCATGCAGATTACGCATAAGGTATCATGAAAAAATATTAGAGGGAAAACCAATGTAAACAGTTGTTGACTAGATCTTACCTCAGCGTCTTCATGCCTTGTGGTACCTTTCCGACCTTACCGGAACATTTCGTATTGAAATGCAGTTATGAAACCTAACTCAACCATCAAAAGTGTGAAGGATATGTGGCATTATATCTGGATAAATATTATTTGCCGTTTTAAAATAATGCATGAAGATTTATCTCTACAAAAAATGCACAACCAATCATTGAGTTGGCCTATCACTCATCAGGTAGAAATAATTTACTTTTGCCTGACAGAGGAATGTTCAAATGTTTTCTTGTATGAGGTCTGTCTGTCTATTTGACCAAAAAGCATCTCAAGAATGAAAAGAGCTATAGTATTTTGCATGTAACCTTATGAAGTCTTTTTAGATCACATAAGTATTGGATCATTCAAGCTGAATTAGTGTAACAATGTTTTTTGTGTGTAATTCTCTAATGCCTATATGTTTGTATCAATATTCAAAAATGTATATTCACTAAAATAATAGTGCCAAAATATTTAAAACTCGTCAATTATGTTGAATTGTCTGTGTTATAGACTAATTTGAGTAATTCATTTTTATACTTATTATTGAATAACCACACAGTATGCAATATAAATTAAAAACCAAATATCCAACTTTATACCATTGATATGTTAAAACGCATTGATATAATAAAATTAATATAAACGTCATACTATGATTGTTTTCTTGATATTATATACGAATGCCATTCAAAACAACAAGTAATTGCATGTTTAGTATACTCAAGTACCTTTAATCGCTTCTACGTACTTAGTAAAATAATCAATGTCTGGAAGCATTTAAAAACATTTTTCGTTACAATTTCTTACCTATTGAGTTCAAGTTACTTAAAATGGAGTTTTTAGTTGTGTTATAGTTCGAAAACGTTGTGAAGTGGAAAACTTGAATGCTAATTATAACAACAGTAGCATAATATGAGCTATTACTCCTACATTTCTAACTAAGGGTAAAATTACTCCCACAGAAAAACACACCAACATTTCTATGTTTACAGAAGTAAACATTGCAATGCAATGCATTTATGAGCTGTTACTCGAATTTCATCTATGAGAACAACCAATGCAACTCTCTGCGGGTCTTCCCTGCCTTACGAAATCGGTATCCGAGTTAGGTACACTCCCTACGTTAAATTAAAGGATAACGCTTAATCATTGAACTAAACTCTTTTCCTATTGACAAATTATTTGAGAGTTACTTTGAAATGTTATACTCGTATAATAACAGGGACGTATGGAGGAAAACGTGTCCATATAATTTACTATCCCATTACCATGTATTGATTACAAGTTAGATTACAAGCTAGAGATAGGTAATACCGTGTATCAAACATCGAAGTTTCGCTGATGTTACAAGTGAAATTTTGTCTACAGATGTTCTGCACACAGACAGACTGAAATTGTGTGGTTTCTTGTTCCAATTATAGTTAACAATAAGATCAATGTAAAAATATTGGGTAACTGAATTTTATCAAATTCGGATGAGCGCTAAAACCCATGGAGTGTTTGCACCTTCGTCTATCGCAATATTGCCAGTTTCGAAATTATACCTTGCGTACAAATTCGTCTGCAGGACACCTCTTTCTCGAGATACCTTCCCTACAAAGAGACAGACAGGAATAGAATTTTTACATCTCCGCAATTGATTGACTTCGCTGGCGCTCAGAAATACCATATTTCATTAAAAATAGAACTGGTTATGTCGTTTTTAGAAACTAACTTATCTAAATGTTTTGCCTTTTTTTAGCTTACTTTAAATTATATATTTACCTTTTTTATACAATGAAAACACCTTCTGTATAACTTAACAATTTTAAATGTCCATATTTTGAACAGAACTTGACAACAAAATCAGATGTAAAAATGGTTAAGTAGATCTATTAAAGACTCTAACGAAAGTGACCAAAACAATGTCCAGCGCCCAACGTGGTTTTTACACTGTTGTGGCAGTTTTAAGGTCCAATAAGCTAATGCAGACATCAATTACGTAATGTCACGGTGACAGTGGCGTGACTCATATTTGATACACGGGAGAGCTCTTTGTTATTTTTTTGTTTTTACCTCAATATCTCTCATTTGGGTCGCTACGTAACGTATTGTATTAAAAGGCCTTTTTTGTATTAAAATGTGTGTATATTGTTGAGATTTACATTTCCCTCCCCACGTAACGCTGCAGAAAAACGGAATCAATAAATATGTTTTCATGAATTTATACATATTTAGTGAAGTCGTAAATTACGTATATTTATACTCGTACTTATAATGACATATATTGTTTCACATTGCCTAAAATTTTGTTTAACTTTTAGATATGTTTTAAATTGTATCTCGTTAATGCATGTGATACCAATGTCTCAAATCCATAGTTTACGTGTACAAGCCAGGGACACTGGGGGAGGTTTAGTAGGGCAGCTCAGCCTCGTGTTAGGGCTTACATTCTGTCCTGCACAGGTTCCCTAAACAGCACCTCTATAATTCCACTAGACAAGATCTGGTTAGGTAGTACAGTCGACTGGAATAACCCAGTTATCCTTACTGTAGAAATTATTTTTATTATTTTTATATTTATACGTAATTTATTAGAACCAAAATCCATTCAAATATATACGTTGTTGGACATGAAAATTGAACTGATTGTGTTCTATTTAGGTAGACATTTTTAAGAATTTTAATTTTCTTATTGACCACTAACTTTTAATTATGTATTTCTAAGAAAGCACTTATCCGTGGGTTCGCACACAATTTCCTCCTGAAAAACAGGGACATCGTGGTCATATTCTTTTTAAATGCCACTCTTAACACACCTGAGTTATGTGATAACCACTTAAATATTCAATTCTTCTTATTCATTTTGAGTTATAGAGTTTAAATAGCAGTGTTATAAGACGCTCAAGTCGGAGAGTGAATCAGTTTTTATAAGTTTGCGTGAAAAATTTAATTGTTCTCCAATATTTCATGATAAATGATTTCATTAACAATTAAAATATTGTAAGTAAAGGTATAGGAAATTGAAGTTCCTAGCATTTGTTAAGCGAGTCAGAAGATACGCGATATTGCATACATACACGGCCATGTTATAATAAGCAATAAGGGTCTATGTGATATTGAGCCAGAAGTTTATTTGCGTTGATGCCCCGATCTAGAAAATACAAATAAACAGGTCTTGGAAACTTTTTACAAATATTATTTACCTGATATATGCCTACTTTAAATATTGAGTTTAGCACTCAATCATATTGCGTCATACGTATGTATGGATTTTCTCTTACCCTCTGATCCTCATAAAAATGAACAATTAAATAATATTTACCTGATAAATGCCTACATAATTTTGAAAAATATGATATAGCTCCATCGCGTTTTATATTAAACACAATATTGTTTAACTAAAACAAAATAAATACAAATTTAATAACCGTTAAAGAATTGAGAAATTACTCCATCAGAATACTCTTTATTCAATCCGTACACGGATAATTACTGAAACAAGCATTTAATGGATCTCAGAAGAGAAGAAATCTTGGAGAGCTTAAATATGGGAAATGTGCTCTATTGATGCTCCAGCACTGGAGCACTGGTAACTTAGTTTGTTTTATATTATTGATTTTAAAATATTTGAAAGAAAAAGGCTTTTACTACCTCCAGTTAGGATCCCCGTTACCAAATTACCAGCTTTATTACTGCGGGAGCTTTATCTAACAGTTTTGTGTCTATATGGTGTAGAGTAACATCGTTTTGCCTATTATCCTGTATTTTTGTTGTCTGGTTCCATATAATTATTAAATGGTAAGACGAAAGTTATTAAATTGTAAATATTCATTAAATATTTAACATATATATATATTACTTAGCAGAAAATATTAATAACCATTTTGTACAGAGTTTGAGTACGCTTGTGTTCTATGATTTAAAGTTAGAAATTAATATTTATTGCACATTATTGGCGCAAACTACAGTATAATATTGATAGAAGTAACTTCTTTTTAAGTACATATTCATTGAAATTCAAATTACATGATCCAATTAATAAACAGAAAAAATAGCGAGGGATATCAAAGGCAGTACTTTGTAATTCCAAGGAACAAAAATAGCTTTTACAAGAGAACTGGCTAGTGAAAAGCGACGAGATGTGATTGGAAAGAATTTATCGCTCTGACGTGACTGAACTTGTTTGAACGAGTTATTATTTGATTCAAAGGCATTGATATTTTTCCGTCCAACAAGTTCAAAAATGTTAAACTTATTTATGTATGTACACTTTATACTTTTTATGTAGTTATGTGCTTGTTGCTCATAACTATTCTACTACGTGTTTGCAAGTAATTTATTCTTTTTATTAAATGTACATTGTGTCCCAAATTTATACGTAAAATGTGTTTAATATTCTTAAATATTACTGACTATTCTAATAAATTTGATATTAATTTTTCTCGTACTTTGTCTTATCAGGAGTTGCTGATGTTACATACACAAGAATCATGCCTTCATGCGATACAAGACAATTGCAATTAAGTTAAGTTTTAAGTTATCCGTAACATTACAAATCGGTTGGTAAAATTTCTTTACCTCATATTGTTAAAATATTTAAAATAGAATACAATTTAACCATTAACATGAACAATTTGTAAACTTTATCCAATTTAATCAGATTGTTTGGTGATTACTTAAGTAGTGGTTTATACATTTGAAAGTGCAAACGTAAAACTGCTCATCTTGCATAAAAAATATAGAGTTTGAATACGACAGACCTCGTGGGAAAGACCTTTCATTGGATGAAGATCTCTGTATTACCTTCCGTGATTTGTTGAACTATACCAAGTGGAAAAGTTCTGCTCGTGTTTGTGAACGATATAGTTGCGTTTATTTTGTGTCTATTTTACAAAATCAATGATTTTTGGCGAGGAACATATTTTAATGCTCTTGAGTGTGTAGCTACTTAATGACAGTCCACTCCACTCGTTTGTTTTAACACACACACGATATATAAATGCTATTAAACATGGTACATAATTTTTGTCGCAGTAGTTATTAAAAATTGAAGAATACGGACCAAGCTCATCAAATCGTGTTGAAGATAACATATTTATTTGGTCTAAATTTAAAATAACTTTTTAAATTATTTTTATAGATTCAAAATTAGTCATAAATTACTAGTTGTATTCCATCATTTATAAAAATCAATTGTTCCAACAAGATTAAACTAGAAAAATTTCACGTCAGCTGGACTTATACTTAAATACCAAAAGCTATGCAATGTGTTTATATTTATGTTTTCTTAATTCTTGTTTACGTTTTTTAGTTTGGTATTAGTTTATATTTAAAACTTTGTCAAGACGGGGGTATCCCCCAAAATATAGAAGTAAAAAATGATTCTTTTGTTTTCTTTGATTCAACGATTCAACACACACACACACACACACACACACACACACACACACACACACACACACACACACACACACACACACACACACACACACACACACACACACACACACACACACACACACACACACACACACACACACACACACACACACACACACACACACACACACACCACACACACACACACACACACACAAAGTAAATCCAAGTTTTATAAATAAGGTTAAATGGCTTAAACACTACTCAAATTTGTTCAAATATTTAATTATTCAGAAAAATATTTTAATTCTAACTTAATTTTAGAAACTTTCTATATTTGTACTGAACCACTTACCTGAATGCCCATGCGGATTATTATATTTTTACCTAAGTTATTCTTCAAATTCAACCCGATAATTATTAGGAACTAATATTGTAAAACGTAATTTAGTAAGTTATTCTAATATTTATATTTTGCATACGTTTAAACTACAAATGTCCATAGTGTTCAGTACTTCCTTTCTTTATTCCATCATAAATTACTCTCCTGACAATCCTCAATGTAAGACGCCCTCGAATTCTTCCAACTTAGCTTCCGGTCTTCTTCTATGTGTTTTATTTCTTACCTCTACCAGTCATTGTAAGGTCACATTTTTTGAACAGAATGTTTGTCTAAATAATTAATTGTTAACTTCGCTTCGAAAATACAGGTAAATTAAAAACTAATTTTGTTTGTTTTGCACACTATTAGTTAAAATATTATTTGATACCGTAATTAAAAATGCTTACAATTCTGTCACTACTACTGAAAAACAGAATTTTGTCGATTATATGTATATATGAGATACTAATACTTTTCAACGTGAAGAAATGCTGAATAGACGTCTCGAACTCAATAAGATGTGAGAAATTTTAATCAAAATTTGTATAACAATGTTTTATATAAAATATTGGTACTTTTAATTCTTTTATATTTTTCTTTGTTCTGTATACTGCAGAATATATATATATAAAATAAGACGAGATAGGATATTAAGGGAAATTAAGTGTCAAATAGTTAAATGCAATATTGACACGAGTGTTACGGTGTCTTTGTGGTACTAGTATAGAAGATTACTAGGATCGAGTAACGTTATTACTCTATAACTTAGATTTATCATATTCGTATACTCAAGTTTACCTATTTCTTTTACTTAAATTGTTACCTACAAATGAATTTTTACCGTATGATGAACAAATTAAAATCAAATCAGGAGGTGAAAAGAAAAGAAGAATGTTTGGGAACTTGGAACGTTACTGTTATGTCCGCCCCTAATACTCTACATTGTAGTTGCAAATGCTTTTTGTCGTTTACAAAAAAACTTTACAAAATTCTTTCATTGATGCAGTTTTCAATGGAAAATGATATTAAATAGACTTATTGAGTTATTAAAGTTTGAATAATATTTAAATTTACAAAGTTATAGGTTACTATAAGGGATAATTAGACATTTTGCAGAATGATATAAATTTAGAACTTTAAAACAATTATCTGATATTAATTAAAAAAAAATATACCTTATATAACGTCCTCAGTAGAGGGAGATACTTTGGTCTATGGTGGAGGTTCTTTTACTAACACTCGTGATAATAAATGCTTAAGATAGTGTTTAAGATTAATGGCAGACTAATCAGACATGTAAAGTAATAATAAGAGCACTATTTTCTGCATCTTGCGGCCAATAGTCTTTTTCAAAAATTGTTATTAAAAATTCAAATTCTTTTGAATTAGATGATTCCTATTTAATTTGTATAAAAGTCAACAATGCATACAAGGCATTAATTAAGTAGAGGTGGCGCCTTGTCCGCCTAGCGGACTCCGTCCTCACCGCCGCGTGACCTGGGACTGCCGGTGCGTTATTAACGTTAGAGGAGCAAGACAAAGAGTAGTGTGCTGTAAGTACAAAAATGTTCTCTATTACAAATATAGCCGACAATTGATAAAATCCAGCGAAGAGTTAGTTGTATATCATTTGAGAATTCATATAAATTATATGAATTTAATCAGGCCGGTGTTAAATTATAATTAGACATTTTTAAATAACTTAGTCATAAATATTATAAAATAATTTCGGTTTTAATAATTTAATTTAAAACAATCTTTTATTTCAGTTGCAATTTATAAAGTATTTAAATTGTACCGGTGAAGTATTTAGAGACATAAATTACAATGTAAGATTTATATTAAATCTCTAATCTTATTAAATTTACTGATAAATTATAATTCAGAATTTCGTAACATTTTAGCGTATTTGGATCAAATTTTAAAGTAAATTTTCGTATACAAATTACCAGCTTAACCTTTCTCGTCCAATGGCTTGTCTAATATCAATAAGAAATAATAAATGCAGTCTAGAGAACAGACTTCTTCTGAAGACTTAAGTTCTAAATACATTAAGAACTGCCATTCCATTTCCTAATTCTTGTTGAACTATAGAATGTGCATGAACATACATTTTCTTATGAATAGTTATCGTACACATAAATATAGTTCGTGTAAATATAAATTATTGCCAGTACGTAACATTTCATCAGTTTATAAAACACAAAAATTGTATTGTATTACTCGTTGTTGTCACTTCTTCAGTTAAAACTTAAACAGCTTATCTGAAATGTATTTGATTATTTCATTACAGATACATTTTGGGTCCTTTGGAAATACGAGTAATTAAGACGTCCATAGCGCTCGTATAAAGTTTAGAGTACATTGTTTCTACACATAATGAGAAGGATTTAAAGGATAGCTTTTATATAATTATCAATGCTAATCACGGATAACCCATCGTTTCTGTAGACAAATAAATGAAAAATGTCTCAGCAAATCATAATCACTGTGATGTAGAGCATTGTCTACAAATAAAATTCAAAAAAAATTATCTCTGAGAATAAGCCTTCCAAGGAGCAATTCAGAACTCTTACGACGTTGAAGAATACATTTTAGAATATTAAAACTAAGGTATAGTATGACAGATCGTACGTAAATATATTGGAATCACGCCTGTTGGTATTTTTTCCGAACCCGCCTTGTGCGTGACTCTGTAGTGAAAACAATTGAGCTGAATATTCACCCTTCTCTGATACGCCAATAGTCATGCGATACTCCCTGGCCTAGTTTAGGACTACTTTTAAAATGCATGTCACTTACCAGTAATATTGTATTGTCAATAAATATTATAAATAATCAATATTCCATCGTTAATAAATTATTAATCAATAACATTCAGCTATTAAGTAGGTATCACAGTTCAGATAAAGTAGAAAATATAACTTACAAAAGTTTAAAGTTACATTTATATAATTTAGACAACTATGCGGATGCAGTTGACTAAGTATATAACATTACTATAACTACTACAATTTTTTTTAAAAACATGTAGCATAATAATTAAAAAATGTACTAAACTAATATTAAAAATTACTCATCGAGCTGTATAGTCTCTTTATACATCGGCGAGCTCTGTAGTTTATGAGCAGAAAACAAATACCCATTACTAAAACTCAATGTAAACATTATCGATGTGAGTTATAAAAAAAACTATGATTCCATACATATTTAGTGAAAAAAAAAACAAATTACAAATAATGCTCGTTTCCATACTTTAAGGCAATACTTAAATAATACGTTGAAAAGTTTATTGTTGAAGGGTATAAATTAGGGTGGGCTGAAAAAAAAAATTATTTTTTTTTAAGTGCTATACCGCGGAAAACTTGCATATATACTTCATAAATAAAATGCAACTGGGAAAAAAATTATTTTTTTCAATATCACGGTAGCGCCAATGCAATTAAAATAGTTCGTTTTTTGAAAAAAACTTGGATTTTTTATAATTTTTTCTCCGGTGTAAAACTTTAAATAATCAATCGCTATAGTGAAAAACTGTATAATTTGACTTAGAAAACAGAAATACACAATGAACCAGTTAAAAAAAACAATGTTTACGGTAGCGCAAACAGCTTTAAATAACGGATAATTACGCTAAAAGACGCAGTTTACAACACACTGCCGTCCTGCGACAGTTTACTCACAATGCCTTTTAATAAAAAGTTTTGTTTTAATTTATTTGTTGTTTAAAGTGTGGGGACTGCAAATTAATAATTCAAATTCTTTTAACATAGTTTATTAGCATCAACTTAATCATAGCATTACACATTTTTTCATGAAAATTGTTATTGAAAAATTCAAAAAGGAATTTTTGATTTGTAGGATATATTTCATCACAAGTCCATAATCATTCTTGTTTTAGGAAGTTTGAAGGCTGATTTGCTTTCAAAGCATGGCATAGCTGCTCTTGACTGTAGTGTAGTTCGGATGAGCCCATCTCTTGATGCTTCAAAACCAACAACTACTTTTTGTGAAGCGATGGTTACAAGTTTGATGCATCGTTCAACCGCTTGCGTATGACAAGGAAAATTTGTGTCGAATCTCCATTCAGCTGCGGTGTCCCCAGTCAAGATTTTTGCACGAATTCTTCGTTGCTGATTCTTCTTAGTAATGGTGGTGGTGACAATGTGGTTGCAGTCCAGTCAATCAGTTTCACTGTACTCTGTGGCTTGAAAAATTTAATTTGGGTGGATGGAAAGCTCTAATTGACTTTCTTTTGGGTGCTGATTGTCCTGGCCTTTATGATTCGTCTCAAACCCAATTCTCTATGTGAGTTCTTTTATCTACTATCATACTCAACATCAAGTTTTCTGGGTGGGCAAAGTAAGCGTTCCTTTCAATAACGGGGTCAATTACTTGAAGCAGATTTTCAGGCAGGAATCTTGAGGATTTTACAGTTTGAAAATATGTGTTTCTGGTCCATCAGTTAAGTACTTGCTTTTTTTGATATTGAACCAAACAGGCTTGAATGACTTCAGAATAAAATGAACTACGATTTTATGTTCGTCTGATGGATATTCAACACTCACATACAATCTTAGAATCCTGTTAGCCATTGTTAGCCATCTTGCGTGAGAGAGAGTGGGCCAGGTTCACGGTGAGATAAATCTATAGGACAGATTCCTGATTGTACAGCAGAACTTATGTCCAGTAAATACTGTTGGTCCTTGCTCAATATGCTTCGGTCAATAATCTGGAATTTCCACACTCCACACTAGCAAATTTCAACCAAGGGGAGTTAGTTTTTCGCAGTTATTGAGCTCTGTTCCGATAGGTCCTTTAAATGTTGTAGGCCCTGTAGTGTCTTCCATCAAAAACTGGAACAAGTGTCGGAGTGGTAATATTCGTTGAAGTGCAAGAGACAAACTGCCCACTGCATTGGCCTTTTCACTTTTTCTTCAATTGTTCGAATTACGCCCCCTTTCCACCCTGTATTTGTAACGGTGCCGTCCACATCCCATGACGTCTAAATCATCCAAGGGAAAGTCCAGTTTTTTTTAAATAAGAAATTATACTGTCGGCAATGTTTTGAGCAGATCCAGAACAAGGTGTCACATGACCAACATATACAGATCCAGGTTCTTGAATGATAGAATAATGTTCTTCCTTAATCACTCTCCGAAAATGCTTTGAATTTACCTTTTCAATCACACAATAGTGTCATCTTTCCTTCCATCAAAAAATACAATCCTTGAAATGTGTTGAGCTCAGCCTGATTCTGCACCTGCAGTTCTGTGCGGATAACCTTTTTCCCCCTTCGGATTTTATTTTTATCAATAACATTAGAATGTTCAGTTTCAGTTATAATACCAAAATCTTGCAAAAGGCTAGAAGCAATAGCAGCTGTTGCTCTATCAGAAACTCCAAAACGATCACTTGTTAGCGCAGTATTAGTCAATTTAACTCGCATCTGCCATGGTGTCTTTACAACAGGTTGAAACTCTTCATCGCTACTATCCTCATTTCTATTTATTTCAGTTGAGTCAAAGTCTTCTATTTGTGTAGGTTCCATAGTTTTTGAGCACGATGGCTGTGACAATGAGTCAACGTTCGACTGACATCTGCTGTACTCAGTGTTTTTTCTTTTTTGTCTTTGAATAATTTTTTTTGACTCCTTCACATCTACGTTACCAATTTTGCCTAAACTATGTTTTCTTTGAAGGTACAAAAACTTAAGTTCAATGACTGTACTTTTTTTGACTTCTCACATGTACAAACAATCGATACCGGACACTCCACACAAGTCAACGGCCTTTCGGCAATTGCAATCTAATGTTATTGTGCATTTGCATGCGGAGATATCAAACAGTCGCAAAGACTTTTGCTTGAATTCTTCAACTTTTTTTTTGAACGAGTCTTTTTTCCTTATCTCGTTTGTAGGACTTCATAAGACCTCTGTAAACTGTTATTGTAGGCATTGATCATTTGAACAATTCTGTAAAGGGAGGACTGTTGGTATTGAGGATTTATCAAATAATTGCTTAACTTTCGGTGCAACAATATTAGAAATTTTTGTGAAAAAACTGTTGTTGTTCAACAATTTTGTTGTTGGTTTCCACAGCTAAATTGTAATGTTCAAGAAAGAAGCACTTTAAAACGTCTTCATAGGAAGGCAGTTTACTTACAGGTAGTTCCTTTGGGTAACCGAAATATCGGACAATAAAACTCACACTACGGCTAACGCGTAATTTTCTTGGACAAAGCCATGACACTCAACAACACACACTCAACTAAGTAACACAAAAGAAGCTTTGACACTGACAAAAGCTGCCGAGTCACTGACGCGAGCTCACAAAATGGCGAAGCAAGCGTACACAACGCAAGGAATTGTGGGGTTGGGTACGAGTGGTGGGGGACACGGTACAGTCACATACAAAACGAATCATTCCGCCGCGCGGGACGGCAGTGTTGTAAACTGCGCCTTTTAGCGTAATTATTCCGTTATTTAAAGCTGTTTGCGCTACCGTAAACATTGTTTTTTTAAACTGGTTCATTGTGTAATTTTTCTGTTTTCTAAGTCAAATTATACAGTTTTTTTTTCACTATAGCGATTGATTATTTAAAGTTTTTACACCGGAGAAAAAATTATAAAAATCCAAGTTTTTTTTCAAAAAACGAACTATTTTAATTGCATTGCGCTAACGTGATATTGAAAAAATATTTTTTTTTCCCAGTTGCATTTTATTTATGAAGTATATATGCAAGTTTTCCGCGGTATAGCACTTGAAAAAAAAATAATTTTTTTTTCAGCCCACCCTAGTATAAATAGAAGGATGTCACAAGCAACAGTAGTTTCTAGTTTGCCTAAAAGCGCTGACTGTCAAATGTTTGGAGAACAACTGTTCTCACTGTTAGTCAGTTGCTGCTTTGATCTGTGAACGGCAGAGTGCACAATTATATTTGCTTCTACTACAAGTGTAGTAGAAATTTAATATATATATACATATGTGTATATTTATACTATATATCTTAATATTATATATTCGATTTTTAGAATTACAGTCGATTTCGCCAATTATAGGATAGGCCATTCCAGAATTACTGCTATTGAATTCTCTTGAAGAACTCATTAATTTTACATGTTCCGCATCGTGGGTTTTTACACGGATCACATCCATTTCTTGTATAGTTAAAAATACAATAAATTTGCTGCATAATAACAGTATTAACGAATGGCGTAAACAAAGTATAGCATAATCAGCAAATGAGATATTTAGATGAACATAAAGGCAATCAGGACTATATATGGTGGAAGCAGACATTACATGAGACATTTGCATATTTGTATATCAAAGGGAAAGTACCACAGACCCTGTACGTGAACTCTGCCCCAGTAACAGCCTGAGATCAATTATTGTCCGGTCCCAAAGCCATTAATTTGCCCTCAGCAAATTTGCAATATAATTGCCTTCATAAATTACTGATTTCGATTGGAACTAAACTCACGTTGCTACATGACCTTGCGAACATCGCGCTTATAAAGTTTACTGCATTAAAAATAACGTTTTTCCTATTAAAATACCTGATTTTATAACATCAGGTATTTACGTTTTTACTATAAACTATTCTGATTTGTAGACTTTAATTATAAAAGCAAATAAAATCAATAAATATAAGACGTTCGTTTAAGTGTTTTGCCTTTTAAATCTAAAAAAATAATAGGGAAAAACAATTTCTAAACAGCTTAAATTGATTCTCAAATTTTGCTAAAATATTTAGGTAAAAAAAATTTCAGGGTATTTTTTTAATAATCTTGACAGATATAAAAACAACAATATATTATCCCACACATATTTTAGATATAATTTTAAACATCAAACACAATATATTTGTACAAAGCAGTTATTGGGGCTCAAAACCGAATCTTGTACCTAAATAACATAAAGGAAAATGGCTGGGTCTCTACAGTAATGAAATTGGGGGGTAATTTCACTTACCAAACCAAAGCTAGTGGCCTCTATATTATATATCTAGTGGTCACGAGCACTTTTTGGCTGTAACTGAGTGTTCTTGTTTGAAAAGTAGGTCAATTTATATTTTCCGGTACTACGTAGTTAAGTTATAAATATCAATGTCTAGATATGCAAGGAATGACGGGAAATGTGTATAATTTCGTTGTAAAACTTTAGTGATAGAACTGGGGTGAGATTATCCAGAATCCGCTAATGCGAAGTACATTTTTATATAAAAATTTGTTTGTAAACCTATCATTAATTGTATAAATTATTTTTTTAGGTAAATATTACTCAGCCATTTTGTATGAATTGTTTTACAATCTACTGCAGCATTAAAAATTATATCGCTCCTTAACATCTGATTCCTCTTTTACGTCTTTTTTAACAATATTAAGATATTCAGTAGAATGTTTGCAGAGAAATCTGCTTCAGTTATGTCTTCAGATTCAGTAAGAGTAATATCGTAAATTAGTGTGGTAGCTTGTAAGTATCCTGGATTTTTAACGCCGTTAAGCTGCTATGAAAACACGTATATGTATGGAAATTAGCACTTAGATAATCAATATTATGTTTTTATTATGTAATGGTTCAATATTACAGGTAATTGTAACAATTATATTTAATATCACTAAAATAAAAAATTAACCATGAACAAGTTCTTAAAAACCTTATCAATTATTTAGGTTTCAGTATTTAGTTCTAAGTAATTTATTAGGTAAATACCCAAGACATCATAATTGCCTGAATGCAATAATATTTGGTGAATTATACAGCAATGAAAAGTGATAAGTGACTGCAACTAGAATTTAGACTTTTTTTCTGCCGTAACGATGTTCTTTTGCACGCGTCGGTCCGCTGGCCGAGATTTTGGTTACTTATAGTTAATTTTGTTTTCTTACTTTCAACTGTTGATAAGTAATGTTGACTATTGTCTTAAATTGCGTTAAAATAAAAATTTTACGAAATGAATATTATTGTATTTTTAGAAAGAGATACCGACTCCATTTTCTCACATAGTAACTTTCCCATTTAGTAACCTTCCCACATGGCACTACCAAGACTTGTAATTTACATAGTATTAGTGGTATCTTTCCTTTAGGTTATTCTAATTTAATGAATTACAATATATTACAATTTCAATATAATGCGCTAGATGTTTTTTTCCAGTTTTAGATATACCAAAAGGAAGGTTTTAAAAGAAAACCGTCCTTTAAATAAAACTTTGATTATCCAACTTGGTGTTATCTACTTTGAATAATATTGTCTCTGTTGTATTACTCACAACTCAAAACTTTCTTTGCGTTGGGTAGATAATATTTTAATAGATACTGTAGACTAAAACTGGAACATAGTTTGTTGTAAGATGGGATGTTGACGTGCTTTTCAGCAGATTCAAGTTCAGTTCCTTGTCACTGGGAGAATTATTTTCTCGACAACGTAGTAATATTTAACTTAAATAGGTTCGAGAATCATAACAGTGACGTGATTGGCAAATACTTAGTTGTGGGTGTAATAGTAGCAATATTATTATTTGTTAAAATACTAATAAAATATTTATAAATATTTGGTTTTCTTAACACTTTTCCCAAATTCCTGACACATTTATATTAGTAAACTATTAGTAATTTAGGTGATGTTTTCAGAAAAAAACCATGCCTCTCTGACACAAAGATTTTATTTTATTGAGGCTGTACATAGCAAATATGTACTACTTAATCAACTTTGAACAAAGAAATAGCAAATATAGCAAACATATTTATATAAAAATTAGTAATTAACAATTTTTTGTTTCTTTTGAATGTTTAAAAACCGAAAATTTTTGGGGAAGTGCTAAAATCTAAAACTCATTCGTTCAACTTAAATAAGAGCAAGCAGGTAAAAATGTACCGCACTAATATTCGTAGTACTCAATATAAAGTGGATGAGCTTTGCGCCCTTTGGGGCCCAGCCGACAGACGTTCTCTGTCTCACAGAGCATTATCATACTTAACTTTACTTGTATATGTAAGTATTGTTTGAAAATCAGGTTAAGGCGGTTGTGTAGCAATATATTTTAGTAACAGTTATGATACTTCTGGTTGTAGAGCTACTGTTAAGGCCAAATTATTTGGACCGTTTTTGTAATGAAATATCCTTTAAATGTGTAATACTCTCAATTTAACTATGAAATAATCTCGATTCTAAAGCTACCATTAAGTTTTCATTGGTTTGCTTGTACAGTGCTCCTCAAAACAATGTAACTACATTCTTACAATACTTTGAAAATATTATTTATTGTTTAAAGAAGCTGAATGATTCACAGTATTCACTTCTGATGATTGGAATTTGATTTTTTAAATAATCCAAACAGTAATATTAAATCACTAAAATTTAGTCTTTTGTCATATGACCCTTATAAATTTGTATATACTCCAACTAGAATAAACTCGTAACATTTGAAACTGTTGAATATGTTGCAAAAACGTTTAACAGAAATAATGGTTCTTATGATCCGACCACCATACAATACCATTTAAAATTTGACATATTTTTTTAACAAAATTCATGATCTTTTTCAAAATCCATTGAGGAAAATGGCGGGTTCGAAAGAATCAACACGCAGCTGAGGAAGCATCTTAAAAACTGCAGACGGGAATGTTGACCTTGGTATACTTGCTCGCGTGTCCGCTGATTTCCAATTGAGAATGCTATATAAAAAAAGAAGAAAATTATTGTAAGCTTTTGAAAGACGAGGAAAAAATTAATGAATCACCCACGAAATTTAAGACAACCGACTGCATCCATAGTCTTACTAAGAATAATTCTATTTTGACTGAAAAAACTCAGGATCTTTATACTGTTTTGAACAATTCACAGATTCCCCACTACACATGGTGGTAACCTCCCATTTATTGAAAAGAAAACCAATTTTACAGTAGTGAGTAGTAGGTGATTTCTTTCTGCATGAGGCTAAAGAACAAACTACTGTAGCTGTTAGACTGTAAGTCAAATAATGTATTGTTAATTCCTTAGTTATAAATGAACATTCTAATTTCTGACGATTAAGATGAATATATTGTATAAAATGTATACCTATTTAGAAAAATAGATGAATTGAAATGGGCTACACATTTTAATTCATCAGTTAATTATATTAAAATTTGTTGCATACTTGGTGTTATTCAATGATAAAATGTTGGTTATTAGTGTTGATAATTACAATTCATGTGTCCCTAGAGTCAGGAGGAAATATTAATTTGTAATTTCAAGATTATTTTCACTTATATATTAAATAGATTTAATATTCGTTATAATATTAAATAATATGGACATTTTATAGTTGTTGTAGCAGTTGAAGTATTGGAATTTTTTATGTAATCAATTGCTTAGAGACGCTATGTTTAAGTCTAAAAGGAAGGCCAGCCAGCTCACTCCATCGCTGTGTGTGAAAGTATGCGCTTTTCAACATACCTCAAAGCATGCCTTAGTGCTGACCAAGTTTGCCAGGGTCGCTAGGAATCTAAAGCAGTCGTGTGGCTTTATCACAAGCAGAAATGCATTTTACTAATAGCTTCACGTGAAGAATAATTAAGAAACTTAAAGTAAAAAAAATGTATTGAAATGTAATGTTAAAACGTTAATATTTAGAAATATCTCTTCACAATATGTATTACAAAATAGATAGATACCATTGTCCTAATTTCTCACTTTATACTATCTGTTTATTTAAAACTGTTTAATTAACTATATGATATTTCGTATAGTGCATTTTTTATTTAAGGGTATTATTTCCTTAGAGTTATTTTTACATTATCATATTAGTTAGTTTGCAAAGTGTGAGGTATTCTAATTACTTTGAAGTTCAAATCATAATACGAAATGATTAAATACTTATCCCTAGACTTTAAAATGTAAATGTGATATGGCGGTAATTCTGTGCTATCAAATATAAGGCGATTATAAACTAATGTTGGGTTTATTATAAAAAAAAAAAAAACAGAATGTTTTACCTTAATTAATACCATAACATGTTAACAGCAGAGTAAACATACCCTCTCTTCTTTGTTACGTACGATGTACTGTGTCTTTACAACGTTAGCTTATCCCGCAAGCATAGTGCAGCATTGATTGCACAATCTTCACACATTATCTTTAAGGAATATTATTAAAAGGTAACTGAATTAAAAACATATATAAAAATAATAAGTTACATGCACTACAGTTTTATTATTTATATTAAATAATATATATCGTTGATGATTTTTAGGAAAACTATTTTGAGGATAAATTGCTATTTAGGTAATAGTTCCTTTTGCAGTTGCTTGATAAAGTAAGATACTTGCCAAGTGATTAGAGGCGTAATGGATATCGGGAATATGTTCTCTCAATTAAGGATTCTGACTACAACAAGGTTGGTGTACATTTTCGTATAGGAGTAAAGTTGAATAAGTTGTTTTTTGTGTACATATTTTGCAATTGTATGTTTAACATGTTAAATTCTATAAACAGGTTTCATACAACTGTTGTATAAGAACAAAAATTCTACTATAAGTTTATTTATCATTTTAACCTGACAAAAAGTCAAATCACAACGGATGATACCAGGTTAAAGGTTATCATAATGAATTTAAGATTAGAACGTTAACTTCACAAATAACTTATTTGAACATTTATTACTATTAGTATATTTGTATTACAGATCTAAACGTAAAAAGCCTTTTTGATATTACGAAAAAGACAAGTCTATATTATATCTTTCCAGTTATTTTTTACGGTTCATATAATTTATTTTAGTATTAAAACAATAATT
This sequence comes from Homalodisca vitripennis, assembly GCF_021130785.1. Taxonomy (NCBI): domain Eukaryota; kingdom Metazoa; phylum Arthropoda; class Insecta; order Hemiptera; family Cicadellidae; genus Homalodisca; species Homalodisca vitripennis. Next base: position 205,086,972 of record NC_060207.1, read on the forward strand.
TCCAAAGATATTTCCACTAAAGCCTGTGTTTGCACACAGCCTACTAAACGTAAGTACAAAGTTATACATTTCTTGAAAAAAATTGAAGTAGAATGAAACCTGTGAATTAACACCAAATAATCTGTAAACATTATACTATGTACATATCTTGTAAGTGTAACAACTTAGAAGAAAATTCTGGTTAACTACTACTAACCATAAAATGTTGAGGTATAGAATCAAGAATAAAATTGGAAGAGACTTTTAATGTTCTATACATTTGTTTAGATTCAGACATAAATGAAATTCAGACTCAACTAAGTAAATTTTCTCTCTCTGAATTAATTAAGACAGCCAGTCAGTGCCAACAGACGGTAACTTGATATCTGTCAAGACGTGACGTTCACAACATGTGTTACATTTGTGACAGTGTGCAAAGCGTAAGTCAGCTTCTCTTGTTTTAATTATAACAGTTTTAAAGTGATATTAAATATGTTTCGTTGTGAAAATTGTTTCCCAGTGTAATTTAAATAACGTAAGGAGATACTTTTTTTAGGTATAAGCCAACCTGGTTTTTTCCAATTTGATACACACTGAGAGGATCTTAAGAGACATAACATAAGAGAGTACAGCAAAGAATAAATCTTAAAAGTTTGTTCGTAATAAAAATACCAACAAACAAATTGGTTGAAATAGTTATTGATTGCATCGTTCACTCGCTGCTCTTGACAAAGTGGTTTTGGTGAAAATTTTTAAATTTTTACTGTTCTCTTATTAGTGAGTTTACCTATAATGGAACGTTTTACATGCAATCTGCACGAATTTAAAAATGTTATAAGTGAATATATTTTAAGAATATTTTGTAGGAGGTATATTAGAGATAGGTTCCAACAATATTTGTAATGCCATTTTTCATTAATTACAGACAATATACGTTTTAATGATTTTCAAAATATCATATACACATTCTTGTGATACAAAAAATTAATGGGTTGCCCTGTAAATGGTCGGTTTTTACGGGCGTGAAGATTTTACGTGACAACGTCTTTTACTCTCTCGGTTAGAATAATTTATTGATATGAATATTTATTAAATTGCACGAAATATGAACAAGGAATTTGAATGAAAAATAAGAATTGCACAAATTTTTAACTATAGGAAAAATATTTTGTTTACTAAAAAACATTGTAACATAATTGTGAAAGATTAATTAAAATTTTTCCCCCCCCCCACCCCCCCCCCCCCCCACCCCCCCCCCCCCCCACCCCCCCCCCCCCCCACCCCCCCCCCCCCCCACCCCCCCCCCCCCCCACCCCCCCCAGCACGGACCGGTCCGACCTTTTTACTGCTCATATACCTCTTTGAAATTAAACGGTTATATATAACATGCAAAGATTGTATGACATTTTAAGTAGTTTTTAATATAACTACTTAATAATATACCTCGAAACAGGTATAACACAACGTTTCGAGGACCAAATCATAGCATTTGTAATTAGACTCCAAGCTTTTTGGGCACTGTTGAAAAAATTTACTTTTGATATCTTTATGTGATTAAGATATTTAACAAATTAAATCCCTTTAACTCCTTTGCTAGAATTAAGATATTTACGATGAAAGGATTGTTAAGAGAAACGGTCGTTGTGAATACTAACCCATGCATGTCCACAACACTCTGGTAAGATTTATTAGTTTTAACTTAATTTGTAATTATGTGTTACATTACTTATTTACCTGAGGAACATACCAGATTTCAGATCTCGAAACGTAGTTTTACTGATTTTTTATATCACTAAAAGATGGAGAATTTCTGCAAAATCTTGTTTCCTTCACATTAAAATTGACGTTATTTGTGCAGAACATTATAAAGTTTCCTATCTTCTTGGTTGTTTATACCGTATATTTTTATGTTTAACACACGTTCAAAGCTTTTTTTATATATAAACTAAATACAAAAAGCGGTGAATCTGACACAAAGCGAGGTGATTTGTAATTACATGGAACAAATAACTAGTACGAGACAACTGGCCAGTGAAAAGCGATGATTAGAAATAAATTATCAATCTGATGTGACTGAGCTTGTTAGAACAAGTTATTTCTTGATTTATGGGTATTCACCGTTGAACAAGATGGAATTAGTCCCAATTAAAAAATATTTAAACTTGGTACCTTTTTACGTAGTAATTGTCATGTTGTTTCTAACTAAATGTCTCGTGTTCTCACTTTCCAAAGAAGGTGTATTCTGGGTCTATAAGGTATAGTGGCACAAAGTAATGGATCCAATACTTAGAAAAATTACTAAAAATGTATAAAAAGTTATTTATTGCGTAAACAACCTTTTGTTGAATCTCACAAAACGAACAAGACTCCAAATTCTAGGAGTCAAGTCTGCGACAGTGTCAGATTTGAGACTCTGCATTAATAGGAAGGTAAACCGGAGAAAACTCGACATTAAAATTGAATCAATCCCTCCCACCATAGCTACGTTATATGCAGAAAATTAGATTATTCTAGCGTTTTTGGGATCCATACTAAAACATCGTAGTGCACTCAATTGTCCACCTGGTGTGGCAACAAGAATAACTCTTCACATAAAATACAATATATCGTAGTAGTATAGGTGTATCTGATGCCGAAACGATGCAAAGAACTCGTTTGACTTCGTCGCCTAAGTTTTTTTGTTATTTGATTTGAGATTCTAGAAGTCTAATCTATGATAGCTTTCTGTTTTCAGACGTTTCACTCAGAGGAAGGTGACCTTCAGAAAAATTAAAATTCACATTGAATAACCCCATATGCTAGCTACCTTATGAGTAACTATAAAATGTGTATGTTGAATATTTTACTATTCAAACAATAAACTTCAATCGAGGAGAATAGTGAATTATTATAAGTTAATATGACTAGAAAACCTTTAATCTGGATATTCGAATGAAATACCTCTCAAATATAGATTTAAAAACTTTGAAAATAATACACTAACAATATTATTTAACATACATGATTACAAATTTCCTCTTTCCCCATTGCCATTCACTTTACCTTAATAATAATTTCATATTGAACCTAACTTTCAGTTAATGTTGAAGCATAATCATGACGCTAAAATATTGTGGAAGTTTCAGAATATTTAAGTTGATATTACGTAGATATACCAAATCATTCTTAGTATCAACACACCTAAGAACTAACTGCTGGAACAGTTTTTATATTAGGTTTTCCGTTATTAAAATATTTTATTAAACGTTACTTTTAAAACTTAGCTGTAATGAAACGACTTTGACTTCCTCCCAAAAGACAACTGTAACTTTACAACTGTACTTTTACAACCTTAATTTTGGTAATAACCAAATATTGGATAAGTTAAAAAGATTGCTTTATTATTTCTATGCATAACTATTTACATTAGTACATTAATTAATTTAAATGGTGCTTGACTCATGAATAAACATAATTTGATTTGTAATTTATTGCTATTAGAACAAAAACGTATTGGTTAATGTTTAGTTTAGTTATTACAAAACTTATTTTGGAATTAATAAATAGACAAATAATAACTTATATTTACAAAGAAAATTTCTATAAACACAGTAATGAATAAAATATATATTTACGATTTTATTTCGTCAAAAAATATATATTGTTTAAATTTTAAAATGAATCCCTAAAATGATACAGGATCCGATATGTCTCTATGTAGATATTAATTTAAATTAAGTATACATGTCTAATTCCTTTTATTCTACAATAAAAGGAAAGAGCTAATTGCCTGAACAGGTTTAAATGAAATAAACCAGAAGAAGACCACCTGGGCACAATTTGTAGTGGTTTAAAAAGTAATGTTTAGAAACTCCGTTTTAAAATGTACTCCACGTATTTTGTGGCCAAATAATTCTATAACATTATTTTCAACCCTCCACAAATGTTTAGATGTAAATGTAGAGCGTTTGGTACTTCATTTTCAAGATATCTTGACAGATTATTACAAACACATGTTCACTGCGTCTTTCTATAAATAAAAAGAATGTTAGAAATCTAATAAAAAGCTTTGACGGGGTTTTTATTGTTACTGTATTGAAATAACTTTAAAAATAACGAAAAATACACTAAGAGAAGGAATCTAAAAAACTGCTATTTTGCAAGCATACCAAGGTTTTGTAGGCAAAGAAAGTTTTGAATTTAAAAAATGTATTCATGCAATTAATCGTAATAGCACAGTTTGAAAGCTACTAATACTTTGAAAAGTTCTTCAACAAGCTCACCAACATCTTACAAGTGTTCAAAGTGTTTCTCATCATTGCCAAAGCAAAGCTCCACCCGCTCTCTAAAGCTGCAAAACTGAACGCTAAATTACTTCAGTCAAAATGGAAGCAACTGGATTTCCTACTGTTCCATCCTATCCTATCTAGTAGTTGTTCTTGTAGTATAAAACCACACACCTCAACCCCGCTCCCAAAGTTATAGTCCAAACAGGTCAAATCCGGAGAGCGGCGGGTAACCTACTGTTGCACCCCGTCCCATCCATTTATCAGGAAACTGTTAATTAAGTGTATTATGATTATAATGATAGCATACTTTTTAAGAGCGCCATCTAGCTGCATAAAATTCTTTGTCTAAACTTCATTCAGAAGACCCATCAGTAGGTAAGGAAAGACGTATTTTAGGAAATAATTGTACATATCTTCATTTAAATCTCCTTCTAAGAATTGAGGAGTCTGGTTAACTCTGTATGTAATGTGTAATGATTTATTTTAAAGATCTTTGATGATGTGAGGGTCTGGGTATAAAGGTTTAAGATTTCTGATATTGACTCTGTTAGATCCCTTCAGCAGCAATTGGAAAATAGCATGATGCATTGTGACTTATCGAACAGTACTTCAATTTACATTCAATAACATTGATTTCTGGATTCCTCAAGAACTACGAAACATGCTAAAATGTATATAAGTAATTTAATCAAAATAAGGTCCAACATTTTATGAGTGAGGCTTGAGCGCTATTTGGTTTCTGTTTAACCAGGAAATAATAGTTGAAGGAGATAAATTATACCACACTGAGAGAGATGTGTAATTAGACTTAACCCTGACTTCCCACAACAATACAGGATCTCATGTGTCAACAACGTCCACTGTTATTAGGCCTCAGTAATTATACCTAAGAGTGGACGGTCAGATGTATTCCGTTGCTTTTGATCTGTTTCCTTATAAATAACCTGGAAGTTGCGTAATATAAGTAGTGAATATAATGAATTTAAATGGTTCCTCACAATGCTTCAGACTGAATACGTCGATTCTAGAGAAAATATGCTATTTGCTAGATATACTGACATCACTCTATATTGAGTACATCTTAAATATATATTAAGTAGCAGAAAACAAAATTTAGTGCAGAGATTGACATACAGGTATATCGGAATTTATAGGTTTCTTCTAACGGCCATTATTTACATGGATAGCTAGTAAATAGTTAACTTTGATGCAAAAACTGGTATAGATTGCATATATTGGGATTCTCAACTGTCAAGATTGAGAGTACAATGAAACAATAAATTAAGTAATTTATCAAACAGTTCAAGCCTATGTCCGTTATAAAAGGAATAGCATTACAGGATGAAGAAACAACACTTGACCATCTCTACAATTATATAACAATCTAAAATGATCTACTCTCTCTCTCAATCTCTCTCTCCCTTTCATGGGCCCTTGTTATGGTCCTTGATTAACATATATGTATATTATATTTGTATGATCCCTTCCGGGCTATGCCCCACTGGTCTCTGAAGTAGCGAAAAAACCCCATCTAGTTCCATAATCAATACATTTTGGTAAGAGCTTGTATTTTGAAAGTACAAGACTCTATAAACGTGCTCTAAAATTTATTTAGAGCCTGAAAACATATGACCCAATTAGCTAATATCACACAATTGCTCTAAATATGTTCATGAACGGGTGTTGTGCCTTACTAAAGCAGATTCAACTGCACATAATGTACTTTTGATACAAAGACCACATTATTCAGAGCGTAAAATATTTCATAGATGTAATGCGAATAAGCGCAGTACATAAGAAAATAGGTTACCTCAGCTGCCAAGAGTGAGTCTTGAGTTGGGAAATAAAGCGCTTTCCTAGTTCGAACTAAATGAATACAATATCTTATCTTACGTTCAAACAGAGTAGTCGCATGGCATTTATAAATAAAATATGATTAGTTACTCCATGAACCTGAAAAAACATTAAAATCTTGCTATGTCTAAAGTTTATTTGTAATTGACTGAGCTTAGCGAAACGTTTTAACTTAGAAAAGTTTCTGTCTGTTTACAAGTACGATAACTCGAAAACGAAATGACCTTTAGACTTTAAAGTTTTTTTATTACGCTTTATTTCTATATAAGTAACGTTGTTATTGATTATGGTTCAATGAGGTTCGGCTGAGGGTTAATCGATATTTTTTAGGGTAAAATCATATGAGATGAAAACATGTTAAATTTTTACTCATAGAATATAAAGAGAATAATGGAAAGGAATTTCAAGTCGGTGGTAAATTTGATTTCAGCTCCCTCTTGCATTGTAGTGTCTTTCCTAGTTTAACGGAACTTTTATTAGTTGAATACTGTTATAAAACCTAACTTAGTCACGTGGCAAGATACCAATAGGTAACAATTTTATTTTCAGCTTGTAATTTTCTAAATTACGAGTAATCTAAACAAGCTGTTTCGTGCTTGCATATGTAATAATAAATATTTTAGAAAGTGAAAATGAAAAAATGCATAACTTGTATAATAAATACACACATCAAATACGAAAACCCCCTAGGGAACTACCTTGTATTGGACGAAGTTATCTGTATTCTACCCTGTGATTTGTTGAAATATTCCAAGCGGAAAGATCTGCTCGTAGTGAACGATGTTGATGCGTGTATTTTGTGTCGAGGGGATTCCCTTTTACAAAATATACGTTCTGAGCGAGGAAGCATTTTTTTTTTAATATTTGAGCATCTAGTCGTAAAATGACAATTGACTCCACCCTTGCCTGGACCTACACACTTTAATGTTAATGAACATGAGATATGATGTTTGTTACGGTTTGTATTATAGTTGAGTGAGCTAAATAATTATACCTTAGATAGTAGATGAAAATATATTTTGATTGTTCCGATATATAATTTTGTTTGTTCATTTTTTTCATACAGTAAATACTCATAATGTGCCCAAGACTTTGGCTTCAATCAGAAGAATTAATATAGTAGTAATATAACATGAGGTATAACATAAGTGTTGATTATATATATATATATATATATATATATATATATATATATATATATATATATATATATATATATCATCAATAAGATAGAAAAAAGTACAAGAAAAAGAACATAAAATTCTCTATATTTCGTCGTAAGACATTTTCAAGAGATATCTTGAAATATATATATATATATATATATATATATATATATATATATATATAATTTTTTTGGTTCTTAGACCCATAATTTTCTCAAAACATCAAGATCAAACATGTCGTTATTGTCCTAATCCCCCATTTTATACGAAGTAAGCACACTGCTACCAAACAATTATCTAAAATCTAGTTTATTAAAATCCTACTATAAGGCTGTGAAATGTCTCTGTTTTTATATTATCTTGATAAAAATGGTTTAATTAAATTGAACCAATTTCATTATTTATGCGATTGAACCGACATTTTGCATATCAATTCAATCCATTGATGTGCTATAAAAGATTTCAGAACCGTAACTAAATTAACTGATAATTTATTAGTTTTTAAATATGTCACATGAGTAAACATGATGGTAATGAAATAATTCGGGAATGAAAAAACTTGTAAACAATATGGAAAGAATTATGATATTTTGTAACGTAACGACCATAAAATGTTTTTTGTAAATAGGTAAACAGAATTTTATTTAAATTGACATGGAACCCAACTTAATAAAATAAAAATAGAAATCGTACCAAGTAGTAAGGCATTTTTAGAAAAACTTCCTCTGTAGATTTAATTTAAAAAATTTGATTTTTTACAGAGAAGTGTTAGTTTTATGACGTGGTATACGACCAACCATGGAATTTTGTTGAGCATAATTGAAGCCTACCGCTTAGTAGGCTGACACACTTTCTCTTTTGTCTGCCGGGGAGGTGTGATAATTTCTTTATGTATAACTGTCATTGATTATTAATCTCTAAAATATAATTATTCTTTAAATTTTACATTCAAATTCAACGAATCCTGACACGTGGTGTGGCGTATTCTTACTTTGTTCAACTTAAGTGAGAAGAGAACGAAATAAAAGTTTGGTCAATCCTTAAATTTGAATTAAAAATTCTGGAACTACCATGTTTGAATATATTAACTACAAACTTAGCTATATAATAAAAAAATATTATTTATGAATCGAAACTAGAAAATTAAAATGCAAGAAATTGAATCGCTTTCTATTTTGCCACTTTTATGCTGTAATATTATTATCACACGTTAAAATTAACTATAATTGTTAAGATATTATAAAATATATAATTATTTACTGTAAGTATCAGTTGAACACAAAGCAGGAATTGATAAAAATGTTTATTACTTGTTATAAAACCATATCGTCTGTACATTATTACCTAATGAGGTAAGAAGTAACAGGACAACAAGTTCAAAGTTTTTTCATTGACAGAGTTTGATTGGCTCACACTTTGTTAACCATTTAGTGTCAACCACTACTCTGACAACCATCAATACATTTCATATTAAACTTGTTTGTGGATCAACAGCATATTCAATGAAATAAAGAAATAAAACTCTGATGTAATGGCATTGGTTTAATATTACTCCTCGGTTTTCAATTATAGATTCTTTCTAAGAACTTATAAAACACTTTTGTAATTCAGTCAGTAATGAAGGCTCTCATCGTCTCAACTATCAATTCTTCAACATTTCTTTCATAACAAAACTAAAATTTCTTTATTCAAAGTTTAACAAAGAGGGTATTTTTACAAAGACGTAAATAGAGTATTCTGGGTTATTTATTGAAATACTTCATCGAGCTCTATTTATTATTAAAATATCTAAGAGCATTTTCACATTAACCGTTACTTTGAAATATTTAAAACTATGTTATGTCTTGCTTCTGTTTTTAAGAATATTCATATTAGTAAATTAGTTGCTTTTACATTCATATACATATTTACAGTTTTATTACATTCTTATTAATATATAAGAGACTTAGTTATCGCCAAGACCTACTAGAGGAAACGGTTATAATTAACAAAATCATGTCACATATTTGAGAAATCTTTTAACTATACAGTTGAAAGAATAGTAAAAACTACTAAATAAAGAAACTTATCATACATGCATATCCTTGTAACAAAACAACCATAGAATCTGTATGTAGTAATTTGGAGCGAGTACATAGACATTGCCTATCCAGAGACGGATTACAAACTTTTAACTGGGGGATGAAACATTTAAAGCACAAGTTAATTCCAAAGCTCGTGTTCCAACCGCTGGGCTCACCGTTTAAATTTGTAACAAATCTACCGTGACAAATAAATCGAGTGACACATTCAAGCTCTGATTCCAGCCGAAGACTCACCGTTTGATTCTGTTACAGATCTACCGTAAGAAACAAATCGATTGACACATTTAAGCTCGCATTAAAGACGAGGGCTCACTGTTTGAATCTGATACAGATCTACCGTAACAAACAAATCGAGTGACACATTCAAGCTCTTATTCCAGCTGAGGGCTCAAAGTTTGAATATTTTACAGATCTACTGTTACAAACAAATCGAGTAACACTTCAAGCTCGTATTATAGCCGGTGGGACCACAGTTTGAATCTGTTACATATCTAAAGTGACACACTAATCGTGTGGCGCATTTAAGCTTTTATATAATAACGAATGTTTATTCCCAAACAAGCTATAGGTGGCTTCTATAGAAGCAATAAGTAGGTATAATTTATCACTGAAAACGTAGCAAATAGCAATATATAATACGGACCATTCTGTTTGCAATATTTTTCAACCTTCTTAAAGTTTATAACAAATTAAATTTTCGTTCCAAACATTTTATAAGAATAAAAATTCGATCCTAAATGTACGAGAATTACATCGATGAACTGATTAAATAATTTTAAGTTTAGTTAATGGCTCAAATTATTTTACGTGTAGTATTACCTTTTTATATTTGTGTAATTATACACATCTGAGTTCTGAGTAAATATCAAACATCAAAAAATGTTCTAAAACTTTGGTGTATTTATAAAATTAGATGATAGGCCATATTAATCTAAGATTTGATATGCAAGTATCATAAAATGAAAATGTAATCTCCATGACGTTGTTTGATATTTGTTTAGTTAATAGTTTCGATACCACGTTCATTGTCTTTGGATATTAAAATAAAATGTTTTCAAGCACAACTTTCTTATTAGTAAATATATTGATATTAATACATATAAAACTTGAAATGTATTCTAGATTTTAAATGTTGTAATGAGAAATATTTCAAGACCAACAACAAGATAGTAAAGTAATTTTTTATGCAACGACCCATTTTTTCTTATATATAAGGAAGTATATTATTACTGATTGCATAAATAAAATCCACAATATCAGATGGTGTAGGCTAGATGAAGCTTCAACATCATTATAAAACTTATTATCTGACTAAGAAATAAGTTTTACTTATATCCATTAGTGAAAGAGCAATATTATAGTTTTTTTTAAGAAAGTATTGATAAATTCAAATTTTCTTACTATAAAAGTGAAATTGTAAAACCGTGGAATATGAAAACAAATTTTTCTAGCGTTTGAGAATCATCAGTCTTACCAGTAGCTAGTTTCCTAGATGGATTATAGATAAAACGATTTTTCTAATTTTTAGGTCGTTGGCATCAAATATTAGTTTTAAATCTGTGTATGAAACCGAAGAAGTATAGAAAGTGGAGGTCTTGTATAAACATTCCCTTAAAAATCTGTTTTTTAAATTTTCAATGATATTCGAATATTTATCGTGAAAAGAATTCCATATAATTGATGAGAATTCAAGCTTAGACTTTACCAGAGCAAATTATAACAATTTATGCTTTCTGTTGTTTAAATGTCTACAGGTTCTAATGATGAATCCAACAGTAGAGACAGTTTCTTTTTGTAAGATAACAAATATAAACTTTAATTCGGAATCCATTATAACACCTAAGTCCAGAATGCTGTCTTTGCGGGTCAGTTCTAAATGTTCAAACTCATAATTATGCATAAAGTAATTCTTTTTTTGTAAAGGTCATAAAAAACACTTATCTGTATTCAAATTTTATACCTATTAAGCTAATATTTTTAATAAAAGAGCTGTGAAAGTTTGACTGTTGACCAAAGAAATCTTTTTGCGCAGCGAGTGAACAACGAAACCAATAACTAAGTCACCCATAACCTAGGAACTCCGTCTAATGAAAAGGTAAAGTAGACTGTTTTATTGCGTAAACATGACGAAACTCAATTATGAAATGTACTCTATGTACTATTCATATTAACAAAGATTTATTGATATTTAGGCAGTGTATTGTATTAATGTTACAATTATCAGAGAAGACATTTATATTTTAAAATGGACATAAATCCAATTTGTATTTGTCTCATTAAACTGACAAAAAACCTACTTTAAGTTCTTAAACTATACAAGCTTACAATTAAGTTCCATAATTACGGTACAATATATATGAAATAGACAGTTTTATCTGAACAAATAATAATAAGGCTAAGTTAAAAATATACCGACAAAATGCTTTGTTAGTAATTTACGTGTTTAGCTACAAAGATACGGTAAGGTGAGCACATTAAAATAAAATCAAGAGGTTCAAAAGAAAAGAAGAGGTTTGGGAACTTGGAACTTTACTGTTATGTCCGCCACTAATACTCTACTTTGTAGTTGAAAATCCTTTGGGTCGTTTACAAAACAAGTTTGAAAATTCTTTCTTCGAGAAATTTTTTAGTTAAGTACATTACTGTCAACTGTTTGAGTTATATAAACTTTAAACTATTGTTTGTTACTAATAAAGTAACATACAGAAATTATAAAATTTGTTATGTTTGTTTGTAGTTTTTCCTGGGAACGTTTATTGTATAAAGATAACAAGTTATAGCTCAATATAATGCATACCTGTAATTAGAACTTTTTTAGAATGATATAAATTTGAACCTTAGAATTGACCTAAACTACAAACTATAACGTGGTAAGCAGAAGTGGGGTCTTTTGTAATTAACACTCGTTCTAATAAAAACTGTAGAATGGTATTTTAAGATTGATGACTATCACCGAAAACTTGTATGAAAATAATAAAACTAGGATTTTACACAATTTGACATTACTAGTGTTGTTCAGATTATCAGTTGAAATTAAATTTTGGTTGTTTTAATCAAATAAGTCCTCTTTAATTTGTTATAGGTACGGACCTATTGATGAGTACTGGTTGAACGCTGCAAGTAATGGTTTGAATAATAACCATTATGTTTGAATTTTACTTTCTCCATGAAAGGATTGTAATGAAAACAGGATTTCCCGGAAATTTCCATCGTTCAGTAATGCACCAAATCTGTAACACTATATTTAGAATAGAAGTACTATTATATCTTGGTAAGTAATAGCAATACATTTTAATCCAATTTTAAGATAAATTTTTATATTTAAATTGCCCGCCTTTCCCTACTCCATAAAGTAATTTATGTAATATTAATAGGAGGTAATACAGCTTGTCTAGGGAATAGGCATCTTCTGAAGACAGCTATAAGTTCTAAGGGCACTATGCATTTCCATTCAATTTATCGAAGTATATGGAACTACAGAATGAGTTTGACATGAATATATCTTTATGAATTACTATCATGGTAATTGCCGATTGAGGGTATATAACATCGATTATAATTTAAAACATATTTTCGTATGATATCAATCATTGTTGTTTCTTCTTTAGTTTAAACAGTAAACAGCTTAGCTGGAATTTAATTATTATTTCACCTTAGTAAAATAACTTTAAATAGTAACTGTAAGACTAAGAGCGATTAAGACGTCAGGTAAAGATGTACAAAATGTATTTCTATTGCAAATTAGGACAGTTTGAAGCGCTTAGTTACTAAAATATTGAATAAGGAGCATTTTAAATAAAGCTGTACCATTTTACGATAGCTATACCATTTTAAAAAGTTAATAATAGATACCCAGTTGTATCTGTTTATACGATAAATTAAAATGTCTCTGTTAAGGATTACCTTGGAGTAGAGTAGAGAAATAAAATATTTACTAGGAATATAGATTCAATGAACGATTCAGAAAGCTTACAAAGTCGATGAATAAATGTAGTATACTGGAGTAGAGTTTTACAGATCGTGCGTAAATATATTGGTGTCACGCCTGTTGGTCTTTTCTCGAACCCGCCTTGTGCGTGACTCTGTTGTTAAAGCAATTTAGCTGAACATCCATCCTTCTCTGATACGTCAATAGTCATGCGATACTGGCCTAGTTCAGGGGTACCTGTAAAAATACACATACAAAGTCAATAGCATTGATTCGTATATCAATATTATAAAGTCCAGGAATGAACTATATTTCTGAAAATAAATTATCGTTAACTATTAGGCTATAAAACTAAGTATCATAATATAAAAATAAAGTATTCAAAATGTTTTACACTTGCATTGATTTTAACAGAATTTATAAAATTCTTAAGAAACAGTTGAATAAACATGCAACAATATCATGAGTACAATATATGACACAATATCATGTACTCAAAATATGAAATTCATTTAATTATTGTATTCTCCAACTTACTCATCGAGCTGTATACTGTTTTAATACATTAGTAAGTTACATTAGAGCCTTGGAAACAAGAGCTATTTGTATTGTAAATCACACAACTTTGCTGTTACTGAAATCGATAAGAGAATTTATTTTGTGAAATGAATCAGCCGTCAGCCACACTACTTTTGGTAGAGATTTAAATGGGAGGATATCTGTGTTAAGTGTTAAGATTTTGAAACAATTTCTTTTAGCTTGACTCATTAAAATCCACTTTCAAGCACTTGAATAGAAGTTAATTTGATTAAATGCGTAAAATACATGTATTTGGCTGATGATATAGATGACTTTAAGTCTCTTTATCTAGTTGTTTAATTGATGACACGAAAGGGACTGTTAGTGTGGAAACTGACGTTCATGAATCTTTCATAAAAACCCTTATTGAAGAAATTAAATAGAGGTTTCTATTATATCTCGGTCGAAATTTCCCCTGAAATGCCACAATTTCTTTACGTCAGTAAACAAATCCACTCAGAGTACACCCATTACAGTTCTAACAGTATTTCAACTATTGGTTTTAGTTTAGATAGCAAAAATATAAACCAATCAACTGATTAAATAGCCTGCGGATTAAACATTTTTGAGCTAATTTTGTATGTTGTAGAATGGAAAATAAATGGAAGGACTTGAAAGTTCTTAATTTTCTCTTACAAGCATGCTGTATACTGATTTATCATCCTTTTTACTCAGTTTTCTTACTATAATCGTACTATTGCTTTTAAAAATTAATTTCACTGATATTTACCGTTGCAATCATGGTTATCTAGAACAACTTAAAAATAACTAGTCAGCTAACGCTCAGCCATATCACATACATTAACCGCATTGTTATCGAACTCAGCGTTGATTACATTAAAATGAAGCTGTATACAAATATCCAACACTCCAAGACTTTAGATCAGTTTGTTTTTGAGGTATTGTGTAGAAAATCCGGAAGATAAACACGCAGACATGCAATTATTCAAGCCCATGAATGATAGACTACGCTAAGGCTCAGCCAAGCCCTGGAGTCATTTAAGCCGTTTAAATCACCAGGAGGTACCAATGGCATTTTTCCTGCTTTACTGCAGGAAAGTGGGGAACTTGATGATACCTCTGCTTCTACGACTATTTAGAACTAGTCTAGCGACAGGAGTCATACCCTCATCCTGGAGGACCTCTAGAGTTATATTTATCCCGAAGCCAGGTCCTCCTATGAGGTTGCAAAGGCTTATAGACCAATAAGCCTAACATCCTTCTTAGTCAAGACCATGGAGAAGGTTCTGGATAGGCATTTAAGGGACACAGTCCTCATCAACCGTCCCTTACATCTAAATCAACATGCCTATCAGAAAGGTAAATTTTGTGAAACAGCCCTACACTGTCTGGTTGGCAAGATTGAGCAAGCTATAGAACAAAAGGAAATAGCTTTAGCAGTATTCCTGGATATAGAAGGAGCTTTTGATAATACTCACTCTATAGTGTCTAAGCTTACATCCAGGGGTACGGAGAAAAACTGTTGTTAGATGGATAAATAACATGCTTAAGAGCAGAAGAGCACAGGCATCTCTGTGCGGAGTCACAAGAGAGGTCAAAACGCAGCGAGGATGTCCACAAGGAGGTGTATTATCACCAAGCTTGTGGAACATAGTTGTGGTTGACTTACTCTGGACTCTGAATGAACAGGGTAATTATGCTCAAGGCTATGCAGATGATGTTTTCATACTCATAAGAGGCAAGCATATGGTTACGTGTCTGGAAATGATGCAGAGAGCACTGGCCATTGTGGAGCGATGGTGTGAGGATGAAAGACTTGCAGTGAATCCTTCGAAGACCATCATGATACCATTTACAAGTAGGATGAAACTGGAAATCACACAGCCAGTCTTATGTGGGGGCCAGTACAGATAAGCAGGGAGTTTAAATATCTAGGAGCCAAACTAGATGATAAACTCACTTGGAATAGTCATCTGGAATACATAATCAGCCGATCTCCGACTACATGGATGATGGTGAGGCGTGCGGTAGGATGCACATGGGGGCTTAGACCCAACATGTCACACTGGCTGTACACCAGAGTCATCAGACCAATGATGGTGTATGGCTCAGTGAATGGTGGCCAAAAGTCTAACAGGTGACCTGTAAAAGGTACAGCGGTTGGCATGCTTGGGGACAATGGGCGCCATGAGAGGAACACCAACCGCTGCTATGGAAGTAGTGCTAAACCTCCCACCCCTAGACATATTCGTCATAGAAGAGGCTAGGATGGCTGCCTACAGACTGAAGTGCAATGGGAACTGGCATAATCACCATGCTAGTAAGCACTTCAAGATCGTTGACATTCTCAAACTGGATATTATAGAAATGATGTCTGACAGAATGGCAAAGGTTACGGACTGGGAAAAACCATTTCAAGTCAACATTGTTGAAAGGAAGGAATGGTCAAAAGATGAGCCTGGCTACATGAAGAAGGCTCTAACCTGGTACACGGACGGGTCAAAGACTCTGAAGGGTACTGGGGCAGGGGTCTGGGGAGCCAGACCTAAGGTTAACTTAAGCTTTAGCCTAGGTAAACTGTCAAATATCTTTAAGGCTGAAGTTACAGCCCTTGCAGAATGTGCAAGAGTTAATGTGGAAAGGGGCTACAAAGGCAAAACCATCTACATTAACTCGGACAGCAGGGCTGCTCTGCAGGCCTTGGCCAACCATGACTGTAATTCGAAGACAGTCTGGGAATGCCATAAGGTCATGAAATTGCTGGCGAAAACCAATAAAGTTATTCTAACTTGGGTGTCTGGACATAGAGGAATCACAGGTAATGAAGGGGCAGACAGTTGCGTTAACTTGGGAACCAACTGTCCTCTTACCGGTCCTCAACCAACGTGTGGGGTCTTAGCACGTAGATCAGTTACCAAGTGGATGGTTAACAAACACCTACAACATTGGAGAAGTACTGAGGGGAATGTACAAGCAAAGCGGATGCTCAAGGGACCATCAAAGAACATTGCAGCAGATGCCCTTAGAATGAGTAGAACGGAGATCCGAAAGGTGACTGGTTTTATTACAGGTCATTGGATATTCCGAAGTCACCTGAACAGAATAGGTATTCCAGTTCAGGAAACATTGTGCAGGAAATGTGGCGAGGCTGACGAAACAGCCAAGCACGTCATATTTGAATGTCCGGCATTACAGAGCAAACGCTCAAAATCCCTAGGTGTTCTTATGCATACGGAACAGCGGTTGGAACAAGAAAGCATTGTTCAGAAGATCTCATGGTTTTGTAAAGGCCTGGGATTTGATACAGCTTAAACCTGGGAAAGGGTGCACAATAAGCCGGATGGCTGAGAGGAAACTACCAGGCCTAGGAAACCTAGCCCTCTGTTTAAAAAAAGGCTCAGCCAATAATAGTTTTAATAATCATAGGATTTTTTTATTTTTTTAAAGGAGAGACCTATCCCCTTTTAAGCCTTATTCTGTCCGTCCTCATGGGCCACTGGCCTGTGCGACGATCTTATCAAACAGAATAAGGGGGAGAGTCGATACAGTACACGGTCGATGGTACTGATAACAGTGCAACGGTCACAGACAGGATTTGAACCTGCGCTGTGTCTAACTCAGACCCAAAGTCCAACGACTTAGTCCGCTCGGCCATCGGCACTCCCAAACATTAGAAGAACATGTGTTACGTACTGTTATTCTGCAGTGTATAATCCATGCAGAGTGTGCGGACACGCATACATATCCATAGTGTCACAGAGGCTATGATTTATGGTCTCCAAGATATCCGGCTGTAAATCATCACACATCTCCTATCACTGCCTTCCAAAACTGTACTATTATCATATAACGTATAAACAAGTAAAAGTACTCGTAAGTTAGCAATTCAACGAAAAAAAATGTTTTTTTCTAAATATATTTAAATATTAACATTTTGTGTTGTAAGTAATATTGTAATATGAATTATATTTTTTGTAGAATATAGCAAATTTGTCTGACTAGCTGAGCGTTTGTGGAAACTAAGATTAAGATTTTTACGTTGGTCACATACGTAGTCATGTTGGAACCGATAAACTCGCAGAATACATTTATTTTTAAATACATTTATTACAACCATATGACATTTTGACTCGAGAGAAAGTAACACATGTTGCTATAGACCAAAAATATTGCATCCAGCATTAGTGAAGACTGTTACGCGTCACTTGGTGTGGCGTACTCTTGTCCTTCAAAACGGAATTAGTATTATTTTCATTATGTTATGTCCAAATGGAAAATAAATGATAAAAACAACTATATTTTATTTCTTACCCTATTTTGAAAAGATATTATAATAGAACACTGCAAATGCCATAACAGTCTCACTAAAAATCATAGATTGTAAGACATTTAGTATAAGAAACGGGTACTTTGCTCTTTTAAGAAGCATGAATGATGTAATAGTAGCCATTAAAATATACGCTCATTCCTGAAAATGAAATGCATTCTTGAGATAATTGCAAAACCATTAACTGTGAATGCGCGTAGGTAGAGCTTAATAGCGACATTATTTTTGTAAGACTTACACATGGCAAAGGTCCTAAATTGTAAGAACACTATTACAATATCCTAGCATGATATGTTTCAATTGGTAGTAGTTTCTTGGATAAGTGAAATTTGTTCTTTAAATCGTGATTTTTTTTTTAAGACTTTGGTTGAATTACATTTTTAGAAATTGAAATCGTTTCAAAAATAAGTCCTTAATTGTACTAAGAACCTCTTTATTTCAGAATATTGTTCTAACATTTTGAACAGTTTTATATTACTATATATTCTGTAAATTCGGGTTAATTACATATTTTGTAATTTTAACTATACGTATTTTTATACATGCAGTGAAGATATATGGATGAAGTAAATTTTAAAATATTGAGGTTAACCTTGAGTATTTCAAATATACACTTAATTGAATTTGGAGTTCGGTTCATGTGTTGCAGTAAAATGAATAGCTTTGGGTTTGTGTAATGGATCCCTAGTGGTCGGTTGGAGGTTACACATTTAGTGACTACAATGGACTTTGTTACATACAAGTGTTAATTTCCTGTTTTGGTGTATTAAACGTAATATTTTTATCTTGCAAAACTCAGTTGGCTATAAATATTCACGTATGTCTATAATATTGGTGCCGGGAACCAATTAACGTTTTATAAACATAAATCTTAGTTTTCCTTGAAATTGACAAATTAATTTCCCCTAATAAGGAAATCGTATGTCAGCCATGTAATGTTTTGGAGGTATAAATGATAGGATAAAGTTACAAATAAATAGATAATGTTTTCTGGAATGTTATAATTATTAGCTTGGAATAATAATTCGTCTATTCCGTTAGATAACTAGATAGTGACTTTCAGCAAAGTCTCATAAAATTTCAGCCCAATATTCAGTCTGTGTGTGGTTAGGTGTTGCTGATTTAACCTTCATACACGTGTCTGGCGATTCGTTTTAGATTTTTCAAACTGAAAAGTGTCATGTAAAAAAGTTTAACGCATTCGATGCATTTCCCATTTCGAAGTGCCTTCCCAAAACTAATGCAACTGTCTATGGAGTTTTAGGGGATATTCCTCGATCAATTAAAAAAGACCCAAGTTGTGTACAAGAGAATGCAAATCATCTCTCTGTTTCTGGACTATTAGGGTTTGATCAACCTTGGAATGTTCAAGTTTTCGACCTCCAGTTTCATGGTTTCATTGAAAACTTTGTTTCAACCCTTAATTGAATTAATCAGGATATAAAGCTTAATTTATGGAGTTTCCTGAAGATAAAACCTTTGGTTTCGAAAGGCCTCGTCCAAACAATAAACAATTTGGAAAAGTAGTAATTTTATTAACATTTAATAATATTTAAACCCTTAATTGTTCAAATTTGTCTTCTAGTCGGAATCATTAGCAGTAGTTTATAATGTAATTATATTTGAGACATATCTTTTAGTTATTTGGAATATGACATATTTAGTTGAACTCGAGTTCAATCGAAACTTTGAGCACTTGTTCCAAGCTTAGTTCCTAATTATTTTCTTGAGTCAAATCTTTTTTTATATAGGACAATTTATATTGTTTTATACTCTGCTCAGTACCTGATAAACCAAGCCATGTCATTTACACTACGTATCTACTACATAAGCACAGTGTCATCTCTGTTTTACATGACCGTCTGTCTCCGACTCATGTCAATCATCCAGTGACTGGACACCCAAATGTCGCCTTACTCTTGTCGCATGTCAGTAGATTTGTGTAGAATAAACTCTCGCAATAAAACCTGTGACTCTTGCAGTGAGTTTAAATTCCTAATACATGTGCATATAACAAAATCAAAACAATTTCCCACTCGTGTAGTAAAGATTTATACATTAAAAATATTCTTTTGCTCAGCAAAGGTTAAGCTAAATTTGCAGAAGACCAGTAACAGGACGAGGGAATTGAATTATGCAATATCTTAGAAATTTGGTTTGGTTACATGTAACCTAAAATACAAACTCAACAGCTGTTTAATACTGGTAAGAAGTCAACTGCTGCTTCTAGTAAGGAAATATATATATATCTTTTCACAACTACTGGTTTTTAGAATTATAACAATATTTCTAGGCGACAAATTGTGCCAATTTGTAGCTAATAGATTATAAAATTATTAACACTGCTGCAATGAACATCAGTTTTAAGACATTAAATATTCAGAAATAATTGTCTAATTTCTTTTCAATAGTAAATACTCGAACCTAAATAAAATAATTATAAACTCATTCTGTGCAGTTAATCATTGGTAATTGATTTAGTTGCTAGCTCCTATAATTTCAGTAACACTTCAACCTTTTTAAGTTGACTTCTTACCAATTAACGTTTTTATAAACACAAATCTTAGTTTTTCTTGAAATTGACAAATTAATTTCCCCTAATAAGGAAATAGTTTGTCAGCCATGTAATTTTGTGGAGGTAGAAATGATAGGATAATGTTAAAAATTAATAGATAATGTTTTCTGGAATGTTATAATTATTAGCTTGGAATAATAATTCGTCTATTCAGTTAGATAACTAGATAGTGACTTTAAGCAAAGTCTCATAAAATTTCAGCCCAATATTCAGTCTGTGTGTGGTTAGGTGTTGCTGATTTAACCTTCATCCTCGTGTCTGGCCATAAGTTTTAGAGTTTTCAAACTGAAAGTGTCATGCAAATGCAAATTAGCGCTCTGCTTCTGGACTATAAGGGTTTGATCAACCATGGAATGTTGAGTTTTCAGAACCATGGAAGTTTTCGACCTCCAGTTTCATGGTTTCATTGACCCCCCCCCCCCTTAATTGAATTGTCAGGATATAAAGCCTAATTTCTGGAGTTGCTTGAAGATGAAACCTTTGGATTCGAAAGGCCGCATAAAAAAAAACAATTTGGAAAAGTAGTGTATGTATTAACATTTAGTAATTGTTCTCTCTACGATTAACGTTTAATCTCATAGCTGTGAAATGAATCACCTTCACAATAACGAAATATGCATCTCCGTAAGTATCACAAATACGATGGTAAAACAACTCCTCTGTTTAAAAACTTATAATAATAGGTACCTGATATAATATTTGTATTAGTTGTACATTTAAAACCATAACAAAGGGTGTTTACTTTTTTTAGTGTACCAACCAAAGTATAGGAAATATTTGAAGGTTTTGTGGCAACTAATTCACCTAATTTCATTTGGCTTTCATTATAAAATCATAATATATTGATATCTCATCATTCAATTTTAAACCTTGGTTTACATGACATACAAATTCGAATTAGGCATTAGCTGTAAGTAGTATTGCAGATTTGGGTTAACTTTAAACATACAAATTCGGGTAACATACAAATTAGCAAATAAGAAACTTTAAAATTAACCTGAATAATAAATACATGAGATATTGTCGTATTAAGCTTCAAAATAAGAGAAATATGATTAAATGTCGCAGCTTAAACTTATGGCCCGTAATAAGCAATATATTTATGACCCTTTTAAACTTTCATCACTAAGGTGTAACTATCTGTGTGTACGTGTGGTTGTAAAGATCACTAAACGTTGTGAGACAAATAATTATACGCTGTAATAATTTTTGAAATTTAATTTAATATCATGTTGACTTAACGATTTTCAAAAACTAAATTGAAAATTCTTTTGAATTAGTCTTTTCTAGTTCGTATTACTTATTAATGGAAAGTATTAGATAATTAACTAAGGTTAGTCCATTACGAGCAGAACTGAAAACTACGTGCTAAGTGGTGAAACGTTACTACAAGAGAACGCTACTGAGTGCAGCACAGCTTGGCTTTTAAGGTTATGTTCCCCAGCATCATTCTGCTACACAACCCGTGACACCACGTGACCCTGATGACAGCTGGACCGTTTCCCTGTGAAATATACTGTGTACCAAGAAAACACATTTCGAATTTATGAATATTTAATTTTGTATTTAGAATAGATTACATGTGGATTTAATTTTTTAAAGTGCTATTTTTAAACTCATTGTAAGTAATATTATAATAATTAAAGAGCACAAGTGTCAAAAGTGTTTCCCCTTACAGATAAATTTTTAAAAAATCTGCTATTATTACTCTAATAAAATCTTGGTTGCCACTAAACAGTATTCAACTTTATTCTTAAACAACTTTCGTTCTATTTTATAAGACCAGAGAAATTTAGACTTAAAACAGATGTTCATATACATGAAAAATCTATTAAAAACTGTGATATCTCCCAAAGTATATCTAAAGTTTCCAATACGTCAATGTGGATAATACCTAGACGTTTTAGAACAATAAGTACACTGGCGCAAAGTGATTTCTTTACTTTAAACTGAAAGTTTTGTTGCAGATTCCAATGAAGCAACATGGTTTGTGATATTAATTTTCTAAAATCTGTCACCAATCCATATAACCACTTTTACCCTAGACCTAGAAATCCTTATCTCCATGTTCATATCAACTATGATGGTAAATATAATATTGAAGTACCCCACACTCTCCTAGTGTTTTAAGAATTTTAGGATATCATGCAAAATACTACGCGCATGAAATATCCCACCATATTCTTTTTCATAATTGTTGACATGGTTGAATTCCGATTGTTCAGTGTATGGACTGTTTTATCGTTAAAAATACATACTTCACTCTCATGGCTAATCTGGAGTATTACTGTCCTATACTAAATTGATTTGGACTAATCTATTTCTATTAAGAATGCATTAAATATGTCTTTATCCATACTGTACATCTGGAAATTCCTTATCTTTTAAAATCTTCGTGTATAGATGTAGATAGTGCTTTACATTCTATATACTCAATTATACTTGTGGTAACTAGGATTCCAATTAAATTGTTTTTAAATGATAATATTTAAATGTGTAATTTCCTTGTTTTTTCCCAGAGTTATTAAGTAAAATTATTACATATAAAAGCTTGCAAAATAAACTAAGCGAGCCATTCTAGATCTCATTAAAATCGCTATTAAGCTCAGGTGGTGTTTATATTTTGACATTTTACATGTACAAAAGTATATATAACGTTTCTATCTATTTATTTCCCGTAATGTTGTTTATTTTTATTTAGAAAGTAAATTAACCAAGGTAAAAAGGCATATGCATAATTTGATAACATAATGGGTATAGTCATAGGTACTAATCTGCTAAATATCTATAATAATAGGTACTAATAAAATTGTGTTTGGTCCTCTCTATCCAATAAGAATATTGTATAACAGAATCACTGCACTAATGGTGTACTGATTTGGTGATATGTGAACTATGGCTCGATTTGCTATTGTTTACATTTGCCCTGCATCGTTTGGATCAATAAATTCAACGTTAATAGGCCAGAGTTAATGTATCTAGTGATACTCTGATTATTTAGATATTGATTTAATAGTCGGTAATAATTAAATAATAGATAATAGATAATTTTAAACAAATCATATACATAAAAGTTAAACCCACTAAATGGCAGTTAAGAATGTTGGATGATATTTAAATTAACCCCTGGTGTTTGGTTTATGTAAACAGAAATCAAATAATGTGGTCAGAATAAAATTGTAAAGTACATGAATAAAATCAATAATATTTTTCTCTCATTATCATATTCATCATCGTGACCACTGTTATTATTAAATTTAATATTTTTTACTTTTTAAGTTTGAGTTCAGTTGTTATTGCATATTTTAATTAGTTTATTTATGTTCAGAATAACACAAATATAGTAAAAATATTTAGATAAAACAACTTGAACTTCCAGGACACAATGCATCCACATCATAGGCTATGATAAGGGTTCCCCACTGGATTTGATTTGTCCCTGTCTTCGTTATTACCAACCTTTATTTTTATTCTTTTGTTTATTTTAAATTTAACATCAACTTTGATATTCTTAAAAACTTCAAACAATCAAATTTAAATTTATAAATCTGGCATGGATGTTTCAATAGGTTAGGAATATCCCTAAAGTATTATTGTAACATATTCTGAATTGTTTAAGGTACCCAAAATATACTTAATATAATTGTACTGTATAGATACCTAGATGGCGTACCATTATTATTACGTTTCTACTGTTATTTATCCAAATAATCATATGCCAGAAAAGTTGATAAATATACCCACATATCATTGGTTTGTACACACTTTAATCTAACATTGAGTAAAGATCATTGGAAGCTATAAGTTCTCACAAATATTCATTCTCATCGACATTTTAAAATTGTGGAAAACGCATTCGTACCATCAAAATTGATTTTATTTTTAGATTAGTATTTGTTAGTTTTCTCATGAGTTATACCAGACGAATTTTTATATCCTAACAATTAATATCTGGCCTTGGATCTAATAAAAATGGGTAAATGGGTTGTTTCACTGTATTAATAGTATATCGTTTCTATCAGTATTAAAAAATTCTCTGGTCATAAAAATATTTGAACATGACTATATGACTTTATTATTTCCGAACTAAAACATATACTTACTGAATATCTTGTTTAAAACAAATTTTCTAGGTGGTCATAGAGATTAATAGAGCAATAATGACTATTGACTAGGTTCCTAAAGATATTGATAGAATAAATGATAGTGATTAAGTATCACATTGTTATAGCAGGTATCAGTAGGTTTATAAAATTCGGATGGTGTAATGGTTATTATACAATTTCCTGAAGATAAAAGACCAAAAAGACCAAAAAAGGAAGCTATTACTATTTCCAAAACAACTTGTGCTGAAATATTGCTAAGAATCTTGATAACACAATAGATGACATGCTATATTCTTCGATGAACTTCATTCAGTATACAGTCAGGGTTTTATCTATTATGCATTAAAAACACAGAAATAAGCAATACGAGTGATTAATTATACTGCACTTAGAGTTAAATAGAATGTTCTGTTATTTGTACTAAATGAAGATAAGGAGAAACGTAAGACACACTTCTGCACTTCTTGTATAAATAAAAAAACGAGTTTATTCTTTTTCTGAAAAATAAAACTTATTTTTTACAACTAAAATAATTGAATAGTAAAATGTAGTTTATACAAATTCTCATACTTTGCATAAATTAGCATATTTTAGTTTAAATTTATGGTGGTATTAACAATGACCTACGGCTGCGCTTGCATGTGTTAAACATCGTTGGCTGGAAATAGAATGTTATTGTAAGATGCTTTATATATGTTATGAATGTAATTAACATTGACAAGCTTTGATGCATTCTCAGTTTCGATGATAGTAATTTTGTAAATAGACCTGTGTTCAAAACTCATTTTGTCTAGCTAAAGTAGGTCTTTGAACCTTTCTAAGTGACCCTTTGGTCATTCTTAACACTATGTGAATGTAGCAGTGGTAATATTGCTATATTATATGGCTATACTAGAATGTCAGATTCAATGAAAATGCTGAAAGGAAATTAATGATGATCTGAAAGAGTCCACTTTGCGATGCATAATGCATGAAAAGAAAAGGCTTTGACTTAATTTCTGTCACATAGTATTATGGTAAACAGTTCATACCTTAATTAGTTGATTTTCACAATTCATTGCTTTAAATGGAGATTTCATACACTCATAATTTTAAAACTTTAATGGGTGATTGAAAATGAAATATACCTTTACTCGATAAAACAGTAATATAACCATCAACTACTATTCATTAGTACCTTTAGTATTATTATTCAATTAAAAAGTATTAAAAAACTTAGTGCCTCTAACTAAGATGATAAAATAACAGAATTTTCCTTAGTCAAATACTGAAATTGTAATTACATATTCTGGTATTTTAAGGAATTAATAAATATTTCCCTTCGACATGGTAAATCATACTCAGAAATAATATATGGGGCTACATTAAAGCATATATTTTTTAATACCTAATTAGCAATACCAATAACTTAAAAGATTCAGTAAAAATATACAAGGGTTGGGATTTAAATTATTTCCCCTTGAATTATTTAGCATTTACTATATCAACCGATAATAATATGGTAATGATTGATTTTAGCGGTTGATATAACTACGTTTACAAATACTTATTTATTTCAATCATCAATCGATAGTATATATTTAGTGCTAAAGGCCATGTAAAACAGCTCACTTCAATACTGGTTGCGACACTGAAATTTGCAAGAGATGCTAAGAGTCTAAGGTAGTCGGATGGCTTTATCACGGATAGAAACGCATTTCACACCAAAATCTTTTTTTAAGATATTCATGGTTCACAGTACTGATTTTTTTAGCCATCAATCGGAATATAAAGAAAAAAATGGCAGATAAAACTTAATTTTAAACATTTTATGTATTATAATTTAGGTTTTAAGAAGTATTTATAAGAGCCAAAAATGGAAAAGAAATAATTTTATGTGCATATAATTTATGATAAATCTAATTTGCTCCCTTTAATGGCCTTTATGAATTATTTTTACAGTTTTTAAATATATCAAAAATTATACTTAAAAGTAATTCACAGTTCGTATTTATAAATCAATAAATCCAATAAGCTTATCTTTTTAGGATAAGATTTTTCGAAAGTTTTTCCATATTTATCCCTATGCAACCGTGATAGTGTATGTTTTTGTCATAAATTACAATATACAACATTGCACATAGGCAAATAAATAAATATTACTTGCACAAACTATATAAAACAAATTTGCGCGTGATACCATATGCACGATGGTAAGATCAATTTATATTATGATCTTAAATTATTTAAGTTATTTATTTTATGATGTAAATATTATATTATTGAAAGCAGTAAAACGCATTTATACTTTAAACACTAAAGTTTATAATATAAGAGTGTTAAGAGTAATATTATTTTTCACAACAAACTTCCACCATCCCCAAAAGCATAATAGTAATAACTATACGATTTTATGTATTGCTAAACTGGATATGAATTGGTAATATGATGAACACATTTAATGAAATTGCTGTAATAACTAATTTATGGAGATAGTATAGTAACAATAATGCTAATATTTATTTGAAGCAAAATAATAATGTAGTTGTGGAAATAAATTACATACAAGTAAGATTAAAATTACATATATGTTGTATTATTAAATAATACTTAATATTAAATTATGAGGAACAGGGACTTATACGTAGTTTGTTATTGTTTATTCTGAACTATAATTCTATCAAGAAAAGTCTCACAAAACAGCAGCTCTTTGCATTCCAATTAAGCAAATCCTTGAATAAATACTGTGGTAAAAGCGTCTGTGTTTATTTGGCTTATAATCAGCATGGATTTCATCCAGCGAAATATAATTCTGCTTGTTTATTTAAACTTTGTAATTTAATATTAAGAAAAGCTTTACATTAAATTTAGAGTTGTTCTTATAGTATTTTGTTAATACTTTCTTCTTGTTGCATACGGCAATAACGCAATTTACCCTCATTGCTCCAAATAAATTTCATTTATTGGAAATTCATTCCCAATTTACCGAATTTATTAGAGATACTAGTCTAAAGTACGGAGTTATTTGAATTTTTTTGGACGTAATTTGTATCGAAAAATACTAGAGGAGGAGCCGGCTATCCAAGTAGATTGCCGTTTGCTTCAGATAATGAAACTTTTGTGAAATCCCTGGTTTTTTGGTATATACGTCACTGAAATATGGTCAGTAAAATGCAGAAGGCTCATGTTTATTAACCCCAATCGTAAGAACTAAATTACATGGTTCAACCTTCTATCAACCCCTATCAACTTCTTATTCTCTTATTTTCTCTTAGACCTGTAACACTCATGGGCTGAATTCTGCAACATGAATACATGCATCAGACAAGGTAGCTTATGCCAGGTTCAAAGGATAGAGTAATACACACCCTTAAATATTAGTGAAGTATCAAATATGAAGCACCTGGTTGAAACACATATAAAAGAAGATTTTCTTAATATCACACACCCAATGAGATGTTTTAGAAACGAACAATGTCGCTCGTTAAAGGTTGCGGTTTTCTCGTTAACGACGTCTTTTCTGCAGGATATTACTACGTTTAGAGGAGGTGATTATAAGTATGCTTTACGTAAATGTATTTAACTTTTATTATGACCAGTTTGGTCTCGAATGGATTTTTGCGCTTTTAGGGGAGTTACCACGTTCTTTGTGTAACCGTATGGTCATTTATGATCATTGAAATCATTCTTTCACTGACTGTATCATACATTAGTATTATTTACTTGTTATTCTAACTGACTCATGACAGCATGACAGTATCTGGCATAAATTCAATGAGGAAATCTCTATTGGATCATAAAATGTGTGTTTCAAACTTAATGATAATTAAACATAATGAAAATCATCAACTTTAGTACGAGACATATCATTGCAAGCCTGACTGTATGTGCAGTTACCGCACCTTCACCAAGTGGCGTTTCCACATTGTCATTTTAACCGATTCTCTGTATGAAGCGATGTCTCGCTTCGTTCCGGTTGTTTAATAACGATAAGCAATAACGATCCCTCGATTGTTTAATTCAATCGATTATCCAATCACTAGTATTTCTTCCGTTACAGATGGCAACCCCGCGCCCAGGCTTGCATTGATAATTCTCTTACTATAACCATTTCGTTTGAGAGTTGGTTATGACCAATTATTGCACAAGGAACCCATTGTTGCAAGCGAAGCTAACTAAGATGTTTAGATGAACTTATTTATGTTGGTAATTACCAGATACCAAAATAATAGTTAAATTTAACGTTAGCTGATCATTGAAACCAACTACTACTGGGCTCATAAGCTGGGGATTTTAGTGTTTACATGGTTGATTACATGGAGGATCTCATGAAAATTATTCACATGTATATGAGCGTATATGTTTATGTGATATAAAATTGTTCTTATGGAGAAAATCTCAAGGTCACATCTTTAAGCGGTATTTAATAATTTTTTTATTTTAGTTTCTTACCAAATTTATTTCTTAGTAGAATAAATATTTATGGTAAAAAATTGAAAACTGAGTTGTCCTGGTATCTCATACGGAAAATGCATTAATATTGTGTTACAATTACAATTCCTGTTATATTTTTTATAAGTCATGGAGACAATTTTAATGTTTAAGTAGATTACGTACTGACAAATTTCATGTAATATATGTTAATGGGGAAATAAAAACATCCTATTTTATTATATAGATAGTGAAACAATCTTGATATAATTTATGATTATGATAACTATTTAGTTTGTCCCTATTGGATGTAGTAAGGAGGAACATGTCTTGCGGATAAATAACTGGAAAACGTTCCAATTCCAATAATCTTCCGACTGAGAGCTTTGCAGACTGTTTCGTCTTTTATTGGCGGTTTCCTTTGAGATGTGTCTCTCTGTAGATACAAGATTGCTCTCTAAATATTGGTTAAACGTATATAACTCACAGTCACATTTACCTCATTGGCTGAGCGTAATAGAAAACTATCACTCGTGGGAATTTCTGCCTGACTTTTTGTCAGAAAGATATCGGGAAAGCTAACCGACCTACAGACCTGAAATGTTATATAAAGCCTCATTTCTATATTATAAATATGAGTATGATAATGGTGAATGTCAAGCGGGATTTTGCTTAGTGTTAGA
This sequence comes from Homalodisca vitripennis, assembly GCF_021130785.1. Taxonomy (NCBI): domain Eukaryota; kingdom Metazoa; phylum Arthropoda; class Insecta; order Hemiptera; family Cicadellidae; genus Homalodisca; species Homalodisca vitripennis. The sequence continues at coordinate 205,116,892 of NC_060207.1, forward strand.
GAATATGCAGAATAAATACATGTACAACATGCTGAGTTTATGCTTATAAGATTTATAAATGTTACATGTAAATTATTGCATAAGATAACAAGAAAAGATTATAGACAGATAGTGAATGTTAACAGTTGGTGACAAGAGCTCACTTCAGCGCACTCATGCGTTGTACCCTTCAACATTACCGGAACGTTTATTATTTAAGCAGTTATATGAAACCTAATTGAAATAAAAAAAAATATGAGGGATATGTGTCATTATATCCCGATACATATCATCCGCCAACTTTATTTTCTGAATAAAGATTTATTTCAACATACATTGAATGTCCAATCATTGAATTGGCATATAACTCAGCAGTTTGACACAATTTTCTTTTAACTGACAGAGGTGCAAATGTTTTCCTGTAGATTAACACAAAACTTAGTGCCAAAATATCTAAAACTCGACAATTGTATTGAATTATTTGTGGCATTTAGGTGAAGGAAACAGGATTTTCCGGACATTTTCCATCATTCAGGGAAACAAAAAATCTAGTAGGACTACGTTTCGAGATCTGCAACCTGATCTCTTCTTCAGGTAAATAACTAACCTAATACATAACTACACAATAGGTTAAAATAAAGAAATCATACCAAAGTGTTGTAGCACGCCTATATCAGGAATCACACCCGCCATGTTGTTGTGTCAACTTCACTAACTCTAAAACATGCACTTAATAAAAACTATAAACAACACTAATCATTGAAACTGAACTACAGAGTACAGGTTTAGTATACTATACGTCTGTATTCGCCTACCAACCACATACTACTGAGGTCGTTGGTTTAGCAGGAATAGAATTTTTACATCTCCACGATTGATAGGCTACGCTGGCGCTCAACAAATACCGATATTGCACAAAAAAAGAACTGTTCTTGTCGTGTGTAAAACCTGACGTACCTAGGGGTTTTGCTTTTTTTAGCTAACTGTAACGTATATAAAAAGGAATTTTTTTACATAATACAAACAACTTCTAAATCAATTCAAAATTTAAAGTGACCATATTTTGATCAGAACTTAAAATCAGAAGTAAAAAACGATCTAAAGTAGGTTCGTTGAAGAATTTAACGACAGTAACTAAAACAATGTCCAAACGCCCAACGTTTTTACAGTGTTGTGGCAGTTTTACGGTCCAATAAGCTAATGCAGACATCAATTACGTAATGTCACGTGACAGTGGCGTGACTCATATTTGATACACGGGAGAGCTCTTTGTTTTTTTAGCTGTTTTCACCTGAATATATATATACATACATATATATATATATACTATATATATATATACATTTGGGAACGTTTCATAAGATATTGTATTAATAGCCTTTTGTATTGAACTGTGTTCTATACTGTTGAGTTGAATACTATTATTTTAGCATATATTCATAAATAATCGCACTGATATTAAACACTAGGTGCCTATAAACAGTAATATTGAAGTGCATCTTGAATACTCAATGACGTAATATGATGTAGAATGCAATATCCTTCTTCAGTATATGTCCATGTATTATACCGTATACTTGTACTTATGAGTTTTCATCACAGTCATTTCAAATTGTATAAATCAAAAGTAAGAATTTTAGCACAATATTGTGTGAACACGTGAGAAAATTTCGATTAACACACATAAAAGCTAAAATATTAGAAGGGAACCAAAGCAATTATTTCATTTCTGATTATTAATTCTTTTGGTGGACAGTCAAACCGGTTTTAATGTTCATTATATTTCTATACATCGCAGATTAGTATTTTTTAATTTTTTAATAAAGTTATTACAAATACGTGAGTGTAAAGTGAGAAAAAATGGAATATATAAATTACTAACAGTTTTATTTAATCTCCAAATATAGTTTCAACAGGCTGCTAACATGAAAACTGAAAAACTCACTTTTAAAATAGGAGTTAAAAATAAAAGTGACCGTTGTCCTAAATTTCGATTATCTTCCCCATGTAACACGTGAGGAAGACTGAATCCATATAGACTTATATATATATATATATATATATATATATATATATATATATAAAAATATGTATATTATGTATAAATATTTAGTGAATCCGTAAATTACTTTCGATAACGCATGTTGTTTAACAATGTCTAACATATTGTTTAACTCTTAGATATGGTTTAAATTGTATCTCGGTGATACCACTGTCACAAAATCCATAGTTTACGTGTACAAGCCAGGGACACTGTGGGGGGCGGGAAGGTTTAGTAGTGCAGCTCAGCCTCGTGTTAGGGCTTACGTTCTGTCCTGCACAGGTTCCCTACACAGCACATCTGTAATTCCACTAGACAAGATCTGGTTAGGTAGTACAGTTGACTGGAATAAGTCAGTCATTCTTACTGTAAAAAGCAATATATTTTATTTACATATCAAAATCTGTTGAAATAGATACGGTGTTGGATATGTTTATTAAACTAAATGTTGTCGAATTAGACACACATTTTCAGTAATTTTCATTTTCTGCTTGAGCACTAACTTTTATTTGCGTATTTATAAGAAAGCACTTACTCGAGGGTTCGCACACAATTTCCTCCTGAGAAACAGGAACATCGTGGTCGTATTCCTTTTAAATTACATTCTAAACACTCCTGGGTTAGGTGATCACTGTCATATTCAATTCTTATTATTAATTTTGAACTATGAAGTAATATGGGTGCTCAATTTGGAGAGTGAAACAGTTGTTATAAGTTGTATAATAAATCATATTTCTGTCCATTATTTCACGATAAACGATTATATTAAACATTAAAATATTTGAAGTAAATGTGGAGGAATCCTGAAGTTGAAGTTAGCTTAGCTTTTGGTTAAGAGAATCAGAGAATGAGCGAAATTGTATACATATACACTCATGTTGTAATAAATAATGAGCTTCTAAGCGATTTTTTAACAAAAGTTTATTTGCGTTGATGCTCCGATATAGACAATACAAATACACAGGTATTGGAAACTTACTTCGGTGAAAAAGCGTTTAATTATAGCCCTTGTCACATAATTCCGGTTTAGGATATTTCCCAGTATCATAGTAGAGTAAGGTTTAACTCTGATACTCTTAACAAAGAACACAAATAATATTTTCCTGATATATGCCTACCTTAAATAAATAAACGTTTAGGACTTAATCATATTGCGTCATAAGTATATACTATGTATCTATGCAATTGCGCTTATATTCTGATCCTCATAAAAATGAACAATATAATACTAAGTATCTGATAAACGCCTACATAAGTTTGAAAATATGATATAGCTCCATTACATTTTACATTAAACACAATAAATTTTAGATAAAACCAAATAAATAAAAATTTAATAACTGTTTAAGAATTGAGAAATTACTCTATCAGAATAATTGTACGTGTTAGACACTTCATTCAATCCCGATACGAATAATTGTTGAAACAAGCATTTAATACATCTTAGAAGAGAGGAAATCTTGAAATAGCTTGGGAAAAGCTGAAATATGGTGAATAAGTTTCATTGATGCTCTAGCACTGTAACTTTGTTTAAGTTTTATATTATAGGTTTTAAGATCTTTTAAAGGAAAAAGCTTTTACTACCACCAGTTCCCTAACCACGTCACCAAATTACCAGCTATATACCTGTAATACAGCTTTATTACTGCCGGAGCTTTATCTTACAGTTCTGTTTCTATATGGTGTAGAGTAACATCGTTTTTCCTATTATGCCTGGATTATTGGTGTCTGGTTCCATTTACTGTATTAAAACTGAAGAGGAAAGTTATTAATTTATAAATATTCATTTAATATATTAAAAATATATATTACTTAGCAGAAAAAATTTTAATAACCATTTTGTACAGAGTTTTGAGTACACTTCTGTTCTATGATTTAAAATTAGAAATTAATATTTATTGCACATTATTGGCGCAAACTACGGTGTTATATTGATAGAAGTAACTTCTTTTTAATTTCATATTCATGGAAATTCAAATTGCATGATACAATTATTACTTAACAGAAAAAATAGCGAGAGATATCAAAAGCAGTGATTTGTAATTCGAAGGAACAAAAATAGCTTTTACAAGAGAACTGGCCAGTGAAAAGCGACGAGATGTGATTGGAAAGAAATTATCGCTCTGACGCGACTGAACTTGTTTGAACGAGTTATTATTTGATTCAAAGGCATTGATATTTTCCATCCAACAAGTTCAAACATGACCAAATTTTTTATGTATTCACACTTTGAAACTTTTTTATTTAGTTATGTTCTTGTTGCTCATAACTATTCTACTACGTGTTTGGAAGTATTTTATTCTTTTTGTAAAATGTATATTGGGCCACAAAGCTATTCATAAAATGTGTTTAGTATTCTTAAAATAGTACCGACTATTCAAATAAATTTGATATTAAGTTTTCTCATACTTTGTCTTATCAGGAGTTGCTGATATTGCATACACAAGAATCAAGTCTTCATGCGCTACAAGACAGTTGCAGTTAAAGTTTTGAGTTATCCGTAACATAACAAATCGGTTTATACATTTTCCTTACCTCATATTATAAAATTTTTTTAATAGACTACAATTTAACCATAACATTTACATTTGTACATTTCATTCAATTCAATCAGATTGTTTGGTGATTACATAAGTAGCGATTTATACATTGGAAAATATAAACGTAAAACTGCTCAACTTTTATAAAAAATATAGAGTATGCGTCAGACTTTGTGGGAAAGAACTTTCATTGGATGAAGTTCTCTGTATTATCTTCCGTGATTTGTTGAAATATACCAAGCGGAAAAGTTCTGCTCGTGTTTGTGAACGATATAGTTGCGTTTATTTTGTGTCTCTTTCACAAAATCAATGTTTTTTGCGAGGAACATATTTTAATGCGCTTGAGCGTGTAGCTGCTTAATGACAGTTCAATCCACTTGTTTGTTTTAACATTCAAATATAAATACTGATGAATACATAATTTTTGTCTCAGTGGTTATTATGAAATAATTACACATTTAAAAGCAGACGACATATATTTTTATTATTTTTAAAATACATTTGTTTAACACTTTTTATAGTAAATATTAATATTTTACTAAAAACTGCAGTATTAAGAGATAAGAACTAATATAGTGGTAGGATACCCTATAATCCTGGGAATCAGGTATAAATCCTTTTATTTGTTCTTTGACCATGCATTATTTTAAGTTTTATGATCATACATATCGTAACAGTCATAATTAAAAATTGTAGAATTTCGAAGTGAGCATAGTTTCAATATTCGTATTGATCCTCAAATACATTGTTATTAACGAGAAAACTCCTACATTCATTCTTCTATCAATTAGCCAAAATACGAAAATATATCATACATATCGATGATATAACAACCTACGTTGATATATGAAAGAATCCATTATCAGCAATACGAATTATTGGAAGTAACTGAGAAGCATCTCTTGTAAAAGTATTAGTATTATCGGCATTCATGATTTTCCATACTCGTGTTTTCAAGGGTTTGTTGCTGGCATTTCCTAATACGCTCTTGAAGTAGTTATACAAGTTAAAGATTAGTTCTAGTATCCTGTAGGCCAAGAACTTAAGAATATCGTCATCTATATCATCTAACGACTATTATAAGCATGAACTAATACTTCCCGAGGTGCTACGGAATAGCGTGATTGACATGTCTTGCTTGGTGTAGAAACCTAGGCCTAAATATTTGTCGTTTTTCAGGGGGATAATTAGTCATAATGAAAGTTCGTTCTGGAAGGAGTTTTGATATTGTTTTATATTGTTTCTATAAAAATGTGAACGAATCATACATGAATGTTCACAGCTACATTTATATTCCAAGGATACTAGCGTCAAATTAAATTGTGTGTCTATAATTGTTGTCATCTACTAAAACCTGGTATGTACAGATATAAATCCGCTTCTTATATTCCTCAATACTATGTACAGAATTAATAGTATTTACTTATTTCCGCACTGGCAAAGAATTAACTCTTCACCCAAATTAAATTTAGTATTTTAAATGATAAATTGACGTGAATGACTAAAATATATTCGTACTAAATCAGATTTTAAAGGAATCTCAAAATGAAGAAATTCAACTGTAATGTTTGTAGTAAATAGCGTTCTTTGGATTTTCAATAACTTAAACCACATTTCTCTAGTTCTGTAATGAAGTATCTCAATTTTTCAACTATGAACTCAATGTTTCTTTCACAGAAGAAATAAAACTAATAAAAGTTCAACAAAGAGGTTTTTAAGTACGTAAAATTAAGACATGGCTAAATACTTGAAGCATCATTAATAATAAAAAGTATGTATAAAAACTATAAAAATATAAAATATTTTTCTGCTTCCTTTACTAAGAAATTTAGAACCACACCGTTGAAAGAAAATAAAAAAATATTAGAAAGAACTAAATTTACTCAAAATATAAATAAAAGGCCCTGTATCTAAGTTGCAATGTTTATATAGATAGTTTCTATTCAGGCGGGAAACTCAAACTGACTTAACTGGAGAAGAAAACATATGAAGGATAAGTTAAGTCCTAAGCTCGTATTCCAGTCGATGGGCACACCGGTTTAAATCTGTTACAAGTCTACCGTGACACAAACATCTACTGGCGCATTAAAGCTTGTATTCTGATCCGATCGACTTATACTGAACCAAAATATACTGATTCACATAGAAGCTTGAAAATTTTAACACTAAAAAACTAACAAATAGCAACGAATAGTGTACAGTATTTTACAAGATTCCTAACATTTAAATTGCTGTTAAACTAATTATATATATATATATAATACATATATATATAAATATATATATATATATATATATATATATATATATATATAATATATATATATATAATACACACACACATATATACATTAAATTGTATAAATTGCAATAGCAATGACTTGGCATTTTCACTGTAGCTTAGGGAGTTTCAAAGGAATGGCACACTTCTCCTTTAAACTAGAATGAAAACATAAGCAACGGAAGTGGATGATTACATCATCATCACAATTCTCATTTTATTCAAAGACTAAAATATTAAAGATTTAGTTGGATCTCAAATCCAAAATACGTATTTATTTTCTTCGTCAGTGCAACAACATAAATGCAACTGAGGATCCATAAACAAATTAGATCGTGTGTGTGATGCTGGAACATTTAACCGCAGTAATTTTCTAAATGTCCTATATATATTTATTTCTTAGAGACAAGGACTAAAAACTTTGCAGTTAATAAGTAGATAAAGATATTCTAGCGGACGCTACAAGGGATGAACCAATTAGGCTCGGAGTGTGAATTATCTAGTAGTTTTCATGTATGTGAGGATTTAGTAGATAATTAATTAATTATCAGATGTGTAGCCTAGTAATTTTGTTAAGTTAAATTTTGTAGCCTAGGAAATGACTTGAAAATGCCACATCCATCTGTTTAAATATTGCAGCTTGTACTGTAGATTAAAAATACAACTGGATTCGTGATGGAAAATTTATGGGTGTCATGTATTAACACATATTTCCACTTAAAATGTATTTCATGCTTATTTGGAGAACATAATTTTGATATAAGTAAACATGCTGTCGGAAGAAAACAGTATGAAAGAATAAAATTATAATTTTTATTGACCTGTTTATTATAAGAATATTAAATCAAAATTTTAACTATCCTATGGCAATACTGAATTTAGCAATATCTGTATAAAAATCACATAGACCCGTATAGTGTTACAAATTAAACGTTAAATACCTAGTTTTGGAAATATTACACTGCTGTGTTGATACACAACATTTAAAGCCAGTGAAGATAGTACCAAGCGATGACGCAATGTTTTTAAAGTTATTTTCATGAATAAATCAATCCACATGAATCAAATGAAGACGAGTGTAGGGTGCCAAGAGGACAGACATAGTATTGCTCTACAGTAAAACAAAGCCAACTTTATGACGTCAATTTGGCTTGTAGTCAGTCAGCTTTATGACCAGTAGCAGACAGTAGTCGTGTTTTATCGTTATGTGTCCCATCCAGTGAATTGTATGGAATCAGTAAAAGGTAATAGGGTTTGGATGTAATTATTTAATTTTGCAATAAAGTCAACACATACAGGTAATGTATTATGATCCTAACTTAATTTCTGCACTAAATTTAATTATATACTACGTAAGGTTTTTACATGTTTTACTAAAAATTAAAACGTGCATAAAAATAATTTGTTTTTGTATAATAAATCTTAGTCTAAATATTTATTAATGCCTTTTTAAATGCCTTAATGACTCCTAAATGTAAGAGATAGTCACTGAAAAGATATTCCAATCCTCTGATCCACTTCAGAATAATTGGAGTTTAACTTGAAGAGCAATTTTCTGTCCTGAAGTCGGAGGGTAAAATAGTTTTTATGAATACAAAAAAAAATATAAGAGTTTACCTCCAACATTCCATTTATTTTTATGAACTGCTCCAAAAATTTCAGTAACTATTGAACTATTTTATGCTAGAGTATAGAAGTACTAAACCTTTAGTATTTTCAGTGAAAGCTGTTATTTTCTGATATGATAGAAAGCGATAATAATTTTAAATCGTAAGCATTTTTCAGGTATATATATTAATTTAATGTTCACAGCTGAAGTTCAAATTTAAGACAAATTGCAACTAGATACTAGTTCAGGTTAAACTTATGAAGGAGAATTTCTGGTTCTAATAAATTAAATTTCACATAACCATTACAGAGTTTGCATTGTTTCCAACGTCAAAAACACATACTTACACATACTTGGTCTGGGAAGCCTAGCAGATCAATGAGAAATTAATAAATGATGCAGTACGTTTGTCTGACTGTAAAAAATGTCTAATGTCTCATTCAGTAAAATAAAAATAACTTTCCAGCCGTTTAATTCTATTTGCATTTAGGTCTGTTGAAAGCATAATATCTAAGTGTGTAAAATTTCACCGTTATAGGACCGTGGGACGTAGAAAAATGAAATATAGCTCTTATAGGCAAACCTACTTCAGCCTCAGAAGTTCTAAATTGTAGTCAGTAACAATGAATAGTTTTCATTGTCAATAGGACAATCTGAAACAAATACAGTATTTTGAATATTGTCGGACATAGCTAGAATTAATTTTAATGAATGTTTACCGAGGGTTAAGACGTGATCAGCAACATATGTGAATAAAGATCATGAGTTCATGTATCAAAGCAGGTTGACATGACGTTTTGTTGAAGTAGTGCTTTGTATGAAACTAACGACTGAAGCAGTGCTTGTGTGCCGACACGGCGATTGTTGTTCCGAGCCAGTCAATATGCTTGCGCAGCAAGGAGTGTAACATGGTTTTTTCCTGTTCAAGCTTTTAAGTTACAAAGAATGGGTACAAAATAAGAAGAGATCAAAAATATTTACATTTTAATTAATATATTCCTCATATAAACAGACACTACATTCTCTTTATAGTTACCGTACTCTTAATTCTCGTGTTCTTATAAATAAGTTCATATAAAGTTTGCTCGTAATATCCTATACTTCATGTAACACGAGTTTCTCGGACATTTTATATTATACAAAAATAAAGAGAATCAGAATATTTATTTTGAGATCTTCTAACTGATCTCTTCCTAAAGAAGACATCACCGAACTAGGTACAAAAAAAAAAAAAAAAACTCTAAGTATAGCATTTTGAAATATTTTAGACAGCATGTAGACTACAAGTGCTGGCAGTAGACGCTTTAAAAATTAGACCGGAAGTAAATTTAACTGTTGGAACTGATTATTTTTGGCGGTAGTAAATTTTCAGACGTATGAAAGTTGTATATTTTCTTATATACTATCTTTGAAATATTTTATATGGACGGAAGTTGAAATTTTATGACATAACTAGAATTTAGAGTATATTTATATGTATACCAATTTCTTTTAACCAAGCCTACAATATAAACTGTCTGTGTGTGTTTCAATTAATGTTAATTAAACTGATAAAATTAATTTTAAAATTATTTACCTTCACTAAAATTTAATTTATTTTAATTTTAGAATCTGCCAACTATTGTTTGAAAAATATCAGTAGGCTTCATCATATTATATAGTAAATATATATTTATACCATTATCATTTCTGTTATAACTAAGAGGGTTACGCCCTTCTATTCGAGCATTGCCTGCCAAGCCGCAGATAATTGCTAGTAACTCGCATAAAAATAAACTTAAACATAAACTATTGTTGAGTGAAGATAGCTCTCAACAGCGAGAACAAAAAATTTTTTTTAGGAATTTAAATCGTGTCTAAAACGTTATAGTGCGCTACATTGTGCACCTAATGAGGCAGTTAGAAGTCTTATTCACATAGATCACACTATATTTTGGGGTCTAGGTGTCTCTGATGTCAAAAAATGAAGTTAAGAATTATTTGAGCTTCTTTTTCGACAACGCTTTTAAATATTTCAGTCAAACATGACTCCAGATTCCAGGAGTCAAGTCTTTGACAGGATCAGATTGCAGATGCTGCACTAAAAAAGGCGATCTAATGTTAAATAAAATATTCACAAGAACCAAATTTTTTGAGAGTGAATTTACGTCACTGTGTTAACTGGAAAACTTGCAAGATCAGGTGACAATTATGTATAGAGAGGTCAGAAATGGGTTTTTGTATATTGGAGGTATTAAAACTTATAATATTACTTCTGAATATTGTCCTCTGGTTAGATATATTGATATATTTAATCAAACTAAAAACATGATGTCGTCAAAATATTAACAAAATATTATTATTTATATTTTTAAATTGACTACTACTAAAACGCATTGAAGTGAGTTATTGTGAATCAATTAGTGAGAGCAGGATTGCAGTAATTTTTAATAAAAATAAATAATACTGTTAATTTATATAGTCGATTCAATACTATTATGATTAATTTCATTGGAGAAGTGAAAGGCTTAAAGAACACATATACATTTATTATGTGAAATTAAATATAAAACACAATTAATAAATAGGAAATATCACGTAGAAGAATACTGATTAGTTATGTATGAAATTTGAAAATGCTCAAGTGGCCCGGGGCTTTTAAAGACTGGCTGTTCACAGAGGCCAAAAGCTATTCTCCAAAATAAGGCTGTAAACTTAAAATGAACGGATTTCATGGAGGCTGAACGCAGACCTCGAGTGGTTCCTAAGATTGCCTCATATCGAGCCTAGATAAACCCGAAGATTCGCTAGAAGGTGCGATAGATTTTGATAAATTTGGTGATCAAAGTGATAAATATAGTTTGCTAAGGTATCTGAGGAGTTGCCTTCCATGTTGATTGTTGAAAGAAATTAAAAAAAGCAAAATCCTTCATGCAGTATGACTGAAATACATGTCAAAATTGGAAGCAGTACGATAAAAAAAAAAATATTTATTGCAGAAAACTGTAATTTAGATCATGTATGCACATAACGAGACTTATTATTTTTTTCATTACATTTGAACATGTCGTTATAAGTAAGCACAAGATGGGTCGTTTAGAAAATGACTGAGTAATTTAAGCTCTATGTAGTAAAAGTAAAATAAAGATGTCTTATTTTACCAGGCGAAGTTAAGGTTAAGTTATATTATCTGGTCACGACCTGGCTATTAGACAATATTATATAATTCTAGTGGTAACCGAATAGGGGTACCAAAGTTTAAAAATGGACCCTAAAAAGTTTGGTATTTCTGTCTTTGAGCTACTAAATTAACAGTGAACTTTTATTTCTCAATCATACAATTTCTCATTTGTACTTATGTTTGTAATTATGTTGAAATATAAGTAAAATAACTAGATAAAATCGAATATATGAGTATGATAAGTCTAAGTTGTAAAGAAATGACGTTATGTTATACAAGTATTTTTCTTGTTACTACAAAGACACCATAAGATGAAACACATTAAAATCAAATCAGGAGGTGAAAAGAAAAGGAAGAATGTTTTGGGAACTAGGAACGTTACTGTAAATGTCCGTCGCTAATTCACTAATTTGTAGTTACAGATCCTTTGGCTCGTTTACAAAAGGACTCTAAACATTCTTTCATTGATGCAGTTTTCAATGGAAAAATGATATTAGTTGAACTTCTTAAAAGATTGAGAATTTTGAATAACATTTATGTCGGACTATACATGTATAGAATAAAATAACAATCTTACTTTAATTAAAATTTTATTTGTTTGTATTTGTTCGAAATAAAGTTCACTATGTAAATATAACAAATGATTTACTATAAGGCATATTTAGACATTTTTCAGAATACAAACAATATAAACAAGTTTGAACTCATTAATGCCAACTATGTGTCATATATTTAAAAAATATTATTAATAATTATCATAAACGTGCTCAGTAGAACTAGGTGCTTTGGTGATTAACAACCTGAGATAATAAATGCTTATGATAGTGTGTTAAGATTTATGGCAGACTAAACAGACGAGTAGAAGAACAATAGCAGCACTATTTTCCACAACTTGCCGTCATTAGAATTTGTACAATTTTCATTCAAAATTAAATTTTGAAGATTTTAATTAGGTAAGCACTATTTAATTTTCATAAAAATCAACAATACATACAGGGCAGTAAGTAGTGATGGCTGTGTAAACTGAATAAATTTTAGATCATGACGTCTTAACCTACAAAGAGTGGTGTGCTGTAATTATGCAGGTGTTATTTATAACAAATGTGGTCAACAATCGATATAATCCAGGAAACAGTTAATTTAGATCAAAATTTAAAGTAACTGTTTGTATACAAATTAAACGTTTAACCTTACTCCTAAAATGGCTTACCTAATATCACAATGGAGTAATAAATACTCTGTAGTGAACAGATTTCTTTTGCAGACCGTAAATAAGTTCTAAATACATTATTAACTTCCATATCATTTCTCAATACTTGTGGAACTACAGAATGCGTATGGCGAAGTTATTTTCGTTTGAATTGTTATAGTATATATAATAGCGTATAAATATAAATCTTAATTATTGTCAGTATTTAACCTTACATAAGCTTATAATTTAAAACATATTTTCGTATATTTACACTCATTGTTGTCTCTTCTTTATCTTCAGTAAACAATAGCTTTGCTGCAATTTATTTGATTTTTATCATTAGAGATTAATTTTTAACGATCCTTGTAATTAAAATGTCCATTGCATTTGTGAGAATTTTAGAATGCATTGTCACTACAAATATTAGAATAAGGAGCTTTTATAGTATTATAAAGATAATAACAGATAAATCATCGTTTCTGTACTAAAATTAGTGAAGTTATTTCAGAAAATGAAAACCCTTGAGCTGTGGAGCATTGTGTGCAAATAAAATGTAAAAAAATATTCATCTGGGAATAGGCGTTCCAAGGGACTCATACGATTATGAATTCAGAACTCTTCCGACATCGAAGAAAACATTTTAGCATATCAAGACCTGGGATATATTTTGACACTTCGTGCGTAAATATATTGGAGTCACGCCTGTTTAGTCTTTTTCCCCAACCCTCGTTGTGCGTGACTCTGCAGTGAAAACAATTTAGCAGAACATCCAACCTATTCGAAAACGTTAATAGTCATGCAATACTGGCCTACTTCAGGAACATCTGGAAAGATATATAACTAAGCAGTGATCTTGTTTTGTAAATAAATATTCTTAAGTCATGGACTGAAATTGATTTTTGGAAAATTAATTTTTATCAATCAATAAAATTAAGCTATTAAGTAGGTACAGTTGACATGAACATGAAAATAGAATGTAAAAAAGAATTTTAAGTTACATTTATATAATTTACTCAACTGTACGGAAACAAATTATGAAGTATGTAACATAACAATAAATACAAATATTCTTTCCTATAAAACATGTAACTTAAGAATTACAAATTTACTGAATTAATATTACCACTTACTCATCGAGCTTTATAGTCTCTTTATATATTGGGGAGTTCTCTAGTCTATGAGCTGAGAACCAATTTCCATTGTAACAGCAAACAAACTGGTAATCCATAAATTTTATAATAGGAATTTTTCCTAAGGAATGCATTGGTCGTCAGCTACGCTACTTTTAGTACAGGTTTAATCGGGAGGCCATCAAAAGAGTAAACAATTTTAAAAGATAATGTTTTGTTCTATCCTTCAATAACATGAATATAAAGAAGCGTTTCTGAGGGGATACATCAATCGACTGCGATTCCATACTTGATGCAATCTGGGAATATGTTGTATCTCGTACAGTACTTAAAAAGTCTCTTGTTATAATTATGATGTTGAAAGTCAATATGTCTTGTAACCGTCCTTGCACAATATTGTAATCTGGGTTGTAAAGATTTTTCCATTTTCTGAGAGAATATACAATTTTTAATGAGCAGCACATTACCACCTCTTTAAACAATGATATTCAGGAAGTGAATTTTTGTATTAAGAAAACCACATTCAAAAATTAATTTCAGTCTATCGTTAAATTTTTTTTTATTTTTTATTTATTTTTTTTAAGAGGGCGATCCCCTTTTAAACCTTATTCTGTCCGTCCTCATGGACCACTGGCCTGTGCGAGGATCTTATCAAACAGAATAAAGGGGAGAGTGGATACAGTACGAGGTTGATTGTACTGATAAAAAAAGTGCAACGGTCACAGACAGGATTTGAACCTGCGCTATCTCTAACTCAGACCCAAAATCCAAGGACTTAGACCGCTCGGCAATCGGCACTCCGAATTCTTAACAGGTTATTCCTAAACAAAATATTATATCTTAAAAGAGGTTTCACATTTGTATTCCTAAGAATGAGGCAGTGGAAAAGTTGGGCCACATGGTTCCTATCCCATTAAAAAAAATTACCTAAATCCAAGATGGAATCTTTGTCGTTGTAGCTCCTAAAAGTTGTGCGCCCACCTAAAACACTCCATACCAGACCCCAATTATGATTCCTTCTACCGATAGACTTTCATAGGGATGTATCCAGACTTTTAACTCACTTTGTAAATATAACTAATCAGTAAAATCCAAGTATTTCAGTGTGTGATAGTTCGTTCATTTGTTATGAAGTCGAAATAGAACTGATAATTACCCAAAATTATTCTTACAAAACCGCTGTGTAAATAATAACTATGTGAGTTATAATGAATTTATGATTCCATACGTATTTACTTTAAAAATAAATATCAAATATAGCTCAACGTCATGCTTCAAGACAATACTTTAAATGACACTTGAAAAAGTGTGTTGTGAAAGGGTATCAATAGAAGGATGTCACAGACAACAGTAGTTTCTAGTTTGCCTAAAAGCGCTGACTGTCAAATGTTTGGAGAACAACTGTTCTCACTGTTAGTCAGCTGCTGCTTTGATCTGTGAACGCCAGAGTGCACAAATATATTTGCTTCTACTGCAAGTGTGAATGTTAGCGAGATAACTAGAGTGACTATTTGACATTTCTGCTTTGACAAGGAATATTGAATGGTGAAATAATCCTGAATCCAATCTGCAGAAAAATAAAAGTAACTGGTTACATTATACATTTTCCCTGTATAAGACGTTTATAGTTACTAAATCAAAAGAAATTTGGAAAAATACACACTCATATATTGAGACATGATTTTGTTATTAGAAAAATAATTAAAATATTATATGTAAACATTTTTTAATATATATTTTTCTATCTGTGATGTAAAACTTTGAATATTGCATTTAATTATTTGACACTTAATTTAGCCTAATATCGAATCTCACCTTTTTATATGTATGAAGCAGTTTATAGAGGAAATAATAATATGTAGGTCTTCAAACTTCCTGTATTTTAAAAAGAAAAATTATGATTCAAATGGTGATTTAAAGTTCTAAAATTTCTTACATTTATTGTGTTTGAGACGTCTACTCAGTATTTATTCACGTTAAAATGTATAATCATCTCATATTTGCATATAATTAGTAAAGTTAAGTTTTTTAATAACAATGAAAGAAATAGATCCTTTTAAAATCACGCTATTAAACAATATTGTAACTAATAATGTAAAAAGATAAACAAAGCTCAGTTGTTACTCTTCCTTAAGTTCGAAAACGCGTAATTATCGATTGAGTATTTAGATACACATTCTGTTACAAATTTGCGAACTTACAATTAGGGACATAAGGCTAAGAAATAAAACACATAGTAGAAGACTGAAAGCTAAGGTGGATGAATTCGTGGCGTCTATATAGAGGATTGTCAGGATAATGTTATGGTGGAAGGAAGAAAGGAAGTTGGATTGAAAATGAGTGGAGAAAATTACTGTACGTTTTAACACAATGAAAATTAGTTTAGTTTGTAACGTATGCAAAGTACAAGGATTATAACTAATTATTAAATGATATTTCATAATATTAGTTCAAAATGATTATTGGGTTGAGTGTGAAAAATACCTTAGCGCAGAATCTAATAATCCACATGGACATTCAGATAAGTGATCCAGTAAATGTACACAAATTATTTAAAATTAAGCTTCAATAAAATTTTTTATCTGAAATAATTAAAAATTAGAGGAACATTTTTAGTTTTATCATTGTATTTAAACATGATTGTGTTTATACTATTAATTCTTTTAACCGTATTTATGAAACCTAAATATACTTAACATATATCCTCACTTATATATGTAAGAAACCGATCATTACAATTATATACACAAAATCCAATTAAATTTTCACATCAAACTAATAAAATCAATGCAAATAAAATGGTTTAAATTTAAAGGATAAAATAACAATTTATTAATGTTATTACATTTTGTGTACACCATAAGATTTTATACATTTTGTAATTGCTATTTTAATGTAATAAACTTTGCATTAGTATATTTTAAGTATTAAATTGATAGAATCGATACAGAAAAGTGCCTGGGGAAACTTTAAGAAAATAATATAAATATTAATTATTAAACAATCCTTTAATAACTGACTCTTATAAGTAACAAATTTAATAAAAAATAGGAATAACATACAATTTTAGTTATATGATCATGTAATGGATTAGTAAACTCATTAGTTTTACGGGATTCTATAATAAAAAAATGTATTTGCTGCAAAATAACATTATTAAATAATTGCGTAAGCAAGTATAGCACAAACAGCAAACACGATATTTCAATACTCATAAAGGCAATCAGGACTATATGGCAGCAACAGACAATACAGGAGAAGTCTGCAGCTTTGTATATCAAAGGGCATGTAACCACAGACCCTGTACGTGAACTCTAACCCAATAACAGCCGGAGATCAATTATTGTCCGGTCCCAAAGCCATTAATTTGCCCTCAGCAGATTTCCAATATAATTTCATTCATACATGAACAGATTCTATCGAAATTAAACTCGCGTTGCTACACGACCTTACGTACATCGTGCTTATAAATTTTACTGCAGGATAAATAGTATTTTTCCTATTGTAACACCTGATTTTATATCACCAAAGGTGAAGATAAGACCAGATGTAAATTTTATATTTTTATATTATAAGTTATGTTTTATTGTATGTATTATATTCTTATATTAGTCTAAAATTATATCGACAAAGACAATGCAATCATACGATAATTTACATTCTTTCAATACGAAATTCTGGTTTGTGAACTCTGGTTATAAAAGCTAATATAATCAATAAATATAAGACGTTCGATTTAAGAATTTTACCTTTATATCACAAAATAATAAAAAAATAGTTTCAAAACAGCTTAAATAGTTTCTGAAATGTTATTAAAAAATTAGATAAAAAATAGCAGGGTATTTCTTTTAATAGTATTAACGGATTTATAAATAAAAATATAGATATAACAACTTTGCAATAACTTTGATGAATCACAAACCTTTTAGATAAATTTTTCACATCAAATACAATATTTTTGTGAAACAATTGTTGAAACTTATACACAAATATCACAAACGAAATTGGCCAGATTTCCACAGTAATGAAATTGGGGTAATGCCGCTTACCTGACCAAAGCTAGTGGCCACTGTGTTATAGATCTAGTGGTTAAGACCACCTTATTGCTGTAACTGAGTGTTCTTGTTTTGAGAAGTAGGTCAATTTATATTGCCCGGTACCAAGTAGTTAAGTTGAAACTTAACATTGTCTAGATATGCAAAGAATGACGGAACTTGGTATAATTTCGTTTAAAACTTTAGTGAAAGAACTAGCGGTGTGATTATCCGGAATCCGCTTATCTGTAATTGGTTTATCCGAAGTATATTTTTGTATAACAAATTGTTTGTAAGCTTATCATTTTTTGAAGAAATTTATTTTAATTTAATTATTAATTAATATTTTATATTTATTATTACCCATTCCATTTTCCTACTAGGTAACTTTCTCACATCTTAACCTTCCCACATAGCACTACCAAGACTTGTGATTTACACAGTATTAGTGGTAGCTTTCCTTTAGGCGTTTATAACGTTCTAGCGTATTGAATTACGAATACTGTATACCACTATAAGGTTTTCGGAAGTTTTATATATCTATACCAACAGGTTGGATTTAAAAGCACCCACTCTTTCCCCCAAAACTTTGATTAGCCGAAATAAACTTGGCCTTACCTACTTTGATTTCCAAAAATACTAGAGGAGGAGCCGGCTTTCTAAGTAGATTGCCTTTTGCTGGAGATGATGAAAATCAAAACTTTTGTGTAATCCCCTGGTCTCTAGTAAGTAATACGCGTCACTGAAATATGGTCATTACAATGAAGTAGAGGTATTTCTATTAGCGCTAATCTTAACAGTTAAATTCTCTATCTCCTCCAAGACCTGTAAGAATCATATTATGAATTCTCCCACATGCCCTTTTGCATCGGTCAAGGTAGCTTGTGCTAGGTTCAAAGTATAAAGGTTTCATTTCAATACAAATGTGGTGTCAAATATAAATTACCTGGTTGAAACACACATAAAAGACAATTTCCTTAATCACACACACACACCCAATGACATCTTTTAGAAACGAATGATGTCGCTCGTTAAAGGTTGCCGTTTTCTCGTTAACAATTTAAATGTTTTAATCGATTACGTAGTGAAAAATTTCATGGAATAAATATTATTAACAAAATAAAAAAAATGATACTCTATATACAGTATTAGTGAAACAATCTTGATATAAAAACTCTTTAGTTTGTCCCCATTCGATATAGTAAAGAGGAAAATGTATTGCGGGGAAATTACTGGAAAACGTTGCAATTCCAATAATCCTCCGACTGAGAGCTTTGCAGACTGTTTCGTCTTTTATTGGCGGTTTCCTTTGAGATGTGTCTCTCTGTCGCTACAAGATTGCTCTCTAAATATTGGTTAAACGTAACTCACGGTCACAAGTACCTTATTGCCTGAGCGTAATCGAAACATATCACTTGTGGGAATTTATGCCTGTCTGTCCGTACAATATCTGGAAAACGAACTGACCTGCAGACTTGAGATATTACATAAAGCTTAATTTGTTCATTATGAACATGAGTACGATGATGGTGAATATCACACGGAATTAGGCTTAGTATTATTAAATAATTTTGCATCGATCTTACTGGTAACTGTGATGGCAAAGAGTAACTTTAACTTTTAGCAGAATAAATTAATTGACAACATGCTGAGTATAAGCTTATAAGATTTATGAATGTGAAATATTTTCACGTCATGCAGATTACGCATAAGGTATCATGAAAAAATATTAGAGTGAAAACCAATGTTAACAGTTGTTGACAAGATCTTACCTCAGCGCCTTCATGCCTTGTGGTACCTTTCCGACCTTACCGGAACCTTTCGTATTGAAATGCAGTTATGAAACCTAACTCAACCATCAAAAGTGTGAAGGATATGTGGCATTATATCTGGATAAATATTATCTGCCGATTTTAAATAATGCATGAAGATTTATCTCTACAAAAAATGCACAACCAATCATTGAGTTTGGCCTATCACTCATCAGGTAGAAATAATTTACTTTTGCCTGACAGAGGAATGTTCAAATGTTATCTTGTATGAGGTCTGTCTGTCTATTTGACCACAAAACATCTCAAGAATGAAAATTAGCTATAGTTTTTTGCATGTAACCTTATGAAGTCTTTTTAGATCACATAAGTATTGGATCATTCAAGCTGAATTAGTGTAACAATGTTTTTTGTGTGTAATTCTCTAATGCCTATATGTTTGTATCAATATTCAAAAATGTATATTCACTAAAATAATAGTGCCAAAATATTTAAAACTCGTCAATTATGTTGAATTGTCTGTGTTATAGACTAATTTGAGTAATTCATTTTTATACTTATTATTGAATAACCACACAGTATGCAATATAAATTAAAAAACCAAATATACAACTTTATACCATTGATATGTTAAAACGCATTGATATAAAAAAATTAATATAAACGTCATACTATGATTGTTTTCTTGATATTATATACGAATGCCATTCAAAGCAACAAGTAATTGCATGTTTAAGTATACTCAAGTACCGTTAATGCTTCTACGTTTTCTACGTACTTTAGTAAAATAATTAATATCTGGAAGCACTTAAAAACATTTTTCGTTACAATTTCTTACCTATTGAGTTCAAGTTCGTAAAATGGAGTTTTTAGTTGTGTTATAGTTCGAAACGTTGTGAAGTGGAAAACTTGAATGCTAATCATAACAACAATAGCATAATATGAGCTATTACTCCTACATTGCTAACTAAGGGTAAAATTTACTCCCACAGAAAAACACACCAACATTTCTATATTTACAGAAATACACAATGCAATGCAATGCATTTATGAGCTGTTACTTGAATTTTATCATCTATGAGAACAACCAATGCAACTCTCTGCGGTTCTTCCCTGCCTTACGAACTCGGTATCCGAGTTAGGTACACTCCCTACGTTAAATTAAAGGATAAACCTTAATCATTGAACTAAACTCTTTTCCTATTGACAAATTATTTGAGAGTTACTTTGAAATGTTATACTCGTATAATAACAGGGACGTATGGAAGAAAACGTGTCCATATAATTTACTATCCCATTACCATGTATTGATTACAAGTTAGATTACAAGCTAGGGATAGGTAACACCATGTGTATCAAACATCGAAGTTTCGCTGATGTTACAAGTAAAATTTTGTCTCCAGATGTTCTGCACACAGACAGACTGACATTGTGTGGATTTCTTGTTCCAATTATGGTTAACAATAAGATCAATGTAAACATGTTCAGTAACTGAATTTTATCAAATTTGAATGAGAGCTAAAACCCATGGAGTGTTTGCACCTTCGTCTATCTCAATATTGCCAGTTTATAAATTATACCTTGTGTAAAAATTCAAGTCTGCAGGACACCTCTTTCTCGAGATACCTTCCCTACAAAGTAACAGGCAGGAATAGAATTTTTACATCTCCGCAATTGATAGACTTCGCTGGCGCTCAGAAATACCATATTGCATTAAAAATAGAACTGGTTATGTCGTTTTTAGAAACTAACTTATCTAAATGTTTTGCCTTTATTTTAGCTTACTTTAAATTATATATTTACCTTTTTTATACAATGAAAACACCTTCTGTATTACTTAAAAATTTAAAATGTCCATATTTTGAACAGAACTTGACGACAAAATCAGATGTAAAAATGGTTAAGTAGATCTATTAAAGACGCTAACGAAAGTGACCAAAACAATGTCCAGCGCCCAACGTTGTTTTTACACTGTTGTGGCAGTTTTACGGTCCAATAAGCTAATGCACACATCAATTACGTAATGTCACGTGACAGTGGCGTGACTCATATTTGATACACGGGAGAGCTCTTTGTTATTTTTCTGTTTTTACCTGAATGTCTCTCATTTGGGTCGCTACGTAATGTATTGTATTAAAGGCCTTTTTTGTATTAAAAATGTGTGTATATTGCTGAGATTTACATTTCCCTCCCCATGTAACGCTGCAGAAAAACGGAATCAATAAATATGTTTTCATGAATTTATACATATTTAGTGAAGTCGTAAATTACGTATATTTATACTCGTACTTATAATGACATATATTGTTTCACATTGCCTAACATTTTGTTTAACTTTTAGATATGGCTTAAATTGTATCTCGGTGATACCAATGTCACAAATCCATAGTTTACGTGTACAAGCCAGGGACACTGGGGGAGGTTTAGTAGTGCAGCTCAGCCTCGTGTTAGGGCTTACGTTCTGTCCTGCACAGGTTCCCTAAACAGCACATCTATAATTCCACTAGACAAGATCTGGTTAGGTAGTACAGTCGACTGGAATAACCCAGTTATCCTTACTGTGAAAAGTATTTTTTTATTATTTTTATATTTATACGTAATTTATTAGAACCAAAATCCATCCAAATATATACGTTGTTGGACATGAAAATTGAACTGATTGTGTTCTATTTAGGCAGACATTTTTAAGAATTTTAATTTTCTTATTGACCACTAACTTTTATTTATGTATTTCTAAGAAAGCACTTATCCGTGGGTTCGCACACAATTTCCTCCTGAAAAACAGGGACATCGTGGTCATATTCTTTTTAAATGCCACTCTTAACACACCTGAGTTATGTGATAACCACTTAAATATTCAATTCTTCTTATTCATTTTGAGTTATAGAGTTTAAATAGCAGTGTTATAAGACGCTCAAGTCGGAGAGTGAAGCAGTTTTTATAAGTTTGCGTGAAAAATTTAATTGTTCTCCAATATTTCATGATAAATGATTTCATTAACAATTAAAATATTGTAAGTAAAGGTATAGGAAATTTAAGTTCCTAGCATTTGTTAAGCGAATCAGAAGATACGCGATATTGCATACATACACGACCATGTTATAATAAGCAATAAGGGTCTATGTGATATTGAGCCAGAAGTTTATTTGCGTTGATGCCCCGATCTAGAAAATACAAATAAACAGGTCTTGGAAACTTTTTACAAATATTATTTACCTGATATATGCCTACTTTAAATATACGTTTAGCACTCAATCATATTGCGTCATACGTATGTATGGATTTTCTCTTACCCTCTGATCCTCATAAAAATGAACAATTAAATAATATTTACCTGATAAATGCCTACATAATTTTGAAAAATATGATATAGCTCCATCGCGTTTTACATTAAACACAATATTGTTTAACTAAAACAAAATAAATACAAATTTAATAACTGTTAAAGAATTGAGAAATTACTCCATCAGAATACTCTTTATTCAATCCGTATACGGATAATTACTGAAACAAGCATTTAATGGATCTCAGAAGAGAAGAAATCTTGGAAAGCTTAAATATGGGAAATGTGCTCCATTGATGCTCCAGCACTGGAGCACTGGTAACTTAGTTTGTTTTATATTATTGATTTTAAAATATTTGAAAGAAAAAGGCTTTTACTACCTCCAGTTAGGATCCCCGTTACCAAATTACCAGCTTTATTACTGCGGGAGCTTTATCTAACACTTTTGTGTCTATATGGTGTAGAGTAACATCGTTTTGCCTATTATGCCTGTATTTTTGGTGTCTGGTTCCATATAATTATTAAGACGAAAGTTATTAATTTGTAAATATTCATTAAATATTTAACATATATATTACTTAGCAGAAAATATTAATAACCATTTTGTACAGAGTTTGAGTACGCTTGTGTTCTATGATTTAAAGTTAGAAATTAATATTTATTGCACATTATTGGCGCAAACTACAGTGTAATATTGATAGAAGTAACTTCTTTTTAAGTACATATTCATGGAAATTCAAATTACATGATCCAATTAATAAACAGAAAAAATAGCGAGGAATATCAAAGGCAGTGCTTTGTAATTCCAAGGAACAAAAATAGCTTTTACAAGAGAACTGGCCAGTGAAAAGCGACGAGATGTGATTGGAAAGAAATTATCGCTCTGACGTGACTGAACTTGTTTGAACGAGTTATTATTTGATTCAAAGGCATTGATATTTTCCGTCCAACAAGTTTCAAACATGTTCCACTTTTTTATGTATGTACACTTTGTACTTTTTTATGTAGTAGTTACGTTCTTATTGCTCATAACTATTCCACTACGTGTTGCAAGTAATTTATTCTTTTTATAAAATGTACATTGTGCCCCAAAATCTATATATAAAATGTGTTTAATATTCTTAAATATTACTGACTATTCTAATAAATTTGATATTAAGTTTTCTCGCACTTTGTCTTATCAGGAGTTGCTGATGTTGCATTCACAAGAATCAAGCCTTCATGCGCTACAAGACAGTTGCAGTTAAAGTTTTGAGTTATCCGTAACATGACAAATCGGTTTATACAATTTCCTTACCTCATATTGTTAAAACGTTTAAAATAGACTACAATTTACCCACCATTAAAATGAACAATGTACAATTCATTCAATTTAACTTGATTCTTTGGTGATTACATAAGTAGTGGTTTATACATTGGAAAGTGCAAACGTAAAACTGCTCAACTTGCATAAAAAATATAGAGTTCGAATAAGACAGACCTCATGGGAAAGACCTTTCATTGGATGAAGTTCTCTGTATTATCTTCCGTGATTTGTTGAAATATACCAAGCGGAAAATTTCTGCTCGTGTTTGTGAACGTTATAGTTGCGTTTATTTTGTGTCTCTTTCACAAAATCAATGTTTTTTTGCGAAGAACACATTTTAATGCGCTTGAGCGTGTAGCTACTTAATGGCAGTTCACTCCACTCGTTTGTTTTAACATACGATATATAAATGCTATTAAACATGTTACATAATTTTTGTCGCAGTAGTTATTAAAAATTGAAGAATACGGAGCAAGCTCATCAAATCATGTTGAAGACAAAATATTTATTTGGTCTAAATTTAAAATAACTTTTTAAATTATTTTTATAGATTTAAAATTTGTCATTAATTGCAAGTTGTATTCCATTCTTAATAAAAATCAACTGTTCCAACAAGATTAAACTGGAAAAATTTCACGTTAGCTGGACTTTATCAACTGCTATGCTCTGTGTTTACATTTATGTTTTCTTGTTTCTTGTTTACGTTTTTTAGTTTTGTATTAGTTTATTTTTAAAACTTCCTGAAGACGGGGGTATTAAATCTCCCGAAAAATAGAAGTAAAAAATGGTTTTTTGTTATCTTTTTTTCAACACAGTGATACGTATACATTTATACATTATATATATATATATATATATATATATATTTATATATATATATATATATATATATATTAGAATAGTCAGTAATATTTAAGAATATTAAACACATTTTATATATAGATTTGTGGCACAATGTACATTTTATAAAATGAATAAATTACTTGCAACACGTAGTGGAATAGTTATGAGCAACAAGAACATAACTACATAAAAAAGTACACAGTGTACTTTATATATATATATATATATATATATATATATATATATATATATATATATATATATATATATATAAAGTAAATTTAAGGTTTATAAATAAGTTTAAATGGTTCAAACACAACTAAATTTTTTTCAAATATTTAATTATTCAGATAAAAAAGTTAATTCAAGCTTAATTTTAGACACTTTGATTAAAAAATGTGTACTGAATCACTTATCTTAATGCCAATGCAAACTATTATATATTGACCTCAGTTATTTTTCAAACAACCCGATAATTATTAGGAATTAATATTGTAAAATGTAATTTAGTAAATAATTATAATACATATATATATTTGTATACGTTTTAAACTACAAATTTCCGTACTGTTCAGTACTCCCTTTCTTCATTCCACCATAAAGTATACTCTCCTGTCAATCCTCAATGTAAGACGCCCTCGAATTCTTCCACCTTAGCTTCCGGTCTTCTACTATGTGTTTTCTTTCTTAGCTTTAAATCACTCATTTTAAGTTCACATTTTTGTAAGAGAATGTTTGTCTTAATAATTAATTTTCAACTACGCGCTTCGAAAATATAGGTAAATTAAAAACTAATTTTAAACAAAATTTGTATAATAATGTTTTATATAACTTATAGTAACTTTTAACTCTTTTATATTTCTCTTTCCTCTGTATACTGCTATACAAAGGAAAGATTTATAATAATATTAAATATATATTATTATATATATAGTAATATATATTAATATATTACATATATATATATATATATATATATATATATATATATATATATATATTAAAGCAGGATAAGATATTAGGGAAAATGAAGTGTCAAATAGTTAAATGCAATATTCAGAGTTGGAAAACACATATATAAAAATATACAACAAAATCTTTACAGATAATATTTAAATTCTTTTTATTTTAACACAATCATCTGTTGATATGCTATTACTTCTGTGTGCATTTTCCTAAATTGCTTATGATTTGGTTACTTTAAACGTGTGATTCAGGGGAAATATGTAACAATATAAACAGTTACTTATATTTCTCTGCACATTGAATTCACGATTAGTTTACCATACAACATTCATAGTAAAAGCATAAATGTCTATTAGTCACTCTAGTATCTCGCTAACATTCACACTTGTTGTAGAAGCAGGAAACCTCGCAACCCGGCCAACCGACTGCCTCGCCCGCCGGCATCTGTGGCTGACCTTCCGGTCACACAGAGGCCCAGGGCGACTCCCAGGCAGAGAATAGAGTGGCCGCCTACACCAGCCACTCCGCCGCAACAAATGGAGGCGCCAGCAGCCGACGCAGCAGCAGAAGTCGCCGCCCCCGCCCAGCGCAGCCTTCAAGCCGTCTTGGCCGAGATAGCTGCGCAGCTGACCGCCCTTACCGGGCTCTTCAACGAAGCAGTGGCCCTCAGCGCCACACCGACCAGCTGCTAGACTGCTGCAGGAACTAATTGTTCCAACCGACAGGCAAGCCATTGAGCCTAAATTGCTCAGATACTGCCCACAGACCAGGAGGAGCGCCCAGAGGCCATCCTAGCGACCAGACTTGGACTTGGACTTGAAATATATTTGTGCACTCTGGCGTTCAAAGATCAAAGCAGCAACTGACTAACAGTGAGAACAGCTGTTCTCCAAACATTTAACAGTCAACGCTCTTGGGCAAACTAGAAACTACTGTTGTTTGTCCCATCCTTCTATTGATACCCTTTAACAATAAACTTTGTCAACGTATTTTTTTAAGTAATGCCTTGAAGTATGGAGACGAGCTTTATTTTTAATTTGTTTTTTTCGCAATAAATATGTATGGAATCACAGTTGTTTTATAACTTACGTCGATAAAGTTTACATAACGATTTAGTAATGGATGTGTGTTTTCTGCTCATAAACTACAGAGCTCTCCCATGTATAAAGAGACTATATAGCTCGATGAGTAAGTTGTAATATTAGTTCAGTAAATTTTTATTTCTTATGTTACATTTGTTTTTGAACAAAATATTCGTAGTTACAGTAATGTTACATACTTAGTCAATTACATCCGTAGAGTTGACTAAATTATATAAATGTTACTTAAAACTTTTGTAAGTTCTATTTTCATCTTTATGTGAACTGTGATAGCCTACCTACTTAATAGTTGAATTTTATTGATTAATGATAGAGTTTGACAGATCGTGCGTAAATATATTGGAGACACGCCTGTTGGTCTTTTTCCGAACCCTCCCTGTGCGTGACTCTGTAGTGAAAACAATTTAGCTGAATATCCATCCTTCTCTGATACGCCAATAGTCATGCGATACTCGCTGGCCTAGTTTAGGACTACTTTTAAAATAAATGTCACTTACCAGTCATAATGTACTGTCAATAAATATTATAAATTATCAATATTCCATTATTAATAAATTAACATTAATCAATAAAATTTAGCTATTAAGTAGGTATCACAGTTCACATAAAGATGAAAATCCAGCTGACGTGAAATTAAAATTTTTTTTTTAATCTTGCAGGAACTATTGATTTCAATAAAAGATGGAATACAAATTATAATTTATATAACAAATTTTGAATCTATAAAATTTTTTTTAAAGTTATCTTACATTTACACCAAATAAATATTTTGTCTTCAAAATGATTTGATTTTGATAAGCTTGCTCCGTGTGCTTCAATTTTAATCAGTTTTAGTTTTCATCAGGGCATGGTGGTAGTTGGTGTAATCCTTTTAATGGAAAACACTCTTCAATTTTGTTTTGTTTATGTTCTAGACAATATCCTGCCAATAGTTCTTTATCTTTATCTCTACGGAAAAACCTATCAAACCTATGCCCTGTCATACGGATTCTTAAATTGTTTTTTAAATGTTTGGTCAATATATTGTTTGGAGCAAAACTTACAATTAATTTGGTGAATTCGATCTTTATAACTACAGTCGATTTTGAAAATTATAGGATAGGTCATTTCAGTATTATTGCTATTGAATTCTCTTGAAAAACTCATAATTTTACATGTTCCACATCGTGATTTTTTTACACGGATCACATCCATTTCTTGTATAGTTAAAAATACTATACACATGCTGCATAATAACAGTATTAACGAATGGCGTAAACAAAGTATAGGATAATCAAATGGGATATTTAGTTATTCATAAAGACAATCAGGACTATATATGGTGGAAGCAGAAATTACAGGAGAATTTGCATCTTTGTATATCAAAGGGCAAGTACCACAGACCCTGTACGTGATCTCTGCCCCAGTAACAGCCGGAGATCAATTATTGTCTGGTCCCAAAGCCATTAATTCGCCCTCAGCAAATTTCCAATATAATTGCCTTCATAAATTACTGATTTTGACCGGAACTAAACTCACTTTGCTACATGACCTTGCGAACATCGCGCTTATAAAGTTTACTGCATTAAAAATAATGTTTTTCCTATTAAAATACCTGATTTTATAACATCAGGTATTTACGTTTTTAATATATAAACTATTCTGATTAGTAGACTTTAATTATAAAAGCAAATAAAATCAATAAATATTAGACGTTCGTTTTAAGTTTTTTACCTTTAAATCTAAAAAATAATAAGGAAAAACAATTTCTAAACAGCTTAAATTGATTTTCAAATGTTGCTAAAATATTTAGATAACAAAAAAATTGCAGGTTATATTTTTTAATAATCTTGACGGATAATATATTAACCCACACATCTTTTAGATATAATTTTAAACATCAAACTCAATATATTTATAAAGCAGTTATTGGGGCTCAAAACCGAATCTTATATCTAAATAACATAAAGGAAAATGGCTGGGTCTCTACAGTAATGAAATTGGGGTAATGTCACTTACCACACCAAAGATAGTGGCCTCTACATTATATATCTAGTGGTCACGACCACTTTGTGGCTGTAACTGAGTGTTCTTGTTTGAAAAGTAGGTCAATTTATATTTTCCGGTACTACGTAGTTAAGTTAGAAATATCAATGTCTAGATATGCAAGGAATGACGGAAATGTGTATAATTTCGTTGTAAAACTTTAGTGATAGAACTGGGGTGAGATTATCCGGAATCCGCTAGTACGAAGTACATGTTTATATAAAAATTTGTTTGTAAGCCTATCATTAATTGTAGAAATTATTTTTTTAGGTAAATATTACTCAACCATTTTATATGAATTGTTTTATAATCTACTGCAACATTAAAAATCATATCGCTCTCCTTAACATCTGATTCCTCTTACGTCTTTTTTTTAACAATACTAAGATATTCAGTAGAATGTTTGCAGAGAAATCAGCTGCAGTTATGACTTCAGATTCAGTAAGAGTAATATCGTAACAGTGTGGTAGCTTGTAAGTATCCTGGATTTTTAACGCCGTTAAACTGCTATGAGAACATGTATGTGTATGGAAATTAGCGCTTAGATAATCAATCTTATGTTTTATTGTGTAATGGTTCAATATTGCAGGTAATTGTAACGATTATATTTAATATCACTAAAATAAAAAATTAACCAATAGCAAGCTTTTTAAAACCTTATCAATTATTTAGGTTTCAGTATTTAGTTTCAAGTAATTAATTAGGTAACTTCACAATACATCATAATTGCCTGAATACAATAATCTTTGGTGAATGATACAGCAATGAAAAGTCATAAGTGACTGCAACTTTACTAGAATTTAGACTGTTTTCTGCCGTAACGATGTTCTTTTGCACGCGTCGCGTCGGTCCGCTGGCCGTGATTTTGGTTACTTATAGTTAATTTTGTTTTCTTACCTTCAACTCTTGATAACTAATGTTCATTATTGTCTTACATTGGCGTTAACATAAAAATTTGACGAAATGAATATTATTGTATTTTTAGAAAGAGATACCCACCCCATTTTCTCACATAGTAACTTTCCCACTTAGTAACCTTCCCACATGGCACTACCAAGACTTACTAGTAGTTTACATAGTATTAGTGGTATATTTCCTTTAGGATATTCTAATGTAATGAATTACAAATACTGACTTTCAATATAATGCGCTAGATGTTTTTGCCAGTTTTAGATATACCAACAGGAAGGTTTAAAAGAAAACCGTCCTTTCGAAAACTTTGATTATCCAACTTGGTGTTATCTACTTTGAATAATATTGTCTCTGTTGTATTACTCACAACTCAAAGCTTTGTTTGCATTGGGTAGATAATATTTTAATAGATACTGCAGACTAAAACTGGAACTTAATTTGTTGTAAGATGGGACGATGACGTGCTTTTCAGCAGATTCAAGTTCAGTTGTAGTCACTGGGAAAATCATTTTCTTGACAACGTAGTAATATTTAACTTAAATAGGTTCGAGAATCAAAACAGTGACGTAAATGGCAATAACGAGTTGTGGGTGTAATAGTAGCATTAATCATCGTTATACTACTTTCTAAAATATGATATAAGATACAATTCAGTTATTGAATATTTTTGTAAAAGTAATAAATGACAAAAAAATCAAATAAAGGAGAGTGTATATTTTGTGATAAAAAAATAGTTTCCTTAGTACTTTCTTTTGAATGTTTACAAACTTAACATTTTTTTGGGAAAATAAAATCTCAACCTAAATTGTTTAATTTAAATAAGAGCAAGCAGCTAACAGTTTATCACACTAATATTCGTAGTCCTCGATATAAAGTGGATGAGCTTTGCTCCCTTTGGGGCCAGCCGCCATACGTTCTCTGTCTCACAGAGCATTGGCTGCGGGAGGACGAGCCTCTCGTCATACTTAACTTTACTTGTGTATCTAAGTATTGTCGAAGACCTGGTTTAGATTGGCGGTTTAGCAATTTATCTTAATAACAGTTATGATAATTCTGGTTGTAGAGCTACTCTTAAGGCCAAATTATCTGAACAATTTTTAATGAACTATCCTTTGAATATGTAATATTCTCAATTGAACTATTGAATAATAACAATTTTAAAGGTACTATCAAGTACACATTTGTTTGCTTGTACAGAGCTCCTCAAAACAATGTAACTACATTCTTACAATACTTTGAAAAGCTCATTTATTGTTTAAAGAAGCTGAATGATTCACAGTATTCACTCTGATGATTGGAATTTGATGTTTTAATAATCCAAACAGTAATATTAAATCACTACAAGTTAGTTTTATGTCATATTATGACCCTTATAAATTTGTACATACTCAAACTAGAGTAACTCGTAACATTGATACTGTTGAATATGTTACAAAAAGTTTGGCAGAAATATTGGTTCTTTTGATTCGTTGTTTAGTACCTTATCCGACCACCATACAATACCATTTAAAATTTGACATATTCTTTAACAAAATTCATGATCTTTTTCAAAATCGCATTCAGGAAAAGCGGGTTCGAAAGAATCACACGCAGCTGAGGAAGCATCTTAAAAATTGCAGACGGGAATGTTGACCTTGGTATACTTGCTCGCGTGTCCGCTGATTTCCAATTGAGAATGCTATATAAAAAAAGAAGAAAATATTTTAAGCTTTTGAATGACGAGAAAAATTAATGTATCACCCACGAAATTTAAGACACCGACTGCATCCATAGTCTTACTAAGAATAATTCTTTTTGGACTGAAAAAACTCAGGATCTTTATACTGTTTGAACAAGTCACAGATTCCCCACTAGACATGGTGGTAACCTCCCATTTATTGAAAAACTAATTTTACAGTAGTGAGTAGTAGGTGATTTCTTTCTACCTGAGGCTAAAGAACAAACTACTGTAGCTGTTAGTCTGTAAGTCAAATAATGTATTGTTAATTCCTTAGTTATAAATGAACATTCTAATTTCTGACGATTAAGATGAATATATTGTATAAAATGTATACCTATTTAGAAAAACAGATGAATTGAAATGGGCTACATATTTTAATTCATCAGTTAATTATATGATTAATTTGTTGCATACTTGGTATTATTCAATGATAAAATGTGGTTATTAGTGTTGATAATTACAATTCATTTGTCGCTAGAGTCTGGAGGAAGTATTAATCTGTAATTTCAAGATTATTTTCACTTATATATTAAATAGATTTAATATTCGTTATAATATTAAATAATATGGACATTTTATCGTTGTTTTGGCAGTTTGAAGTATTGGAATTTTTGATGTAATCAATTGCTTAGAGACGCTATGTTTAAGTCTAAAAGGAAGGCCAGCTAGCTCACTCCATCGCTGTGTGTGAAAGTATGCGCTTTTCAACATACCTCAAAGCATGCCTTAGTGCTGACCAAGTTTGCCAGGGTCGCTAGGAATCTAAAGCAGTCGTGTGGCTTTATCACAAGCAGAAATGCATTTTACTAATAGCTTCACGTGAAGAATACTTAACAAACTTAAATTTTAAAAATGTATTGAAATGTAATGTAACGTTAATATTTAGAAATATCTCCTAACTTCCTACTTTATAACATCTTTTTATTTAAACTGTTTAATTAACTATATGATATTTCGTATAGTGAATGTTTTTTATTAAACGGTATTATTTCCTTAGAGTTATATTTTCATTATTCTATCAGTTAGTTAGCGAAGTGTGAGGTATTATAATTACTTTTAACTTCAAATCATAATACGAAATGATAAATACTTATCCCTAGACTTTAAAATGTAAATGTGATATGGCGGTAATTCTGTGCTATCAAAGATAAGGCGATTATAAACTAATGTTGGGTTTATTATAAAAAAAAACAGAATGTTTTACCTTAATTAAAACCACAACATGTTAACAGCAGAGTAAACATACCCTCTCTTCTTTGTTACGTACGATGTACTGTGTTTTTACAACGTTAGCTTATTCCGCAAACATAGTGCAGCGTTGATTGCACAATCTTCACACATTATCTTTAAGGAATATTATTAAAAGCTAACTGAATTAAAAACATATCTAAAAATAATAAGTTACATGCACTAAATTTTATTATTTATATTAAAAACATATCATTAATGATTTTTAGGAAAATATTTGAGGATAAATTGCTATTTAGGTAATAGTTCCTTTGCAGTTGCTTGATAAAGTCAATACTTGCCAAGTGATTAGAGGCGTAATGGATATCGGGAATATGTTCTCTCAATTATGGATTCTGACTACAACAAGGTTGGTGTACATTTCGTATAGGAGTAAAGTGGAACAGTTTTTTTTTGTTTACTATTTTGCAATTGTAATAACAAGGTACTTAATAGTTATCGCAATCAGGTCACCATGTATGTATCTTGAATAGGCTACCAATCTCAACATTCAGGTTTTCCACGAGTCACTATTAAAATAATTTAACGAATGTGTTAAAAATTACAGAGTACAATTACAAAAAAAAGATATGAAAGAACGTTCACTTATGATGCCTGTAAAGGCGAGCTTATCGCATGCCTGTAACAATGTATATTGTAGCTCCATGCAGTTCGTGAGCTCTGACGTACCCGAGGATCGACAACAAAACCTGAAAATATTCATTTGTAGTTTAATGAGTTACCTAATTTAATTGCTTCACAACACACAGTTTGTAATTGAGGTAAATTTGCTCGTTTTATATTAACCTTGCGCATAAACGATACTATAACCCATTACTTTTGAATCCTTATTTATTGAAATAATGTATTTTTTAAATTAACTTTTACAATTTGCTATTTGAATAATTCGACGACTTGAATATATACTTTTAGTATGTAATGTACTAAAATAACAAGGTACCAGTAACAAATTCATTAAAAAAAACATGTTAACTTGTTGTTTAACATGTTAAATTCTATAAACATGTTTCATACAAATGTTTTATAAGAATCAAAATTCTACTATAAGTTTATTTATCATTTTAACCTGACAAAAAGTCACACCGATGATACCAGGTTAAAGGTTATTATAAATGAATTTAAGATTAGAACGTTAACTTCACAAATCACTTATTTGAACATTTATCTATAGTATATTTTTTATAGATCTTAACGTAAAAAAACCTTTTTGATATTACGAAAAAGACAAGTCTATATTATATCTTTCCAGTTATTTTTTACGGTTCATATAAGTTATTTTAGTATTAAAACAATAATTACCAAAGATATTTAAACTAAAGCCTATGTTTGGACACAGCCACTAAACGTAAGTACAAAGTTATACACTTCTTGAAAAATTGAAGTAGAATGAACCCGTGAAAGCTGTTAATTAATACCAAATAATCTGTAAACATTATACTATGTATATATATCTTGTAAGTGTAACAACCTAGAAGAAAATTCTGGTTAACTACTACTAACCATAAAATGTTTAGGTAGAATCAAGAATGAAATTGGAAGAGACTTTAATGTTCTATACATTTGTTTAGATTCAGACATAAATGAAATTCAGACTCAACTAAGTACATTTTCTCTCTCTGAATTAATTAAGACAGTCAGGCAGTGCCAACAGACGGTAACTTGATATCTGTCAAGACACGACGTTCACAACATGTGTTACATTTGTGACAGTGTGCAAAGCGTAAGTCAGCTTCTCTTGTTTTAATTATACCAGTTTTAAAGTGATCTTAAATATTTTTCGTTGTGAAAATTGTTTCCCAGTGTAATTTAACTAACGTAAGGAGATATTTTTTAGGTATAAGCCAACCTGGTTTTTCCAATTTGATACACACTGAGAGGATCTTAGAATTATAAGAGATACAGCAAAGAATAAATCTTAAAAGTTGTTCGTAATAAAAATACCAACAAATAAAATTGGTTAAGATAGTTATTGATTGCTTCGTTCACTCGCTGCGCTTGACAAAGTGGTTTTGGTGAAAATTTTCAAATTTTTACAGCTCTCTTATTAGTGAGTTACCTATAATGGAACGTTTTACATGCAATCTGCATGCATTTAAAAATATTATAAGTGAATATATTTTAAGACTAGTTTGTAGGAGGTATATTAGAGGTAGGTTCCAACAATTTTTGTAATGCCACGACCCATTTTTCATTAATTATAGACAATATATTTTTTACTGATTTCAAAAATACCATATACTTTCTTGTGATGTTCAAAAAATAATCCATAAAAACGCTTTTTATTTATGAAGGCAGTTTTTATTTAACTATACAGAAGGTTGTAAACCTGACTTATATTTCACTACACACAGTGTTGCAAGCAGCTGTTTACCAGAAAAATTAAATATCTAATAAGTTCAGCCTAAAAATAACTAATAATTATACCTTTTCTGACTGAGTAGTATACTAGCATGTTAGTTTCAAAATGTATGTAAACGCTTTTAAAAGCTTACTGTCTAAATTGTTTTTCTATGATCGCTTTGGTTAAAGCTAATTGTATCGATAGTTTTGTAAATAAAGGAAGATTTTGTTTCTTGCGATTGTTTTTTATCTCGGACTGTAGGCATACCCAATCATTTGGATGTAAAATATTTCCCATTTTTGGAGGCTACGCCGTCTAAGCTGTTAGACTTCAGTCTTACAGAATGCAAGGGATCACTCAAAAGGTTTTACTGTGGTATAGCTCCAGCGGAGATGTGGATATCAACTAGGCATTTATAAGTTGACGAAAATAATGCTAGTATAAATGTGCACTAACATCCAAACTCGAGTATAAACCGGAAATACTTCTTGACTGTGTCCAACTCCGTCATACCCACATACCAGATACTTGAACGTGAACTCCAAATTTCCGAAGACCGCAGTTCAAACTTAACTGCAATACATTTCTTTCAACCAGATTACGAACAAATTTTAAATTTGGACTTTGTAAAATAGGTTTGATATTTTAGTCAACTCAAATAAAACTATAACATATCATAGGTAATAGAAATTAAAGTATTTTATAAATTAGGGTTATAATTTTTCTATTCATCATTTATGAGTTTTTTGCTAATTTAATTTGAGGAATATAATATTCTTGTAACAAGGTTATAGCAAGGCTCTGCTGAACTCCATAACTCAATTCGCTCTTGAGATATTCAGCGGAAGACAGATAAACACTATTAACAAATTATATATTATGTATGAATAAAGTGACATAATTGATTGAAGATGGATTCGATAGAACCCATGGCAGTCTTACCAACCACTCCACAAAATATAACCTGTTAAAATGTTTGATGGTGATGAACTCAGTCTGTTTACTTATTTTACTTATTGTATGATTGTGTCGTTCCCAACATGTTTGACCATAAGAACAATATAAAAATATTCAGTTCAGCCAAATTACATTGAGTGATATGTACAATCATCAAATTCATAGTTGCTCTTATAGAAATGAATGCAAATTTCCAATTGATTTGTTGAGCTTTACTATTAGCTGGGCTTTAGAGAAGCCTACAATTTCTGTCTGACTGTCATACGATATTTCAAAATCAAATCGATTGGAGTTTGGCATTCATTTGTATATGAGCAACAATTAATTTTATGATTGTGCATATCACTCAATGTGATTTAGGTGAACGTTAGCGATTATTTTTATACTGGTCTTGTGGGTAACCATGGTAACAACGAGAAAATATTAAAATAAATACATTTTTACATAGACTGCACACAATAATCTGTGATTTAACAACGCTTTTTTGTTGAAATACAAAATAAATATAGTAAAAATGTTAAGAGTTGGCGACAATATTTGTTTTAGCACCCTTTTGCTTTGCTGTACGTTTCTTGACTTCTTAACAGCAGTTTATTTTTTGAACAGTGCTATGAAACCTGACTTAATGGGAAAAAATGTTATGTATCATGTGGCAAGACACTTGAGAAATATTTTATTCGTAGACTTTGATTCTACATGAACATCACTTCTACATAAAAATAATTTATACTATGATGTGCATGTCTAACTGTATAATTGTCTGCATGTCTATCTGCCCACAGGAAATCTCAAGAATTACATTTTTATGCAACCACAGTGAAGCCCGTTACTTCGCACTTTGTATGGCGTACTACTACCTTGTTATTATTATACCGCTTACAGTCAGGCTGTCTAAGGAAGTCACAACTAGAACCCTACAAATCTGGGTTTGGAACGAAAGAAATATTGACGCTCTGACCTTTCCTTATATTTTGTTTAAGGTATTGGTACTGTAAAGGTACTAATTCGAAAACATACATCACCCTTTCTTTTATTTTAATAGTTAAATTTAACCGAGGTACGTCAACTGTTCTGAAAATTATATTATGTTATTAGTAAAGTAGAGAAGCAAATTAAATTTACTTGATTCTGGAGTATGAGTGCATTGTGCATTGATAGATGAAGAAAACTATCTTATTATCAACAAAATGCAAAAGATGAATTGAAATTAGTTAGTAAGGAATTTAGAAAATACTAGAGTAGGGTATGAAATTAGAAGTAATTATTTAATAAATCTAAATTTAACAAAGGTATATTAAATACGCAAAACTAATATATTTAATATATTTTTACTAAACCATACATTTTTACTAATGTAGAAATTCTAACAATTTGTGAAATCAATTTTGTATTATGTTTTATCAATGGGTTTTAACTTTAACATTAATTATTTACCTCAATTAATATAATTATAATTTAGAATTATTTAATAAATCTTAATTATATTGCTTGCACAATTACATGATACTTCACAAGTATGTTTCGCTCAGTAAGGATGCAGAGGACCTCTGGTGAGCGCTGACCACAAAGGATGGTTATACACTATATTCAGTCTCCATTTCATTAGATAAAAGCTACAAGACCATAAAATGTCAAGACCGCGAGCTAGATTTACGGAGCCAACTTAAACTAAACTTTCGAACTAAGCTCTTGTGATAAATGTAGCTAATTACCTAGATTGGTTGAGAAGGTAGTGAGGCTTCATCTGGCTTTGTACACATAATTTTTCAAACTAAATCTTATAAATACAATTCAATAAATTACCAAATTATATTGAGTAGTTTCAGAACTAAATATTCATAGCTGAAATACTTACTTACTTTACTTCTTTTTGTCGTGCATAAGGTCCATACATTTGCAAGTTTGTTTTTAAATATTATTCAAACGTTCAAAATTATGACTTGAAGGACTTTACAACTCATACAATTTTATTAAATAAAAATGTTATGCCTCGATAGAAATTAATTAAAAAGAGAAAATTATTAAGTTAAAGTTTAATTACATTATAACAATTGCAAAAGAAACAATTTGTTTTAGTCATAAAACGAGAATGCACCTATATATGAGTTTATATTCATCCTTATGTATTGAGATTATCAGTATAAAAAAATCAAAGATTAGAAAGAAACAATTTATTGGAAAATTACTCTTAGATAAAGGTTCATTCAAATCAAACAAAAAAATGTCTCACGGAATTCCAAAAACAATGGTAGCGAAATAAAAATCTTAATAGAAAATACGCAGGTTACATGAAAAGGAAATTAACGTTTAAATAAACGATAGTGAAAAAAACTAAAGCAAAAAGGAGTTTAAAAGAAAATTAAAAATTGCTCATAATTATTGGTTTACATATTATTATCTAATGGACTGAGAATTATTGATATTCTCATTGCTCTATAAGAACACCTCTTCCCTACAAGAAACAATTTGAATAACTCTTCATCTAGATTACACTATATTTGTAGTCTTGGTCTCTGATGTCCAATTGATGCTATGAGTTCGTTTTCAGATTCTTCGCCAGCGGCATTTTTTTTCTCTTCAGAATTGCATGACCCCAGTTCCAGGAGTATTTTATATGACAGTCTCAGATTTTAGACGCTGCTCTAGAAGGAACGTGAACTAGAGATGATCTCAAAATTCATATTCGGCTCAATATATTCTTAGTTGTATCAGTAAAGGTCAACATGAAGATATTTTGTGTAATATTGTTATGAAATGTGCAGTTTATTGTGGCTAGATAGGAGGATAAAGTTAATAAAAAATAGAAAACGGGTTTTACTCGGATAAATCTAATTTTCAAGGAAAATCGCTTCACGGAAATTCCAAACTGTTAAAGATTTATATATTCCTCATTGTCGAAAGGCGCCTTAGGAATTGTAAGCAGCGCTAAAGGCCATGCACCATTCTTTCAGTGAAAGGAGATTTATTACAGCGTTTTCTCTCTATAATTCAAAACAACAATTCCTGCCAATGTTTGACAAAGGTTTATATTTAAATGAGAACTATTATTAGTAATATATACGAACGAAACAAACAAAACAATATTATATTATAGTGTTCTCGTTAATTATAACACAGCCAAAGACAATAATTCGATATATACTGAGATAAAAGTAAAATATGGAATTAATATATGAAGGTGTCATATATGAATATAATTAATTATATTAATTGTTACAAACTATATCATAGTTAAAAAAACCAACTAATGTATATAAAATATATTGTTAAAATACTAACTTATTCACTAACTGAAAAAATAAATTTGAAATATGTTGGTCAATATCATAATATAGCTTTTTTGTGTGACAATAGTACAGTAATACACAAATAAGGCCAGAAATTTCTTTCTTATAAGTTATTATATAATTAATTATAAATATGATTTTAGGGATATAAAGGTATTATATATTCACCATCGTTACATATCTCACTCTGAGTTAAGGAAAATGTATTATTATATAAAAGTAGCATATTTTTAAAGTTGCCTGAGACAACTAAATAATTACTCTTCATCGAATTGCTAAACATATATTGATAAAAAACAAAAAAGATGAGAGTCTGAGATACTGCATATTTTTAACAAAAAAAATAAATTACAGATGCTAATGATTAAACACAATTATTGCTAACAAATTTAAATAAAATTATGTTTAATTAGCCTTAAGCGATCAATTAAAATGTATTGCTGTTTTTAACTTTAGATTTACAGTATAGTAATGTTTTAAATAATTCCAATGAAATACTAGTACTATATGTCGTAAGGTGGTAGTGAAAAGCAAAAATGTCATTCTGTAGTAAATTTCTACTCAATGCAAGTTACAATAAGTTTTGTTATAAAATATTACTAATGAAGTTACCTGGACTTCAAACAACTTTTTATAGATATATTTTTGAATGTATATATAAATATCTTATTTATTATTTTAGATACAAGCAGTGGTTATTTTAAAACGAACCTCATGTATATTTTTCTAAACGTCTATAGTGTGAACTCGTTCATATTTAATCATAAAATTAATACATATGATTCAATATTAATAGCTGTAGTCGACGGAATCACTTCAGTGAAGTTCGTTTTTTTAAATATACTATATAAAAGAAATGTTAAATTGTAGATTATTAACGTCATATTCTTAATTAGTTACCAGCGGCTTAAACAAATATATACATATACAAAACATAATAAATGCTAATTTGTATAGAATAATACGTAAACAACGAAGTTATATTTTTCTAAAAAGTATATTCTTCTGTCACTTTTCCATTATTATAAAAAAAACATCGCTTTGAAAAATATATTGATGTCATATAATTATAATGATGTATGTGAAAGAACATATTGTTAGATTCGCGATTATTACATATGGGGGAAGGAAGAGTAGCCAATTTGTGGTTGTGGTTTGTAATAACTTCATGTGGATATGAGTTCATCACGTGATATAAAGCATACCTTGATATTTTAGGTTATGCTGAATATTTTACGTTTAAATAAAGATTAAATCTTATTAACTTGATTAGGAGTATTATATTTGACCTATTTATTTTCTTCCTCTGGCCAGCAAGTCAAAATCAGAATTGTCGTCCAAAATATAATTAATTCGATACTGAAACTTGCTGCCCTTGAAAAACATGATATACAGGTGATTGTAAACTCTGATCCTCTTAACTATGCACACTTTCATAATATATAACTGACAAATGCGTACATAAGTTTTAAAAGTTTCATATGAATCCATAATATGATTTTATAAGTGCTTTTATTAATTAGTAATATTGAAATTCAGTTTTAATTTGTAAACAGTTTACTGTCTAGTTGAATATATAATGGTTCTTTACCCATACAAATCAAGTTTAGTAAAATAATTTTCACTTGAAGTGCAATTATTTCTTTTCTATAACGTCATTGCAACTGACATAACTGAGCCGAATCGGTATAATATTACATTGTCATATCGTTGCTACCTTGAATAAAATTTCAATATTGAAATATGTAAATTTATATACTGGATTCAGAACGCCCGTATTCAATTAACACCAGTTAAAAAAAACATTTAACATCAAACGATATGTTTCGTACATTTAGATATCTATACATTTTCATTATAAGTTGAGCTAAGCCAAGACAATTTAAAAACTACTTTGAGCTTAGTTGTAAAAAAATGTTATTATTTAAAATTTTAGAGATTTGTGTTACTAAGTTTACTAAAACAAACAATAGCTCAATGATTTTTATAATTTAGATTATTAAAATAAAATTTAGATTCGTAAGGTTTGTTTAAATGTTAATTTTGTTAAATTGAATTCTTGGGGTAAAACACCAGATTAAAGTGTTTTATTGGTCCCAAACAGATGCAGAACAATAAGAGCAAATCGGTTGCTCTTAAACCATTCCCTCTGTTGTTCTTTCCTTTTGTCTGTAAAACGGTTTCTTAATGAATTTGTGTTTACGTTACAAATTATGTTTTATATTGCAGCTGCCGTTCCGTTAGTAAATTAAAAATCAATAATCACTCAAAATTACTAATTGATCTTTTTACAGAATATACCATATATATCATTAATTCATTAATCATATTTTTTATTTTTAAAGCAGATACCTTTTAATAATAAAACCTTAAATAATCATAGTCGTTAAATAAATTTATTTACGCATATATGTTACGGGACCTCAAATATTGGACTATTTAGTCAAATAATTGAAATGTTCTGACTCTAAATGAAGCACCCTAGAACTCTGCAATATTGTTATACAAATACAATAAATGCTGCAAAATACAGCTAAAGTTACTGATATAAGGTGTCTTTAATTTGGACCAACCACAATTTAAGTAACACTAAAATTCAATTCAAAAGCACTTCAGTAACGTAACTTATGTTGTATTTATTTTTATAATTTTGAGATTTATGCTGATTTCGATTTTTGAGATGGGTAGTTCGAACTAAATTTTAAGCAGCCTTGAATATGCTGGAACCAACTAAATCAATGCTAATGTTTATTTTAGAGAAAAATGAAATGGGTTACATACACAATCAGGACAAAACAATGAACAAAATATCGCTCTGAAAATCCCGACACATTCAAAACTGTGACAGATACTACTGCACGGCTTGTAGTGTTGTTTATTCTGTCACATATCTTGATGTGATATCTGGAGTGGAAGTAAACACCTGGCGCAACCATACAGCAAATGGATCCAGTAAAATAATGTTGTAGTGTTATTTTTTTTCTGAACCATATAACGGGTTGATACAAATAACTTGTACTAAGAGTCTTTATACTTTCAAAAAATCATTAGTGTTTGCAGAAATATGTGTGTGTACGATTGAATGGTAACCACATTAACTGTTTTGGAGGGTTCTCTAAAATGTTTTCAATATTTTTAATGTAATGTTTTTATTACGATTATTAGACGAATCTCCTATATAATCACACTAACAAATATTTTGTTATTACAATACTAAACACATAGAATACTTGAATAGAATAAAATGTGAATTTAAATGTATTTATATTATTTTGTTACTATTTACTGATTTTTCTAGGCTGAAAGTTGATTGGAACAGTTTTGACAGGCAAAACTGTATCCGTATGTATGATGCTTTAGAGCCGGACATTTGAGCCATTATAAATCACAGATTTTGGTGAAAATATGGATGTTTTATGACTTTCCGCTCATTCTGCACGAATTATACAAGGTTCCTTCCTGGTTTTCAAGCTACTTGAATAATAGGAAACAATATGTAAAAATTAGCAGCACTTTCAGTGACTTTGGTATAATAAAAAGTGGAGTACCCCAAGGGTCAGTATTAGGTGCAATATTGTTTATAGTATATATCAATGATCTCTGAAATTCAAATTTCTAAGGTAAAATAACATCATTTGGTGACGACACAGCATTATATTACATAAAAGACGACTGAAATGTTATAGAAGAAACAATGAGTATAGATTTAAAATGCCTTCAATGGTGGTTCTCAAAGAATAATATGTTATTAAGTCCGGAAAAAAACAAAGTACTTAAATTTTAGCCTGTAAAAAGATTCACAACATTTTACCAATAAAATTTTATACAATTGTGTGAATTTTTTGTGCACAAACAAAGAGTGTCCTGAGTGTGCAACTGTGTCGCAGGCTTATAATTTGAAATACCTGCAAATCTTGCTGGATAGGGAAATAAACTGGAAAAAACACACATACCTGGTAAAGAAAAAATGTAATAGTATATTAAGAACCTTTTATTTTCTACAAAATATGTGTACAGAGGAAGTTATAAGAATGTTAAATTCTTCATTGGTAAACAGTAGATTGGAATACTTTGCTGGGGTGGAACCTATGAAACAAATAATTAAAGTCTCTTTTAATTCAACAAAAGAAATGCATTTGATTAGTTAAAATAAAATGAAAATATGAGCCATCTAATCCATTATTTATAAGTGTAAACATTTTTCCAATAACATAAATTTGTTTTTGAATAAGGTTTTAAAAATATTTTATGTCATTAGTGGTAATTTTGCCTGTATTAATTAAAATCTACAAAAATAAATCAAG
Organism: Homalodisca vitripennis; assembly: GCF_021130785.1. NCBI lineage: Eukaryota > Metazoa > Arthropoda > Insecta > Hemiptera > Cicadellidae > Homalodisca > Homalodisca vitripennis. The sequence continues at coordinate 205,160,919 of NC_060207.1, forward strand.
GCGTAAAGACAAAATAGCAGTTCCAAAACCTAATTTAACCATTTTTAGAAAAATATATTGTTTTTTAGGATCGACAATGTTTAATACAATACCGAAAGAAATGTGTGATTTAACAATTCTACATAATTTTTCAAAACTATTGAAGTTATGGCTATAATAGTAAACAAAATATAAATTTTCTTCTTCGTACTGTTAGTTAAAACGTTTTATTGGGATCATAGTTGCAGTTGAATTTAATTTAGCATGAAGGAACGTCTGCACAGGCTTTGCGTTTAGAGGCCCTATATATTCATAAAAGTATTTTTAATTAAAATATTTGTTAGTATGATCATATTAGTATGATCATATAAGAGAAGTGTTTCCTTTTTTGTTAATTTTAGTTTCTTTTGATGTAAGAATCATCGTACAAGTGATATATTGAAATGTGTGTTAAGTGCTAAATATAGTTAAAGTGATTCTTACATTATTAGTTTAAAATTAATGTAACTTTTTTAAAATATGTACGTAACACTTTTATGAATAAAGTTATTTTTATTCTTCATTACACAATTATATAGGATATTTTAGAAATTTAATGTAACAAAATTCTTTACGAGTTGTACATTAAGTTTAAATAACTCAAAGACCTTACGGTGTTTTGATAACATTCCATAGTCTAAATTACTCTCAGTAGTCTATTGTACTTAGTCGTCAATGCAAATAAGAATTTAATAACAGGTGTATAAACATGGTCTATTAGTTCAACAAACTATTTCTCTTATAGCTCTACAATCTTGTAACGTTGTAACATGCTTTTATGAAGTTTAAGCGTTTCATGTATTTTACTAAAAGCTTAAACATTAATTTTTAACACTTAAGGTATTCTTGAGTATTTTTCTTCCATTGCTGTTTCTTATTGTATGTTGCATGATTGTTGTTGTACTTAATTAACAATTGTTTTCAGGTAGTTTTTTATATTGATAGTAATTTATTTTGGTGTATTATTTCATATATATATATATATATATATATATATTATATATATATATTCTTAATTTAATTTAGCAATATATTCTTCTGTAACATACAAATATATAAATATTTTTGATTGTTTTGCTATACTGAGAATGATGTATTATCATAATTAATGACCATGTTTTTCACATTGCATTAATTATACATACTGGTCTTTAACTATTATTTTATAATGAGTACTCGTATTATCATATAGCAATATGGTATAAACAATAATTAATTTTAATAAAGCATATTGCCATTCAGCTAAAGATCATATTAAGGTATATTCACTCTTTTTAATATTGAAATTGTATTTCAGGAGATAAATTTATATAACTAAGTTACGACTAATGTTGAATGTGATAACAGGACTATGTTTACTGGGTGGTTTGAGAGGTCAGATACAAAGGTGAAGTATTTTGTACAGGAAATCTAGAAATAGCGTGACCTACATCAGTTTACGATCAACGATTTGTGATCTCGCAGTTACAAGTAGAGTTCAACTTTTGTAACGTTCCTTGGTTGAAAACGAAATCGTGTTGCACGTAATGGAAGAGTGGTTCTCAGTAACTCTGTGGCTGTATCAATTTTAAACTGTTATTGTAATAATAATCTGAGGGAACCAGACTTAAGAAAAACATATTGATTTGTTAAGGAAGATTTTATACGGTGGTTGGAATATATTTAATCTAGATAGTTACCAGTTTTAAGAAAATGTGGCAACCAGACAAGTTGAGCAGGTTTATGACATGAGTTTTTACCTATTCACTTGTATTTAACTCATCTGTAAACAATAAAACATAATTTTTTTACTCACAAGTAAAATAGTTCACTTTTTGTTCGCATGAAGCACGTATTAAAATAATGTCTATTGATATTGTTTGAAAACTGCGTCATTAAACTTGACGCACAATGTATATATATATATATATATATATATATATATATATATATATACTATATATATATATATATATATACATATATATAATCTAATATATGTATATATTAATCTAATTTGTATAAATGGCAATTGCCTTGTTTAATTTTTCAATTGAATCAAAAAAAGTACTGGCTCCGCCGGGACTCGAACCCGGATCTCTCACTTCCGGGTGAATGTGCTACCATTACACCACAGAGCCCTTACTCTTTACAATTCAATTATATTGTAATTGTCCGTATCTGTCACATATGCGTTTAAATAACTAAACTAACATATGATCTAAAGACCAAATACCTGTCAAACGACTTTTGTTTACATTAATCATATTTTGTATAAATGGCAATAATCTTATTTAATTTTTCAATAAACATTGAATCATATATATCTATGCCCACCCCCCTTGTCGGTGATGAGTTATTAAATTTGCAGTTATAAATTCAGTTATTATACAGGGAACGTATACCTACAATAATTAACACTAACCTAAAACCTTACTATATGTTTTGGGGAAAATACAACATTTTTTACTGAGTGATAAAACATTTTAAAAAAGGCATTAAAATGTATTCTTTTAATATTTTACATACTTAATATAAAGTATATCATGCATAAAGAGTTGTTTTTAGGAAGAATAATAACTAAATTGAGAGATAAAAATTTAATATTTGTCTTACAGAAACCACCACACTAATTGAAACCAACTAATTGAGTCATTTGTCTTCCAGAGACGGGAAGTTATAATGAATTGACTTTGGAAAGTTTTAGCTAATTTTTCCTGCCCTTTCAAGTTTTCATTGCTTAGGGCCAAAGTATGAAAGATTTACAATCCTAAATACAAATTTTACAATATTTTATATAAAGGTTTTTTAAATTGTTATATATAATTTTTTTATTAATGCGTCATGAAATTAAACTTTGTCAATACCGTGTATTTAAAAAAATGTTTAGCATCTGTTTAGTTCCCACTAAACTCATACTTGCGTAATGTGTTATCATACATAATGTGTAATCATACAGACATTTTTACGACCATTCTTTAAATGAGATATGAGTCAGTCTAGACAATTGAATGTTGGAAGTTATGTAATGGATAATTCCACTAAATTCATTATAGGCCTAAAATAAAAATGATCTATAAAGCGGTGTTGTACAGATAACACTAGAAACGAATTTTCAGTAAGGTATTTCTAGCTTACAACCACATGTGAAATCTACCTTTCTTTTGGCTAAGCTGGAACGTGGTATTTGATTTGAAATAATTTCAAATAACCTCAGATTTTTGATTATTGAACAATGTTTATAATAGCTTACTACATTAATATCGTAGGTTAATGAAATACGAGTGACGTAAAATAGACACTCCAGTATGGTACTATTTGGATAGGTAATGCATCGAATTTATCTTCAGGCGTAGATTCAGAATAAATAGAGAAGATAAGGGAAGAAAATCCTGCACATGCAAAATTAATAATTAATATAATTTTAAATAAACTTTCAATTGTATTCAAGAATGGATCACCAAATTTTAAACATTGAAAAGAATAATAACAAAAATATCTCAGATTGATCTCTTGTACACTAACGCTAAGCCAAATCCCATGCAGTGAAATGTATAATCATCGATCTATAACTTACAGGGCTGTTCGTTTTCGAGATATAATGGTAACAGACAGACAGACAACACTTACGTACAATGCATAAAAAGAAAATAATTTTTCCAGTCTCTTTAGTGATAAGATTCACGAACGCCCAGCCAATTGTTCAAAAAATCTTGTTTGAGGAAATTTATCATTATCACTTACATTATTAAGGATTAAAATATAAATTTAGAAACAATAAAAATTCATGTCATATAATAATTGTTTTTGGGGGAAATGATTACTGGTAGCAATAAATCTTGTTTCCTACATATAAAATTTTTCGCTCTCGCAAAAAGACAATTTTTTAAAATGTTCTATTCAATCATTCAATATAAGTCAGGTGTGATAGATTCACTAAATTAATTGTAATTATTTGCAAAATCTGTAACCCAGAGGTTCTAGGAATTTGTTAAATTAGTGAATGAACCAGACATTTAAAAACTTTTACAGTACACCATTCAACACGACAGAACTTAATGCATATTCATTCTGGTTTCTTTTGATATAGAGAAAAGCTTCTTAAACCTATATTCATTAAACTATTAAACTATCCTGGTCTCTCTGCAAAGATTTAATCAGATTAAATACCAATAAACTCCATGCAATAATTATTAAAAGAAGTTTTATTTCTCAGGGTTTAGAATATAGAGTCCCTGTACATAATAAAAATAAATCATCATATAATAATTAACGTTTATTTCGGTTATTTAGGTGTCTGAATGAATTTTAAATACAATTCTTAATTTGACACAAGCCTTGTTACATTCAACGCATATTCACTAATTTGTTTCCGTATTGATTTCAATATGTATAATGAATTTCATATGAAAACTATTTTAATTTCAAATTAGTGCTTATTAAAAATGTTATATTTAAATATTAAATGTTATATTTAGACAAACATATTAAGTTAATATTAATATTATTAAAATTAATATAATTAAATTAATATAAAGATTTAAATATCTTTCAATGACCAACACTTATTCCACGATAGTTTTATTAATGTGTCATTAAAAAGAATTATGTTTATGACATCCATAATATTCAATATTAAATTCCATGTAAAACCGCGGGTAACTGCTATTGTTGTATATAATAGAGTACTTTCTCTTTGCAAGTATATACATATGTGACGAACACAAGTACTGAAAGTGTTAAACCTTGTACCAAAACAATTATCCAGATACATACAGCAGATATAAAACCGTGTCACGAAAATGCGCTATTACTTGTTGTAATACGTGAACACCAAATATAAAGGTATTACAGAATATAGTGCAACACATGGTATTGTAAAGGCTCATATATCACGGTGCAGTATATCGCGTGTAATGGCAATGGTCACGATCTCGATGTACAACTGTAGATGGAGTAAACGATGATTTAACTGTCACTGAACTCTATCTTTCAGTTATAAGTTGTATCGTAGTAAAGCAATAAATGTTTGAATTGAAAACAATTATTATTGAAGTTAAGTGTAAATCAATCAAATACTGAGTTTGGAAGATTGAACCAATTAAATAAAAAACTTGAAGAAAAGTAAAGCCTACTTGCAATAAGAAAAGATTGTCTCGGCGATAGCTAATCGATGACAAATTCATTGAACAAACAGTGTATAATAAACTTTTACATTGTTTTACAGTGTTTTAAATACTTTCTGGTGTTTTGAATTTTACAGACATTACGATTTTAAAAGCTTAAGAATTTTTAAGTACTTTCAAATAAATAGTATTACCAAACAACAAAAAATAGAAATTTGTATTGCGTGATATATTAATTGCTGTTTAAACTATGTTTGTTGGAAAAAACTATAATACATAGTAGTATCGGATAAAATACTTGTACTGCAGTTACAGATTATTCTTCGTCGGAAGAACGAATAAAATAAAATAAGAGTTATTCAAGTTCGGATAATTTGAGATTTTTAAATTCAACTTTAAATATCTGTCTCTTGTCAGATATACCTCTTAAAATCTCATATTTTCAAATGTATTCGTTTATTGTCCAAGTAGTAGTTACACTGAAATTATTATTATTTAATGAATAAAACAGTCTATAAAAAAAGGCTATGAAGAAATACGATGAAACACATTAATTACAAAAACAAGAGTGATTTAAACCAAGAAATCCATAATGTTATGTTGGGATTCGAACAACTCAGTTATTGACTAAAATGATCAAAAAATGCAATTTATTCAATTTATGTTGCCACCACCATTTAGATATTAAAGAAACGTTCTCTTTCAAGATGGGACGAAAAATAACATTGTTTCTTTAATTAAGGAATCGCCACGCGAGGATTGTAAGGTTGAACTTGACTAACTAACTCATCTAATTGGATCTGTATAACAGGACTATACAATATTTTTTGAAATGTTTGTAAAGTTATGTACTTTACTAATGACCAAATTGAAAATATTTTGAGATATCAAAACAGGCATTGGAGAAAGCATGTAATTCAACTAAGTGTTTAACCGGCTTAACCAAATAATGCAAGTCTATATTGCCATCACGCATGATTCAGCCTGCGCGTTTACTCTATCAGATTTAGCTTAGCTAGAAAACCACAAAATAGTCGTATTTATTAGACCTCAAATATTGCGGGACTCCCTGTCCTTAACACATTGACTGGCCAATGGTTTAATGTGCTTGCTGCCCTACTAACCACTCAGGAAAGGACAGCAGTGAAGGTGTTAATGTAGTAAGCGTATGACAAAACTTAATTACAGGCCTTTGCTGAAAAACATCATTTCCCTTTCCTCATTCATGTTTAGAGTCCACACGCAAACTTATCTTTCTCACCATCCTTTATTATTCCCCAATATGAACCATGTTCGCTCCCCCAACATTTTTACGTTTCAGAGACCCAATCCAACAGCGTCGCACTTACTTTTTTGTAATATTCAGACATATTGAATTTGATACAATGGAAATGTTCCTAATCAAACTAACAAGGGCTAATGTCTTCAATATGTAAAGTTTTAATTATTCACAATACCTTTTGGCATCCCTTTGCTACTATACCCTCTAAAGGCATTCCCTTAAACCAGATATTTGAGAACCCAAACGGATTATTATGTTTATAAGAAGATTTATACCATTTTCACTATGTTTCGACAAAACGACACACAAAAAGAGACAAATCATGACACTAATAACCTTTTATGATATTACTAAGTAAATATTGAACATATGGTATCATAAATATAAAGTGATCTTCCATATAACGTGTTCTGTTTGAACATAATTCTGTTAAATAGGCAGGCATAACGAACTACTTTTTATAATGAACAATCCCCGCAGTCTGATACAAAATGAAAAGTGCATAAACCGATTGGAAACTTGAGTTATAATATGACAAACACCGTGTGTTTATCCTGGCAAGTTCACTGTTTGTTAAGCTGGAACGATGAAACTTATCTACGAAACGTGACAATGGCGTGATTGAGGACAGTTTGTAATTTTACTCCTGCGTGAACTGACTCTTTCAGACAATGCATTAACTGAGTTAATGTGGTGATATTTTATTATAATGTCTACTTTATTTCATAAAGTCAAAATAAAATAAATACTATGTAACTTACTAAAATGACGTATTCACCCGCACATGGCACCCCTAAAGAGTTTGGTTCACGGTGTTGGTCTTGAACTACACTTAATTTTCAATATGGTATAAGTAGAGTTTTGACCGAGGTTGCCAGTCTGACAGCGCATAACTTGATAAAAGAATCGAACTAAACGGGATTTGCGTCACGAAAGTAGTAAGCGGCGTGGGTGAGGAGTGGAACAACAACACATCTCGATAAAGAAATAAGGCTGAATGTCTATGGAAAGACTGAGCATGACAAAGGAGCTGAAGAGACAATGTGTCAATGTTTCAGCACTCAGCAGCAAGGGACTTAACCACACCAATACAATCTGACAAGTGTCCGGGCTATTCCGTTCAAACATAGTGTAATCCCTGATAAATCAGAGACAAGAGAAATGATCAGATTATCTTTGCAATCAGATGCCTGTAAATAGCCATTAAATATTCTAATGTATCAACGTCTTACAATTCTCAGTAATTAGATGAAGAGTTGACGCAAAGACGAATGCCGTTGTTATCTTTAAAGCATTTAGAATATAAATCTCTCAGGATGAAAAATGTTATGCTTTTTTCGAATATTTTCACGGTTTCATTTAGATAGTTAAACATCTCGTATATTATAATTTATATAACCATATGCTATTTAGGTTTATTGTTTAAACAATGAGCGACGATGAAATGTATGAAAATTCGTACTCATTTATAAGCAAGGGACAGTTTAAATGTGGTAGTTTCAAAGGAAAACTGCTGGTTATGGATGGAGTAATATATTTTCCTCAACTTGATTTGTTGAAATATTCCAAGCGGAAACGTTGCGCTCTTGGTTGTGAGCGATACAGATCTACGTATTCGTGTCTGGGGATTCCCTTCCAAAATACCAATACTTGGAACGAAGAAATTTGTCTTTTCCTTACATATATCATACACAAGTGTTTTTTTTTAACAATTTGTATTATTTAATATATAATGAACATGGTATTGACAAGGCTCTGCTAATAACAGTACACAATTTATATCTAGATTATGACTTTAATATATTTTTTAATATATTATTTGAAATTAGGTCTCATTATTTTGGCATAGTATATGCGTTGAATAGTAATCCATATGTGTTGTGTAAGTATGAACGTAATTTTTATAATTCTTTTAAGCCTTAAAAGAAATACACGTTATGTTTTTTTTAAACTTATAATCATTTAGGGTATATTGCAATAATGATTATACCCATTTCCTTCTATTTTTTAAGTAGCATGAGCCTATTTCACGAAGTATACTGTATTTAATAATTCTTTATCTTTAGTTGGTTCCATCGCACTGTCGTATGCCATCAGTTAATAGACTACCCAGTACGGAAAAACACTTTTTTGTAATCTGTTTTCAACCGAATAAATTTAATGTCTACAAAAATACAAACTACAAATGATTTAGTAAAATGACCTTCGTTTTATTGAAGTTTGTAACACTTTATTATTTAATTATTCTATATTTTTACTCTAGCCGACCATACTTAGCTCATGAAGGCTTATCAACTGTCACCACTAAACGTGCATTCCTACTAAGATTATATACCTATTAGTGCAAAAACTAAACATTGAACATGGTTACGTAAAGGGAACAATACTCTTCAGTGGAGTTGACGTATAGTACCGTAGTTTTGCAGACCTCGCCTAAAGCAACTGCGGCAAAGCTAGTATCTCTAAATAGTAAATTAAACGTCCCTTTGATGTAAATATGTATCGAAACTAATAAAATAGATATAAAATATCATTAGAGGGGCTGGAAAATTTGTGTTTCTGTCTCTATGTCTGCACGATTTCTCGAAAAAAAAACTTACTTAACATTTAGTATGGAACTTAAATATTATATACAGGACATCGAGTTAGATGACGGTGTATGTTCCTCCATATATTTGGCTGCATTCGGCAAGGCCTGACACTCAAGATGATATAACGCAAATGAATTGTTGAGCAATATAATAAACTTGCAATGTTGTATATTTTGCTTAACTATCACAGCGGGTTCAAGCGAAATCCCTTATCTGTCTGTTTGTAAGTTCTGAACATTGAAACTCGATATTTTCTGTTACGAAGATAAAATTATATACTAAATAACACTACGCTCTCAATAACAGTGGGATGAATATTGTAAACATACGAACATAGTCGATGAGTACGGGTTTTTGCTGCATGTATTGTTTGTGAATATATGATAGTTTATACTTCTGTTCATGACAACATTCATACAATAGAAAAAGTTACAAATTATTTATATTAATCTCCTTAAAATACTAGCGGTATTCTTATTATTCAAAGAGTGTTAAACACGCTTTTCGATTATAGTCTTCTATTTTCATATTCCGGTTTTAGTCTTAACATACCGAACCACATGTGACGGTTATACTGTACAGTAAGTGTAATCCTGACCTCCTCCAGATAGTCACGTAGGGCTCTGAGCGTCAAGAAATGGTTATACATGAAATATATTGATTAAATTCTATACTATTTTTATTGCCACTTCTAGCATTAGTAGAGATTTTATTAGAGGCTCTAAAATTTTGTATATATCTACCGAAAATAAGATTATAATACCTAAACTACTTTTACAATGTAAGATGTAAGACTTGAACAGTCTAAAACTACTATATTTATACTTTTCGCTATGTTGGAGATTTTAGCTACTAGTGGCAACCACAATGGCGGCAGAACAGATCAATGGAAAAACTAATGACTATTCCAACATGGGTAGGCCATACTACTTATTTCGACGCGTCTGCTTCGAAGACCCAAATTATGTTTTCTTTAAAGCCGATTTGCAAGTCCCAGGCTCACATAAGACTTAGCCATCTAAAACAACAAGGTTGATGTCTTTTCATTAGACGGATAGGTAGGGTTGTAGCCGTCAGTATTGTTTTTATAGGCAGTAACTATGATTGACTGGGTATATCGATATCTGGCAAACCTTAGTGGTATGAAAACTATTCAGTACAGGCATCCCAGTAGCAACCGAGTTTCAAAGATACTGACATTTATCCTTATTTTTAAACCATGATTTGCTGACACGTTCTCGCGCTAGATTAGTGACATGTTATGTAGTCATTTGTAAACTCTATAAATACTATTTTATATTTGATAGCATTAAATTATTATGACAAATTTTCAATAAATAACAGTACTACAGCATTAGCCAAAATAAACAGTACTGAAATGGTAATATTTTATTATGGTAACCACAGTAACTCTACATATAGATTTAACCAATAAATACAAGTCAAAGGAAGCAAAATCGGTTAAACTCGGGTATTAAAATGTTCAATATGACCCCCGTTTAGTTTGAGGCAACACTCGTACCGATCTTGTAGGTTTTGCTTAATTTTTATGAATAGAGGTTGTTCCATTCTCCTAATACACATGGTTATTTTTTCTTTGAGTTGAACGATGGTAGATGGTGGGTCCTCGCGGAAAATGTTTTCTTTCAACATTCTCCAGACGTAGGTGTCCGGTGTTGTAAGATCGGGGGAGTGGGCTGGGTAAGGAAAGATTGTTCTAAGGGAGATGAGACGGTTGCCAAAGGTTTGTTGGAGGAAAGAATTGTTGTTAACGGCAGTGTGACTGGTTGCGCCATACTGCTAGAACCACTGTGAACTTTAACTGCTGTGTGTGAATTTAATGGCAGGTTTCGTGCACGACAAAATCACGTGAGATCTCTCACAAACAAATCATAAATGGCCCTATATCTTTTTGGTCATTATGCTTCTTTTCGGTGACTGTAACACTTACTGTAGGCTAACCCTCTTGCGTGGTTTTAATTTGTACAGTCAGTAGTTGGGCGTCATGAAAGGCCCTTTCGCTGTGTAAAAACACTACCTCTTCTTCGAAATCTTTCAACAACACTAAGAATCACAGCATTAGTAGGAGGTTTTTAGTGGAAATGTTCCTGAAAACGTAATGCAGTGTATGACAAGCTTGGCCCACCGCAATTCTAATTTCGTATGAGCGAAAATAATGCTCTACGATAAAAACTTTCTCTACCGTTGTTAGAACCATGTTAGCAAAAACTAATCTCAAATAAGAAATAACTAATGAACACGAAGCCGTTGCAACAATCGACAGCTGAATCAGCTTATCGAGAAGGCAACTATAGCTGATTCAGTTTCGGTACTGTTTATTATGGCTAATACTGTATCAAAAATGTAGAAATATATAATTAAAATATAGTTGAATTGATTAAAACAACATGAGCTATCAAAAATTAAATTAGTTTTAACATAAAAATAATCTGTATATTTGTCAATGTTCTATTACCAATATGCACGATCCCACAAAAAGAAACTTGGATGAGCGCGTTAAAGTTAAAGGCGCAAAGAAGAATTGAATGGGGTTTTGGAACTTTATTGTTGTCCGTCACTAATATTCTTCTTCACAGTTACAAATCCATTCGGGTGTTATAAAACCTCTTGAAACTTTTCATTTGAGAAACTTTTAATTTAGTAAGTAGATTAATACAAACGTTTTGGAGTTTTATGGGTTTGAAGTGTTTTATATTTTTTACTGTCCACCAAAATTGTTGAAAGTAAAATATAATAATCTATTAGTAATTAACACATTTAAAAACATTAGTACTGAAATAAATTTGGAAAATTAAAATGGGTTCATAAACATCTTCACGTAGTATTGAATTCATTTTTACATTGTAGTTATGTGTTTTATCAGTTGCAGCAAGCCAATTATTATAAATGGTGAATTAAAATAGAAATAGATAGAAAAGCAAAGTAAACAGTGTACACAAAACATTGCATTTGCATTTTTGAAACACAACAAAAATTTTCCCGAGTGGTTAGACAGTGATGGTTCTGAGGAAACAATAAATTTTGTAATTTTTGTATTCGGATCGTGAGATTTCATATAGAAGATAAGAAATAATAGTAAAGGCTAGACTGCGTTTTAGTGCAGATCTAGCACACATTCAATGTCGAACATTATGATAAAATCAGTGGCTCATGCATTTGTTACCGTGTGAGAATCAGTGTCTAGTAATACGATCATAAGATAACAATAATCTTATTTTAACTTAGATAAAGAACGAGTACACTATTAAAACTTAATAAATAATAAGAACATTAAAGGCTTAGTCAAATTAAATTTCTATCCATTACTACTTTTCCATGAATAATATATTATTTGATAAAGAAATATTTCTATTAACTTGTAATTTAATAGGTATACGTTATAGAGGCAATTCTAAGAAGAGCAAACATTGGAATTATAGAATTATTACGAGTATTTATTGAAAAGCTTGTCAAACCTAGATAATCAACACCAGGGCGAAAATTTATATCTGGCTTTGAGGTCGTCATTCCTACCTGTAAAACGTGTGTCATTGCATCTTTTCATATACTCAAGATTTTGGTTTATGAATATTTTATACTTATATCAACTTAATTTACACAGAGAAATAGAACTTTAAAAGTTTGGCCACCCAAGAAATGGTCAACTTGTTTTATGTATTAGAGGGTTTATTTTTGTTAATTATAATGTGCTTAGCGTAGTACTGCAAGACTGGATTGTTTAAGTGATTAGAAACTTGTTTCAGAATACACTGCTCATATGAAAGTTAAATACAGTATGAATATACAGTATAAATATAATGCTCACGAGAAGTTCGGTAAACTGATAAGGAATTCATAGAATAACTTATTATTCCAATACCCATAAAAAGCTTTAGAAACATCTTATAATTTACCTAATAACACAAATAAAAGTATATACTTTAATTGTGTTTGAAATTAAACAAAAATTATCTTCACACGATTGCAATTCTAACACCACTGTAAAGTTTAATGTTGGAATTTTTTATATCGAATAATTATTTGCTTTTACGTTTGCTTTCACTGACGGACAGAGTACACACCTTAAAACACCACGTTCATGACAACAGAGACTAATAAATAACACGTATTTTTCATTTAAAAGCAAAAACAATTTTTTGAACTTAAAACACTAATCCAGTGCAAACACTGAACTATTTGAAAACTAGATAACTTACACGTAATAAAACATTTCCGATAGTACCAAATTATTATGGTACTAAGCACTGAAATAAAATTTTATCTAAGTCCCAACACGCAGGCAGACATTTTATGTCAAAGTCAAAGAGATATAAAGAGGAAAATGTAAAGGTCCAGTATTTTTTCAAAGAAACCCCTATGACAGACCGAAGTTGTTTCAGAGTTCCCAGTTGGATTACTCTGTTTGTGCTTTTATGTAACATTTTCTAGCGTTAAAACAGTTATTTTATGCTTCAACTGAATGAAAATGTAAGCGGAAATGCTGTTACTGGAGAATTATTATTTTGTAATTTTGTATGTAAAATATATTAATGTCCAAATACGAACGATTGATGACTGGAAACTGTAAAGTAAAATAAAGTAAAGAAATCTTATTTTACCAAGCAAAGTTAAGGCGGAGAAGCCTTCTATAATTCTTAAACTTGGGACCAACGGCTTAAAGGTGACTTCCGAACCACCACCAACTTCCAGGTAAGCGGGCTGCTTGGAAGGACACGATCGCTCAGCGGTCCACCTCCCAAGCAGCCGCCACGCTTGATCCGGTTATCTTACGATAACCGTTGTACCCATTGGTAAATTTTCAATTAACAAGAAGCTCTATTGGTATGTAAGCAACATCAAGTTCCTTGGTTTTGCCTGAAACTCCCATACGTTTTTCTGAGTGTAAAATAACAATTTTACACTGGTCTTTTAAGTAACCACGACGGCAAATAGAAAATCGCACAATAAATAAATGACTAGCTAAGATCAGTTATATAAAATTACTTTCAGTTGGGCGCGAAAGTGCGGACAAGAACACTAGGTATGTAATATTTTCAACTCTTTTTCAGTAGTATAAGATTTAATTTCTTTGTATAATTTAACACATCCTCGCACTAATACTCTAGCCCAAGCCGCTGGTTCTCCTCTTAGCTAATGTTTAGTGCGTGTGGTGCTCTTGGCGACTTTAGGCAACTCTTGGCAGACCTGCGGTCAAGATGTTTCTACAACCTCTCAACTAAGTTCTTCTCTGTGGACCTCCTTGATTTAATTTTTTGAAATAAATCGCAAGTGTAACTGGGTTTGCATTAATAAACTCATGTATATTTAAAATTCTATAAATCATTAAAGATTTAATTTACATAATTTGGTTTATATTTGTAGTTCTTTATCTAAGTACTCAATGTATGTATATGAAAATGTATGTACTCATCCAGTAAATCACTGAGATCACGTGAATGCCTGATACTTTGGCATGGCATCCCTGACATATTTGGCTGGCTGCGGCTTGTATTCGTCCAAAGGACTCTCTCTCTCTCTCTCTCTCTCTCTCTCTCTCTCACTCTCTCTCTCTCTCTCTCTCTCTCTCTCTCTCTCTCTCTCTCTCTCTCTCTCTCTCTCTCTCTCTCTCTCTCTCTCTCTCCTCTCTCTCTCTCTCACTCTCTCTCTCTCTCTCTCACTCTCTCTCTCTCTCTCTCTCTCTCTCTCTCTCTCACTCTCTCTCTCTCATTATTCTCTCTCCTGGGTAGCTAAATTTAATTCTTAACAAGCAATTTACCTCAATTATTGGATACAATTAATGTTTCTGTTACTGTTAAAAAATGATACATAAAATTTCTCAATAACATAGCTGCCGTTATATAAATTAACATATCCCTAACAAGACACAAGTATTAAAATTATATATATATTTTTAGTGCCATATCAATACGTGATGAATTCCCCCTCTATAATTGCTTAAAAAGAGCGACAGAGTGTTTACAGAAAGGTTTTCGGAACTGAGTCTGCCAATATTGTGCTCTAGAGGACCGGCCGATATCTTTCAATTACCGGCCCACTACGTGACATCCACTAGAGTGCGATGTATTACGACTTCCTGGAGATTTTGAAAGTAGCTTGTATAAATTACTAGCAGTTACTCGTGGCTTTGCACGCGATTTACTATCGAGTAACAGGTACGGAACAGTCATATCCTTTATAACCGCATAATTAAAACTCCTAAAAATGACTTGTGAATTTCCTTATAGATTTCGGGATAACCAAGATTTTAATTTAAAGACCATTTCTTTGAGGCTTTAAAGTTGGAGAATGAAAGTACCAAGGAAATGGACACTTTTTCATATTGGAAGCACATATGATGTAGTATGATGGAACCTTATAATAATAATGAGTCATAAGTAAACATAGTTATGGTACATATTATTTCAGTGTTTTTTTTTTTGTTAAAAGGTTCAAAATGTAAAATAATACATAATTCTTATTTCATATTTAGCATGTGAAAAAACATTTTTGGTTTGAATAACTTGTATTACATACACGCTATAGTAGAGTTTGCCTTGTCTCTACGACCAAAATATATACCATAACTGGTTTAAGAAGCCTAATTTAGTCGGGAACGGCCTATTTCCAGCTTTTGTAATTTCCCCCTGGTCCTGTATTCCTATTGCCTTACTTATGTTTATATTGTTGCCCCAATATGCCCAAAATAGAAAATATATACGTAGGGCTACAAAGTATACTGCAGTCAAAAAGGTTCTACTTCTGTCCATTGTATCTACTTCTAGTCTAAGGCATTTTAAGTACCGTAATAACATTTGTATTGTAGACCAAGAAAATATATGCGTACGTAGGGCTTAAATACTTCTACTTCCAGTCATTGAAATATACTTCCAGTACCATATTAGCCTCAGCATTGTTTGTTTCGATTTAGAAAATATACAATAAGTTTTTCTTAAAAGTTTATCTGGTAAAAATAATTTGAATCAGCGAGTCAGTGTTATTTACTACTTAGATGTTTTTGGTGTGTATTAGCTGTAGTGTTGTATTAACAATCAAGAAAATATATACATACGAGTACATAAGTCTACCAAGAGTCTTTGGCCAAAAAGCACATACTTTTAAAATAATCTTCTGGGCTAAATTATTTTTGCGCTATAGTAGCGTTCGCTGGCTAGGAAGTAGACCTAAGAACTCTACTTGGGCCAAAAAGTGACTGTTTACGGTCCTAATGCGATCGTTACTACGTTACCGAAAGTAGACAAGTTTTGTCTACTTACTTGTAACGAAACTTGTAACTTACTTGTCTACTTTCGGTAACGTAGTAACGATCTCATTGATAACCTAGTTAAGTTAATATTTAATAAGTTCCTGTAAAAGTTTACTTTGGTTACAAAGCGACTACTTCCGGCCATTATGATCTACTTCCGGTTTAAGATATTTCCTGTCGAGTTCATAATACCCATTTCTGTCAAAATTTATATTTCTTCGACATTGATTGACGAATGAGTGATTGATTGAGGTTTTTGCCTTTTATATATATCTGCTAGGTTTTATGAAAAATGTATATCTTTCCATCTTATGATAAAATAAAGGTCCCTGACACTAAAATCCGGCATTAATGTAATTAGAAAATAGTAATAAAATTAGGTGTTTTTAAGAGAGTTAAATCTCCTTTTAGACCTTATTTTATGTCTTTAATAAAGGTTTATAGATATTCAGCCCCTTTAATCTAAAATTTAGAAATACACTTATTATTTGCTTGTAATTTTGATGCTACAATTTTATTTTCCACGACATTTTTATGCAGTACAATCGTTTTATACCAATGTTCATACGTAAATAAAAAGCAGTACATGTAATAGCAATAAAAGAATATGTAATGATGATATTCATGAGTTTATGAGTCTGTCGTCATGAAGAATTTATAACGAACATATACGACTTAAACAACTTCTGGATGAGCTTACCCGTTATACAGTACGGTGTTTTTATTTTAAGCATACGTTTCATACGTCATAAAATAAATTTCATTGAACGATTTTCATGAATAGCTTGTTACTTAACTAAAAGTAAACCTAACAATTTCATGAAAAATGGGTTCTATTTTATTCGGGGTACTTCTAATTTTGATCGCAATTTTGTACATTGAAGCAGTATATACATTGATACATCGACAAAAGGCGGTATATAATAATAGTGCTAAGTCTGGTTATATAAATGTATGTGTTAAAACATGAGTGTGTTTCAACAACAAGAATTTGTGCACAATACCATTTATTCTGTTTCTACCTAGAAACATTTATATAATGTTACACAATAATCAATAATCAATGATAAAATCCTTATAATAAAGTGAAGGTGATATTATAATAACACTATTTTAATTATCCAAATACCATGACTGTACTTGGTTAAAAAATTATTTAGAGTGCCATATTACATTTACCTCTTTTAAGACAATACGGTAAGTAAAATAAGTGTTATTTTAAATTCTAATTAGGTTAGATAATATACAAAGCAGGAAGATAATACCTTCTGTAATTAACTGAGTTTATTAAAATGCAGCTTTTCCTGTATTACTCTGGCTTTGGGTTTCAATAAGCTTTTCAACGAATAGGATATTTACGTCCTTTTATTGAATTTATGTAATGAATGGTTCATCAAAGTTAATATTTTAATACCTTACAAAAGAAATAAAAAATGTCCAGCTCTTAAAATTAAAATTAAATTACTGACTGAAAAATATTTCAAAACAGCATTTAATAGTGAATATAGAATAGTGAATAGAATCTGTCAGACAGATGGCACAGAATTTATATGCCCCAATTTATTGTTATTAAAGTACAAATTTAGCTAATCGTAGGGGAGTGAGTATAATTACATGATAATACACTTATTGATTCCATAATCTGTACATAACATAGAATGGTGAAATAACAGAATATAAAACTGTACGAAATTATAAAATATATCAATTATATATTGGTAATTGGTAAGTAACTCATCGATTTTCTTCTCGTCTATGACTCTTTCTTGGCAACCAGAATTATCTCTTCTGTGTTCTGATTATTTTAAGCTCTTTTTCATTCTGTACATTCTGTCTACCTTTACATATAATTTAATGTTATAAATTTAGTTTATCACAGAACTAATTGCTAAGAAAAATATCACTCTTAACTTTCGCAACCTGACTTTAGTGCCTGGGTGAGTTTTACTTTTCATCATTCATAAAATTATTGATGGGAGACTAATACCCTGGGAGAAAGTTCTCCATTCTTGCACGGGGCTTCTCTGACATCCTTAAAAGTTCGAAGGTTTGAGCGGCGGAAAAAGCAAAGAGGAAAGGCTGATTTTTAGACAGAATTTATCAAACGGAATAAATAAGTCTATATAGTACAAGGTCGATGATACTGATGAAAAGTGCTACGGTCACAGACAGATTTTAAACCTGCGGTATCTGTAACTCAGATTTAAAGCTAGATCTCTCAGACTGTTTGGCCATATTATGCTTTGCAAAATTTCATAAAGTTCAAAAGATGTTAAAATTCCTTCCAATTAATTTCCTTTTATTCTGTTATTGAATATTAAATAAGTATCACAAAATAAAATAAGTGATTTATTTCATAAAAATTAACTTATTATTATTTAATTTATTTTTCGAGAGGGTTTTATCATACATTTCACGAATATTTCAAAAAATTTTTTTTTATATATTTCGTTTATTTTGTGTTTAATGTCTAAATGCAAGGGGAAAACTCTGCTTTCTTTTGCTTTTCTTTATTCAAACGCTATGTTTGGAGGTGATGTTATTATTTGGTCTTCTCATTACAAGGTTCTCACAACCGAAAGAATGGAACCTCCTCTGTGTCCAATTATTTTCCAACACCTTTTGTCGCAGTTTCAGTTTCAGCAGAAGACCGTGTCTTTGTGGCTTTCTTATTTCTTTGCATGTTCTTTCTAGTAGGGCAGAAATATATTTATAGCTCAATTTTTATCAGCTGAGGTAGGGAACAATAATATTATTAATATGAATTGCAATAAAATTACTAACAACATTAACATATCTGAGCGTGAGTGATGAAAGAAGCAATACTAAAAAATTATGAAAACATTTGTTGACAAACATTCCTTATCATGGTATATATGCTCATACACTCGTTATGTTACTGTAAAAATATAACATTGTTGGGTTAGAAACATTTAAAACTATTGGAAAAAATACTGTTTCAATAATTATAAATATAAGTTTACTTCATTCGACTTTACAAACAATAATGTGATTGAAAACCTTGTTTTTTGGTTCAAAGTTTGTATGTATAAACTCTTAAATTTATATTTAATGACTTATTTTTAATTCTTAGCTTATACAAGTAAAGTATTCTACTATTACAAATAGAAGGCCTGGCTATCAGTATTATCAGAGTTTGATAATTTAAACATAACATATATAAAAATAAACCGATATAAAGGAATGGATAATGAAGGCCACTACAAAACATAACCAATATGTCATATCAGAGATGGACAGGCAGGCAAAATTACGTCCATTTAAATTTTAGACAAAAAAATAATGGGCTTCATCTTTGGACGGAGAAAAGACTATATGCCAAATTCAAGTTCTTATGACTTTCACATCAAGAGCTGTCACATTGACGGACATGCTTTTTGACCTTTTGACACCAAAAACAATAGAGACCTTCCTTGGATCAAAAGAAACCTATGTTTCTTAAATATAAAGTCTGTAGAACAATGGCAATGGCAAAGTCTTGCGCGTATAACCGATTAAACAACGACGAGCCTGAGCTATTTGGGTGGGAAGCCGCTGAGCGATCCTGTCTGTGATAGCAACCCGCCTGTCCGGCCATTGGCAGTGGTTTGGATATCGCCTTTAAGAGTTTGGTCCTTGATTGCATTAAAAAACGCTTCGTAGCTTTATTATCACCTGGTTGAATAAGATAAACTTTACATATGCAAAAGGTTAAAAACCATTCTATAAAGAGTTATCACAGGGACGATACAGGAGCAATCGGCGTAGACAGATAGACGGACGGCACTTTGAACCATTAGACGTCAATCAATAGCCTTCTTCGTTGGTCCATGGGGAATCTATTGACTAAGTTTAAACTTCTCAAGGATCTTTTTATTGACAGTTATTGTGCAGATGAACAGATACACAGAGCGATAACAAGACAAGATAAAATTCATGCTAATTGCAACATACAAGGTAGTTACTAATACGATTATTAGATTCTTAGGACTCTATTTTATCTTTCAAGAAAACAATCACACAAATTCAATTAAAACTACATATATAATTAGACAAAAATATTCCTGCAGTGTGTTTAAGATAATAAGGATAAGTTGACGGCGATCACAATATTTGGTGTAACATATCGCTATAAGCTATTAGAGTAGATAGAGAGGAGTAGAACTCGACCTTACGTGACTGCAATACTACTAAGCAAACTGCCACTGCGCTACCCCGGACTGTTACATGTGATTGGTACTATTGTTACTCCACAATTGTTACAACAACCCTGAAATACCAATGTACTGTGAAGGTAGATAAATATAAAAAGTAACTACCGTAATAACTTAGGGGAACCTTGTTGGCGCTCTATATGGAACGCGAGATGATTATCTTTATAAGCATTATTTCCTGAACACTTGTGTTAAACACTGATAAAAATCTGAATTATGTGAGTTAATTTATTGCAACGCTTCATAACGCGTTTAACCCATGACCTAAACATATTAACCAACTGAAACTATTAATAGTTTTAAGCTGTTTCCAAGTTTGCTATGAAATATTCAGAAATATATTTTGAAACTGCATGGTATCCGTGGAATCACACGCAAAATCACACGTGGAAAAAATGTAACGTAAACAATAATATGGTAATATTACGACACCACGTCGAAGCACTGCTTATACAGTACATTCTAGATGATTCTAGCTTCTGTAATTTAACTCTGCATATAATGTTTTGATACAGTGTAAATTACATAACTTAAATGATAGTTCAGAATTTAAATTTGAAAGTTAAAAAATATGAAAGTTTAGTCATAATGCCCTCTGAGAAGGATATAGTTAATCTTTTTTCTTATTTGTAACTATTTATTTGCAGTTTCGGTGTTCAAAAGGGGGTTTTAATTAACTGCTGAACCTCTACACATCGATAGTAAGCTTTTCGAAAACAGGATTAGTTAATCGTTATCCAAGAAGGGAACGGAGTAGAGTTTGCTTACTGGTTTATAAAGTAATTGCATATATTTCTTTAGGAAAATGTTTTAAAATTTCAAATTTCTCTAAAACTAATTCTTAATACTTGAAATTTGCATAGGTTGGAATCCTTGTTGATTTGAGTTATTATTACCTAATCTTTAAAAAATATAAGACGTAAAAACTTATAACTTGAAATACGTTTGCTGGACACGATATCTGTAAATGAATAAAGAATGAAAATATGCATACGTATCTCAGAAGATAATAAGCTTTCAAATAATATTTTAATGGTTAAAATTCTTACATGAATTAAAAACTTTAACCTAAAAATGTTCCTACAAAAATGATGGAGTTATGAAGCACGTCACAATATACTGTATAACAAAATACTCCACTTTAAGAAGTGTTTACTTTTGCAGTTCATATTTTATATCGAGTAAAATATATTTATTAACTTGTTAATTATTACAACTAAGTACTTTGAAGAGTAAAAAAAAAATAAAAGGTTCAACTGCTATTAATGGACTATCAATGTATTCCAGTATAAAATATATTTTATTTTAGAATACCAATTTCCGTTTAGTATAATACACTATTTAAAGTTTTATTATCAATTTTGAACATTTAGAAACAATTTAACGTCCTTTTATTTCATGATATTATTTTCAGCACAAGCTAGGGATTTTTAGATTTCAATCGTTTTTAGTTTTACTACGAAAATTTTCAAACTATGCAATATCAATTTAATAAAATACAGTGATAAAAACCCACACTCAAAGTAGAAGTAATCTGTTAATTAAGTACAAAGTAGATAAACGAATACGATCAACGTCCAAGTTTACCTGTTTACCACGTCAAAACACTTCTTACAAAGTTACATCCTTGAAATATTTTGGCCTCACTGTAGACAGCGGTATTCAGTCAATAGATATTATACCGAAACTGATTGTACCAGCCGCGTATATATAAGAATACAAATTAGGTAAATACATTGATATGCAATAGCAACTAATTTAAACAATGCATTGTAAAATTTAATAGTTTAAATGAGAGTTTAGATTTTTTTATGGTAGTTAGTCTGTAACAGGACAAACTTTGGCGAGAGCTACGTACGAGTATTGCGCAATGATCTCAGGGAAGTGATGCCTTGGCAGGTTGTAACAATCCGTGCATTGGCGGTGGCGGCAGATTGGTGTAAACTATGACAGAATCAGCTGAGCGGCCGGCTAGCTGTGCGCACTGTGGAATGCGGAACTGGAATGGAACGTCACAGAGCGTATGCAGAGTTGCAGTTGTTGAGCCAAGCTAGAGGTGTGAAAGTGTTGTTGTGGCAACGTTGTCTAAAAATGTAAATATATTATTTGCGGTTTTGTTATTATATCATCCTATTTTATCCAATTGTACCAATGATTCAGATAAAGCAATGTATAGTAAAGTGGCAGCCACTATGTTGTACACTATTACACTGCCTAGTCTACTCAATATATGTGAATTACGCAACTTATGAATAAGGTTATCCTACTAATGTTGAATTTTTACAGTCTGTTTACGATAAAATGGCATAAATAGAGTGGAAATATTATGATAAATTCAAGTATGGTGATAATGATAGTTTCAATCGATGTTTTAATATTTGGAATATAAACACTATTATTTCCTAGTTTAATTTGATTTCAAGCTCTAATGACACAGTACCACACGGGATCAATGTAAATATTATATCATCGGGATGATACCACACCAGGGTCAGCGGTCGGTGTATAATATGACCAGATTAGACTGTCAGCGCTGTGGTTTACCTCACCGCTTCAAAGGGACGTCTTTGGCTACATGGAATACTTTAAATGTAACTATGTCTGATGAAATATTTGAGAATGTAAATGATTGTGAAATCGTTTGTTTTGGTACAATTATTTTCTCGTAATTTACTGTTCTATTTGTATAGTTAGGATTTTATTTCATGATCATGCATGTATCGATTAAAACTTTACATTAAAATAGCACCAAATTACAAATAATTACTATAGCCAATTTTAAGATTAATAAAGTTTTTATATTGTATATAAGTAGTAAATGAGTGTTATTTTCATCTGATTTGTGTTAAATTACAATACCTAAAAATCTTTGGATTAAGAGTCTACAAATTTGATTAGATATTATTTGTTAGATGAATAAATTTAATCTATTTAGATTAGTCGTTATGTATGTAGAGTATGTATTTATGAATGATTTGAAGTGTATTGAAAGGATACAGCATAAAATGTAGCGTTAAATAAACAAGTATATTAATGATCCTGTTCGTCCTTACAGTACTTTGAGGAAGATATGCGTTATAAAAAATTCGTGTTGTGCATTTAGGAATGAAGTTAAGAGCAAACCTGGATTTTACAAGACCAAAGTTTAGTTTATCGTGACATAGAAAAATACCTAAATAAGTCAGTAATGGGACATCCTACTTCGTTGAGGTCATAATTTGTGACACTGGCACACTTAAATCAAACCATAAGAGAATACCAGCGGTAGGTAACGTGGGAACTATGCTGAATAGAACTAGATAGCAAACAACTATATTTTAACAATCAACGAAGCATTTTTATTTTATTTTTTATTTTATTTTCATATAAACCCATGTTTGTTTATACTTAAACATCGTTAAATTGCAGTATACTTCTGTTTTCCTAAGTCACAATGATAAACAATTAAATCAACATTTTTAGTGAATAAATTAATGTCCTATTTTTCCATGCATGAACATGTTATATTTTGTTATATGATATTACAAAGCGCCATTATCATTTGCCTAACAGTTAGTTGTAACATTTTAATTCTGTGCTATGGAGCAAAATCTCCCTTTACAATTTATTTATTAAACAAGGAATTATTCCTTAAAGTAATTAAACATCATACTAATAATATAAAACGGGAAAGTTTTAATGGTGTACGTATGGACATTTTTAGTTTCGTCATTCCACAACAGCTTAACTGATTAAGTTGAATTTTGTGAAAACTTCAGTCATATTACATAATAAAATAATGTTAGGGCTAATATAAGTTTAAAAATTATCATCTAAATGTATATTTTAAAGGGGTGGAGATGCTGAACATATCTAAAAGAGCTTTTAAACATTTAGATTCAGCACCTAAGCACTCCTTAAAGTAATATATCATTATAATTATTTAAATTTTCAACAATAATTGTTATGTACAGAGTGTGCTACTATATAAAAGTACCTTTTAAATTCAGATTGCAAATGCTATACTTATTGTGTTCGATTAGTATTATTTATTAGTATCAAAGACAAACAATGAATATAAATTATAATAAAAATGGTTTTACTGTTGAATTTTCATTTTGTAAACGAGGTTATTTATCAACAAATAAAATTAAGCTCAGTTTTATTACAGGTATCATTATTATTTATAGCCAGAGAGGCAATTTATCAATTAAACAACTTGCTATGTTTTAAATGACTTTACTTAGCAAAAAAATATTATATGTAGTAAAACAGGGCCAAACCTCAATATGGCGCTTTTTATGCTTATAAGAGAAACAATCTAATTAAATATAAATGATTTATGTTAATAAACTCAATGAGTTTTAAAGGACTATAATTTACATAACTTTATTTTCGAAATGGCAGCAAAGACTATAAAAGAAAGAATTTATATAATAACGAAGAAATAACTGTATAAAGTTTTAGAGATATAATTACTGGCATAATAATCTAACTTTGAAAATTTAGCTGAAACGATCACCTTTACAAACAAGATTTCGCAAAGTTAATGCATGTATTTATCAACATGGCCACATCTGAAAACGATACACAACAAACTGAGTCGCTCATTACGCTCTGCACTAACGACTGAGGGGAATTTATTAATGGAACTGACCTGTTTACCGTGAAAAGGTTTCTTGAATGTTCTCATAAAACTTTTCTTCCTCTCCACGAGACGGAAATTATTTATTGAGTTGGTATCTATATTTCCTTCTTGAAAGGTCTTTACAGCTTTTGTTAACAGTTATATTTGCTTTTTATATACATGTCCTTGTCTTATGTTTACCGCTACCACAGCATACAAATAGCTCCTACACAAATAATGCAAAATTAAAATTAAGTTATTCATTTTATAAACATTGGATTAAATAAATATTTGTAACTTTCCAAAAATGAGGGATAAAAATACATTAGAACCTTGTAAGTAGAACTGGGCTGCAATTCAAAATATCAAGTCAATAATTCGGTTAGATTTCGTGATATCAATTCCCTATTTATAAAATCTTTAGTTTTATTTTAAACAAAAAAGTATGTGTATATTAAAAAGTATTAATATAATGTAGTGATTCAGAGAGAAAACAAATAGAAAGAAATACAACGTAGTATGTCTGAAAACTAGAACGAATACAAAGCAATTCAAACAAAACATGAATTGCAAATCAAGTGGAACACGAAACGCTTTGAATTGAATTGGAATTTCCATTCTAGTGTAGACTGCTATTACTCTTTGCAAATCAGGCGTTAATCTTGCTGGGTCGCCCATAAAACATTTAGAGCGATGATAGCCGGTTTACTCAGGAAGCGATAGTGTTGTTTACTACTGTGGTTGGTTTTGTAGCTAGCAGCACAATCTTGTCTCATGCATGGGGGATTATTTTATACTATTTTAAATTATCAATAAGCTGGATATTATTTTTCGTTTACATACTGCAATAACATTATTTAATACCTTTAGACTGGGACTATGAGACCCTCAGATGTCATTGTGACTCGATATACTAAAAGGTAGGAGTATGCCAGACCACGTGACGTGTAATAAGCTTCGCTGAAGCTGCTTTTAAATTTGAAATATATAGATAATTTCTGTCTTGATATATCCTTTGAATAGATAAAAAATCAAACAAACACGCAGAATATAAAATTTACACACCGCTCTGACAAAAGAGAACTTGTGTCACACTACTGAGTGATATGCCTCAGTGATCCTCAGGCAAATTCCATGGTGAGCTATCTACAACCATACCTGTATAGCTTATTCCTATCAATGTAGAAAATATGTTTCATGCAAAATTGAAAGTCAGCAAAATAAATATGTTTTAATGTGAATTGGCACATGATACATTTAAATTTTTATTCATTAAGTTAGATTTAATAGCAGCGCTAAAATAATAACAGTTCCCGTGAGCTAGGAAGGTACGAAACACAACAGTGCTCTGTAATCGAATGCTGTCACTGACATCAACACTGACTTTCCACTCAATTGCTTTAGAATAAAACCATGAATAAAAATGTAACATGTCAAAATGTCATGCAGCTGTACAGTTTGTTTGCAACTTTTAATAATCTGCTATTTTTCCGTTGTGTAATAGTATTCACTAACGGAACGTTAACCGACTTTTAACCTAAATTAAATACTACAGCTAATTGTTAAAAGCCAGGCTACACAGCAAAATTTCAGTAATTCAATGTTTCTGCTATATAAAGTTGTTATTTAATTTGAAGAATCTACCAACTGATGTTCATTTATCACAGGTATCATATTTATCATTCTACAATTTTAATAGCACCTGTTTCAATAATCAGTTTGTGATGTTTAATTTCCAGTCTTGAACCCCTTGAGAGAAGTAGAAGGGTAGTATCTTCTGTAACTCTTTTAAATTAATGTAAAATTTACTTAAAATTCTTCAATATTATTATTTAGTAAAAAAATGAAATAAAGTTTACCCACAGTCATATTATTGTAAGATAGATTTATTCATAAAACTTTTAACAACGACAATATTTCGAATTTAGAACTACAGTCCAATTTAATCTTGTCGATGTGGATGAATGAATATCATTACATATGAAAATATAAACGGAATGGATTTTATACATGTTTATTTATCTAGTTTCTTTTACTTCGTTATTTTTGTTATGTTGAAATAAAATACATGATTTGTATTATGATAATATTATATAACGACTAAATGGACAATATTATTACTATATTAATTTAATTCTCTGCTTAAATTATGTTATTATGGCTAAAAACTATATCATTAGCAAAATTCATAAGAAATAAAATTATGGTTATTATGAAAAAATATGATTTTATTATATGCAATATCGTCTTATTGGATTTTTTATAATCAAACTAGTAGTTTTAAACTGATAATTAGAGAACTACTCTCCAATGATTTCAAATAACATTTTGGTATTAGTTACAAATGAAGGATCTATTTGAATTAGTTAAACAACATAATTTAAAGTATAACAATTTAAATACAGGATTGAATATTTACTGCAATACCCTGTACGAGTAATTGTGTGAGAACAATCGATAATAAATTTCCATAACATTGCTACTGCAAAATATATATTTTCAACAAAAGTTACGAATTTTTCCAAAACACTCTAAGAATACACAGGACTGATTTGTTTAACCATTGTTGGTAAATACTTTCAAAGAAGCGGTAGGATTACTAAGTAATAAGTGCTAAGAACCCTTTTTTAAACATTAATTATCTAATAAAGTAAATTTTATGTCCTATTTTGTAAAATACGTAATAATCATACTTTTTGATAAACAAGAATTAAACTATTCCAAATAGACACTAATAAAAGGGTGAAATTCTCAATTTTAGTACTTGTTGTTTTAGGGCTGTACCTCAATTTAGCCTATGTATGACTATGTAGCGAAAAAAAAAAATTAAGTTTTTCATTTTTAAACGTTGATTTTTATTTAGAAGGTCATCTAACTGTTCGTTATTTGCAGAACTGCTGATCGCTCCCACGCTCTATAGGTTTTCCTTTCTGCTAAACAAATTCCGCCTATAAAACTATAAAGAATACAAGTTTCAAAGATATAAGGAGTCCTTGATTTATATATACAAAAATGCAATACTAGAATAATAAGATATGTCTGGATCAGTTATCCCAGGATTCTTGAAAATGTGCCTCAAATTATAACAAAAATCAAGTAATTTAACCTTTTGTATTGTTCTATAAACCTCAAAACAGGGAATAAATTCTAAATTTGTCTATTATATAAACAAAAATAAAATTCGTTAATTTATATTTTTTCTAATTGATTATATCCATTACAAGCTTTGAAGAAAACTGCACATTAATAATTTGTATATTTATTCTGCTAACCACAAATTTGAATTACCTTTAAATGTTAGTTTTAGTGTAATATTTTAAAAATTTAAAGAACGCTATGGTAAACCCATATATATATATTTAAGTACTAAATTCACTGACAAAAATTCATTAAAATACTAAAGTATCAGTAAAGGAAATTGTTAAATATTGAATATAAAAATATTATATGTATATAAATGTAACATTTCTTGTAGGTATCTACCAAAATATTTATCCAAAATATCCTTTCATAAAATATATTTTATATAAATACTATTGTTGAATGAAGAAGGCATTTGTATCTAAAAACTTTGTAATTCACGTATAATAAGTTTTAATAAGTATCGTGTTACCTCTAAAGGAGAAACTTTTATATTATTCCACCATCTGCCCTTCTCAAGATCAAGGCTAAACTTAACCCTTGGATTTACTCAATTAAAGAGAGGTGCTTCTTATCTACTTAGCTAATTAATTTTTAAAAGATTACTCGTGTAAAGTAACAAAGGATGTTTCAAAGATACGGGTCTCTAGAGAAGGGACCAATATCCTTCAATTACTCGGGAAAAAACGTGCAATGTACTAGACTGTAAAATATTACTTCCTTCCCTGTTACTCTAGGAAGTTATAACAATAACACTAGAACAAACTTGTTTTGCAAAAAGAAGGCATGTGTAATCAACATGAGTACATAAGGAACAGATTACTATTAAAATTATTTTCATAATTTACTTTTCTAGAGGAGGAAATAAAAGGTTTTCGGCATGTACTTTTTACTTAATATCGTAAGGGTGAGGTAGTAAAATACTTTAACGGACAATGTTTTCCATAAAATGTTATAAAGAACTCGGTGCTAATCTTAAAATAAGGTTAATTAATCATGATTAGTGCTTACAAGAACGTAAGCTTAAATATCACTCACAAAATACTAAAATCAAACGTTGCAACCTAAAGTATATATGTAAAGCCATATACAAGAATTCATGATTTGTTCATACTTGTACTTATAGATTTTTATTGGTTGGTTTCATGATTTATGATTATAAAAAGTGGTTTGATCACACAATTATTTTTGATACTTCTTAATCAATAAAAGTTGATACGTATCTAATAAATTTTCCTAAAACGTCATAAATTCATGTGCCCTTTACGTCTAAAAAACTCCACACTTTTAGTCTGCATTATTTTTTGGGTTAAGATTTTGCCTATGAATATCCAAGCTCCTTTTCATTAAAACTCACGTCCCACAAAATGTTCTTTGTTACTATTTTTATCTTATAATTTCGTTTGTTTAATATGTTTTTTAACCCTATGAGCATTGGAAGTAATGTTCGAAATATCGCTTGTAGCCTTAGAGTTACCAGCTCCTTGGTTTATACGTATGAAAAATAAAATTGAGAAATTATTATTATATAAAGGGTTTATACCCACTGTGCATACATATGTATTACTAAAAATGCTACATCATTATAAGATTATTATTTAACTTCCACATAAGTAATCCCATCCTTATGATAATCAAGATTTAGTACAGAGAAATTGTAAATTACGTCATTACTATTATTGATAGTAAATGGAATAGTTATTTCATTATATTTTAACCTTTTGTTTATGTTATAAAAATGTAAAATTTACGAATATCTATAAAAGAACTAATTTAAGTTAATTTAAGTTTTGAATTTAGTTACAAACATTGTGACAACTAGATTATATAAATCCGTTAGTTAATAATGGAAATATAACACTTAACTGTTGTAATGAGTGAATAGTAGGAACAAATGACGCTGTGCATTAAAACCGTTAACAGTTTTCATCATATACCTTCCCACAGATTTTGATGATTTAAGATTTCAGGAATAATTGTGGCAGATATGAATTTTTTATAAACTTGTACGAAAGGATTTCATCAGTATAACAAATAAATTACTTCTATTAACTGGTAAAATGTTATATTGCAGTCCGTATATAAAATTAAATGTAAAAATGTACGTTTTCGGAACTATGCTATGGAAATGTGGTGTGTTCTTAGTAACTGAATGTTAAGGTTAATAACTCAGTTATGTCAATATGCGTTTTGGGCAAGAAATATTTACACGCTAACAAATAATAATACTCTAAAGAGACGTAGCAAGCATCGCCCAGATACAAGGATCACTTCTGTATGGTTTATACCTTCCAGTTGATCCCATACTGGGTAAAATCCGATACATCACTTCTAGGCAACCACATGGATACCCAGGAGCAGCACATCACAAACTGCAAATGCCAGAATATTGGGGAGGAAGGTTGGATAGGTCTAGTTTACTGCGGGGGGTGATTGCTGGAGTGTGTTTGGCTGGTTTCGTGTTAAAGTATGTTAGTAGCTTGGACGTGAGGGAGTGTGCCCCTCACCCGCCTTGATTGAAGAGGCTGGAAAGGAGTAGCCTCCCCTTTTTAAAGGTGACGACATAGATATATTGGCAGGCACACTATTTCTGCTCAGAGGATCTCGGCAAAAGATTCTTTACGCTACTTAGACCATGAAATTGCAATGCAAGCTTTAAAATCTTCTCTTCCTAAGTGAAAATAACGTGAGAATTGGTTTCAGACATTCCAATAAACAAAGAAACGTCTTGAAGTTTCGCAATTACTGATAGTAATATTGAGATATATAAAAATATAAACAGCATAGATTGTAATTTAGATGACTAAAGAACTACACCGACCTTGACACAACTCTTGAGTTACTACAATAAATGGAAAAACAGTTACTTGATATTATAAGAGAAGTAGGAATGACCCATAGTTTTTATACATTTTATACGATTTACAAAAGAAAAAGCTGCAACAGGGAGTAAATAAACAAAGTGAGCCCGATTTCTAAGAAGAAATGTTTTAGCTGTTTTCCACAAGAATAGAACGACTATATTGCACTCCATAATGGGGTAGCACTGAACATTATGTTTTACGCTTCATGATAGTAACATTTTATGGAAACTTATTTGATAAAGGAAGCTCTGAATAGCTCCATTGTATAAACTACTTTATTTTGATATTAGGAAGTACATAAATAAAGTTTAGAATCTATTATAACCAGAGTTATATAATTAGATTTATTATATATTATATGTTATTTAAAAAAAGCATATTTCCAATGATTATGAACCGTCCTACAGGTTTAGAATTGTAAAGAAACGTTATACTTTACATACTACCACTTTATTAATAATTAGAACAAAGCAGTTAAGAACGAATGGGTAGTACAGGCTCTTACAAGAACCAACGTAGACAATATATCATTGTAATTGGTCTTACAGTCACTAATGACTCGTTATCTCACAACCACGCGGATAAATAACTACTTTAATCAGAATTCCGGGAAACGATTTATGTCCATTAGTTAATTGTCTCAGGCAAAAACAGCAGCTATATTTTAAATGGACTATCCGATAGGTTCTTTATAGTACCATTCAGATTACCCCGTCATTAAGTTCAGATTGTGGAGAAAGGCACTTTTATTCAATCAATCTAAAGAGTACGAGAATATTGAAATTTATCTAAAACATTATTTTACAAGTATGAATTATTTTGTTACCTATCATGATAAATAATCTCCGGTTCTTTAGAAGTTTTAATTACATTCTTATGGAAACGTTTTCTACGCCTCTAAGGTGAGATGCTTGACATCAACTTCATGCTACACGGACATGTTTCTGATGAAGTGGAATTGAGTAAGAAGGATTGACAAGAACTTTGGGTACAAGAGATAATGCGTTACACAAATAACAAACTTAAATCTATAAAGACTTGATTTGGCTGTTAGATAGCGGGAGTCGATGGAAATGTACTGATTCAATTTTTCACTTTCCAATAAATTGTCTACAGTTAGTAGTCAGCTTTTTTAATAACTGTTATAATTGTGGATGACTTACCCATAGTAACAAATTAAAAACTAACTATTGAACGATTTTAAATTTAATTGACGTATTTTAGCTATGATTAATAATTATATACCAATAAATTTTACCAATTAATTAATGAATCTCATACATTTCTTATTTAAAATTTTAGAGTCTCAAACCTATTTGCAAGTGACTGTAGAAGCATCAGTATTTAATAAGAAAAAGTTCTAATCAAAATAATTTTTTTTTAATGTTTGTGACACGAAAAGCCTATAAGGTGGTCAGGGTGTATTTCAAATTTACAGTTTATGTTTGAAAGAATCGGAATAAGCATTCGTATATACATTGTATACGCATATATACACAAACATACAAACACACAAGACATTATAAAATGAGTAAGTGTAATGCGAATGCAAGAATGCCTCCGCTGCATCTACCCCTGTGCCTATTATAAACTCCATCACCCTCCTACCGTATACGAGATATGTAGAGTATCTTTGAAATTTTAGATAGTTGCTCGACATGCTCCTTTTTCCAGTACATTTTAACCGCATCCATTTTGAAATCAAACAAGATAATAAGAAATAAATAACATTTAAACAATATATACCTTAAAAATTTGTTTTAGAATTTATTTACGACGGTTATATTGACAAATTTTATAAAATCCAAGCAAAAAGAAAACATTAACATACACATTAGGTACCTTTGGTGAGGAGAGTCAATTCCTCACCAACGTTAAATTAAGCTTCAGTTCACCTGTGTTGCCCCTGATGAGACAATGAAGACACCTCTTTGTCTAAATTAATGATTTCGTGGTTTATGTTTATTTAAACTAGAAAGTCTAGAGCAATATCGAGCAGTTACCAGGAATACCAAAACTTCGGTTTCAAATAAAATGAAATAGAATTCTTCACGGATTGTTAACCCATTAAGATGAAAGGTTTATTTAGGATATGCAGGCCTTATTTCCAAAATATTTCAGTCTTCCTGTTCTCTACTATAATGCTGATAGAAATTTAAAACGTTCTTAAAACTGTTTAAAGATTATGAAAATACAGCTAAAATAACTGTTGACCAGTTTCAAAGCACGTGTATGAATGAATGTGTAGTAATCTGTTACTATCCTAATACCACATACTATATATCTTAGTAAACTCATCCTCTATAAATTAATCCTAACGAGCACCACAGAGCATTAGTTAGACCTTAACAAGCATTAGGCCGTTACAAATTACTACATTACCAGCGGCTTAATCTAATGATATTTAAATCAAGATTAAATAATTTAACTATTATTACTGTCCCAATATATAAGCTTATATATATAGCATCGGTCTACGGAAAACTCCAACAATGAAGTTCAGTAAGAACACATCTTTTATTCATATATGACTGCTATATTTAAAGTGAATTAAAACAACGTAGCCTAATATATCAAACTTGTGACATCTGATAGATAAAAACCTTTTAAAAAATTATCGGTTTGGTCAGAAATTTACTCTATAGAATATATAACAAAATATTTTAGTATTGATACAGGTAAGCTTTAAACACAACGTTTAAGTGAAACACGGTTGACAGCACCTTCTAATAGGATATGAAATTGGATACCTTTTGCCAATATGTTTCAAATCATGTTCATGACAAGAACAGAGAAGGTGAAATAATTTCATCGCTTTCAGACATAAACACAATTAATGCAGGATGTAGGTGTGCTGCTAACGAGTAGTAACTTAATATGCCTTCCTCAAGATGCTACGTAACGCCACATGTCACTCTGATTACGTCATCGGAGTAACAAAGTTTGTTTGGTTCTCTATTATAAAAATGCTATATTTTAGAGTCCATTGCAAACTAAACTGATTAGAAATAATAGTGCATAAATCAATTTTAATAATATCTTTTTCAGTCTTAGAATAGCAATTACAATTCATTAGTTTTATAGTCTAAAACAAAATAATAAGCCATGTCAGCACAACTTACAAGCTATGTTATAATATAAGGTTTTGATTTATTGCTGGGTTCATATTTTTCTTGGTAAGTTTGCTTTTTCTTTGTCCCCATACTACGACTAGCTGAGGAAACTTCTCATTGCACTTATTTTTAAAACGACGTTTACACTTACTTCCGGAGAGATATGATTTCCGGAAGGCTAATGTTGATGGTAGGAGTTGCGTCCTTTCGATATCCTATGAGAAGAGGTAGCGGTCTCTATATATCAGTCTTTTTTCTTGAATGAAGGGTAAGCTAAAGTTTTTGCAGCCTCTTCCAGACAAAGCGGATAGAGAAAGGCATTACCACATGTTTAGGTTAGCAACAGCCTCATTAAGGTAGTTCCATCCACTGGAACAATTTTCCTCCGTAGTAGACTTGATCTATTGATCCACCCTTCTACCCCAATATCTCAATATTTGAGGTTAGCCATGTCTTACATTAACCAGTGTAGGAATTCAATAGCTAGAAGTAAACCCACTTTGAGATTGTTTTGTTAGTTATCCATCTATCAAAGTTTCCTTTGAACGTATAACTTGTGGTCAGCAGGGATGAGATAGTTTGTTAAGGTTAGGTTTACTTCAGGTATTTGGTACATTCAATTAAGAATTTGTCGGGTGTTCATTTGTAAATACATATAAATTTTATCACTATGTAGTTAGGTAGGGACGACATATGCTCTATGCAATAATTATTTGTCATCGTAAATGGACGAAGTACATGAAGTGCCTCACCATTATTGCGTTATAACTGCAACTATAATTTTAAAAAAAATCTTTGACTTACGATTAATTTTAACTTTTCGCTGTAATCTTTATTGCCATAAAACGAAATTACGGGTGTCAAATAGGGAAATTCGTACTATAATTTAAGTAACGAACAATAATATGAGAGATATAAGCTACAACAAAATTAACATCAGAAAAGAGTTTTCCTAACAGAGTACACAGCTAACAACATAAGTGCAATGCATTGCTAAATTTATTGAAGTAGACATAACATAAACTGATTAAAAAACTGCATAAGAATCTTCTTGAAAGAAGAAAAAACCTATAGAAAATGTTTTAACCTATAGTCTCTGAAGCCTCGCCAATCCAAAATTGTATAAGTAGAATGTAGGTATGAATCTCCGACCGAAGATTGACTGGGTACACACTTTCCCCTCGGTAAACTCAAAACTATCAACACCAGGAGATCAGGGCGGTACTTCAGTCTATTGATGAGTTTGAAGAAAAAAATAATATAAAAAGGACACGTTGATGATAAAGATTTTGTAGAGAGAAAAGCTGTTCCAGTTATGGTATTGGTGTTTCCAAGAAAACCGAGACGAAAATCAAACGCCCTCACAAAGTGAGCCTGAACTCTGTTCAACTTATCTATTTTGGCCCAGTTGGTACGGAGAACAAATCACACTGCCATGTTAGAGCAATGAGCGCAATAATGATCTGTACAGGACAAGCAAGGAATTTCAGTGCAAACGATCCAGTAATTTTTACGTGATTGATTAGCACAGGAACAGGAATTCACACAAACACCTATACATTCACAAATAGATTATTAAGTAATAATATAGATTAATCGATTCTAACTATTATTTACTCAATTACCAGCCAATACTCGAGTGCATTAAGGGATTAGCAGTGAATCTTATGAGATTATCAGTCAAATTGTTAATTAATCCCTATGCTGTAATGCTGACATAGCACAAACCTAATTTATACATCCACGTTATCAACAATAGCCTCGATGTTGTTTAAAGAGCCTTCCTTCCATCCTTTAAAGTAATAATGAGCGGAACTTTCAAATTCAAAGATTCATTATCTAAGAGAAACCACCCTATGTTATGCATGTTTCGTGTTGGGGCGACAGTTTGCATGTCTCCAACAAAGTCAATAATTTATTAGTTTTCGCACGGACACAATGGCGTGATATCCGATCATATATAGAGGTTATACGTATTGCTAATGTTGGTCTATGTTACCATGTTACAGTGTTCATACATAACGCATTAATGTTATAGAGGGGGCTTAACCTAGTAATACAAAGCAGTAAATAGAAAATCACTATTGAATTGATCACTTTTACATCCAATTTAAAAAATAATACTAATTAAAAAAACCCGTTATGCAAAACAAAATATTGTTGCTTTGAGGAACAACGAAAAGTCGCGTTAAAAAGAACTGTGTAAACAAAATTGAGTGCATTATTCATATTAAAATTCAACGTGTGACATATTTAACCATGTGTCCTGACTATTATTTAACCTCCGAGGTCAGTATTTATACTCCTAAGTTTGATTAAACATATTATTATTTACATAAGCGGTTTTTTTATTAAATTACATTGATATTACCTTGTACGAATCAAAATTATTAATAGGTATGTCCTACCTAGGATGTTAATTGACTTATGTATGTAATACTAGCAGTTGATATTGTTAAAAAAAATTTAATTTTGTCCACACTATTTTAGAGAGTTATTTTAGGAGAGGGAGGGGTGTACTCAGCACCCTCTCAGAAGAGCAGCCTCGTTACCTGTAAAATATATTGCGCAACTGAGAGTGGCAGTGTCGCCGTGTATAAGTGGGTGGTAAGTGAATGGTTGGAACGTGGAGGGGTGGATGCAACAAAGACCCTGACTCATTCAGAATGTACATGATTGGCACTTCATCACTTTAATGACGCCTACGCACATACAAACGCGTACATAAACACCCTTTCACACTTGCCTCTACACAAATTCATTATACAAGTGCGTTACACAAATATACTCTTCCTTACTCTACAAAGTAAAGAAAGCCAAGTTTCTATAAAGTCTATAGATGTCTAAAGTTACATTCATAGATCTTTTATAGGTTGAATCTTTAATAATTTAGTTGTACAGGAGATAAATTATTCATACGGACAAGGGGTGCTGAGGTTCAGAGATTACTTCAATTAGTTTTAAGGTTTCTGTGGTTGGTGCTAGGGTTGCAGAAACTATTTTTAACTGTCACTTTTAAAATATTTACTACCTTGGCCTCTCACTCCACAAAAATAAAGGCGCTCACATTTTTAGCAGCAAATTACAGCATTAGATGAGTAACTAATACAATTAATGGTTAAGGGCATGATTTTGCTCTCAATTAATGTTTTAACCCTTTCCACCATACCTGCGTGATGTGAAGAAACCGCGGTTTTTCCATCATGGTTTTGGACCGTGTCTAAAAAAATGTAATGTTGATAATTGTAGACAATTAGAGTTCATATTCATCTAGATTACACATGATTTTGTGCGCTATATTTCTATTATGTTGAAAGAATGTAAATATTCGTTTTATGGTGGGTAAGTAAAATTTTGAATGACTGTTTGCAATTTGCAACCCCTAAGTGCCATATTATATTTTTGCAGTGAAATAATAGATAGCACCTGAACAGATATAATTCTAATCATTAAATACAGTAGAGATTTTGCCACAGCAATGTGTAAATAGGGATAAATCATTTTCCACAGACACAGTGGTCAATGTTCTGTTAATTAGAAATATTAATAATATAGTTTAATATTTGAATTTTGGATATAACGCAGGAATTCAGGTTCAATTTGAACCGTATTATAGCTATATTAACTATACATTAAAAACAATATCCCATAAAGAAAGAAATTTCACTATTCTAATTCCCTATCAGGAAAAGGACCCAGATACACTCACCTATGTAGACGACTGGCGTTGGTTAGAGAGATATAATTGTACAGGTATGGGAACTGCATACACGTTAAGTAGTTTATGGACATAGTGTGAAGGGTCAAGGATACTATACATAATTACATAAGATTGAATCTTATATTCTTTAATGTTAAAGTTATAGAAGTTTAGAACTGTTACATTATCACACCAATCATTAAAGAATTGTTCTAAGAAAGCAGTGGTGCAGAAGGCATTGTCATCAAAACTAGAAAAGTAATTTGATGTATAAAGATGACATACATCCATGAATTCACATTTAACTGGATTTTCAAGAATCCTAAAACTATATAAATGTAAAAGATAATATTAATTTTGTGTTACTGTTACAGTTATGACTTTGATATAGTCACAATAAATCCTCAAGCTCACTAAGATGTTTTATTTAATTAAAATTATTAAATTAAAATATAAAAGGTACAGATTAAATATTTGTTGTTTATGAAACGTTATAAGAGTTAAAGTGATAATAAGTTTCAAAGAATATTAATTAAAGGAATTATAATTTTCTTCATTATTTCACAATTTGATTACACTTGTTAGTAATAATATTTATAATGAACCTTTAAGTCCTTAACGAGCTTGTCAATGCCAAGGTCGATGATTTAACATGGATTAGACTAGCCTGTATATAAAACAAGAATGTTCCCTATAATATATTACTTAATATACTTTTATTTTCCTGTAATATTCCATATTCTTACTGACAATGTTTGGACAATACAGGATACATTTTCATTTATTATATCGGAGTCGGAAACAGCTGAACATCCATCCTTCTTCACTATAGAAACAAAGCTAATATTTATCTCCTGAATCCTAAATATTATTTATCTTTACAATCTCATTTCATTACAAATCTTCGTACCTATTGACCAAGACTAAGTTTAGTTGTTGGACTATACATTTTGTTTTTAAACGATATTATTATGTGGAATTAGGACAGTTGCGATGTTTAAAATTTTTTTTGTGCTGAGAAGTAATTTTTCTTGCAACTAGACCTAGAAGATCCTATGTGATGCTTATGGAGTAACAGGATATTCTGGATGGGTAATGATTGGGGTATCGTCCTCCTCCTGCCCAGATCCCATGAAAGGGGTTAGGGAACACGATATATCTCAGTTAGATCAGCTTGGAAGAAGGGAAGACATACTATTATCCACTCTCTACCGGCAAATCCTGCAGGTGACACCGCTCCCTCATGTCCAAATTAGTTACGAACTTAAATATTAAATGGGGTCAGCCTATTCTAACGGTCATCCTCTATAGTAAATTGACCTATCGATCACCGTTCCACCGCAGTAACTCCATTTTTCAGTTAATGATGTACCGTTCCTGGCCACCCCTAAACCAGCCAGAGATGAACCTGTTGTCTGGGGAAGGCGTCACTTCAGTTGCATATACGAGTATGATTATTTCTTATATGGATTTACTTACCTTGGATTTTGGTTAAACTGAATACTTTTTTATTTTATTGCGATGTTGTCAGAAGATTCATTAGTTTTTCATAATAAAGTATTGCATTGTTAGACATATATTAAATAAAATATTACTATAATTAATAATTTTAATGAAAAACCCTGGTTTTAATATTTCTTAGTAAATAGTATACGTTTAAGAAATAGATTCAAATTGCCATACCAGCTCCGGTATTTTTACTTAATTTTCTTTTACAAATAGTTATAATGAATAAGAGTAGCGTATGCAATATCGGAGACAGATAGTAAAGACAGTGTTAAATCCATGTGGAAAAAAGAGACCGGGTTCAGATAATGTAAAAAAGTTACCAATGCATTATGTATTATAGAACTCATATAATTAAGTATATTAAACCCAATACATAAAGTATACCTCTTACAATAAAAGAATTAACTGAATTGAATAAAATTCTAGATCGTGCATATGGTATTACTTCCCCTAATATTTTCTAGTCTGCATTCAACAAGGCATATGTTTAAAATCCCTTAAGAGTA
The DNA here is from genome assembly GCF_021130785.1 of Homalodisca vitripennis. Classification (NCBI taxonomy): domain Eukaryota; kingdom Metazoa; phylum Arthropoda; class Insecta; order Hemiptera; family Cicadellidae; genus Homalodisca; species Homalodisca vitripennis. The sequence goes on from NC_060207.1 coordinate 205,200,832, forward strand.
AATAAAACCTAGCTTAAATAGATACGTATAGAACTATTTTGTCTGATAACTAAGTAAAATAATCACATTTTGAATGTTCAAAATGAATAACACCAATTGTCTTAGATTTAAGATTATCAATTAATTTGACACGTTCCCTTCAATCAGTTCGACTTGAATTAGATTCCCTTGTTAACCAGATAATGCATAAACTTTGAACCATACAATCGGTAACCTGGAACTCAATATAGAGAGCAATGTGTGGGTGGATGTTCGTGGCTTAGCGAACTTTCCCTCCGCTGTCACATATAAAGTTTATGTTCAAATTTGCTAATGAAATTCAGTGTTAAAAATATAAAATATAGTTTTTACGTAATAAGACAAGAAGTTTATTTAAACTAAATGAAACGATTTATTCGTAGTTATTTAATGTTAAAAATGTTTTACTTCTTTTCAGAATAAATAAATCCAAATGTTGTTATTTTATAAAATGAAGGTAAATATTACAATTAGGTGCATTTTTTAAATTATTCAACATCTGACATAATTATTAAGTTAAAAATTACCTTTCATCTGACACAAATACAACATTTAGCAAATGAAAACCGTAATAGACTTTCCAAACAAATTATTGTTTTTAGATATTTATATACTTTTGAATAAATAAAGGTTTTTTTTTTCATTTTAAAAATATTTTATGTTGTAAGACTTGTGTACCTGATCGTAATATCAAAAGTACATTCAAATTTATAGTGTATTAAATTTCCTGAAATTTGAATTTAGCTCCATTTCACCCTCCGCTTAGTGCAGCGTCTGAAAACTGACACTATTCTGTGTTCCCTCTGAAGACAGTAAAAATAGATCAATGACGAAGACGTTCAAAACGAACTCCTACATACATCATTTTGACATCACAGGTGCCTAGACTACAATAGAGGCACATCTGGTTTACCCAGCAGCAATCCAGTGCAATCTAGTCGAAAAGGTATTCTCATTATCTCATCAGGTGCACAGTTGAGGTCACTGCAATGTTTTAGACATGCTATCAAAGCATGTCGGAGCAACTGAGTTTTTATAGATAACTCAGATATAGTGGAAGGGTTGATTCAATGTGAATGCTGAATGCTAAGTGAAGTTAGCTCCATTTGTCCTTGACCATCAGAATCTGAAAAACTTTATTGGCTACCTGATGATACAATGGGCACCTAAGGTTCTCTTCAGATGAATGTGGACTCCAGATTCTTAATTGAATATGTGACTATTTATAAAAATATGTCTCATTTTTAAGATGATCTAATAATGGGAAAGTGACATATTAATATGTGGCATACTGATTTTAAAATAACAAAATTGAAATATTCTTATATGCAATGAAGCTGAATATTTAAAGATAACCTAAATTTAAATAAAGAACTTTAATTATTGGTGTAAGTCATTTTTAAGTTTTTGCATTCGATAAAAATGCATTTGTAACATTTTTAGATCGTTTTAGATAACAATATGCTTGAATGTATAATTTAAAATATGTTGGTTGAAGTACTTTATCAATATTAAACTTAACATCGATTTATGTTTGCAACAATCTTACAATAAATATTAAATAATCCATGGCCTATGTTGAATAAACTTTTGTATCAACTAACATAATGCAAATGTAAATACGAAGTAAAAAGTATTTTAGCCTAGTTATTTTGGCTCGAAATGTTCACCATTCTTAATTAAAATTTTTAAATGTTTGTTACTTTTAGTGGGAATTGTGAACAGAGTTTTATAGATAGAATCCTATTAACAGCAGTACTCCATTGCATAGCCGTAAAGCAAACATAAAGTTCGTGACAAAGCGCTGTTTCGCGAGGGAACTTCTCATACTCTCTGACAGGCTTACAACATCGTATTATATTTAACAAGACGGTACTATTTACTACCAGGAATCATGCTAAAACTGTCTGTTATTCCGTAAATCAAATTTTGAATCTTAATTATTTCATTGAGTAATAATAACAGAATGTCAGATATAAAACATGAAAAGTACTGTAGTCTGATAGATGCATGACTTTAAACTAACAAACTGTTTATCTAGTCAAATAATTTGACTATTCTTTTCTACCATGTCTCATGCTACAGAAGCTAATAGCAAAGTTTTTATATATAAAGACGTTTCCCAATAAAGAAATCGTTCGTCGACCACGTTTAGTTGTGTTGTCGATCGAAATTGGAGGATATCAAAAGGATACAAATGTTTAATCATAACTTTTTATCATATTTTTCTTTGCATGACACACTTAAGATACATACATGATTGATAACATTTAAGTGAACGTTGGATAAAAACTGTAGGTACATGGCCTTAATGTGTTAACCTTTAGTCTATTTGTCTATGATTAGGTGTCTGAACGAAGATAAAACTACAGTAGTAATTATATGCATGAAGGGTGATTTAAAATGCTCCAAACTAGGTAAAATATCATCTGAGAAGACAAACTACTGTTTAATATTAATATCTTTTCATTGATAACTTTCCTTGGTCTCTCCAAAAGTGGATGTCGAACGATTTCGGTTTTAGAAGAAAATCACTGATAGATTTCAAGAAAATCTGGTTGTGAACTAATAGAAAATCAGTACAAATCTAATAATATTTAGCAAAAACTTCGCCAGTGTTTACTTTTTTCAGATTATTTTGTAGATATATTCAATTAAAATCCAAATAAAAATAATTTTGAATTACAAGACGATTTGCAGTTATATTTAATCAAGTAATACACTCTCTTAATGGATAGTGTTTGGAGCTTTTTCTCCTACACAAGGTTTATTGCGATAGTTTACCTATGTTTTCATTAGAAATATAGACCTATAATACTAGAACCGTAAAGACTTCTGCATCCACGAGTTCCTTTATTTGAAGGCATGTGTTATTAACGTTTAACAAGTTTTCAGTATGAATAAATGTAAGAAAGACTTTCCTGACAATTTGCTTAAAAATAACTAACAATATTTCTCTTCACTACCCGGTATTAACCGGAAATCTTTAAATGTCCCTTTATCTTGAATAAGGAAAAACCTAAGAAATCACAAAAACAGCAATTAATTAAAATATTTATACTTACGGTTCCTTGTACTTTGTTAAGCTAAGTTCGTAATATAATAATAATAAAAAAAACGTTCTAGAAGACACAAAACACTCACAATCACTACCAAGCAATCATTTATCTTAATTTAATAGGTTAACTAAGCAAAGCTGTTTATTCCGTGTGGGATTTCAGTAAAATCAACGTCTCTGAAAGTAGAATGATATAATTTTAAGCCTTTCTATCCTTAAGCACATTCATTCTGCAAAACCTGCAGAGCCAATAGCCTAATTCAAACGTATGCATTATTTACGTAGCTAAACTATCGTTTAATTACTTTATGGAACCCTGAAACAACACATGGGACTCCATTGGGCTTCCAATATCACTCACAGCACGCGTAAGGGCGGGGTACTACCTGGCCAGTATCTACCCATTGAGGGTCCCTGTTGAATAAGTCTCATTAAACTGTGTGTGTTAGTATCAAAATAGATCCTTGGTTAAACATTCATAGAGGAACATAGCGTTTAAGGAAACACTCTTCAAGTGTTGTTATTTTGTTTTTGAAAAAAAAAATGTTTAAAGTTTTATGAATGCTTAGTTATTTTAGAATACATAGTTTTACTATTTTCGATATGATCTTAACAATACTTAAATTATTCAATTCAATATTAGAATCAGAAAGATGCAGAGTTAAGAAATAACATTTTACTCTGTTAGATACTGGCTTATTCACTGGGAAGAGGACTAATTGGTTCAGTAACAAGATAATGACATAAATCATGCAATATATTAGGACATTGTTAAAGGAACAATAGACTTTAGACAAAGGACCTCGGCTTTTACCTATCAACTATTGTTCTGCTGTCTAGAAGTAACCTGTTGTTTTTCACCTGAGGAAGTCTTAGGTTTTATGCTTGTTTGGACTTTTTGACTGTTGATAGTAAAAACTTGTTGAAGTGTTTATCCTTAAATTCGTAAAGAAGAGGTAGTTCCTAGCTGAGCTATTTACAGATACGGTTGCACAACCCGGGAGCGACAAACATGTCATAGTTGAGAACATCAGTTTTTGGTTGCTCCCGGCTTGTGCAAAAATACCTCTAAAGTTGTCTCTCTTGTTTATGCATTGCATTTCGTTGGTAAAGTACCATTGGAATTCTAATAAAATTATTCAAATGATTGATATCTGGTGTTTTTTTTTTATAATTATACTGGATTTTTATTATTTGACTAAAAATTGTTCAACAGACGCCATTTTGTTAATATTAGAGAAAATAACAAAATTAATGTTATAAATATTTCTCTTATATATTTAAACCTACATGCAAAATTTGATTTCTTTAGCTCCACTAGATTTAGAGATAATAGTTTAAACAATACAAAATGGCGGCTAGCAGTTAAATGAGATATTTCTCGACCTATTTTTATCCTATCTGTAAAAAAACCGTGAATGTTTAAGCTCCATTCAGTTACATTATTCGTTGAATTGATTATGTCAAAGGGACCTGCCTTTTTAGTACAAGAAGGGAATAATAGCTCGCTTAGCCAGAATTCTACATTGGTAAATAAAAAAAGTATTTATACATCTAGTTAATGAAAATTTAAAACAGTAACTGAAATTATTTTCAAATAATCCTTATTTACTCAAGAAATCGTCAAAAAATAGCGTTTTCAAAGAAAATACACACATACACAAAACAGGCACACAGACTTAGAGTAATCTTAGATTACTTAGATAACTCTTATGAGTAACTATGCTGGCAACGAGAGATTCACAGAATAAATACATTTAACAAAAAATACATCCATACTATATTTTAAGATATGACATAATAATACGTGCTAACTATTAGAGGTGTGTCCAGTCGTTCATATCGTGGAACCAATGCAACGAATTTGCGACAGATAATAAGTGGTGCTGGCTAATATTTACGCTTTCTCTCGTAACTTATACCGAATTTGTTTCTTTCCAACGCGATTAGGTTAAAAGACGAACATATAGCAATTAATTAATAGTTAAAATTCTAAAAATTGTTATAAACACTTGAAATTAAACTATTCGAGTTACAGTATTTATTTAGTTTTATTCAAGCTCAGTGTTGTACAACTACTTACAAGTTATAGAACGTACAGTTTGATAAATATTAACATTATTAATATATAACAGGATAAACATTATGAGTTTTAAAAATGAGGATTATAAAAGAGTTAAAATAAATATCATCAACAACTCCAGTGGAACGTTAAATGTTCCATGTTAAATTTTAATCTTTTGTTCCAAGTTGTGTTCCAGTTTCAACGACTGACCCATTTATAATAGCAGTGGTCGCGTTGTTGAGACAGTTTCAGTAGAATTGTATTATTTCGTCGTCACATTGAGGAAGTTTTTGTACTTATGTGGTTGAAGTTCCGTAACCGTTCCACTTATAAAACGCCGTGACAAGGTACATTAAAATGCAACGACCCAGTTCAACGGTAACTATCCGCAAAATATTTCCACAGAGATGTAATCTCTATAATTCAAAATTTCATGAAACTTTATTTGTAAAGGACAAGAAATATTTCTTTGAAGGACTTGCTGTTCGGTGGGATTTGGCTGAGCGTCATTGAAGCCTATCACTCAGTAGTCTGGTCCAATTTCTGTTTTGTCTGGCGATGTATAATTTGTCTATCTGTATGATTATATGTCTATCAGTCTCTTGATCATCTCAAGTATGAAACTTAAAAAGCAGCCTTCAGCTATGTATATTACGATACGCATAGAGTGGAGTGCTCCTAACGTATTTTAATTCTAAAATCTAAAAAAAACAAAGTTTTAAATCGAGTTATATACTAATTTTACGTCCTAACGCATATATTCAATATAGATAAACGATACCTAACGTTGCTTTTGTTTGTTTCCGTCTAATTGGTATAATATATTTTACTGTATGAAAAATGTTTAGTTGAATTATGTGTGATAAAAATTTAAACTTACTTCCAAGTGCTTTTTTGGTTGATATGAGATACGAGACACATTAGCTACATAATATAGATGGGTAAAATATACAAGGTAAACACATGGTCCAATGGTGACACACATATTAGATAAATAGTAGATTTTGTATTGAAACACTACCACTATGTATGTGGAAAATTACTATACTATTGGTATGTAGAATGTAGCTATGTCATATAGCTGAATGTAAGTTTTCTGTTTTGGTAGAAAGCTAAGACAGATTCAGTTCTATAGTGTTTCACTTCACTTTTATACTTATCTTTAGCCATTTATATGCAAATGGTACAATCCCATGTTATGTGGGAGTATGGAGGTGTATTCAATAGGAGTTTGTGTGGGTGTTACCAACCCCTGATGTCTCGTATCCCTGTTCTACCCACTAACGTTCATCCAGTAGTTTAATCCTTCACACTGTCGTACTTCTATTACACTCATACAAATGTAAATTCTTATGAAACATAAGCATGCAGTGATTTTATAAGAATCTAGGTCTTGGTATAGGAGATTGGAGCCAATAATTCACAGTTTAAGCACTGAACCTGAATTTTCTTGCAATCGATATAGAACTTTTCTAAAGCAAGAAAACGATTATCTGCAACGAAGTTTTTGTTACGGTTGAAAAATAACGCTATAAAAAGGTTTAAACTATCACAAATTTCTCCTAATTCACATTCATCATATTTTTCTAGCTTGCAAAAATTAAATATGACGTTTCGAAACATATAAGACAATAAGTGTTTTACTGTCAGGCAGCTAAGAAAAGAGAAAAGCTGCAGTTTTCAATGTATGTACATGATTTACGTCTGTGCTAACACTGATTTACATCTCGTACGGTTCACAATGTGTCAAGGTAGGAAAAAATGGGTTGTGGGAAAAATTTATAGTTTCACATTTTTGATCCGTTTGATGCCTTCCATTTAAAAACATCACCGCAAAAAGTCCTAGGGCATTATATGACCAAGGAAATATTCCTGTTTAAAATTAAATGGTAAATTATGTTCATATACGGTAGAGAATAATAATAGTCTACCGGGTCCTTAGTTAACATGTTAAGAATACTGGTCCGGAATGTTGATTTATCTTCCAATGTTTTAAAATGGAATTTTTCCAATGCTCAAATGCAGTATGCAATAAATGTGAAGCTGTATAAAAGTCGGATTTTTAAGTCTATGACAAAATTGTAATTTCTTCAAGGCTTACGTACATATAAAATAGAAATAGGTATTTAAAAATACTTTTTCATACTCTGTGTAGTGTATTTTTTGATATCTGTGATATGATAAAAGAGGGATTAAAAGTAGTTTGGACGACATTTATCTCAGATATGAGAGCAAGATAATCTAACATAAATCCGTAATTTGTAATAATTTATCACTATTTAAAGATAGACGGGCAGTATAACAAAATGTAATGTTCTATTCAAACCAATTTTAACTTGTACAAATTATAACTTATCATTTTCCTTATTCGTTTTTTACTGAATAGAATCGATTTAATTGAGATTTAAATGTCTGAGATCAGGATATTCCACAATCCAAATATGTTAAATGCAGAATGTTTCCACTAGCTGAGCACACACAGTGGACAAGGACATCCAGTAACCTCAATACATTTACCTAAGATAGACGCTCCCAGAAATTTAGATAATTAAATATTAAAGAACAAGAGTTTCCTGATAGTTATAGAAAAATTACTCTATTGGTAATTATTTAGATGATTTTTCGTGACCAATATATATTCATACTCAAATTTCTTGTCATAATGAACGAAGTTTATAGTAATTAATTTTATTTTATAATTATACTTGATTTCAAACGCATGATTTTATTTGTACTCCAATAAAAGTTACGTTTATTATTATTTGGGGATACATAATTCATTACATAATGCTGAATAATAAGCTGTACTCTATTAGGATGTAAATTCAAGTTTATAGAAACATTAGTTTTTTGTAAGGTTTTCTTGAGACTAATAATACCGTTTAATTAATATCTATTTATTAACACATATATTCGTCTAAGATTACTTTTGAACTAATCTAATAACTAACAATAAAGTTAATAATTAATAACCTATTGGAGATGTAATGAATGCGCATATAGTGTAATTGGTTCCTCTGTTAAAAACACCATAGCATTGTATTTGTTGAGGTGATATGGGAATAGTGAGATCAAAGTGGATAACATCCTTGGTAAGTCAGAAACTTGGAGATCTTTTGTTCATCCTTAACCGGTCTGCGACACGATAAACTTTATAGCACAAGAAAAGGACAGTTGCGAAGTTATGAATGATGTCAAAGGTAACGTGTTAACTAGGTCGCAAACTCAAGAGGAGATCATCGTCTGGGAAAATTAAACGCGCCATTTCAGGGTATAGTACATTTATTATTGGCAATATCTATTTTAGAAAATACTTGTGAGGTTAAGAATTTTAATGATGGATCTCTATCTTGTCTCTAACTGAATTCTCTTGCTGTATTAGACTTGTATGTACTATGTACTTCTCAAATAGTTATATTTCTTTCTACTCTTACTGCTTGTATCATCTATGGCTAATATCACTACTTCTACACTACTCGCTACTATAACCCTCGGTTTTTATGTTTTACATGTTTACTTTATAACTTCAAGGCAGCTATTTGTAAACATTTATTTAATCTTTTGGTGAGTATTCCATCATAAACATTTTTAATCGAGCATCATTATAATTCAATCACTCTATGGGGTGGTGATACGGTTTTCGTGAGAATTTCATTTTTGACTATCTTTCCGGGCAATATATTAAGAAAAAGTTGACCTATAGACTTAGCATAAGGCTTTTTTGATGATAGGCAATAATGGTTTTAATAATGGGGATTTAGAGAACATTTATACAGGAGTATTGTGGATGACCATCAATCGATGATAATAACAAGAAATCGCAGAATATATAAATTTGTAACCATAATGAATACAATAACATAGTAATATAAAGACGCTATATTATTGAAATTTTATATACTCAAAAACAGGATTATGATTCTATTTCTAAGCTTTATTTCAAATCCAGAATGTTTCCTTTATATAAATTAAATATATATTATTTATATTATAACGAGACAGTATATACATATTTATTTATGTTTTAATTAAAGACAATCTTGTAAATAAAAATTTAAAACCCAAATATAATTATGGAAAATTTCTCAAATTTAAATCAGTTTAAAACAAGACTGTAATAGAAATCGAATGGACAAAAAATATGAACAACAACATTAATAAAGATACAATTGATTATTAATATTCATTATAATCTGGATGAAAAATATTTGAAAATCTAGTATAATACGGTTTTTATACATATTTATCAGTTGTGCTCTGATATGCAAAATATCTATCCATAAAAAATTCTTTTACTCTTTGGTAGCCATTTTATAAGAATAATCAAGTAGAAACACACAAAATTTAATTTATGAAGGCAATAATATTGGGATTTCGGTTTAACAGATGAAGGGAAATGAATGGCTTAGGGCCTGCTCAATCGATCCTGCCGCTCAATGAGAGGTCAGATCTCACGTTCTCGGTCTACAGTTAAACAGCTTTGTTAAAGACATATGCTTGTTTTAACCATTAATAAAAGGAGTGTTCCGTTAAATTTGTTTCCGGATGTTAGATTAACATAACATAAATTAACTTATTGTCAAGCCAATATTACCTAAACAGCCTTTTAAGGGTATATGAGTTTGTGTTTTGGATTACGACACAGGACAGTAAAATAAAACATATTTTCATGAGTAAAATCTGAGGCAATTCTCATCAAACAAATAATTTGTTATTATGTTCACTTATAATTAAGAATGAAGGAAAAATTCCATTGCACTTGGTTCTAATAGAATCATTAGGAGTGACAGGGTATATTCAAGCGACGCGCGACGGGTCACTAAAGGAATGGTCCTGTCGAAATCCCACATCCACCATGAGTACAATGCATCTTAGTCATCTTAAAACGTAAGACGTTAAGTTAAGCTGTTTTCAAAGGAATAATGCATGATATAATAAATTTGAAACAAACAAATCTTAAGATGACCAATACGTATTTGCATACAAATTTGTATAATTAGTAATGAATCAGTGTATTTTATGTCCTTTGTTATATAGAGCTGTAAGAGGTGGTCCTAATTTCATGTTTATTTTAAACTGTGAAATCAAATTAAGTTTAAACCAAAGCGTTCTAATATTTTAATATTACAATTATCATATTAAACAGAATTAGCCGATGTTCTAGGTTCTTATAAAGATAATTTTAGTTTCGCTTTGTACGCAAAGTACAAATAATACAATAATACACATAAACTGCACAAACCAACGATGGTAAACGAATTACTGCAACTGCTGAAATGTTGGACAGCAGCTGTTTAATAATAACTTTTATTGATATATTGTTGCAGCAGTGTTTGCAACTCTCGATTTTTAATAAACTAAAAACATTTCTTTTGACGATGTGTTTTAAAAATGTTTTTCTCAAGCTATGCTGTAAATGTTTTTGTAATATTTACTAGACATTATAAAATGTTTAGTTTTTACTAAGAACTTTCATTTAGTAAACATAGGCTATATTACATTTTCTGTGTTATTATTCGTATGCGTCGATTTAATTTAGCATTTATTTTTAAACATTTTATTTGTTTATTATTAGCCCGTTTTACATTATTATCCTTGGAATTAAATTGTCCAAAAGAGTTGGTTAAAAAGATTGCATCTTTATTATCTATTTAATGAAGTAAATGTACTTCAAATTTAAACAAAGCATGTTTTTCGAGGCCGAATATTGCATATTTTGTCTGATATCTCCGAAATGGTTGGTCTGGGTCTAAAACCATAGAATGACACGTATATTGCTATATAAAAGGTTTTATAAGTGTAAAAATAAAAGTAACTCATTAGAAAATCTTTTAATGTAAAAATATATTTACACCGTATATTTTAAAACTAGATTTGTCCTTAAACTTAACCAATACAACTACATCGTTATTTAAAAATCAATTCAGTTCTTCCTTAAAAATTATAATAATATTTATAAAGTTTTAATTCTCAGCTAACTCCCCATCAAGAGTTATAAATGGATAGATGATATTGGATAGTAAGGGTATTACGTATTCTTAATAGCGGATAGATTTGACCTTACTACTCCATGAATCGTACGGTGTTGTCATATCAACCTTGCCACATTCATTGGCTACAAGCATTAACAGAACATTAATGCACTGTAATCCTGAAGAGTAGAATGAAAAAGAACTGTTTTCATCTTCTGACATCGTACTACTGGGAAACCAATTATCTACTAAGTTAGATACTAGGTTAGACGTTAGTTACAATATGTTGTACAACTTGGCTTCTGTCAACACAAGATTATATTCTCCAAGGTTACGCCGCTACACAACCCCAGACACCAGGTGAGAGCTGATAAGAGCTTGAATATCGTTCCCGTGAGCATGCATTAGGGAATATGTTTATTCTTAACGCCAAACCTTTATGAAATGATGAACTGAGATATAAGACGGGTAGGGTACGATAAGCAGACCCGGGTTTTTTATATCGAAGAATATAATCATCGATACCTAATATTCGCATCTCAAATCCTACACTATCAATCGATATAAAAGTAAATATAGTCCTCAATAACAATCATGTTTTAAATTTAAATATGAATTTAATATTTACACAGTGATCAAACAAATTATTATAACCAAAATTATGAAAACTGAAGACGACCATATTTGCTCCTCTCACAGTTACAGTTGTTTCTTTCCCACAAATTGCACATAATGGGTTTTTCAGTACGAGTCCAAAATTTTGAAGCCACTAAAACATGTCTTACCTTCTTTCAGAGCAATGTCGTGTAGTTTTATAAAATTGACTGCCATTTTGAATAATAAATGTTACTTATATGTAAAATTGAAATATTACCGTACGTGTATTATGTGAAAGTGTTTACAGCTGTTGATATAGGTTTTTCAAGTAAATTGTTCAAAATAATTAATCAGTATCGATTGATTATATCGATGGTTGTGATTAGGTAATATCGTTTGCCAATTTCGATATAAAAACCGGGTCCGCTTATAAGGTCCCTACCCTATAAACAGTTTATATTGCCAAGTAAAATACTATCTAAATGTTAATTTTTCAGCATTTTAAGTTTAACAGATGAATGAAAAGGAGCTTTATGTTAAAAATGTTATTCCCGCAGGGCAATTAAGTACTGACGTCCAGGGCAGTATCGTGTGGTTACTACAGACTGTGGCAACATTTCCTAATCTAGGTATTCTTTAAAAATGTGATATCTACTTAGACGTTTATATTTTTACTTCACGACACTGAATTCATTACTCGTATATTATTCTATTTTATGAGGATACTTATAAAATAATTATATACAATGTATAATTCTCAGTAAAAATTAAATCAAAACGGAGTTCTGGATTTTCATAGTTTAGAACCATAATTGGAATCAGTAAAAAAAACTAATTAAATTTCCCATATTTATACATTTACAACTGTTTTCGCTTCATAAATTAAACTATTCAAAACCAAATTATCTAAGCTTTAGTAAGAAATCATCATGTTCAAATTTACACATCATTTTTATAAAATGAATTAACTGTAACTTTTGGACTGAGGAAACAGATTTCTAATCTTGTGGAGGGCCTTTGTCTTGAACCGGACCCTCCTACCAGTGTCAAGCTGAATAACAATGTGACATGATCAGTGAATGTGAATTGTCTGTCCAGGACAACAACGAGCGCCTTCAAGCTGTGAAACGCAGCCAATTTCTTATCACGAAGAGTGACCCTCACACCTCTATTACTAAGGGCCTCCACCATGTATTTTGGAGAAAGATGAGCATTCACCCGCATTAGGTTAGAAGCCATTGTCATCAGACCTCTTGAAGTACTTTCAAGATTAAAGTTTATCAGAATAATTATCTCATCAGTACTGCCCGGCCAGTAGGAAAAAAGCATATGTGAGTCATCTGCATTCAAATACACTCCACAACTCTGGAAACAATTAGGAAATTGGTAGTATACAAGTTGTAGAGCAAAGGGCCTGGACAGCTTCACTGAGGCAACCCGCTTCTTTTAAAACAAAGTAGCAGATGTCCTGATTCCAAATCCTCTCAGCGCAATATATCTATCAGAAAAAATTTACCCATCTAATTACAAATTTAAAAAATCAATAAAAATGGATCTTTGCCTTAATAGCTTCATTATGTATTTAATTTATCATAGGCTTGCGAGTAATTACATGTCTCAAACAACCATATATTTATATACTAATGTTTTTTTTCTTTCTCATCAATAAAATCGATTTCTGTACATGTACTGTGGTGTTTTATGAAGCTATATTATGTGGGTGATAGAATGCGTTATCTTCATACGTAGTTCGCAAACTGTCAATCTAATATTTTTTCATTGAAAACAGCCCGCCTCCCTGGTCATCGATGTTTGGAAGTCACCAGCAGACCAGGTCCTCAGGATGTGTTTGAGAGGCTTTTTCGCTATAACTTCACCTGCAAATCAAGATATTTTTATCATCAGTTGTGTTTCAGCAGTACTCCAATAGACATTTTAAAACTCAAATTAAACATTTTTAAATAGCACTAATTTCTTCAAATGTATCTTTCATAACCATCTTGCGTCTTTACCTTTAATTTACAAGTAAGTAAAGGAGATTACCTTATATTTATTTGTCATGTTTTAACTGCAGAATAAAATACGCAGAAGATGACAGCGATGTTGCCGATGGACAATAAGTTGCGTGGGTGGAGAGACTTATTTCGTGAAATGTATTATTATTGTACAATCTAATAATTCATGTATATTAATTTACAGAAATACAATTAATGATATATTTTATACTAATTACATTACATATTTATGTTATAATTGTACAGTTTCATTAATATATATAATATGAGGTTGGGTGGTATAGAGTGCTGGATAAACTCTATCTCTTTAATAAAGGCACTTTCCATTTCATTAATTTTATAATTATAATAAAAAGGCAACTTTAAATATAAAATAATATACAATGTCTGTATTTCAGGTCTTTTATGACTCGTATATATATTCTTAACGATACATATATTGATAAAAGCTAAACTTATATTTATATTTCGCTGGTTGAATTGATTATTTGTCCGTCTTTACATTAAAGTTAAATATATATATATATATATATATATATATATATATATATACTAAAATTAATACAAAACTATAACACGTAAAATAATATATATATATATATATATATATATATATATATATATCTAATCTAATGAACTAACTATAATTAGTTAGTTAATACTGGATAATACAATAAAATACATGGATAATTTTATTACTTTATTAAATTTTTTATCCATAAATTATATCAATTACAATTTGTTAAACAGATCAAGTTGATAATAATACACCTAAATATGCTTTTTTAATATTATATCAACAATTTTCCTTAATCAAACAGATCTTACTACCGTAAAAACTACCTATTAACATAACACTTATTTTAACAATGAAATAGATTGCAATACAATCTTTGCACTACATCGTAGCCATGTTATTTTAGAACAGAAAATAAAAACATTGAGGTTTTGTAGGTCATATGTTTAAAATGAAAATATTACAGATAATTAATGTAAAATGTAATTTTTGTGAATGTAATTAGCAGATACTAATTTAACTTGAATAAAAGTCTTTTGTATGTCATTTTGTATTTAGATTACTCCCCAACTGCAATTTTTTCCTTTTTTGCATAACTGTCTGTAGATGCTTATTTCGTGGTACACTGATTGGTGTAAGATACATTGGTGCGATACACACGCATTGGTGTAAGGGTAAAGAGGGGATGTGAAAGCCGGCTTTACAAAAGAAGGGTATTCTGATAATGTCAGAGTGTTTTGTAAGGGTTATTCACGTAAATGTTAGTTTTTGTGAGAACAATGGGGCAGGCAACTCCATCAGTCATGGGCAGATATATTGCTATGTGAAATATAGAGCCAGAACAAAGGATTATAAAGTATTGCGAGTGTTTTAAGCAGATATCAAGTTTGTGCACTTCAAGTAGATATGAATAGAAAATTATGCGTGAATAATATATGAAGAAAAGAACTCACGGACCAAACCCCCAAAGATTGCAATGATACGATGAACAAACACAAATTACTATATTAAACGCACACTAGAAGAGAGACCGTCGTGTATTATGTGCTTGACTGTTATTAACAAACTTTACTAACGATTTAACATATATATATACTTTGCCAGATGATTGTTTTATTTTGACTGAAACACTATGCTATGAGATTAAAAGATTATAATCACATAAATGAAATGTTTTGATTCAGTAAATATTGTTTTTATCATAGTTAAAAAATATGGAAACACGTCTTAATTTAAACCCTTTATTTATATGTTTTATTTTAGCAAGCAATATAAAAGTTCCTCTTACAACTGTTATCCTAACAATGTTAAAAATAACCGTAACTTGTGCTTCACACAGCAATATACATCTCATTATTACATTTACCATTTTACATTTCATTTTTTTTTTTATTAACTACGATTGAACTCAGTAACAAGTTTTAACTTTCTATGCTCACCATAATAGGTACCGATAGAATAGCTTTCCAGGAAGTGTTACTTATTTGTAAAACTCTTCTGTAATGCAACAATTTATCAAGATCTCCTTATTACTCTGTATATAATATTTATTTACATATTATTCTATATACAACTATATATATGTCTATAATATACATTTTAACATTATTAATACATTTTTGATAAACTTATATAATTATTCGTCTCCTTTTTATGGAACCAACCTAATTTAATCCTCATATTAACTGGTGGATAACGACATACTTGTCTATACATATCATTTAATTATATACCTCATTATCATAAAAGGTGAATCAAAATTAAAAGCCTATTGAAGTAAGAAACTGAAATAACTAAAATAGGTACTTCGAGAAGTTAGACCATTGTATTTTGAAAGCATCAAGGAAAACAACAGCACAAAAGTGGTATAGATGGAGTACGATCCGATTATCATACCAAAGTCACTGTCAACCTTGTTAGTAGTGGGGGATTATTAGGCATTTGTAGCAGTAAGACCTTTGTACCTATATAGCTACCAGGAAGGAGGCCAGCATCACCACAGTAATGAGGTTGGAGTACCATCTAATTATCACGCCAAA
Organism: Homalodisca vitripennis; assembly: GCF_021130785.1. Lineage (NCBI taxonomy): Eukaryota > Metazoa > Arthropoda > Insecta > Hemiptera > Cicadellidae > Homalodisca > Homalodisca vitripennis. Next base: position 205,217,113 of record NC_060207.1, read on the forward strand.
TCCTGGTAACCTTGCTAATAAAGACAGATCTTATGTAATTGGACCTGTAAGACCATTGTGTCTTTATAGCATAAAGAAAGAAGCCTAGCATTACTAAAGTAAAGATGGTGCCCTAAATACCGTTATTACACCAAAGCCAACGGTCTCATTGTTTTTAGTGGCATATCTTTTCTACATAATTGGAGCAGTAAGGCCATTTTAATTTAAAATTTATATTGTTTATATTCTACTGTCATGTTTCAAGCCTAGATCACTGTAAAAGTTAATTAACCTTAAAAATTAAATATGTTTTGATGGTTTTCAAACTTAATATGTACTATGCTGACAATTTTTAAAACTCTTTAAAAGTTGCCTTGTTAATATGTTCTTTCCAAAAGTTGGAATCTCCACCAGGTTGAGTTTTACAGTATTCAAATATCTATAACTGCTACTAAATACATACATTATTGACTTAACTACACGTGTTTTGCGCTTAGTATTACGACTTAGATACAATATTGTATGCATAAAAATATATAATTGAAATAAATGTTTCAAGTTTTCAATATTGCAAAGTAACCAATAAACTTATTTAAATATTTAAAGTATATTGGTCTCCCACTAATTAGTGACTAAATAAGTTCTCATTAAAAAAAAGCAAAAAGTGCACGATTCAAGCATGGCAAGCTGAAAATATCGGATACAATCGACTTATATTTCTTAATTGCCTGCATACAGATTTATTGAAATATTTATTAAATTCTTTCTTTCAATATAACATAATTCCTTAATAACATATTTTACTGACGAGATACATATCAGAATAATATGCATAACAAAGTAGTACTTTCTAAAGAAAATGGCTGCTGTTATTTGTTTTATTTATTCCCAAATTAAAACTTATTTCAGGTTGACGAATTAAAAATAAACTTTTCGTCATTTATTCTGTCTGTTAATTCTTTAAATAGCATAATTTTAGCTTTTTTTAAAAATATAACATATACAAATTGTTTAATATTCCTTAAAATAATGTTTAATATTGTTTAAAATTTTAAAATCAAAATTAAACAATTATATACATTAAATGTGAATTTTTACACCACCAGATTATTGGAATAAGATTATGTTACAAAGTTAAGATCAAAGTATGTAAATGAAAATCACCTTTGCTATTAAGTAGTGTACTTACATCTACCGAACTATTTAGGACACTACATCAAAGAGGTGTAAAGTCTAGTGTAATCTTCTCAAAATACCACAGGCATGCCTTTGGACTGACCAAGTTTGTTATGGTCGCTAAGAATCTGTCACGAATGTGACTTTATACCAATTAAAAATCTATTTTCTGAAAATTTCTTTTAATATTGAGATTTAAAATTGTGTTCGTAAATTTTTTTATATTTTAATGCAATATAATAGTTAGAGCTAATTAGGGGAGTATAGAACATTTATAATTTAAAAATATATATTATTATTATTGTAATTATTTATTGCCGTTATTTTATCTTAACACTAAGTATAGCAATAACAATAAAAGTATTATTATACATTCTAACTGTTACCTTCTTCGCACGCTTTTTAAAATTTTAAGTCCTTATAATACTTAGTAAAAGGACTCATCTTGTGATAGATGCAGTCCTAGGAGATAGTCCAAACGTAAGTAAGCATACATACATTAGAAAAATATTATATGATGTATCCAACGCGGTGTTATTGATCTGAGTATCCTGGCTTTTATATAATGTTTTTCAGGCCTATGAGCATTTCTGGTTCGAATTAATTATTCAGTATTTCGATATCTGGTTTTGCTGTGTTACTCCGATCAAGAAAATATAAAAACATAGGTCTTCGGTTTATTTTTAGCTCTTCCAGTACGACTCAGTCTTTCTCAGTTTTTCTGGTGCAATATTTGAGTTAACTTTTAGTAGTCCCGTCGAAGAAAATATAATATAAATACTTAAGACTGAGTCGAACTTTCAACATCTCAGTCGAAAGCTGTCTACTCCCACTCGTTTGAATTCATTTACGGTGTGGTAGTTGAGTTTGTTCTATTGCCCCGATCAAAACACAATATACGTACTAGAAGTTACTCGCGGCTTTGCACGCAATTTCTTAGACTTAATACGTATCGATCGTTCGATATTGAACATATTTTTGACCAAGTAAATCTGTCAAAAGTGTATATTTATGGCGATTTTAATGTACTCCGGTTTTATTAAATTTTGTTTCATATATGTTTTTTCTCTTTTCACGATCAAGAAAATTTATATACACAATTATGAACAGCCAATTTATGTCAAAAGACAACTGTGTTGGGTTTAATAACAGTCTTCACATTTAAAGTTAATTCTAAGACGTTCGAAATTAAATAAAGTTTGGTAATTTCCTATTAAATCATACATACAATTGATTGCTAATGGGAAAGGACTTGTTAGTTTAATCTGACTGTTATTACTAATTATACGAATTTAATTAAAAAAATTTCATAATAATTTGAATTAATTATAATTCTCTGTTATATAATATTTTAAATCTGGTAATAACCTAAAAAGTAAATACATACAAAGAGTTTGTATTTTATACTCAAATTGAAAATTCTAATAACAAGAGCAAACACGCTCACTTCTATACGTTATATATAGCTGGCACAGCGGCGCGGCGTCTTTACCTTGTAACCTCATTCTACAAGCAAACATGGCGTTAATTGTACAACCTACAAAGATTCTCTTGACAGAAGTGCTATTACAAGCAGACCGAGTCCTCTTTAAGCCGTTTGTTCCCATGTTAGTGTTAGAGAAGCCTTTTTAGCTTTAACTTCCTTTGGTAAATAAGATACTCTTTACTTTACTATACATCACTGACCATTAATTTTATAATCAGTTACTCTGTAGAATAATATTTAACTATTAATAAAAGTGAATATTATAACTTAAAGAAGACCAGTGCAACTTAAATTAGGAGTGACATATTTAAACTAAAAAAAAAAAACTAAATGGGAAGTCCGGTTACATTTCACAACTACGAACGTTACCTGGGACTATATAAAAATAAGAGTATTATTAAAACCCTAACTAATGCTATTTGTACTGTGTGTGTGTGGTTATTTATTTTGTAAGAAGTTGGTTATCGATATAGTATAATAATTTTACAACGTATAAGTTAGTTGGAGAGTGCATTACCAGTTGTGCAACTGTGCAATTAAATAAAACATCTTTAAATATTCCAATTTATATAATATATAATCAATTTATAAAATTATGAATTTGCGTATTATAAGTTAATTTGGTTTGTGAAAAGTTAGTTTTAAAGAATAGAAACTGCAAATGTAGATTGAAAATAAATTATAACTATCTTATGTTAAGAAATTAAAAAAGCTCACAAATTGATTTAAATTGAACTTGATAATTAAATAATATTAATACTGTTAATTTATTTTTCATAATATTGCGCAATGAATTTATACCTATACCAATGCATAAAAACTAATATTTAACAGTGGCTAAATCTGTTGCTTCTCTCAAATATGTTTAATAAAATATCGATTACTTAAAAAAATGGCTGATGTGTTTAATATTTTTGAGTTTGAAGGTACAGTTACTATTCCTCTATAACAAAATCATGCTGTTTTTTAATACACTCTAATTTCTTAAACAATTTGGATTTTTCTAGTTTGTTTAAAATATTTTAGTGTGTGGTGTAAACCAAAAAATAAATATAACCTTGAATCAAATGTAACTTCCTGATTTAGTATGCAAGTTCGGTGCGTTTTTTACATAAGTGTTGGGTTGTGGAATTGTACGAGTATATGCTAACAAGGTTTCATATTTTCAAAATGTCGCTGAAATCATAATGTAAAAATACTCACAAATATTGTACTTGATACTTATTTCTGTTTTAATCGTCATTTGTTTGAACATATGTACATTAGACAGTTCCTCTCATAGCTCATAATTAACTGTCGCAGAACCAGCTTTTTAAAAGAAAATTGTTGGGTTTCTTCGACTGTTCTTAATTCAAGGAGCAAAAAATCATTACAATTAGAAAAAAACGTGACCTTTTCCATTTCTTCTAGAATTAAATTGAAATATTTTACGAACAGAACTGGTCCTATCTGACTTCCTTGGTGTATGCACTATTTTATATCTGTTTCTTTACTTACTAAACGTGAAATTTCAACAACAAATTACACATTATATAAATAAATTTTAGAATAGTTTTTAGGAATAAGTAAATATTATTTAAGTAAAATTAATCAATAAAGAATTTTAGAATGGTTGTTACCAACTTCACTCTACTGTTTTCTCCATTAGAGTCAATATCCTTTAACGAAAACAGTTTTCCAGTTGCATTAAAATAATAACTTGAAACTTTTGTATGTAAATACAATACAGCATTGAATAATAATAATATGTAAATATCGCATTATGCAGTTGTTCTTTGTTTTATAACATACAGACTTTTATTAAATTTAAAGTCAAACATTATGGTAGTTTTTAGGAGTTTTTAAGAATAAATAACACATTATTTTTATACGAATGGTAATTTATTTACTAATACGACGTATATTACGCAGTATTAATAATTTTGTTCTAATATATTGTGTAAGTGTAGAGAATTTTAACATTAAAATTAAATAAGATAGCTACTAATGTAAAGTTTAAATTCAAGCGGATTCCTTACTTACATTATTAGTAAGTAGCGTTTGTAAGTATAGTTAAAAGCTTGAAATAAAAGTTTAAAGGAATTAAGATTTAGATTAAAAAGATAATTAAGTCTCTGATAACCTTAGATTCCAAAGAAGTAATTACTAAATGCCATTAACGTAAAATAAACTCTGTGTCAACAGAAGCACCAATTTTGTTCTAATTTGTACTTACTTCAGTTACTCTATTGAACTTTCCAACGACTACAGACTTTCTTTAGCTAATCATTTTTATTTGGACGAGAGAATAAAATAAATAACACAAATAAATATTCGCTAAGTCGGAAGAAGGAGGTCAATTCTATAACAATTTAAATGATGTTAATCGATTCTCATGTAATTTGCATCCAATCAACATCTTGAATCCAGTTCCAGATACAAAAAAATTTGGATAAGATTTTAGGAAAACAGTTTTTAATGTGAAAAATGAACGGAGGCGTGTATGTACAAAGAAACAGCCACTATAGAGAAACGAAATGTTGTACACAGGTGTCTAACGAACTTAGCGGTCACATGTATAAAATAATGTTTGTACAACATTTGAAGTTGTGGACCTTTTTAAAGGACAGTCATCGTTTTCATAAAGCATAAAAAGTTATAAAGCATAAATCATTTTATACATTTATCCTGGGTTTATATATCGAAATAAAAACACTTTTGACGGGGTATCCCCCCCAAAAAACGTGTCGATTTATGAAGTACATGTTCGGTGAGGGTATGCAAAAACTTCACATAAGTGCTACCATGAGAACAATTACAGTAGAGTGATTTTGTATAAAAAATTACCAGTAAATAATTTGTTAATATTTTTTTGTATTCAGTAAGGCATTTTAAAGGATACATAAACTTTTTTTACGAAACTTGATACTAACGTTCTAAAAAAGCAAGCGTAAGTTGTGTGTTGTTTTCAAACGGATAAAAGAAGACGCAGCTCCTGAATCTATTTCCATATAGTGTATACACTAACTTGTCAGCGGCTACAAGCGGCTAGTTTCCAGTACGTGACTCGTATGATCGGTCCGAACAGTCCTGGGTTCCCCCTCTCCACCACTTCTTAGAATACCTTTAACTTTAGTTGTAGGCTGTGGTATATAGTTTTTTAAAATGTAAAATTAATAAATACAAGGAATTTCACAAATAAGAGATTAGTATAATTTGATCTCAACTGGTACTAAATTAAATATACATAATGGTTTGTTGTGATACACATCAATATCGGTGAAAAGTGCAGTGTATTAAGATAATTATGGAAACAGTGTTGTATGTAAAATCATTCTTTATTGTTTAAAATTTTTTCCTATTTATTAAAGTAATGAATTGACTTACTTTTAGTGTACTTCAAAATAGTAATAACTCTTAAATAATATATAAATTTCAATTTTACTTTTTTTAGGTTTTGGCTTTAAATTCAGTTCTTAACTATAAAACTAATTATAAATTCTTTATATGTAATAACTTTAATCTAAATGATAACAAAAAATGAAATTTTCACGCAATGAATAGGACAACCATGTGGCTCATTCCAGAATCGGATTATCTTTTTTAAAAGCGCAAAAAGGTATTTCTTGATGTGCTTCACACATTGAATTCACGTGTATCAAGTCACAGTTGACCTTAGATTGTATAACAGTCTGTGTGTAAGGAAATACAGTTTTCCAAATGAAGCATCTAATAACTGTGTCCACTCAACTGATTTGTATTTGCATGTTATTTTTATAGCATAGTGTCAAATTTCGTAAGTTTTAAGTCATGCTGTAATTTCGTATAGGAAGCGCTTAAGTTTAAGAGTATAACAACCACTTTAAAACTATGTCATTACTAATTAAGATATAACGCTAGTGAGCTCTAGATGCCGGTCGCGCACCTGAGGCTCGGCTTTTAACAAGGGGTTAATTGATTAAAAAAAGAAGCGGTTTAAAACCATAAATGTTTTACAATGACAATTTAGCTTTCATTGTCTTAATGCTCATGAGTTGTTCAAAATATGATTATGTTATGTTCAAAATATATATTATGGATAGATTTTAATCAATATATATTTTCTATAAAAAATCTCTTATTCTCTAGAATAGCTATGTAAACATGTACGTATCTGTGATATGACTATTTAAAAAAAATAATTTTCTAATTGAATTTTCTTTATTCCTCCAGATTTTAAATATCTATTGCCTTGGTAAGAAATCGATTCATACTTTGCTTTGTAAGCAAGTTTTTCTTTGAAGGAAATCACCAATAAAGTATGTAGCAGAAAGATTTGTGAGTGAAGTAACTGGGTCACGATGTATAAAAGTGAAGATAAAATAACTGATGTTTAGAAAAAGTTGTTCCCACTGTTATCTTGTAAAGTATATTTGCTTCGTATAGTAATATAAATTGTAGTAATACGACACAATCATGCATATTCTTAAAACTTATAAATTAAAATTATGTTTAATGTAGAATAAGTGCATTTCTACAAGTCTTGATGCATAGTACATAGTAACAAAATATCCTCATAGTAAAATTACGTTTTAATATAAATATAGTTATATCTTTTTGTTAATTATAAAATATAATAGAATTTGTGAAAACCTCTTCTGAACACCCTGAGTATATGTTATTACTAAAATATAAACCATATTTTAAATACGATACAAAGAAAAAGCGCGTTTAACCACTACAAAGAGAAGTAAAATAATTCAAACAATCTAATTCAAACCACGAATTCCCTCGACTTTTTCAACATGTAGATTGACCTACCTAAAGCAGAATATTAAGTGTTCCTTCCTACACGGTCCAAAATTTGTTGTACTAGTAAGTATAAATTTGTTTACTATATAATTTACATTATGTCATAACACTTAAATTAATGAAAAAATAGTTATGTGGAGTTTTAACTTTTATAATTATCACCATAAATGAATTAATATTATCGGTTATTGCATCTAGTAGATTTAAAAGAAAAGAATGTGTCTTGCACAAGGGCCTATTTTAAAGTGCGGTTATTAATGTTTGAATATACTCGGGCTAGATTTTGAATTTAATAAAACTAAATCAAATTATAATCATTAAAAATTATCAATTAATTGAAAGGAATAACGCCATGAAGTAGAAAGTTCAGGCATGTTTCATGACACAGAATATTACTGCCTTGGTCAATATAATATGATGCTGTAAGCCTGTCATAATGTACGAGAAATTCTCTTGCAAACAGCGCTTTGTCACGAACTACATGTTTGCCATGTGAAGGTGCACATCACAACGTATAATATGTGTACATTAAGTGCTATATATATACAGAGTGTCCCGTAACTCTCTGGACAAAGGTATACTACGTTACTACTCAGGTCAAGACAAAAATATTTCACCGTATCAATATGGGTCTCCGATGCTTAGTTTCCCATCTATCTGTTTGCATTTGTTTTCTTATCACAAAGTTAATATCTAAAAAAATCAATAAATTAAATTATACCGAATTTGGCTCAAATGTTCATGATAACAAGGCCAGTTACGTAAAAAATACCATGAAATTTTCTTTAGTACTTTCAAAATGGCGGCCATACAATATTTTAAACTTTGAATAGCATATAAACCAGCAGTTGTTTTTTAAAAAAAACTACACGAATAACAGTGTTTAGAGGAAATTATCACACATATATTTACACGGAAATGATTTAAATCAAATTCTTGAGACAAATTGCTGGTTTTTAGTATGTTAAAAGTTTTAATGCCCGCCATGTTGAAGTACTAAACATAATTTTATTTTTCACTAATTAAACTTGTTGTCAGAAACATTTGAGTAAAATTTTGTATAACTGAATTGATTAGTTTGAAAGGTATCAATTGTTTTATAAAAAACACATAAAGACAGACAGATGGGAAACTATGCATCAGAGACCCATGTTAATATGATAAAATATGTTTGCCTACGCCTGAGCATTAACGTGCTATACCTTTGCCCAGAGAGTTACGGGACACTATACAAAAGGTCTGTTATATGACACAATTGCTCTTTATTGTATAGTTTCCAATATCTGTAAACCCAAATGAAGTATAAAATACTCAAAATGGAATCTGTGTCCAGGAATTGAAAGAATTTGCATAATATTTACTTAGGACAAAGGATTTATGCTGATCTATATTACTCGAGAGGCTAGACAAATTTCATTTCTCTCTCTCTCTCTCTCTCTCTCTCTCTCTCTCTCTCTCTCTCTCTCTTTCTCTCTCTGTCTGCCGGTACACAATCCAGAAAGAAACATGCTGTAAATTTTGCATGATAGAGAAGTTTGATGAAAGTGCATGTAATCCTATGGGATCTGGCTATGAATAAGGAAATTTTTACGATGAAGCTATGAGAAAAGATGATGGAAATGTGAAATTAGCAGTATAAATACATTTTTAAATATGTTTAATACGATAATATTAGGTTTTACAAAAGAAACATTTATACATTGAACATAACTAATATAACACCTACATCAAGATCTATTAGAGACTTCGTGAGCAGGTTCATATTATTCTAATACGAATTTGTGAGCCTAATATAAAGAACTTAAAGAATTATGTTGCAAGATTTGTTAAGAAAGTTTAACTATAGACGTTAAATTTGTGGCCTCCGACTATATAATTCGGATGAGCATCACAACAAAATTTCACTTCCGACTACAGGGGGTATGTAAAACCTCTCTTACTGTGTGATTTTCTGCCTAACAGACCATTGAACGTTTTAGGAGTAAAAAGATCTGTAGGCACAGTGCAGCCTCAGCAAAGCCAATTATGTTATGATTATGTAGTATGACAAACTCCTACCTTGTCCATATAAGGAGGTGGACATATTTCTGTACGTTTAAATCTTTTTACTATATACTATCAATATTCATTATATCACAATCATGGCATATGATAACATTGAATTGGATAGCACAAAGAGAACAGAAGAAACTAAAGTATTACCCTTATAATTAAAAATTATTAAAATAAAAGTATTTTGGTATTAGGTGACACATTACGAGGATCACCGGAATTTTAACCAAATAGTTGGAAAATATTTGATCCCTCAGCATTATTTACTATCATGTTAATATACTATTAACTTAAACAGGAAGTCATTACTGTAGTTTTGTAAAATGTGCAATACAACAGCTCGTTTGTGGAAACAAATTGGCGTTACTAATAGAGACATCCACAGGGATTAACACAATATAAATATTCATGACAAAGGCTCTTGTGAGCGACACTGGCTGTGCCCTCATGTTTAGTCCACGTGATAATCAATGCTCACATAGCCACAAGTTAAAAGTAGTAGTATGTATTTATCATTTAATAAATAAATTCAAACATTGAAATTTGTTGTAAATACAACAAAACTATTTTTATAAAATGATGGGTATTACAAAAATTTTCATTCTTTATGAAAAAAATCATTATGAAAACACAAGTAATTGCTTTGAAATATGGAGAATCTATAATAAAAAGGTGTAATTTTAGTTTTCATTCTTTATAGTTTTAGTGTTTAGGTTTATTTCTAAAATACAAAATGATCGAGTGGGCATTTGAAAAATACGCTTCAACACAAAACTACCTCTCCTCTCGAGTCCACTGCATGATGGCAACTAGAGGAATAAAAATCTCCCGTCAGTCACTATAAGCCACGCCCACTCTCCCCTCTTTTCGACCAACAGTGCCGCCACAGCCTGCAGTGCAAAAAAGCAAATTTCCGCGCTCCACCCTGTACAACTTTAAATATTTTAATCTCTTGTCAGATCCCTAAAATCTCAAATTTTCAAATTTATTCGTATATTGTCCAAGTTTTAGTTACTGATATTATTATTATTTAATGAAATTAACAGTCTATATAAAAAATGCTATGAAGAAATACGATGAAAACACATTAATTAAAAAAATAAAGAGTGATTTAAACCAAGAAATCCAGAATTTTATGTTGGGATACGAACAACTCAGTTATTGACTAAAATGATCCAAAAATGCCTATTATTCAATTTATGTTGCCACCACTATTTAGATTATAAAGAAACGTACTCTTTCAAGATGGGACGAAAAATAACATTGTTTCTTTAATTAAGGAATTGCCATGCGAGGATTGTAAGGTTGAATTTGACTAACTAACTCATCTAATTGGATCTGTATAACAGGACTATAAACAAATTTTGAAACGTTTGAAAAGTTATGTACTTTACTAATGACGAAATTGAAAATATTTTGAGATATCAAAACAGGCATTGGAGAAAGTCTGTAATTCAACTAAGTGTTTAACTGGCTTAACTAAAAAATGCAACTCTATATTGCCATCACGCATGATTCAGCATGCGCGTTTAATCTATCAGATTTAGCTTAGCTAGAAAACCACAATAGTCGTATTTATGAGACCTCAAATATTACGGGACTCCCTGTCCTTAACACATTGACTGGCCAATGGTTTAATGTGCTTGCTGCCGTACTAACCACTCAGGAAAGGACAGCAGTGAAGGTGTTAATGTAGTAAGCTTATGACAAAATTTAATTACTAGCCTTTGCTGAAAAACATCATTTCCCTTTCCTCGTTCCTGTTTAGAGTCCACACGCAAACTTATCTTTCTCACCATACTTTATTATTCCCCAATATGAACCATGTTCGCTCCCCCAACATTTTTACGTTTCAGAGACCCAATCCAACAGCGGCGCACTTACATTTTTGTAATATTCAGAAATATTGAATTAATTACTATGTAAATGTTCATAATCAAACTAACAAGGGCGAATGTCTTCAATATTCAAAGTTTTAATTATTCACAATACCATTTGGCATCCCTTTGCTTCTATACCCTCCAAAGGCAATTCCCTTGAACCAAGTACTTGAGTACGCAAACGAATTATTATGTTTACAAGAAGATTTATACCATTTCCACTATGTCTCGACAAAACGACACACAAATTAAGTGACAAATCATGACAATAATAACCTTTTATAATATATTACTAAGTAATTATGGAACATATGTTATCATAAATATAAAGTGACCTTTCATATAAAGTGTTCTGTTTGAACATAATTCTGTTACATAGGCAGGCATAACAAACTACTTTTTATAATGAACAATTCCTGCAGTCTGATACAAAATGAAAAGTGCATAAACCGATTGGAAGCAAATAATTATAATATGACAAACACAGTGTGTTTATCCTGGCAAGTTCACTGTTTGTTAAGCTGGAACGATGAATCTTATCTACGAAAAGTGACAATGGCGTGATTGAGGACAGTTTTTAATGTTATTCCTGCAGGAACTGACTTTTTTCAGTAAATGCATTAACTGAGTTAGTGTGGTGATTAAATTATTATAATGTCTACTTTATTTTATAAAATAAAATAAAATGAATACTTTGTAACTACTAAAATGACGTATTCACCGGTCATTGCACCCTCAAAGGGTTTAGGCTGGTTTTAAACGACACTTAATTTTCAATACAGTATAAGAAGGAGGGAGGTTTGACCGAGGATGTCAGCCTGATAGTACGTAATTAAAAAAAGAGACCAAATAAACACGGTTTTGTGTCACGAAAGTAGTAAGCGGCGTGATTGGTGGAAAAAACCACACACCACGATAAAGAAAACGTACTAAGTATCTATAAAAAGGAGTGATAGAGGAGCTCAAGCGACAACGTGACAATGCCGTCAGTTGCAAGGGACTTGCTACAATACAATCAGCTTAGCTTTGCTGCCTGTAAATAGCCATTAAATATTCTAATGTATCCACGTCTTACATTCTCAGTAATTACAGTAATTACATTCTCCTGTAGATCAAGAGTTGTGGCAAAGACGAATGCCATTGGTACGTTACAATCTATAAACATTTTAGAATAAACATCTTGCACGATAAAAAAGTGTATGGTTTTCATGAAGATTTCACGTTTTCATTTAGATAGTTAAACATACATTATTATATTTTGTATAACTTAAAGCTTGTATAAACAAGCTTTGTATAAACAAGTGACAGGTTCAAAGGAAAACTACTGGTTATAGATGGGGTAATATATTTTCCTCAACTGGATTTGTTGAAATATTGGAAGCGGAAACGTTGCGCTCGTGGTTGTGAGCGATACAGATCTATGTATTCGTGTCTGGGGATTCTCTTTCAAAATACCAATACTCGGAATGAAGAAATTTGTCTTTTCCTTACATATATATAACAAAAGTGTATTTGTGTACCAATTTGTATTCATTAATATTTAGCGAACTGGTGTTGAGAAGGTTGTGCTAATAATAGTACACTTTGTAAATCTATATTATGACTTTAATATGTTTTTAATATATTATTTGAGATAAGGTATTATTATTTTGGTTTTTGAAATATAATTGTTTCTTTATGTTAATACTTAGTTATTAATTTATTTCACAAGTAGAACAGTAAACCTCACGTGGGGCGAAATATAAATATAATTTGTATAATACGAGTAAGAAGTATGTTATACCTTACTTATACTTCATACGTTACAAGAAATACGCTAGATGTTTTTTTCCCTTATAATCCTTATGATGGTTTCCAATAATGAATATGTCTATTTCGTTTCATTTTTTAAATAACATGAATATTATGAATATGTTCAGTAAAGTGATCGTCGTTTGATTGAAATTTAAACACTTCAGTTATTCTATATTCATATTCTGCCCGGCTAGTCTGGCTCCTGAAGGTCGACTGTTACCACTATACATTCATTCCCACTGAGATTAAATCCATTCTAAAGTATTAGTACACAAACTAAAAGTTGATCATGAGTGCCTAAAGGGAACAATTCTATTCAGTGGAGTTGAAAATAGTACCACAATGCCACTACGGCAATGCTAGCATCTCTGAATCGTAAATTCAACGTCCTTTTGATGTAAATATTAATGCGAAACTAATTCAAGTAGATTAAACCTTATAAATCGAGGGGCTGGAAAAATTGTGTTAATATCTCTCTGTCTACACGATTTCTCCAAAATAAAAACTTACTTTAGGTTTTGCATGGAGCTTATACTTTATATCGAGGACATCAAGTTAGAGAACGGTGCAACTTTCTCCATGTGTTTGGCTTTGATTTAGCAAAGCCTGTAACTCAGGGTGATATAACGAGACTGGATTTTTGACCTATATATAAACTTGAAATGTTGTTTATTTTACATAACACAAAAGTACTGATACGGGCTCTGTGGTGTAGTGGTAGCACATTCAACTGGCAAGTGAGAGATTCGGGGGTTCAAGTCTTAGTGAAGCAGGTACTTTTGTGATTTAATGTTTATTGAAAAATATACATACACATATATAATATATATAGGTATTAAATATACATTATATATTTGTGTATATTTACATATATATTAAATGATACATATATTTAATATATATTAAATAATGAGTGACGATTAAAGAGTTATAAAAGTTATAAATGTGGTAGTTTTTAAAAGTTAACTGCTGGTTATGGGTGGGGTAATATATTTTCCTCAACTTGACTTGTCGACGTATTCCAAGCGGAAACGTTGCGCTCTTGGTTGTGAGCGATACAGATCTACGTATTCGTGTCTGGGGATTCCCTTCCAAAATACCTTCAAAGGAATGAAGATTGTTTTATTTTCCTTGCATATGTCTTACAAAAGTCTTTTTCGCTATTTTTATTTATCTTTTAACGAAGATGGTATTCAGAAGGCTCTGCAAATTATTACATTTTAAAATTCCTTTAATGGCAACAGTCTTGGAATAGAAAAAAGTTACAAACTATTTATTGTAATCTTCTCAACAGACTAGCGGTACTTTTATTTCTCAGTGATATGTATACACACACAAAATTTAGAGTTAACTAATCTTTTTGTTAGTATTCTATTTTTATATTCTGGTTTTAGTCTTAATCTACCGGACCACATTCATTTGAATATTATACTGTACAGTAAATGTGATCCTGACCTTCTGCAGATAGTCGCTTTTGGCTCTGAGCTTCAAGAAATGATTATACATGAAATATATTGATTAAATTCTATACTATTTTCATTGCAACTTCTAGTATTAGTAGAGATTTTATTAGAGGCTCTAACATTTTGTATAGATCTACCAAAAATAAGATTATAATACCTAAACTACTTTTACAATGTAAGATGTAAGAATTGAACAGTCTAGAAACTTCTATCTTTATACTTTTCGCTATGTTGGAGATTTTAGCTACTAGTGGCAACCACAATGGCGGGTAATATATTGAACGGCAGAACAGATCAATGGAAAAACTAATGACTATTCCAACATGGGTAGGCCATTTACTATTTATTTCGATGCGTCTGCTTCGAAGAACCCAAATTATGTTTTTTTAAAGCCGATTTGCAAGTCCCAGGCTCACATAAGACTTAGCCATCTAAAACAACAAGGGTGATGTCTTTTCATTAGACCGATAGGTAGGGTTGTAGCCGTCACTATTATTTTCAGGCAGTAACTATGATTGACTGGGTATATCGATATCTGGCAACCTTAATGGTATGAAAACTATTCAGTACAGGCATTCTAGTTCCAACCGAGTTTCAAAGCTTGATTTTGAAAGCCAAGTAGTAAACCATGATTTGCTTACACGTTCTCGCGCTAGATTAGTGACATGTTATGTAGTCCTTTGTAAACTCTATATATAAATAATATGTTATATTTGATAGCATTACATTATTATGGCCAAATTTCAATAAATAACAGTTCTACAGTATTAGCCAAAATAAACAGTACTGAAATGGTAATATTTTATTAAAATAACCACAGTAACTTTACATACGGTATAGATTTTATCAATAAATACAAGTAAAAGGAAGCAAAATCGGTTAAACTCGGGTAGTAACATATTAAATATGACCCCCGTTTAGTTTGAGGCAACACTCGTACCGTTCTTGTAGGGTTCGCTTAATTTTTATGAATAGAGGTTGTTCCATTCTCCTAATACACATGGCTATTTTTTCTTTTAGTTGAACGATGGTAGATGGTGGGTCCTCGGGGAAAATATTTTCTTTCAACATTCTCCAGACGTAGGTGTCCGGTGTTGTAAGATCGGGGGAGTGGGCTGGGTAAGGAAAGTTTGTTTTAAGGGAGATGAGACGGTTGCCAAAGGTTTGTTGGACGAAAGCAGTGTTGTTAACGGCAGTGTGACTGGTTGCGCTATATTGCTAGATCCACTGTGAATTTAACGGCAGGTTTCGTGCTTGACAAAATCTCTTGATATCTCTCACAAACCAATCAAGAATGGTCCTATATCGTTTTGGTCATTATGATTCTTTTGGATGATTCCTTGGAGGTTAAGTGGTAGAGAGGACTTTTAAGTCATAACTTCGCCTCTGTAAAAAAAAAGACATTTTTCATTTCATTCTTTTCGGTAACTGCAACACTTACTGTAACCCTCTTCCGTGGTTTACATTTGTACAGACAGTGGTTGGGCGACCCGAAAGGCCCTTTCGCTGTGTCAAAACACTACCTCTTCTTCGAAACTTTCAACACCACTAAGAATCACAGCATTAGTAGGGTTTTAGTGGAAATTTTCCGGAAAACGTAATGCAGTGTATGACAAGCTTGGCCCACTCGCAAGTCCAATTCCGTCTGAGCGAAAATAATGCTCTACAGTACAAACTTTCTCTACCGTTGTTAGAACCGTGTTAGCAAAAACTAACCTCAAGTAAGAAAGAAGTAATAAACACGAAGCCGTTGCAACAATCCACAGTTCAATCAGCTTATCGAGAAGGCAAATATAGCTGATTCAGTTTCGGTAATGTTTATTATGGCTAATACCGTATAAAAAATGTAGATATATATATATATATATATATATATATATATATATATATATAATTAAAATATAGTTGAATTTATAAAAACAACATGAGCTATCAAAAATTAAATTAGTTTTAACATAAACATAATCTGTATATTTGTCAATGTTCTATTACCAATATGCACGATCCCACAAAAAGAACTTGGGTGAGCGCGTTAAAGTTAAAGGCGCAAAGAAGAATTGAATGTGTTTTGGAACTTTATTGTTGTCCGTCACTAATATTCTTCTTCACAGTTACAAATCCTTTCGGGTGTTATAAAACCTCTTGAAACTTTTCATTTGAGAAACTTTTAATTTAGTAAGCAGATTATTACAAACGTTTCGGAGTTTTATGGGTTTGAAGTGTTTCATATTTTTTACTCTTAACGCAAATAGTTGAAATTAAAATTTAAAAACACATTTAAAAACATCATTATTGAAATAGTTGAATTTGTAAAATTAAAATGGGTTCATAAACATCTTCACGTTGTATTGAATTCATTTTTACATTGCAGTTATGTGTTTTATCAGTTGCAGCAAGCCAATTATTATAAATGGCGAATTAAAATAGAAATAGCTATAAAAGCAAAATAAACAATGTACATAAAACATTGTATTTGCATTTTTGAAACTCAACAAAAATTTTCCCGAGTGGTTAGACAGGGATGGTTCTGAGGAAACAATACATTTTGTAATTTTTGTATTCGAATCGTGAGATTTCATAAAGAAGATGTGGAATAAAAGTAAAGGCTAGACTGCGTTTTAGTGCAGATCTAGCACACGTTCAATGTCGAACATATGATAAAATTGTGTATCAGTGGCACATGCGTTTGTTACCGTGTGAGAATCAGTTTCTAGTAATACAAACATAAGATAACAATAATCTTATTTTAACTTGAGATAAAGAACGAGTACACTATTAAAACTTAATGAATAATAAGAACATTAAATGCTTATTCAAATTAAATTTCTATCCATTACTAATTTTCCGTGAATAATATATTATTTGTTAAAGCAATATTTCTATCAACTTGTAATTTAATAGATTTACGTTAGAGAGACAATTGCAAGAAGAGCAAACATTGGAATCATAGAATTGTTACGAGTATTTATTGAAAAGCTTGTCGAACCTACATAATCAATACCAGGGTGAAAAGGTATATCTGGCTTTAAGCTCGTCATTCATACCTGTCAAACGTGAGTCATTCCATCTTTTCATATACGCAAGATGTTACTTTATGAATGTTTTATACTAATATCAACTTAATTTACACACAGAAATAGAACTTTAAAAGTTTGGCCACCCAAGAAATGGTCAACTTCTTTTATGTATTAGAGAGTTTATTTTTATTAATTATAATGTGCTTACACGTAGTACAGCAAGACTGGATTGGTTACTTAATTAGAAACTTTTTTCGGAATACACTGCTCATATGAAAGTTATATACAGTATGAATATACAGTATAAATATAATGTTCAAGAGAAGTCAATAGGGGAGAGCGGGGCAAGTTGATACGTGGGCAAGTTGATACAGATGTGACTGTGAGCTAACGCGCATGCGCAGGGCGGACATGAGTCAGTAGAGGCTGTTGTTTACCGAGACGCAGTGCCACACGGCGTCCAGCTGTCAACAGAGTACTCTACGTGTTTTTATTGTTGAAATTGTGTTTTCATGAGTAGAAAGTAATTGTTGGCTAGTGTGTTTGAGTTGGCGTACCAGCAAGAGGATAATATTCAGGAAGTTCACTGTTAGCACAGTTAAACACCTGTTTCTTGGTAAGAATTCCATGATAGTTTCATATTTCTGGACTTTATATTTTAGAGACTTAAGTTAGACTTAAGAGACAATTGTTCAATGGGGCAAGTTGATACGCGTAGCTGGGGCAAATTGATACAGTGTATCAACGTACCCCAATATTGTAAAAATTAGAGTTTTGTCTTTTCTTACAGAAACATGGTGCGGAATTATACCAGGAAGACAGATCGAGGGAAAGTCCCGGATGAGAGCTTTGAAAAAGCCTATGAAGCTGTCAAGACCAAAACCATGTCTTTGCGGGAAGCAGTTGTAGCCTTCGAGATCGACAAAATGACATTGTTTAGATTTATAAGAAAAAAAGATGAATCGCAAGGTCAAACCGTTACAATGGGGTATACCAAACGAAGAAAAATTTTTCCAGACCAATTAGAATCTCAACTCGAAGAGTATATAATACACTCTTCAAAAATCTACTACGGAGTTACACCACAAAACATCAAAGTTTTAGCTTACGAACTTGCTATGGCTAATAGGAATATCATTACATTACCTGATTCATGGATTAACCATAAAATGGCTACAAAGGACTGGTTTAGCTTATTTATGAAAAGACACCCTAGACTATCAATCAGGGAGCCTGAGGCTACGAGCCTTAGTCGCGCTACCAGTTTTAATAAAGTCAATGTTGATCTATTTTTTGACAATTTGAAGAGTACTTTAGATAAATACAAAATTGAACCTAAGGATATTTGGAATATTGACGAAACCGGTGTGCAAACAGTTCAGAGGCCAAACAAAATCGTAGCTCAGAAAGGAGTACGCCAAGTAGGGAAAGCTACGTCAGCAGAAAGGGGGCAGACTGTCACTATGGTATTGGCTGTCAGTGCCATCGGCCACTCAGTTCCTCCAATGTTAGTATTCCCAAGAGTATTCTTCAAGGATCACTTCATCATTAACGGGCCACCAGGATGTATTGGAACTTCCTACCCATCCGGATGGATCACATCTGAATCGTTTTTGACGTTCATTAAACATTTTCACGGCCACGTAAGATCTAGCAAGGGCAATCCCTGCTTGTTGGTTTTGGATAACCATGAATCACACTTATCTATTGAAGTGCTCAACTTCTGCAAAGAAAATGGTATCGTCATGTTGTCTTTTCCCCCCCACACTTCTCACCGCCTGCAACCGCTTGACAGGTCAGTTTATGGGCCTTTCAAAAGATTTTACTTCGCTTCAGTCGACGACTGGATGGTCAACAATGCAGGGAAAACTGTAACAATCTACGACATTCCTGGCATAGTAAAGATGGCACTCCCTAGAGCAATAAATCCTACAAATATTATATCTGGTTTTCAAGCAACAGGAATCGCGCCATACAACAGAGAAGTGTTTACTGAGAATGACTTCTTGTTCAGCGCAGTCACGGATAGAGAGATGACTTCACAAGACAGCACTGTCAAGACTTCTCAAGCTGGGACAAGCAACGCTGATGGTCTACACTCCAAAGTGAACCGAACTGAGACTACAACTGCAATTCCATCTACAAATAAGGATGTTTCTGTAGGCGTATTCACTGTAAGCCCTCAAGAAATCCGCCCCTACCCTAAAGCTCGAGAGCGAAAAAATATAAAAAAAGGGAGGAAATCTTTAAAATTCGCTATCCTTACTAGCACACCAGTTAAGGAGAGGCTGGAAGTGGAAGCCAAAAAAAGGAAGCTAAAATGGTAGCCAAGTCAGAAAACGCCAAAAAAAGACTTTTTAAAATGATAGAGAGTCAGACTAAGGAGAAGAACAAGGTGAAGAAACAGAAATGCGTCCCAAAGAATAAAATGAAGGTTGAATCAGAGTCGGAGGAAGAGAACGACGCCCTGTGTCTCATATGTTTGGAGCCATTCTCCAAATCCAAGCCAGGTCAGGACTGGATACAGTGCATTTCTTGCAAAAAATGGGCCCATATAGAATGTGGGAAAGACTGTAAAATGTACACTTGTATTCACTGTACATCTGACTTTGTAATCAGTTGTAATCAGTGATTCTGAGTAGGTTATGAACACAATCTCATAAACTGTGTGTTTAAAATAGTTTAATAATATGTCTTACGTTACCTTTGTACTATATTCTGCTTAATACATTTTTTTCGATTGTCTATTAAGTGATTATTTGCTACCTTAATGTCTATTAGATTATTTTTTATACACTTGTATCAACTTGCCTCTCGCTAGTATCAGCTTGCCCCCATGTGGGGAACATTGATACACTTTACAGCATTAAACAAATATTTTAATTTTGGGAGATATATATAGTTAATCAAAACGTCAATACCATAGAAAAGTGCACAACTAATTGAAGTATAATATCAGTATTTTTCCAATTACAAAATAATTCAAACAAAAAATGTAAAAAAAATAAAATCTGAAGTTTGTCTCAACATGCACCGCTCTCCCCTACACTGATAAGGAATTCATAGCATAACTCATTATGCTAATAACAATAGAAAGCTTTAGAAACATCATAAAAATTTACTTCAAAACACAAATAAAAGTATATACTTCAATTGTTTTGAAATAAAACAACAGTTATCTTCACACGATTGCAATTCTAACAACACTGTAACGTTTAATGTTGGAAATTTTTATATAGAATAATTATTTGGTTTTACGTTTGCTTTCACTGACGGAGAGTACACACCTTAAAACACCACGTTCATGACAACAGAGACTAATAAATAACACTTTTTTTTCATTTAAAAGCAAAAGCAATGTTTTTGATCTTAAAACTAATCCAGTGCAAACACTGAATTATTTGAAATCTAGTAACCTATACGTAGTAAAACATTTACGATAGTACCAAATTATTATGGTACTAAGCACTGAAATAAAGTTTTATCTAAATCCCAACAGGCAGGCAAACATTATATGTAAAAGTCAGAGAGATTTAAAGAGGAAAATATAAAGGTCCAGAATTTTTTAAAAGAAACCCCTATGGTTACTCAGTTTGTGCTTTTATGTAACATTTTCTAGCGTTTTACATCAAGTTCCTTGGTTTTGCCTGAAACTCCCAGACGTTTTGCTAAGTGTAAAATAATTTCACACTGGTCTTTTAAGAAACCACGACGGGAAATAGAAAATCGCACAATAAATAAATGATTAGCTAAGATCAGTTGTATAAAATTACTATGAGTTGGCCGCAGTTTCGCGCCCAACTGTTGACAAGAACACTTGGTATGTAATATTTTAAACTATTTTTAATTAGTATAAGATTTAATCTCTTTGTTTAATTTAACACATCCTCGCTCTATTCCTCTAGCCCTAGCCACTGTTTCTCCACTTAGCTATTGTTTAGTGCGTGTGGTAGTCTTGGCGACTTTAGGCAACTCTAGGAGGACCTGTGGTTAAGATGTTTCTAATACCTCTTAACTAAGCTCTTATCTGTGGACCTCCTTGATTGAATTTTTTTGAAATAACTCGCAAGTGTACCTGGGTTTGCTTGAATAAACTCATGTATATTTTCAATTCTGATAAATCAGTAAAAGATTTCATTATCATAATTTGGTTTATATTTGTAGTTCTTTATCTAAGTACTCTATTAGCTAGATAGACTGCACGTATATAGAATGTGACGTAGGTTGATGGGATTGCTCCCATAAGAAAATGTATGTACTCATCCAGTAAATCACTGAGATCACGTGCCTGATACTTTGGCATGACATCCCTGACGTATTTGGTTGGCCGCGGATGTATTCGTCCAAAGCGAGACTGTTAGCTGTAGTCTCTCTCTCTCTCTCTCTCTCTCTCTCTCTCTCTCTCTCTCTCTCTCTCTCTCTCTCTCTCTCTCTCTCTCTCTCACATTGTTTTAAAATAAGTTTAAAGTTACATGTTTCAATTATGGCTTTTATTTACTGGGTAGCTAAATATAATTCTTAGCAAGCAATTTATCTAATTTATTGGATATCTGTACAATGAATGTTTCTGTAAATGTTAAAAAAAGATACTTGGAATTTCTAAATAACATAGCTGCCGTTATATAAATTAACACATCCCTATCAAGACACAAGTATTAAAATTATGTCTATTTTTAGTGCGATATCAACACATGATGAATTCCCCCTCTATAATTGCTTAAAAAGAGCGACAGAATGTTTACAGAAGATTTTCGGAACTGAGTCTGCCAATATTGTTCTCTAGAGGAGCGGCCGATATCTTTCAATTGATTATTAATAATAGTAATAATTAATAATAGTAATTACCGGCCCACAACGTGACATCCGCTAGAGTGCGATGTATTACTACTTCCTGCAGATTTTGAAAGTAGCTTGTATAAATTACTAGCAGTTACTCGTGGCTTTGCACGCGATTTACTATCGAGTAACAGGTACGGAACAGTCATATCCTTTATAATCGCATAATTAAAACTACTAAAAATGACTTGTGGATTTCCTTACAGATTTCTGGATAACCAAGATTTTAATTTAAAGACCATTTATTTGAGGCTTTAAAGTTGGAGAATGAAAGTACCAAGGAAATGCACACCTTTTCATATTGAAAACACATATGATGTAGTATGATGGAACCTTATAATAATAATGAGTCAGAAGTAAACATAGTTATGGTACATATTATTTCAGTGTTTTTTGTTAAAAGGTTCAAAATGTAAAATAATACATAATTCTTATTTCACATTTAGCATGTGAAAAAACATTTTTGGTTTGAATAACTTGTATTACAGTACATACACGCTATAGTAGAGTTTGCCTTGTCTCTACGACCAAAATACATACCATAACTGGTTTAAAAAGCCTAATTTAGTCGGGAACGGCCTATTTCCAGCTTTTGTAATTTCCCCCTGGTCCTTTATTCCTATTGCCTTACTTATGTTTATATTGTTGCCCCAATATGCCCAACATAGAAAATATATACGTAGGGCTACAAAGTATACTGCAGTCAAAAAGGTTCTACTTCTGTCCATTGTATCTACTTCTAGTCTAAGGTATTTTAAGTACCGTACTAACGTTTGTATTGTAGACCAAGAAAATATATGCGTACGTAGGGCTTAAATGCTTCTACTTCCAGTTATTGAAATATAATTCCAGTACCATATTAGCCTCAGCATTGTTTGTTTCGATTTAGAAAATATACAATAAGTTTTTCTTAAAAGTTTAATCTGGTAAAAATAATTTGAATCAGCGAGTCAGTGTTATTTACTACATATATGTTTTTGGTGTGTATTAGCTGTAGTGTTGTATTAAAAATCAAGAAAATATATACATACGAGTACATTTGTACTCGTATGTATGACATTTTGTACGAGTACAAAAGTCTACCAAGAGTCTTTGGCCAAAAAGCACATACTTTTAAAATAATCTTCTGGGCTAAATTATTTCTGCGCTATAGTAGCGTTCGCTGGCTAGAAAGTAGACCTAAGAACTCTACTTGGGCCAAAAATTGACTGTTTACGGTCCTAATGCGATCGTTACTAGGTTACCGAAAGTAGACAAGTTTTGACTTACTTGTCTACTTTCGGTAACTTAGTAACGATCGCATTGATAACCTAATTAAATTAATATTTAATAAGTTCCTGTAAAAGTTTACTTTGGTTACAAAGCGACTACTTCCGGCCATTATGATCTACTTCCGGTGTAAGGTATTTCCTGTCGAATTCATAATACACATTTCTGTCAAAATTTATATTTCTTCGACATTGATTGACGAATGAGTGAGTGATTGAGGGTTTTGCCTTTTATATATCTGCTAGGTTTTGTGAAAAATGTATATCTTTCATCTTATGATAAAATACAGGTCCCTAATGACACTAAAATCCGGCATGAATTTAATTAGAAGATAGTAATAAAATTAAGTGTTTTTAAGAGAGTTAAATCTCCTTTTAGACCTTATTTTATGTCTTTAATAAAGGTTTATAAATATTCAGCCCCTTTAATCTAAAATTTAGAAATACACATATTATTTGCTTGTAATTTTGATGCCACAATTTTATTTTCCACGACATTTTCATGCAGTACAATCTTTTTACACCAATGTTCATACGTAAATAAAAAAACAGTACATGTAATAGCGATAAAAGAATATGTAATGATGATATTCGTGAGTTTATGAGTTTGTCTTTATGAAGAATTTATAACGAACATATACGACTTAAACAACTTCTGGATGAGCTTACCCGTTATACAGCACGGTGTTTTTATTTTAAGCATACGTTTCATACGTCATAAAATAAATTTCATTGAACGATTTTCATGAATAGCTTGTTACTTAACCAAAAGTAAACCTAACAATTTCATGAAAAATGGGTTCTCTTTTTTTTCGGGTTACTTCTAATTTTGATCGCAATTTTGTACATTGAAGCAGTATATACATTGCAGATACATCGACAAAAGGCGGTATATAATAAAAGTGCTAAGCTTGGTTATATATGTGTTAAAACATGAGTGTGTTGCAACAACAAGAATTTGTGCACAATACCATTTATTCTGCTTCTACCTAGAAACATTTATATAATGTTACACAATAGTCAATAATCAATGATAAAATCCTTATAATAAAGTGAAGGTGATATTATAATAACACTATTGTAATTATCCAAATACCATGACTGTACTTGGTTAAAAAATTATTTAGAGTGCAATATTACATTTACTTCTTTTAAGACAATACGGTAAGTAAAATAAGTGTTATTTTAAATTCTAATTAGGTTAGATAATATACAAGCAGGAAGATAATACCTTCTGTAATTAACTGAGTTTATTAAAATGCAGCTTTTCCTGTATTACTCTGGCTTTGGGTTTCAATAAGCTTTTCAGCGAATAGGATATTTACGTCCTTTTATTGAATTTATATAATGAATGGTGCATCAAAGTTAATATTTCAATACCTTACAAAAGAAATAAAAAATGTCCAGCTGTTAAAATTAAAATTAAAGTACTGACTGAAAAATATTTTAAAACAGCATTTAATAGTGAATATAGAATAGTGAATAGAATCTGTCAGACAGATGGCACAGAATTTATATGCCCCAATTTATTGTTATTAATGTACAAATTTAGCTAATCGTAGGGGAGTGAGTATAATTACATGATAATACACTTATTGATTCAATAATCTGTACATAACATAGAATGGTGAAATAACAGAATATAAAACTGTACGAAATTATAAAATATATCAATTATATATTGGTAATTGGTAATTAACTCATCGATTTTCTTCTCGTCTATGACTCTTTCTTGGCAACCAGAATTATCTCTTCTGTGTTCTGATTATTTTAAGCTCTTTTTCATTCTGTACATTCTGTCTACCTTTACATATAATTTAATGTTATAAATTTAGTTTATCACAGAACTAATTGCTAAGAAAAATATCACTCTTAACTTTCGCAACCTGACTTTAGTGCCTGGGTGAGTTTTACTTTTCATCATTCATAAAATTATTGATACAGAGTAATACCCTGGGAAAAAGTTCTCCATTCTTGCACGGGGCTTCTCTGACATCCTTAAAAGTTCGAAGGTTTGAGCGGCGGAAAAGCAAAGAGGAAAGGCTGTTTTTAGACAGAATTTATCAAACGGACTAAATAAGTCTATATAGTACAAGGACGGGGTACTACCTGGCCAGTATCTACCCATTGAGGGTCCCTGTTGAATAAGTCTCATTAAACTGTGTGTGGTTTGTATCAAAATAGAAACTTTCATAGAGGAACATAGCGTTTAAGGAAACACTCTTCAAGTGTTGTTATTTTGTTTTTGAAAAAAATTTAAAGTTTTATGAATGCTTATTTATTTTATAATACATAGTTTTACTATTTTCGATATGATCTTAACAATACTTAAATTATTCAATTCAATATTAGAATCAGAAAGATGCAGAGTTAAGAAAATAACATTTTACTCTGTTAGATACTGGCTTATTCACTGGGAAGAGGACTAATTGGTTCAGTAACAAGATAATGACATAAATAATGCAATATATTAGGACATTGTTAAAGGAACAATAGACTTTAGACAAAGGACCTCGGCTTTTACCTATCAACTATTTTTCTGCTGTCTAGAAGTAACCTGTTGTTTTTCACCTGAGGAAGTCTGAGGTTTTATGCTTGTTTGGGCTTTTTGACTGTTGATAGTAAAAACTTGTTGAAGTGCTTATCCTTTAATCCGCAAAGAAAAGGTAGTTCTATTTACAGATACGGTTGCACAACCCGGAAGCGACAAACATGTCATAGTTGAGACATCAGTTTTTGGTTGCTCCCGGCTTGTGCAAATATACCTCTAAAGTTGTCTCTCTTGTTTATGCATTGCATTTCGTTGGTAAAGTACCATTGGAATTCTAATAAAATTATTCAAATGATTGATATCTGGTGTTTTTTTTTTTAATAATTATACTGGATTTTTATTATTTGACTAAAATTGTTCAACAGACGCCATTTTGTTAATATTAGAGAAAATAACAAAATTAATGTTATAAATATTTCTCTTATATATTTAAACCTACATGCAAAATTTGATTTCTTTAGCTCCACTAGATTTAGAGATAATAGTTTAAACAATACAAAACGGCGGCTAGCAGTTAAATGAGATATTTCTCGATCTATTTTTATCCTATCTGTAAAAAAACCGTGAATGTTTAAGCTCCATTCAGTTACATTATTCGTTGAATTGATTATGTCAAAGGGACCTGCCTTTTTAGTACAAGAAGGGAATAATAGCTCGCTTAGCCAGAATTCTACATTGGTAAATAAAAAAAGTATTTATACATGTAGTTAATGAAAATTTAAAACAGTAACTGAAATTATTTTCAAATAATCCTTATTTACTCAAGAAATCGTCACAAAACAGGCACACAGACTTAGAATAATCTTAGATTACTTAGATAACTCTTATGATTAACTATGCTAGCAACGAGAGATTCACAGAATAAATACATTTAACAAAAAATACATCCATACTATATTTTAAGATATGACATAATAATACGTGCTAACTATAAGAGGTGTGTCCAGTCGTTCATATCGTGGAACCATTGCAACGAATTTGCGACAGATAATAAGTGGTGCTGGCTAATATTTACGTTTTCTCTCGTAACTTATACAGAATTTGTTTCTTTCCAACGCGATTAGGTTAAAAGACGAACATATAGCAATTAATTAATAGTTAAAATTCTAAAAATTGATATAAACACTTGAAATTAAACTATTCGAGATACAGTATTTATTTAGTTTTATTCAAGCTCAGTGTTGCACAGCTACTTACAAGTTATACAACGTACTGTTTGATCAATATTAACATTATTAATATATAACAGGATAAACATTATGAGTTTTAAAAATGAGGATTATAAAAGAGTTAAAATAAATATCATCAACAACTCCAGTGGAACATTTAATCTTTTGTTCCAAGTTGTGTTCCAGTTTCAACGACTGACCCATTTATAATAGCAGTGGTCGCGTTGTTGAGACAGTTTCAGTAGAATTGTATTATTTCGTCGTCACATTGAGAAAGTTTTTGTACTTATGTGGTTGAAGTTCCGTAACCGTTCCACTTATAAAACGCCGTGACAAGGTACATTAAAATGCAACGACCCAGTTCAACAGTAACTATCCGCAAAATATTTCCACAGAGATGTAATCTCTATAATTCAAAATTTCATGAAACTTTATTTGTAAAGGACAAGAAATATTTCTTTGAAGGACTTGCTGTTCGGTGGGATTTGGCTGAGCGTCATTGAAGCCTATCACTCAGTAGTCTGGACCAATTTCTGTTTTGTCTGGCGATGCACAATTTTTCTATCTGTATGATTAAATGTCTATTAGTCTCTTGATCATCTCAAGTATGAAACTTAAAAAGTAGCCTTAGCTATGTATATTAAGATACGCATAGAGTGGAGTGCTCCTAACGTATTTTAATTGTAAAATCTAAAAAAAAAATTAAATTAAGTTATATACTAATTTTACGTCCTAACGCATATATTCAATATAGATAAACGATACCTACGTTGCTTTTGTTTGTTTCCGTCTAATTGGTATAATATATTTTACTGTTTGAAAAACCTTTAAGGGAATTATGTGTGATAAAAATTTAAACTTACTTCCAAGAGAGATTTTGGTTGATATGAGATACATTAGCTACATAATATAGATGGGTAAAATATACAAGGTAAACACATGGTCCAATGGTGAAACACATATTAGATAAATAGTAGATTTTGTATTGAAACACTACCACTATGTATGTGGAAAATTACCGTACTATTGGTATTTAGAATGTAGCTATGTCATATAGCTGAATGTAAGCTCTCTGTTTTGGTAGAAAGCTAAGACATATTCAGTTCTATAGTGTTTCACTTCGCTTTTATACTTTTCTTTGGCCATTTATATGCAAATGGTACAATCCCATGTTATGTGGGAGTATGGAGGTGATTTCAATAGGAGTTTGTGTGGGTGTTACCAACCCCTGATGTCTCGTATCCCTGTTCTACTCAGTAAAATTCATCCAGTAGTTTAATCCTTCACACCGTCAAACTTCTATTACACTCATAAAAAAGTAAATTCTTATGAAACATAAGTATTCAGTGATTTTATAAGAATCTAGGTCTTAGTATAGGAGCTTGGAGCCAATTCACAGTTTAAGCACTGAACCTGAATTTTCTTGCAATCGATATAGAACTTTTCTAAAGCAAGAAAACGATTATCTGCAACGAAGATTTTTGTTACGGTTGAAAAATAACGCTATGAAAAAGGTTTAAACTATCACAAATTTCTCGTAATTCACATTCATCATGTTTTTCTAGCTTGTAAAAATTAAATGTGTCGTTTCGAAACATATAAGACTAAACGTATTTTACTGTCAGACAGCTATGGAAAGAGAAAAGTTGCAGTTTCTAATGCATGTGCATGATTCACGTCTGTGCTAACACTGATTTACATCTCGTACGGTTAGTTCATAATGTGTCTAGGTAGGAAAAAACTCGGTTCCGGGAAAATTTATAGTTTCATATTTTTGATCCGCATGATGCCTTCCATTAAAAAACATCACGGCAAACAGTGCTAGGGCAAGAAATGGCTAAAGAAATATTCCTGTTTTAAATTAAATGATAAATCATGTTTTATACTGTGGAAATAATCTACCGGGTCCTGAGTTGAAATGTTAAGAATACTGGCCCAGAATGTTGAATTTATTAGTTGATGTTTTCAAATGAAATCTTTTCTAATGTTAAAATAGAGTATGCCAAAAATGTGAATCTGTATAAAAGTCAGCTTTTAAGTCTACGACGAAATTGTAATTTCTTCAATGCCTACGTACATATAAAATAGAAATAATTATTTCCAAATATTTCTTAATGAAATGTGTAATGTATTTTTGATTGTCTGTCATACGATAACAGAGGGATTAAAGTAGTTTGGATGACATTTATCTCAGATATCAGATAATCTAACACTAATCCGTAATTTGTTACAATTTATCACTATGTGTAATATAGACTGGCGCTATAATAAAATGTAATGTTTTATTCAAACCAATTTTAACTTATAAGTTATTGTTTTTGATGTTTAACAGAATAGAATCGATCCAATTGAGATTTAAATGTCTGAGATCAGGATATTCTACAATCCAAATATTTTAACGCAGGATGTTTCCACTAGCTTAAATTTTGGGATATTTAATTCAATACATATTGTTTTATTAGAAGCTGTACTCTATTACGATATAAATTTAAGTTTATAGAAACATTTCTTAAGACTAGTAATACCGTTTAACTAATGTCTATTTATTAACACATGTATTCGTCGTCTAAGATTAATTTTGAGCTAATCTAATAACTAACAATAAAGTTAATAATTAATAACCTATTATAGGTCTAATGAATGCGTATATAGTGTAATTGGTGCCCCTGTTATATTTTTACCATTGCATTTGGTGAGTTGATATGGGATTAGTGAGATCAAGGTGGATATCATCCTTGGTAAGTCAGAAACTTGGAGATCTTTTGATAATCCTTAACCGGTCTGCGACACGATACACTTTACAGTACAAGGAAAGGACAGTTGCGACGTTATGAATGATGTCAAAGTTAACGTGTTAACTAGGTCGCAAACTCAAGAGGAGATCATCCTCTGGGAAAATTAAACGCGCTATTTCAGGGTACATTACATTTCTTATTGGCAATATCTATTTTAGAAAATACTTGTGAGGTTAAGAGTTTTAATGATGGATCTCTATCTTGTCTGTAACTGAATTCTCTTGTATTAGATTTGTATGTACTATGTACTTCTCAAATAGTTATATTTCTTTCTACTCTTACTGCTCGTATCATCTAAGGCTAATATCACTACTTCTACACTATTCGCGACTATAACCCTTGGTTTTTATGTTTTACACGTTTACTTTATAACTTCAAGGCAGCTATTTGTAAACAGTTATTTAATCTTTTGGTGAGTATTCTATCATAAACATTATCAATTGAGCATTATTATAATTCAATCACTCTGTGGGGTGGTGATACGGCTTTCGTGAGAATTTAATTTTTGTCTATCTTTCCGGGGAATATATTAAGAAAAAAATTGACTTATATATTTTAGCATGAGGTTTTTTTTGACGATAGGAAATAATGGTTTTAATAATGGGGAGTTAGTGACATTTATACAGAAGTATTGTGGATGACCTTCAATCGATGATAATAACAAGAAATCGCAGGATATACAAATTTGTAAACGTAATGAGTAGAATAACATGGTAATATAAGACGCTATAGACTTGGAATTTTATATACCCAAAAATAAAAAAATTAAAGTAAAATACCTTTACTAAACAAGGTTAGGTTGAAGTTAGGTACAATTACCAAACTAGTACACCCGTTACTTACACCAGCTATATTACCAGTACTTAATATTTTATTCTTAAAAGGTTACTGAAACCTTTCCATTTAAACGAATATAATTGCTAATGAATATAATTGTTTTAATTGTTTGTTTTTGTTTTGTATTGTTTGTTTGTTTTTGTTGTCGTTTGTTGTGTATTATGTTTGTTGTTTGTTTTGATTGTTCGTTTTTGTTTTGTTTGATTATTGGTTTTGTTGTCGTTTTTGTCATTGTTTGTTCTGTTTGTTTGTTGTTGTGTTTTGTTTGTTTTTTTTTGTCTTATACGAATAAGACTTATGCTATAATGGTGGAAATGGTACTGCCCGACCAGTAGGAAAATCATATGTGAGTCATATGTATACAAATACACTCTACAACTCTGCAAACAATTGGGAAAATTGGTATTATACAAGTTGTAGAGCAAAGGGCCGTGACAACTCCCCTGAGGCACTCCGCTTCTTTTAAACAAAGTAGCAGATGTCCTCATTCCAAAAATCCTCTCAGCGGAATATCTATCAGAGAAATTATACCCATCCAGTTACAAATTTAAAGAATCAATAAAAATTTATATTTGCCGTCATAGCTTCATAATTTATTATAGGCTGCGAGTAATTACATGTCTCAAACAACCATATATTTATATACTAATGTTTTTTTTTCTTTGTCATCAATAAAATCGATTTCTGTACATGTACTGTGGTGTTTTTTGAAGCTATATTATGCGGGTGATAGAATGCGCTATCTTCATACGTAGTTCGCAGACTGTCAAACTACTATTTTTTCATTGAAAACAGCCCGCCTCCCTGGTCATCGATGTTTGGAAGTCACCAGCAGACCAGGTCCTCAGGATGTGTTTGAGAGGCTTTTTCGCTATAACTTCACCTGCAAATTAAGATATTTCTATCATCAGTTGTGTTTCAGCAGTACATAGACATTTTAAAACTCAAATTAAACGTTTAAAAATAGCACTAATTTCTTCAAATGTATCTTTCATGACCATCTTGCGTCTTTACCTTTAATTTACAAGTAAGTAAAGGAGATTACCTTATATTTATTTGCCATGTTTTAACTGCAGAATAAAATACGCAGAAGATGACAGCGATGTTGCCGATGGATAATAAGTTGCGTGGGTGGAGAGACTTATTTCGTGAAATGTATTATTATTGTAGAATCTAATAATTCATGTGTATTAATTTACAGGAATATAATTAATGATATATTTTATACTAATTACATTACATATTTATGTTATAATTGTACAGTTTCATTAATATATGTAATATGAGGTTGGGTGGTATAGAGTGCTTGATAAACTCTACCTCTTTAATAAAGGCACTTTCCATTTAATTAATTTTATTATTATATTAAAAAGGAAACTTTTATTATAACATATACAATGACTTATATATATTTCTTATCGATACATATATTAATAAAAGCTAAACTTATATTTATATTTCGCTGGTTTGATTGATTATTTGTCCGTCCTTCCGTGAAAACTATTTTTCACTTCTATATTTCGGGGGATTTAATAACCCCGTCTTCAGGAAGTTTGATATAAAAATTAATACAAAACTATAACACGTAAACAAGAATATATATATGTATTATATTTATATATATACATATACATATATATAATCTAATGAACTAAGTATAATTAGTTAAATACGGTAAAATACATGGATAATTTTATTACTTTATTAACTTTTTTAACCATAAATTATATCAATTACAATTTGTTGGACAGATCAAGTTGATAATAATACACCAAAATATGCTTTTTTTAATATTATATCAACAATTTTCCTTAATCAAACAGATCTTACTACCATAAAAACTACCTATTAACATAACACTTATTTTAGCAATTAAATAGATTAGAATCCAATCTGTGCACTACATCGTAGCCATGTTATTTTAGGAAAAAAATAGAAACATTGAGGTTTTGTAGGTCATAAGTTGAAAATGAACATATTACAGATAATTATTGTAAAATGTAATGTTTGTGAATGTTATAATCAAATACTAACTTAACTTTGAATATACGTCTTTTGTATGTCATTTTGTATTTAGATTACTCCCCAACTGCAACTTTTTAATTTTTTTCATAACTGTCTGTAGATGCCTATTTCGCAGTACACTGATTGGTGTAAGATACATTGGTGCGATACATGTTTGACATTGGTGTAAGGGTAAAGGGGGGATGTGAAAGCCGGCTTTACAAAAGAAGGGTATTCTGATAATGTCAGAGTGTTTTGTAAGGGTTATTCACGTAAATGTTAGTTTTTGTGAGAACAATGGGGCAGGCAAGTCCATCAGTAATGGCCAGATATATTGCTATGTGAAATATATATCCAGAACAAAGGATTATGAAGTATTGCGAGTGTTTTAAGCAGATATCAAGTTTGTGCACTTCAAGTAGATATGAATAGAAAATTATGCGTGTATAATATATGAAGAAAAGAACTCACGGACCAAACCCCCAAAGATTGCAATGATACGATGAACAAACACAAATTACTATATTAAACGCACACTAGAAGAGAGACCGTCGTGTATTATGTGCTTGACTGTTATTAACCAACTATACTAACGATTTACCATTTATATATTTTGCCAGATGATTGTTTTATTTTGACTGAAACACTATGCTATGAGATTAAAAGATTATAATCACATAAATGAAATGTTTTGATTCAGTAAATATTGTTTTTATCATAGTTAAAAATATGAAACACGTCTTAATTTAAACCCTTTATTCATATGTTTTATTTTAGCAAGCAATATAAAAGTTCCTCTTACAACTGTTATCCTAACAATGTTAAAAATAACCGTAACTTGTGCTTCCCACAGCAATATACATCTCATTATTACATTTACCTTTTATTAACTACGATTGAACTCAGTAACAAGTTTTAACTTTCTATGCTCACCATAATAGGTACCGATAGAATAGCTTTCCAGGAAGTGCTACTTATTTGTAAAACTCTTCTGTAATGCAAAAATTTTTCAAGATCTCCTTATTACTCTGTATATAATATTTATTTACATATTATTCTATATACAACTATATATATGTCTATAATATACATTTTAACATTATTAATACATTTTTGATAAACTTTTATAATTATTCGTGTCCTTTTTATGGAGCCAACCTAATTTAATCCTCATATTAACTGGTGGATAACGACATACTTGTCTATACATATCATTTAATTATATACCTCATTATCATAAAAGGTGAATCAAAATTTAAAGCCTATTGAAGTAAGAAACTGAAATAACTAAAATAGGTACTTCGAGAAGTTAGACCATTGTATTTTGAAAGCATCAAGGAAAACAACAGCACCAAAGTGGTATGGATGGAGTACGATCTGATTATCATACCAAAGTCACTGTCAACCTTGTTAGTAGTGGGGGATTATTAGGCATTTGTAGCAGTAAGACCTTTGTACCTATATAGCTACCAGGAAGGAGGCCAGCATCACCACAGTAATGAGGTTGGAGTACCATCTAATTATCACGCCAAATCCTGGTAACCTTGCTAATAAAGACAGATCTTATGTAATAGGACCTGTAAGACCATTGTATCTTTATAGCATAAAGGAAGAAGCCCAGTAAAGATGGTGCCCTAAATACCAGTTATTACACCAAAGCCAACGGTCACATTGTTTTTAGTGGCAGATCTTTTATACACAATTGGAGCAGTAAGGCTATTTTAATTTAAAATTTATATTGTTTATATTCTACTGTCATGTTTCAAGCCTAGCCCATAATCACTGTAACATTTAATTAACCTCAAAATTAAATATGTTTTAGTGGTTTTCAAACTTAATATGTACTATGCTGACAATTTTTAAAACTCATTAAAAGTTGCCTTGTGAAAATATTCTTTCCAAATGTTGGAATGTCCACCAGGTTAGGTTTTACAGTATTCAAATATCTATAACTGCTTCTATATACATACATTATTGGCACTTTTTTTACGCTTAGTATTACGACTTAGATACAATATTGTATGAATAAAAATATATAATTGAAATAAATGTTTCAAGTTTTCAATATTGAAAAGTAACAAATAAACTTATTTAAATATTTAAACTATATTGGTCTCTCAATAATTAGTAACTAAATAAGTTCTTAGCAAAAAAAG
This sequence comes from Homalodisca vitripennis, assembly GCF_021130785.1. Classification (NCBI taxonomy): domain Eukaryota; kingdom Metazoa; phylum Arthropoda; class Insecta; order Hemiptera; family Cicadellidae; genus Homalodisca; species Homalodisca vitripennis. Next base: position 205,252,346 of record NC_060207.1, read on the forward strand.
TAAAAATTGCACGATTCAAACATGGGAAGCTGAAAATATCGGATACAATTGGCTTATATTTCATTGCCTGCATATAGATTTATTTAAATAATAATTAAATTCTTTATAACATAATTCCTCAATAACATATTTTATTGACGAGATACATATCAGAATAACATGCATAATAAAGTAGTACTTTCTAAAGAAAATGGCTGCTATTATTTGTTTGATTTATTCCCAAATTAAAACTTATTTCAAATTGACTAATTAAAAATAATCTTTTCGTCACTTATTCGTCTCTTAATTCTTGGAATAGCATAATGTTGGTTTTTTAAGTATAAAATATACAAATATTTACCATTCTATAGGAAAATTGTAAAATTAAAATTAAAAAAATTAATCAATTATCTACTTTAAATGTGAGTTTTTACACCACCAGATTGTTGGTATATGATTATGTTACAAAGTTAAGATAAAAGTAGGTAAATTAAAATCACCTTTGCTATTATGTAATGTATTTACTTCTACCGAACTATTTAGGACACTACATCAAAGAGGTGTAAAGCCTAGTGAAATCTTCTCAAAATACCACAGGCATGCCTTTGGACTGACCAAGTTTGTTATGGTCGCTAAGAAGATGTAACGAATGTGACTTTATACCAATAAAAATGTGTTTTTTGAAAATTTTTATTTTAATATTGAATTTAAAATTGTGTTGTTATTTTTTAAATAATTTAATGCAATATAATAGTTAGAGCTAATAAGGGGATTACAGAAAATTTATAATTTAAAAATATGTATTATTATCGTAATTATTTATTGCTGTTATTTTATCGTAAAACTAATTGTAGTAATAATAATAGAAGTATTATTATATTTTCTAACTGTTGCCATCTTCGACGCTATTTTAAAATTGTAAGTCCTTATACTACTTAGTAAAAGGACTCATCTTGTGATAGATGCAGTCCTAGGAGATAGTCAAAACGTAAGTAAGCATACATTATAAAAATATTATCTGATGTATCCAATGCAGTGTTATTGATCTGAGTATCCTGGCTTTTATATAATGTTTTTTAGACGTGTGAGCATTTCTGGTTCATTAATTATTCAGTATTTCGATATATGGTTTTGCTGAGTTACTCCGGTCAAGAAAATATAAAAACATAGATCTTCGGTTTATTTTTATCTCTTCCAGTTTAAGTTATTTCCGGTGCAATATTTGAGTTAACTTTTTATAGTCCCAACGAAGAAAATATTATATACATACTTTAGTCTGAGAAAACTATCTCACTCGAAAGCTATCTAATTCCACTCACTTGAATTCATTTACGGAGTAGTAGTTGAGTTTGTTCTATTGCCCCGATCAAAACACAATATACGCACTGGAAGTTACTCGCGGGTTTGCACGCAATTTCTTAGAATTAATACGTATCGATCTTTCGATATCGAACATTCGATCTAGAACAGATGGTACAATTAAATCATATAGTTGAGTTTGTCTTGTTCCCATGACCAAGAAAATTTGTCAAAGTGTATATTTATGGCGATTTAATGTACTCAGGTTTCATTAAAGTTTGTTTCATATATGTTTTTCTCTTTTACGATCAAGAAAATCTAAATACGCAATTATGAATAGCCAATTCCTATCAAAATACAACTGTGGTGGGTCTTATAACAGTCTTCACATTTAAAGTCAATTCTAAGACGTTCGAAATTAAATAAAGTTTAGTAAGTTACTATTAAATCATACATACAATTGACTGCTAATGGGGAAGACCTTGTTAGTTTAATCTTACAGTTCTTTCTAATTATACGAAATTTAATTTAAATAATTTCCTAATATATTGAATTAACTATAATTCTCTGTTATATAACATTCTATCTCTGGTAATAATCTATACAGTAAATACATACAAAGAGTTTGTATTTTATACTCAAACTACAAAGTTCTAATAACAGAGCAGACATGCTCACTTCTATACGTTATATAGCCGGTACGGTGGCGTCTTTACCTTGTAACCTCATTCTACAAGCAAACATGGCGTTAATTGTACAACCTACAAAGATTATCTTGACAAAAGGGCTATTACAAGCAGACCGAGTCCACTTTAAGCCGTTTGTTCCCATGTTAGTGTTAGAGAAGCCTTTTTAGCTTTAACTTCCTTTGGTAAATAAGATACTCTTTACTTTACTATACATCACTGACCATTAATTTTATAATCAGTTACTCTGTAGAATAATATTTAACTATTAATAAAAGTGAATATTATAACTTAAAGAAGACCAGTGCAACTTAAGTTAGGAGTGATATTTAAACTAAAATACCTAACTAGAAACTTAGGAACTCCTGTTACTTTTCACAACTAACAACCATTAACTTTGGGACTATATAAAAAAGAGTATTATTACAACACTACCTTACGCTATTTGTACTGTTGTGGGTGGTTATTTATTTTGTAAGAAGTTGGTTATCGATATAGTATAATAATTTTACAACGTATAAGTTAGTTGGAGTATTACCAGTTGTGCAATTGTGTAATTAAAAAAATAGCTTTGAATATTCTAATTTAATATAAAATATAATCAATTTAAAAATAAGATTTTGTGTATTATAAGTTAATTTGGTTTGTGAAAAAATAGATTTAAAAAATCGAAACTACAAATGTAGATTGAAAATAAATTATAAATACCTTATGTTACGAAATTAAAAAAGCTCAAAAATTGATTTAAATTGAACTTGACAGGTAAATAATACACTGTTAATATATTTTTCTGAATATTTAGCAATAAATTTATACCTATACCAATCCGTAAAATCTAATATTAAACAGTGGCTACATCTGTTGCTTCTCTCAAATATGTTTAATAAAATATAGATTTCTTTAAGAAACAGCTGATATGTTTAATATTTTTAATTTTGAAGGTACAGTTTCTATTCCTTTGTATCAAAATAATACAGTTTTTTTTAATACATTCTACTTTCTCGAACCATTTGGATGGTTCCAGTCCGTTCAAAATATTTTAGTTTGTGGTGTAAACAGAAAAATAAATATAATCTTGAATCCAATGTAACTTCCCGATTTAGTATCTATGTTCGTTGCGTTTTTACATAGTGTTTGGTTGTGGAGTTGTATGTTTTAAATTATTATTAATCACTTTTATCACATCTCAGTTAAAATAGCTAGCACTTACTATTATGCCTTTCTGTGGTATTTAATGATATGTATACCAAAAATTACTCATTTGAGATCTGTACTTTGTGTTATTTTGAGTAGGTATATTTGTAATAGTGTATGTTAAAAGTTGGAATTCAAAATCAGGTTAGTGAAATAATTTGTCCTCTGCATGGTCGCTGCTCTCAGGGGTTTGTCTGTTAAGATATAAACTAATTATTACTTCATTTTACGAGTCCTTTCCATTAATTTTTAAACCCTATAATTAACTATATTTGATATATTAAATATATTTTATATATTTAAGATGTTTACAAGTGAGGACCTATATATTGTGTTAAGAATTTCCTGTAGGTTTTTCAAGGTTTAGGTACATTATATTTTATAATTTATAACAGTTCTAGTGTTCGTTATTCGTATTTTCATGTTTAAATTATTTATTTTCAAAGTGTGTTAACGCAATACTGTTAATAAAGTCCTTTTGGTGTAAGTTGTCCCATTATGTTAAAAGGTTACTCAAAATCGAATGGTTCTAAATATTGATTGTTATAATTTATGTATAGATATTTTAGAAATCCAGTTAAGTGGGTGTCTGCTGTAATTCACCATATTCAGATTCCATATCTAGTGAAGGAGTCAAATATTTGTGCACAGTCAGTTTTACCTTTTTTAGTCAGTTTGTTTCGTAACCTTAGCATGATAGCAACATATGAACAAAGTTTGTTTTAAAATGAATGAATGCAATCAAATTTCTGTCTACAGTGAGTCACAAATATTTGGTATGCTAACAAAGTTTCATATCTTCACATTGTCGCTGAAACCATAATGTAAAAATACTCACAAATATTGTACTTGATACTTGTTTCTGTTTTAATCGTCATTTCTTTGAACATAATATACATTAGACAGTTCTTCTCATAGCTTATAATTAATTGTCGCAGGGCCAGCTTTTTAAAATCAAATTGTTGGGTTTCTTCGACTGTTCTAAATTCAAGGAGCAAAAAATCATTAAAATTAGGAAAAACGTGACATTTTTCCCTTTCTTCTAGAATTAAATTGAAATATTTTACGAACAGAACTGGTCCTATCTGACTTCCTTGGTGTATGCACTATTTTATGTCTGTTTCTTTACTTACTGAATGTGAAACTTCAACAAAAAATTACATATTATATATATATATATATATATATAAACTTTATAATAATTTTCAGGAATAAGTAAATACAGGGTGGCGCAGAGAAACGGGAAATATTGAAATAGTCATAATAAACCAATGAATTGTACAAAAATGCTTTTTAATACTTAAAATGTGTTAGGCAGGAGTGGGAATTACATGAGAAATGTTGGAAATAACAATAAAGTTAGTCACATTTTTTAAATTACATCAGTTAAGTACTGCCCATTGCGCCTAACACATTCATTCATTCGATTTCGATAACTTATCATTGTGCGACGCAATGTGTTCTCTGGGATGTTGGCGACATGTTCTTCAATCTGAGTCTTGAGCTCAAGAAGATTTCTTTGCCTAGTCTGGTACGTACACAACGCTCTTTAGATGTCCCCATAGAAAGAAGTCGCATACTGAGGGTCTGAGACCGTGGAAGCCAAGTGACGTTAGCGTTCCTTGAAATTATGCGCTCCCCAAACAAACGCCTCAGTGCTGTCATTGACAGATTGGCCGTGTGTGAGGTGACTCCATCCTGTAGAAATCAGGTTTGTTGAATGTCAGTATCTGAAAAAGCATGAAGCCGTGGAGAAAAAATGTCTCCAGCATATGAATGTAACGTTCAGATGTGACAGTTACAATGGAACCATTACCATCCTCAAAGAAGTAATTATCCCTCAACAAGACACTGCACACCATACACTAACTTTAAGGCTGTGGAACGGACGTTGTTGAAGTTCACCGGGATTTATGCGAGCCCAGTAACGCATGTTCTGCTTATTGGCATGCCCATTTTAATGATAGTGGGCGTCATCAGATATCCAAAGATTTTCAAGGAAATTTGCGTCCTCATTGATTTTAGTCAGTAGCTGTTCACAAAACTTTAAGCATAATTCACCGTCATTTGGTTTTAGAGAACAATCTGAAATTTGTAAGGATGAAATTGCAGGCCGTGCAATATTCTTTGCACACTCCGACGCTCAAGTCGCAATGATGAGGCGATTTTTCGTACAGAACGACGCGGACTCCTTTCCACTGTGACTCGCACTGCATCAACATTTTCTGGAGTTCGAACAGTCACTATACGCCCAGGAGGATTTTTCTTTAAGGCCGAACCAGTCTCTTCAAAATTCCGAACCCATGATGATATAGCATGTGAAGAAGGGACTCGACTGCGGGGAGGAATATCATAATGGCGTCAGAACACTCGTTGCGCAGCTGTTACCAATTTTCACCATTTTTGTAATACGCTCTCACGGCAACGGCATGCTCCACACTTCTCCACTGCCCCATCTCCACTAAATGACCGTTACTACATGACTCATGACTTCCATGCCCCACTCCTACAAGACTTACAGGTGTACCAACAACAACTTCAAAATTTACCGTTTCTCTGCGCCACCCTGTATTATTTAAGTAAATTAATAAATAGAGAATTTTAGAATAGTTGTTACCAACCTAACTCTACTGTTTTCCCCTTTAGAGCCAATAGCCTTTAACAAAAATAGTTTTCCAGTTACATTAAAATAATAAATTTAAACTGTTGTATTTGAATACAATACAATATTGATTAATTATATGTAAATTATCATCCCATTACGCAGTCGTTCTTTGTTTTATAACATATAAACTTTTATTAATGAGTCAAACAGTATGGTAGTGTTTAGGTTTTTTAAGAATAAATAACACATTATTTTTATACGAATGGTAGTTTTATTACTAATACGACGTATATTAATATAAATAATGTTGTTCTACCATATTGTGTGACTGTTGAGAATTTTAACATTAAAATTAGTTAAGATAGTTACTAATGTAAAGTTTAACTTAAAGCGGATTCCTTACTTAAATTATTAGTAAATAGCGTTTCTAAGGATAATTATAAGCTTAAAATAAAAGTTAAAACAAATTAAAATTTAGATTAAAAACATAATCAGTCTCTGATAACCCTAGGTTCCAAAGGAGTAATCAATAAATGCCATCAACGTAAAATAAACTCTGTATCAACAGAAGCACCCATTTTGTCCTAATTAGTACTTACTTCAGTTACTCTATTGAACTTTCCAATGACTACAGACTTTCTTTAGCTAATAATTTTTCTTTGACGGAGAGAATAAAATAAATAATACAGATAAATATTCGCTAAGTCGGGAGAAGTAGGTACATTCTGTGAGAATTTAAATGATGTTAATTGATTCTCATGTAATTTGCAACCAAAAAACATCTTAAAATCTGTTCGAGATATAAAAAAATTTGGATAAAAAATTAGTAAAAAAGTTGCTAATGTGAAAAATGAACGGATGCGTGTATGTATAAAGAAACATCTACTATCGAGAAAGGAAATGGTGTACACAGTTGTCTAACGAACTTAGCGGTCGCATTTATGAAATAATGTTTGTAAAACATTTGAAGTTGTGTGAACCCTTTTTAAAGGTCAGTCATCGTTTTCATAAAGTATAAATCATTTTGTATATTTATCTTAGGTTTTATATACCGAAATAAAAACACTTTTTACGGGGTCCCCCCCAAACGAGTCGGATTAAGGAAGACATGTTCGGTGAGGTTATGCAAAAACTTCACATAAGTGCTACTACCATGAGAACAATTAAAATATCCTGACTTTGCATTAAAAAGTACCAGTAAATAGTTTGTTAATAATTTTTTGTATTCAGTAAGTGCATTATTTAAAGGATACATAACCTCTTTTTTACGAAATGATACTAACGTTCTAAACAAGCAAGCGTAAGTTGTGTGTTGTTTTCAAACGGACAAAAGAAGACACAGCTCCTGAATCTATTTCCATAATAGTGCATACACTAACTTTTCAGCGGCTACAAGCGGCTAGTTTCCAGTACGTGACTCGTATGATCGGTCCGAACAGTGCTGGGTTCCCCCTCTCCACCACTTCTTAGAGTACCTTTAACTTAATTTATAGGCTGTAGTATATTATTTTATCAATGTAAAATTAACAAATACAAGAAATTTCACAAATGAGAGATTAGTATAATTTGATATCAACTGGGACTAAATTAAAATATACATAATGGTTTGTTATCATATACATCAATATCGGTGTAAAGTGCAGTGTATTAAGATAATTATGGAAAAAGTGTTGTATATAAAATCATTCTTTATTATTTAAAATTTTTTCCTATTTATTAAAGTAATGAATTGATTACTTTTAGTATACTTGCTGAAATTACGTATAGGAAGCGCGTAAGTTTAAGATTAAAACTATGTCATTACTAATTAAGATATAACGCTGGTGAGCTCTAGATACCGGTCGCGCATTGAGGCTCGGCTTTTAACAAGGGGCTAAACTGAGTAATTAATAGGAGCGGTTTTTAAAACCATAAATTTTTTGCAATGCAAATTTAGCTTTCATTCTCTTAGCGCTCATGAGTTGTTCAGAATACGATTAGGTTATGTTTATAATATATATTATTGATAGATTAGGTTCAATATAGATTTTTATAAACAAATCTCTTACCCTCTGCAATAGCTATGTAAACATGTACGTATCTGAGATTTGACGATTTAACAACAAAAATAATATTCTAATTGAATTTTCCTTATTCCTCCAGATTTTAAATATCTATTGCCTTGGTAAGAAATCGATTCATACTTTACTTTGTAAGCAAGTTTCTCTTTGAAGGAAATCACCAATAAAGTATGTAGCAGAAAGATTTGTGAGTGAAGTAACTGGGTCACGATGTCTAGAAGTGAAGATAAAATAACTGATGTTTAGAAAAAGTTGTTCCCACTGTTATCTTGTAAAGTAAATTTGCTTCGTATAATAATATAAATTGTTGTACGAGTACTATGACATAATCATGCATATTCTTAAAACTTACAAATTAAATTTATGTTTAATGTAGAATAAGTGCATTTCTACAAGTCTTGATGCATAGTACATAATAACCAAATATCCTCATAATAAAATTATGTTTTAATATAAATATAGTTATATCTTTTTGTAAATTATAAAATATAATAGAATTTGTGAAAATCTCTTCTGAACACCCTGAGTATATGTTATTACTCAAATATAAACCATATTTTAAATACGATACAAAGAAAAAGCGCGTTTAACCACTACAAAGAGAAGTAAAATAATTCAAACAATCTAATTCAAACCAGGAATTCCCTCAACTTGTTCAACATGTAGATTGAACTACCCAAAGCAGAAAATTATGTGTTCCTTTCTACACGGTCCAAAATTTATTGTACTAGTAAGTATAAATTTGTTTACCATATAATTTACATTATTTAATAACACTTAAATTAATGAAAAATAGTTATGTGGAGTTTTACCTTTTAATATATTATCACTACAAATGAATTAATATTATCTATTATTGCATCTAATAGATTTAAAAGAAAAAATGTGTCTTGCACAAGGGCCTATTTTAAAGTGTGGTTATTAATGTTTGAATATACTCGGGCTATTTTCAATTTAATAAAACTAAATTAAATTGCAATTATTAAAAATTAGCAATTAATTGAATGGAATAACGCCATAAAGTATAAAGTTCAGGCATGTTTCATGACACAGAATATTACTGCCTTGTTCAATATAATATGATGCCGTAAGCCTGTCATAATGTACGAGAAATTCTCTTGCAAACAGCGCTTTGTCACGAACTACATGTTTGCCATGTGAAGGTGCACATCACAACGTATAATATGTGTACATTAAGTGCTATATATACAGAGTCCCGTAACTCTCTGGACAAAGGTATACTACGTTACTACTCAGGTCAAGACAAAAATATTTCACCGTATCAATATGGGTCTCCGATGCTTAGTTTCCCATCCGTCTGTTTCCATATGTTTTCTCATAACAACATTAATATCTAAAAAATAAATAAATAAAATTATACCGAATTTGGCTTAAATGTTCATGATAACAAGGCCAGTTACGTAAAAAATATCATGAAATTTTCTTTAGTACTTTCAAAATGGTATTCACATATATTTACACGGAAATTATTTAAATAAAATTCTTGAGACAAACTGCTGGTTTTTAAAATGTTAAAAGTTTTAATGGCCATGTTGAAGTGCTAAAGATAATTTTATTTTTCACTAATTAACCTTGTTGTTAGAAACATTTGAGTCAAATTTTGTATAACTGAATTTATTAGTTTGAAAGGTATTAATTGTTTTATAAAAAACACATAAAGACACACAGATGGGAAACTATGCATCAGAGACCCATGTTCATATGGTAAAATATGGTATACAAAAGGTCTCTTATATGATACAGTTGCTCTTTATTGTACGGTTTCCAATATCTGAAAACCCTAAATAAGTATAAAATACTCAAATTCGGATCTGTATCCAGGAATTCAAAGAATTTTCGTAATATTAACTTAGGAAAAAGGATTTATGCTGATCTATATTACTAAAGAGGCTAGAAAAATTTCATTTCTCTCTCTCTGTCTGCCGATACAAAATCCAGAAGAAAACAGACTGTAAATTTTGCATGATAGAACAGTTCGATGAAAGTGCATGTAATCCTATGGGATCTAGCTATGAATAAGGAATATTTTACGATGAACCTATGGGAAAAGATTATGGAAATGTGAAATCAGCAGTATAAATAAATTTTTAAATATATTTAATACGATAATATTAGGTTTTACAAAAGATACATTTATACATTGAACATAACTAATATAACACATACATGAGGAGGTAACATTCAAAAGCTCACATGTCCAAAATTGAAAAAAAATCGAGCTGAGCACTGATTATAAACTGTTAGTGAATGTCTTTATGACTACACATCTTTTCCAGTCAAAAGCTCACACAATCTATTTTAAATCAATATATAAATATCACTTTCCAAGCAAAACCTCACTTATTTTATTGACAGTTCCAAGCAAAACCTCACATGTACCAAGAGCCAATAGGAGCACGCCTTGCAGGTCACGTGACCTGTCAAAGACGTGTCAGCTGTTTTTTATAGCTGTCCATCAGTTTGAGGTTATGCACTGTAGATTTTGCATTTACAATAGTAGTCTTAGTGTTTTTCATGTGAAAATATGGAAAATATTACCTGTGAAAGTGGTGTGTATTAGTTAAAAATACGTCTCAAGGAAGTAGGAAGAAGTTTAAGAAACCTACAAAGCGTGAAAATTGCTAAGAATTTAAGACATTCTGCTCCATCTGGTTGCAATGTTTTTACCCCGTGTAAACTATAAATACTAAGGTTTTTCAGTGCTGTAAGTGCGCCCTCAGGATGCATTGAACTATCGAAAAAACCTGTACTGTTCTTCTAACAAACAACTACAAGATCAAAAAGTAAGTAGACTTATTTCACATTCTGGAGTAAAGCGTCAGAGATCCCGCACAACTAATTGCCTAGGCCTAGGCCCTACCTAAAAAAAAGTAAATCTCACAGCTTTTCGGCTCATTACGTGTTTCCTGTGGCTAATGGAAGTAATATCACAGTCTGCAAATTCATTTTTTCTGCACTTAAACTAAATTCAAATCAGACAGGGTTAGGCAAATTTTGAAGAAACTTCGTCTTTGGCAAGGACTTTGTAGAAAACCGAGGTGGGGATCGAGTAAGTGGTAAGAGTATTCTAAAGAAAAATTCTGTTAGAGAATTTATAGGTAATTTAAAAGGTTCAGAGAGCCATTACAGCAGGAAAAAAACCAAAAGAGTCTACCTCAGTAGTGACCTGTCAATTAAAAAGTTGTGGACTTATTTATGATAAGCTCTACAATTTCCCAATGATCTTAAAGTCACAAAAATTCTATGTTTAGACGTATATTCTGCAATGAGTTCAATATCGGATTCAAATCCCCAGCATCGGGACATCTGCAGTTTTTTGTGCAATGATGGATAATAAAATAAAAAGCGCAACACCTCATGAGAAGCAAGGACTTTTTGTCCAAAAGACGTATTCACAAAAAACGCGCTAAAGCATTTTATGAACTCTTTGAAAGAAGTTAAAAAGGCAATGAAGTAACATTATGTTTTGACATGCAAACAGGTTCAGAGTCTTCCACGAACACCTGTACAAAACAAGCATTCTATGCAAGGCAGCTGAGCCTATACAATGTTTGTATTACGGATGTGAATACAAAGAAGCCTGAATTTTTTATGTGGTCTGAAGAGCAGGCGGGACGTGGATCTACAGAAGTTGGGGTCTGCTCTGATAAATTTTTTGAGCTCCTACAAATTCGATGAATCTATCACCCATCTTAGACTTTTCTGTGATGGGTGCACGGGCCAAAATAAGAATAACCATATTTTTGCATTGTTTGATGTACTTTTTGGCTTACTAAAACGGAAGGGAACTTGGAGACGATTTCAATTACTTTTCCTGTCCGTGGACATTCTTTTTTACCCGCAGACAGAGTGTTTGGCAGAGTAGGAAAGAATATTGAAGAAAAAACCAACAATAATAAATAAAGAGGAATATTTGGAAGAGTATAGGAAAGTGGGTCCTGTCAAAGTTCTAGGCACTGACTGGAATCTAAAGGATTTGAAGAGTTTGGGGGGGAAAGAAGGTTTTCTCAAACCATTAGCTATGATCAGTGAAAAAAAGAGAATATTTATGACAAAGAAAGTATCCTCTAAAGGCACCATCTCAGTGAGGGTAAAAGCCAACGAATATTTTAGGTTCGAGGATGAAAAACCTTAAACAGTTAACCCTACTAAAAAAGGGAATGAATTGGGCAACTATTTTAAAGGCTCCGCTTCGAGTAGTGCCTTTGATTCACCCTATTGCCAATGCAAAGAAAAAGGATGTTGATGGCCTATTGAAAAATCCTGTTTGGTGAACATTGGGGTAGGGATGAAAGCCTCTCCTGGTACAATGATATAATACACGGAGAAAATACACCAACCATTGAGGAAGAGAGATCGAGGTGCCCCAGTGTGACTGCCTAGAAGACGATTGTGCGCTTCACATTTAGTGTAAAGACTTATTAAAACACAATGAGAGATTTTCATTTCACTTTATACATGATTTTTTAATTCCTAGAATATAAATTCAACTCTTTAATATTCTTTAAGTAATTTATCTTTTTGGTATTTTAACTTTGTGGTGTTAAATAATATAATATTGTAATCTGTATATAATGTTCTTATTAACCTTTACCTAGACATAAATTTGTGCTTACTTAAGTTTAATTTATCATTCAATTACTGCAAATGAATCCAGTCAAAACAACACAAAACTGAACCTCAGTTCTGAACAAAAAGCTCACATGTCCCCAAAGATTCAAACAAAACCTCACATGTCCAAAATTTAAACCTAAATATTTAGTGAACCTAGCACATTTTAGGCTCGAAAGCTTTAGAAAATGTGTTTTGGGGACAAGGAAAAGGTGTAGGGCAGCTTATTTTTTGTTTCAATTAACAAGGTTGCTGGAGAAGAGTTTTTCTCTTTTCGTGTAAATTTTGATTTGATGGACATGTGAGGTTTTGAATGTTACCTCCTCACATCAAGATCTATTAGAGACTTCGTAAGCAGATTCATATCATTCTAATACGGATTTGTGAGCCTAATTTAAAGAACTTAAAGAATTATGTTGCAGGATTTGTTAAGAGAGTTCAACTATAGACGTTACATTTGTGGCCTCCGACTATGTAATTCCGATGAGCATCACAACAAAATTTCACTTCCGACTACAGGGGTTATGTAAAACCTCTCCTACCATGTGATTTTCTGCCTAACAGACCATTGAACGTCTTAGGAGTAAAAAGATCTGTAGGCATTGCGCAGCCTCAGCAAAGCCAATTACGTTATGATTGTGTAGTATGACATACTCCTACCTCGTCCATATAAGGAGGTGGACATATTTTTTACGTTTAATTATTTTACTATATACTATCAATATTCATTATATCACAATCATAGCATATGATATAATTACATTGGATATTACAACGAGAACAGAAGAAAATTAAGTATTACCCTACAATTAAAAATTATTAAAATAAAACAATTGTTATTAGGTAACTTATTACGAGGATCGCTGGAATTTCAACCAAATAGTTGGAAAATATTTGATCCCTCAGCATTATTTACTATCATGTTAATATACTATTATCTTAAACAGGAAGTCATTATTGTAATTTTGTAAAACGTGCAATACAACAGCTCGTTTGTGGAAAAAAATTGGCGTTACTAATGGAGACATCCTCAGGGATTAACACAATATAAATATTCATGACAAATTCTCTTGTGAGCGACACTGGCTGTGTCCTCATGTTTAGTCCACGTGATAATCAATAATCAAATATCCGCAAGTTAAACTGGTAGTATGTATTTATCATTTAATAAATAAATTCAAACATGGAAATTTGTTGTAAATACAACAAAGCTATTTATATGAAATGATTGGAATTACAAAAATGTTCATTCTTTACGAAAAAAACTATTATGAAAACACAAGTCATTGCTATTAAATATGGAGAATCTATGATAAAAAGTAGTAATTTTAGTTTTTATTCTTTATAGTTTTAGTGTTTAGGATTATTTCTAAAATACTTCACCTCTAAGGATCCTACCAGAAATTTAAACGGAATTCACCTGAATGTTCTAATGACACCACACTTCATAATGGCTCTTCAATGTTTAGTATGGCATTTATGATAAGTATTGAAGAGTATATAAATTCTTTCCTAAATGTCTTTAGAATTTTTTCTGAATCGATTGATGACAATTTCATTTTAATTCAGAAGCTCTATAGCTGACCAAAGCAATAACAAACACGTAAATAAAATTACTGACCTTAGAAAATTAGAAATAGGAATATCGTGACAGTTTGTGTTTCCTCCACATTACATACGTGATGGATTGCTCAGATTGTAGACTTCATGCATTAAGAGAGTGAGAGGTATGGATTTCCACAATATTATTTATGTGTAGACATTATAAATATCGACGATACTCTCATTTTTTAGGTAGGTCATTGTTTAAATATTGAAAATAATACTCTCCAATAAGGGATGATAAAACAAAAATTCGTAAAGATAAATGCCCAGGAATTTGGAGCTCAAAATTTTTCTGACGTACAAATTCGAAATTTCCTCCGAAAACCCACCATCGATACCAAAGTTTGAGGATTTACAGTACTGGCATTTTATATAGCACCACGTTTTATACTGATTTAAATAGCAAATTTCATAACTAGTTTCGAAAATAACCTTTTGCATGGCGATATTGCATTTACTGCGTGTCCTTTCCATTCGAAGAGGAGCATGGAAAGTGCTATCGAACTCCGTAATTTCGAGACGTGCATTGAACGATACTTTTCATCACGATACCATAAAGCATACGAAACCCTCTGAAAGATTATCTGAAATTTACATAAACACTATTCTATATTGTTTTGGTGTTAAAGTCAGATGATTAGCCACGAGACTGTCAAAAAAATAACAATATATTTAATTGTTCATAGTGTGGAAGAGATCTTTACCTGGGTAAGCACTGTTTACACATAAAACGTAGGGGAGTTACATGTTTGGGAGAGAGAAAGAGGGAAACTATGAATTTAGCATAACTCACTTGTAAACAATAATAATAAAACTTAAGAAATTCAGGGATATTGGATACAAAAACATAAACAATGTTACAAACCGAACGTTTTCTGTGATTAAATGCCATATAAATCTTCGTTTGCATGGTGGCAGTGAAAGCAATGTACAGTGATTTAGTTTCCCGCAACAATGGTACAGCCTTTTTTAAACTACTATAACTTCGACTATTACAGTTGTGCTAAAAAACTCACTGTAAAAGCATTACGGTAATTTAGTATAGCAAATATTTTAATTGTATTTTACTTTTAATTTGGGCATCATGATTACGGTTTAAAAATTTGCATTATTATTATTGTTATATATAACATGATGATATAAATAAGCCTGTTGGAATGTAAGAGCCGTTCCCCGCAAACAGCGCTTTGTCACATCCTTTTAAAGTAAAGTAAAGTGAAGATGTCTTATTTTACCAGGCGAAGTAGGACTAAGAAGCTCTATCTAACAATTTACCTGGGGACCAACGACTTAAAGGTGACTTCCGAACCTCCACCAACGGCCGGGCCGGGCAAGCGGGCTGCTTGCAAGGACAGGATCGCTCAACGGTCACCCATCCAAGGAGCAGCCACGACGTTGCTTGAACTTGCGATAACCGTTGTACACGCTACCCTGCGCCAACCTTTTACTCTATGACAATGACTAATTATGGGATTAGATTTTCTCATCTAATATAATTTCTGCTTCTCTTCTTATGGTTTAAACAGTCTTTATTGTAACTAATATCTAACATATCTTGTTCACACCGCATGGACACATTTCTTATGTACCAAAGATTTTGAAATATTTGGGCTCACTTAGGAGACCAACAAATTCTAAACTCAAAATTGATATTTTAGCAAACCAAACTAACGTTAACTGCCATTTCAAGTTCGTTTACTCAGGATAGCTGTTCAGGCCAAAATAATCCAATAATTTAATTGTATAAGCGATATATATGTATGCGTTGTAAGCCGCAAAACTTTGACGATACATTTATTATCTTTAGAGTAACAGGTGTTTTTCTGTGATTTGGTTTTCTATAGCTTGTTTATGATATTTAAAATAAAAAAGATAACTTTAAAGCTTATGGTTATAAATAAAATACAATAAACATTGGGGATGATATGTAAAGTATGTAGAACGCAATACACATGAAATTCAAATGTTACGTTATATTATAAAGTTATTGGAAGCTGCCCTGCTAACAATAAATATAAATAACCTTTTGTGTATAAGTTATTGTCGTATTTATTTACTGTTTATAAGTATAAAGAGTATATCAGGTTTAACAGGTGCAGTAATATCGAGTAAAACCTTATGCCTATTGCTAATTATATAGAGAATCTCGGTTTGTAGCTCTCAAAAAGGGATTTCAAAAAGCTTTTAAAAGCGTTGGTATGTAGTAATAACTCTTTTTAAACTCATTAAATGCAGATAATAGATGCTCTACATAAAAAAAGCATGATATATAGTTCAATCAAAAATGTTCAATCTACCCTTTGATTTTAATTTATTCTATAGAAGTCAAAATTATACAAATTTTGCATGAACTTCATATTAATAACTGTTATATGTTTAAAAATAAATAAGACGTTTAAAACAAAACATTACATGTAATTAGGTTATGTTTTCCTGTAGACATACATTTTTTTAATAATACCATACTGATAATGAAATCAACCGTATTTGAAGTATATGAAGCGTATTTGATACTAATGAGATATTAACAGGGATATTATAATGAGATATTAACACTCCTGTAAGCACAACCTTGCTTAACCAGCATCTCACAATGTTTAAATAAATTATAAAGCTATATTTAAAATATGTATTATATTACTGTAGTTTATTGGATATATCAGCGTTCGTCCCCAAATATGATCAATTATGATACTATTAAACACATATTTAGTTTTAAATCATGTAAAGAGAAGTATAAAGATTTATTAACATATAAATGTGATGTCAAAAATTATAAGTGACATTAGCTTGTGTAATTCTCTACATAATATTAATAAAACAATCATAAAAATTGATAATATATTTTAGTAAGAATTTTATTAGTGCTAAATGTATGCTACATTTAACATATAACCTGTTATATTAAAAAATACATTTTTAGAACCACAGGTAATGGTTTTTAGATGTAAACGACAACATATTCTCAGAAATATTTCAATTAAATTTATTAAGATTACATTACAGTTTAAAATAAAGCAAAATATTATCAACGTTATTTATAAACAAATCATGCATCCATATTTGGTATTTCAACTGTAAATATAATCAGCGTAACCAATGAAAACATCCACTGAGACTTGCACAGTATAAATATTCATGAAAAGGCTCGTGTAAACGATATTAGCTGTGACCCACATGTTTAGTGTGCGTGTTAAACAGTCGATACTCACACAGCAGTTTAATACTCGTCTGTGTCTATCAGAGTCAGCTAGGTAAGATATTAATACGATATTATAAAATATGAAGTAGCATCTAGTTGGTGAACGTACTTTGACGTTACTAACGGAAATATCCAATAAGATTGGCACAATGTAAATATTCATGAAAAGGCTCGTGTAAACGATATTAGCTATGACCCACATGTTTAGTGTGTGTGTTAAACAATCGATACTCATACAAGCACAGTTCACTTTTGCAATACAATACTTGTTATTGTCTCTTGTAATAAAAGAATAGGCATCTTGGAAACTATAAAATAATTATCAGAGATCAAATGATAAAATCGTTCCTAATAACAAGAACAACAAAATAATGTGGTTAAGTTATTTATTTGTTGCATCGTTCACTCGCTGCGCTCAAAACACAGTTTCTGGTCAAAACTTTTAAATTGTAACAAATCTTTTATTAGTGCCACTAATAATACGTTTGGACTTGTAATCTAAAAAAATCCATTTTATTTGTTTAATATCACAATGAAAAGTATTATAAGACCAGCAAGCAGGAGTTGCAGGGTTCATTCCAATTAGATTCAAAGATCCCTTAAGTGTGCTTAAATTTTGCAACCTCCATTATAGTGAAGTCTAAGAAAAACTTATTATCAGATTTAGGTTCAAAATAATTAATTTTAATGCTTTTATAAAGTTACTGGAATTTATTAATCATGAAAAGGGACATTTCAGTTTTCTTCATGTCTTAATGTTTTCACGGGTTGGGTAAGATACAGTTTTTTGTACTTTAGATTTTATGGATATGCCACAAAATTACGTGTACCCTGATTCAAGGGTGAAAATTATGCAGGTAAGAGGTTTACCGAATGTTTCAATATAAAAATTTTTTACGGAGAATCGCAATAGCAATCATTACGTTTACTGGAACTCATGGTGGGTTGCAGATACATTCTAACCAGGTAGAATGGGGTTTTGAGAGATCATTTCTCATCACATAACTAACTTAGGCTTTTACTTGAGTATTAGCACTTTTTTATGTGTCTGACGAAGATAGCCTTGCTATTGAAAGGCCTCACAAAAATAAAAGTATTAAATATTTGTTTTATATATTTAAATGTAATAAGTTAAATTAGCACTATTGTTTTTGCATTCTATAATAATTATATGCACTTTTATAAAAAGGATTTCAGGATTTCAAACAAGTCCTCTCTTTTTTATACAGTAAAAATAAAACAGCTTTTCGAGGACGACAATTTATCCATTTCATCATGTAGCGAAATACCTCACGAGATAAGGCTAGACTTAAAAAATATTTAACTGATCTGTAAAGCGGCTAAGAACTTCCCAGTGTCTTGCCTTCACTGGTGAGTGCAGAGTTATGGTTTGTAACAGCCCGGGTCCCAGTCGGTAGCATAGGCGGGGTTGAAGTAGTAAAGTCAGCAGGCAGTGTTATGGTTACAACTAATACCAAGTGTAGGCTGAATGTAGGTTTTTATCAGGGCGCCACCCCGTGGCGGGTTACTTCTTTTAGGGACAATACGGGGACCTGTCCCTCCCGTAGTTGGTATAGCTCTCACTGGTAAGGCAGACTTAGTTTAAACAAGTAACCATTCATGCAT
Source organism: Homalodisca vitripennis (assembly GCF_021130785.1). Classification (NCBI taxonomy): domain Eukaryota; kingdom Metazoa; phylum Arthropoda; class Insecta; order Hemiptera; family Cicadellidae; genus Homalodisca; species Homalodisca vitripennis. The sequence goes on from NC_060207.1 coordinate 205,271,234, forward strand.
GCAAACCTCGACAACAAAATCACTTAAGTTATGGACCTGAAAAAAATTGAAAACCAATAGAACTTCTCAATTAGAATTAAGTTAGGCCTAGGCTTGGTTTTTATAATAAATAAAGAAAATGTTCTAAGTATCTGGCAGTTCCTATACCATAAGTTCTGAGTAGTTGTTATCTATTCTCAGTACTTTAATACTATCGGCATGCGCCAACTATAGTTAAACTATATAGATAATTATAAGAAAAGGTTAACTTCAGTGACGGTCAAGTTCCAATTATCAATAACTTGAATTTATTAAACACATAAAGATTATGATGTAAATTTAAAACATGATTTTAAGACCCGATTTTTTTTTATATAAACTAAGTAATGTGAATCTGAAAATTTCACCCGAAATAGTAAAATAATTAGCTAGCTCTCAACAAGTAATATATTTAACAGGTATGTTCTGGAAGTGCCAAACTTCACTTAGTTTTGTTATACAAATAAACCCAAAACAATTGTGTAAATATTCAAGTTTCAGTAAACCATCCAATTCTTGGTAAAATATTGTATAAATAAGAGGCATGAAAATTAAGACGTAGGTGGCCACCGTGCTAGACATACAATTAAACATATACAATACACAGATAAATATATGTACAAATTATACACTTAAATGTTAAGGCAAACTAAACTAAAAGACGAAAGAAAAATATCCTAGCTGGTGTGAAGACAGTCCACTGGCGAGCGAGTCCCGCAACCATCCACAAAGTCCACAGCTGCTTTCAAATAACGTGTACACAAGTTCAATATTTAAGTATGGCCATAAAAGAATTAACAAAAGTTTGACTTATCGTGTCGCAGTCACTTCTCAGGCCCGTGACTCCACAACCATTCAAGTCGTGACGCAAGGAAGTGAGGTGCGCGTACTCCTCACAGTCAGCGAAGCTCACAGTAGACCCCGCGTACAGTCTGTGCCGCTCAATGTCCAGGCGCGTGCAGTTTGCCTGACGTACAGTCCGGAACGAAACCAGAACCCTATACAGTTCCTTATAAATAGTAAAATAGCATAACAGTGCTTACATAGAGTCATAGAATACAGTTTTTATAATTATATTGTGCCAATAAAATGATCAAAACATCATTCTGACCTATCTACAATTCGATAATATAAGATAAGCATTTAAGTATTTATGAATACGGTACATATTGAAGTAGTTATCAAGACACATTATCATTTCATGATCCAACATATTCAAAGTTTATAACCAATTATTTTTATCTTGAGATAATGTTTAACATTCGATTAAGATTTTACGGTTTATATTCACATGAACTGAGTGCCAATTAATTTTGATCTTAATGTTACTATACATTTAGTATTAAAACATTATTAACCGTACACATTACCAATCATATTTACTATCATTAAAAGTATTACAATAGAATAATGAAATGCAAAGTTAAAACTGACTGACATAAGTTTAAAATCATACATTTGACCTGACAGAAATTTAATACTTTGTACTTTAACTAAATAGGCCCACGACTACTTGATATTACAGTAAAAGATTGTTACTTTATTCTGGTTTGATTTGAGTTGTAAGTTATTACTCTACTTTCACATTTACTGACATATAGGCTAATACTTCGTTTGATAAACATAAATTAAATGGTAATAGTAAGGTTTAGGTTTTAAGCAGATATAAAATAAATAGACAGACCGAATTTTACAATTTAACAATAACAACAAAATTGATTTAAGTCTGAATGTATTATTTACTTATTACCGCTATCAGACAACTTGGTAACTACGGTGATCTAAGTTTATGATTAGAAGTGAACAATTAAAACAATAATAGTTTGGTTGTGTGACTATGACCTAGGCATTTTTATTCCATAACTATTACGTTACTCTCTTCCATATTCAATAAGTACAATACATTACCGATAAATAAATTAAAACCATACAATAGGTTTTAGCGCAAAGCATTACCGTATAACGTTCAAATTTTTAAGAACAAATAAGAATTTTCCTGAGTTTAAAGTTTCTCTTTTTTTTGCACTGTAAAGTAAAACAAGCCATACCATACAATTTGAAATAAAATGAATTTATATTTCACTTAACGTGAACACTATACATTTTCCAAAAGGCCATTACATATTCACTTTACACTTTAAAGTAAAACAAGCCATACCATACAATTTGAAAAAAATGAATTTATATTTCACTTAACGTGAATATTATACATTTGCCAAAAGGCCGATACATGTTCACTTTACACTTTAAAGTAAAACAAGCCGTAGCATACATTTTTAAAATCAATGAAATTATATCCTACTTAACATGAACATTATACATGTGCCAAATGGCCGTTACATGTTTCATTTTCATGCAGGAATGGCTTTGCCGCTCGATCCAAGTTTAAATGAATTTTTGGTGTTTTAAATGTGTAGATGAATAAAAAGTTAAATTTCCTTGAAACAAAATTACGAAGATACTTAAAAAGTACAGTCTGCCTTACCTCTTCAAAAATATAGAAACTTAGGGAAATCCTCCCACGGAGCTGAAGAGGGTCGATCACCTATCTTAACTCTGAACTCCGCTAAAACAGACCAGAAACTCCGAAGCTCAACGTTCCGTTCGTGACTCATCACTCACAGCGCTAGGTGGACGAACCTTGATCTCCAGCTTTCGTCATCCAGTAGCCTACTTTATTGTATCCGATAACAACTATCAAGTTATCTATCTGGTAATGGTCGGGGTGGAAACACTCCGTTTCGTTGGTGGTCGACGAATTTTGCGTTGGCGCGCCACTACGCAAATATAACTTTGTTTAGCTGATCAGACTAAACTTTCGTCCAGTAGACCAAGAAACGAGCGTTTCAGGTTTGTGAATCTTCTAATCATTCTCAGCTTTGAAATATGTGGCTAGATAATGAGGACACAATTTGTATTGTTTTTTAGTGTTTAGTGATTTAATCACCATGAGTATACAATTTTATTAGTTAATGAAGAAAACTTTTATCAAAATGATAGGAGAGGTAATTTTGAAGACCAACATACGTAACATTAGAGAGGATTTATGGTAAGGAAAGTAATATCACGCTCCAACTTTGTTCGCGATTTTAATTTCACCGCCTATCGTCATGGTTGTAACACTCATTCCTTGTATGAAACAGGGTTCCAAATTTACATAATATATATATAGTATGAAATACTTGAATATTTATTTTATGACTTAGAAATCATTAATTTTCTGCAATATTATATTAACACTATATAAGTACTTTTTGCGATTCAATGCTTATTGAAATTAAATAAGGCTATTGCCACTTATACAAACTGAATGTAAATAAAAGTCATTTGACTTGTATTTGGTCTTCCGATAATATGTTAGTTAGGATATTTAAACGCATATGTGACAAATACGGCCAAATACAAAATAATTGAATCGTAAAAAGTGAGGGCTCTGTGGTGTAATGGTAGCACATGGTAGCAAGTGAGAGAGCCGGGTCGAGTCCCGGCGAAGCAAGTATTTGAAATTAAATTCGGCTATATATATATATATATATATATAAATTTTATTACATTATATATTTATAGTTTCTAAATGTAAGTGTTTTAGAGGGAATTGTTATCATTATTTATATTATTATACATTATTTTAAACATTAACAGCTTCCTTTTTCTACGTTTACAGTTAGTTATTAAAATAACTTTTTAAACACTAAAGATTCATGAATACATGATAACCACCATTTTTATTGCAGTTTTTTAAGACAACGTCAGGCACTTTCAGAACTGCAGCAAGTTTAGATGAAAACTATTTATGTGGCAACGTTGTGTCTATAATCAGTATCTCGTAACTCCACTATCTATCAAAAACTCCAAAAATAATGATATGGAAAATAATAACTATGCCTTAATTAGTAATATTACCAGAAATAATAAACAAGTGTTGTTTATTCAATAAATAATACAATGACTGTAACCAGTTTTTATTTAGTGAATCCGCAATATTAAAAATGTCAGTAAATATATGGGTCATGGAAACGTAGCATTTTTAACGGAAAGTTGTTGTGTACAAAAGACCAAGTCCAAGCAATTTCCTCAGGAAAAGAAGACAAAAGACGAATGGTAATTGGTAACGTCGTGTTGCTCTCGATCTGTGCCTTTTACGTTTCAGAACAAGGTTTGTCACTTAGAGCGAATTCAATTCTGCCAAAAAATAACTTTATTGCGTCTATTTTACTTTAGCTGGGACTTTCCGTTTCAAATTATAACCTAGATTTCATTTACATAATGCTGATATATCAAGTCCTATATAAATGTATACGAGGTAAATGTAAAGTCAATATTTTAACACACATTTAACTCAGTTTCTTTATAAAAATCCACTACCACTATATTGCAATAAAAGCTTTCTTCTAATCGCTGAAACTGTACAATTTTTTGAACTTTATTAATGGAAGTATTATGTTTTTGAATATAAATATTATATGGACTGTTATAAATGTTTAACATGAATATGGGATATGTTATGAATACGCCAACTATTGCCTTTATGTTCTATGTTCTTGTTCGTGTGAAATAATTGGACATGACAATTAAGGTCAAAACCACAATGTACTCTTACGACGATAACTTAATGAGACCTGTGCATTGAATTTAAAAAGCATAGAATCATCTAGCATATGAAAACCTCTTTTATTTCATACTTAATAATAGTGATAACTTTAAACAAGTTTGGAACTGCATCATCTTTGACTAAAGGTAAGCCAATCAATTACCTCTATAACAATGCTGTGGTCAAAAGACTTTTGTATCAAAGGCTGCGAGTTTTTAAATACATCAAACTGTATCCTTGCAAGAAATTCTAGTACTATGTTGTTTTATATTATTTTTTTGTAGAACACTATAACATGCTTGTTTTTCTGTACGTGTTGCGTTTCCAGTCTTTTCAATCCTTAAAAGTTTAGTCATTAGTTTGTATTATATCACATAGTTCATTTGTCTTAGCCTTTTATGAATTGTACATGAGTATAATAAATAAAGTTTAGTAAATTATCACTGAAATTTCTATTGAACAATAAAATATATAAATATATAAAGTTTCAGTCATATTGACTATTATAACACACCAACAATAATGAGTATTGATACAAGAACAATACAATTGTATCTTGTTATAATTGTTTCCTTTAATAATCTAGGACACGTAAAACAAATTACAATCAGAATTGAAATTCACCTATAATACTTTGGAAATACGATTTTTTCCATACTTCTTCATTCAAGCAATAAATACACGATTTTCTAAAACTATAAATACGTTGGTCTTCACAAATTTTTAAATAGGAAAAAGTCATGTTAAAGTTTTAAATCGTTTATAAAAAAACGCGTATAATACACTTGTCACAGTTAATTAATTTTATTTTGCTATTATTGGTCTCAAAATGAATGAAAATAACTTCAGGAGCGATATACATTCATTAAAAGTGTACGACTATAATATTACGATCTAATTACATAATGAATAACAGTAAGAGCTACTAGATCAATAACATAATTAAGTATTAGTAGTCTTAGGTTGTTGGTAGACAAATGCAGACGTATTGTGACCTGTATTCTGTAGTACAGTTTTAATGATTAGTATTGTGTATAGTTTTTATTAAGTGCATGTTTTTCGAGTTAGTGAAGTTGACAAACAACATGGTGGTTGTGATTCCTGACTTAGGCGTGTCACAACGCTTTGGTATGATTTGTTTATTTTAACCTAGTTTGTAATTATGTATTAGGTTAGTTATTACCTGAATAAGAGATCAGATTGCAGATCTCGAAACGTAGTGTTACTGATTTATTGTTTCGCCAAATGATGGCAAATGTCCGGAAAAACCCAGTTTCCTTCACAATTCTTCCATCGTCAAAAATCACCTTCAGAGGGAAGATTAGTTCTATATAAATGTTAGAATCTTATGAAACTTTACACAAATCGAGTTCGTTATTGTGATGTTGTAGATTTGCCTCAATGTGGCACATTTATGTTTAAAATTTAATAGAAGAGGTTTTATGTCAACAAATATTTATATGAAAGATGTAAATGTTAAAGTCTAAAATAAAAAGTGAAATTGTGGTATACAGCGTTAAAGATTACTCCAAACTAAAATAAGTTGAAGTTTGATTCCACTTCCACGCCTTATGTCGAAAACACCCTAGCAGCGGACGTCCTGTAGTGATCATGAAGTATGCATGATCCCATATTTTCCTTAGTGAATTAATTGTAGTAAATTAACTAAATTGAAGTGCGTGAGTAGATAGCGTGAGTAGTAAACATAATGTCCGCGCGTGTGTACAGTATTCGTTGCTTGTTATAAAACATATTTGTGAACCGTCACATGACGAAAATAACAAATGTATCCATAGAGGTAGAATGATTCTTGTAGCAGATCAAAAACACTGATGTCATTTTAGTAGAGTTTTCTAGCACCTATATGTTTTTCAGTAAGGTTCCTGGGATTTTAGTAGTATATCTGGATCATACCACAAAAGTATATTCTTAGTCCAAGATGTTATTTAAATAACAAAACTTTTTAAAGAGCACTCTAAGTATTAAGAAGATGTTATTACTTTACAATGAAATATTTATGTCTAATAACTACTATAAATTGTTGAATGTTTGTCTGACTGTATTACCTCTACTGCTTTGTGGTACCATTTCTGTGTAATGTGATTGATTTCTTAAACAACTGATTATTTAGAAATTGGGTATAATAAATCAGCTGATGTAAGAGAATCAATTTATTAAATTTAACAATAATTGATTTCCATTCCAATAAAAATACAAGATCTTACGATTGAAAGTTAGCATGTTGATAAATTTGTTGCCGTTGTTTCATTATTCGGTCAAATTTTTAGTACATTATTATAGTTATATTAAGAGGGATGAAAGGCTATCTCTTATTAATAAATTGAGAAAACTTGAGAGGCTTTAAAAAAAAGTTTCTTGAAGATTTAAATAGGTATTTATTTATTATACAATCTGATAATGCCACTAGCACACATATTATAATTGATCAATGTTTTGTTATCTTAAATATTATGGTCAGAATTTATTCAAGTACGACCTTTAAAAGAATTGTTGATGATTACTGATACAACTTTATAAAATAAGTTATTCTTTTGGAAAACTTGTACAATGCTTGTTTTTAGGTACTGTGTGTAAACAAGTTTAGATGAGCACCGTCTTGACATTAATAGGTAGAATTGTTTTATTTTGAAAAGTTTTTGACAATTATTAGCACCTCCATGAAAATATTATGTATCTACATAAAGAAAGACATGCCTGGGTTACAAGAAAAGTATATACAGCGTGTAAAATTGTTCCGCAAGGACTTGATAATTCCCAAACGAGTACAGTTAAAGCAATTAAACTTGGCACATCATTACTGCACCTATGAATCAACTTTTTGAAGTAACTACTATTAAATAATTGTCATGACTACTCTTGGAAGTCGACAGAAGGAATTCTTAAATTAGAGCATCGGACGAGTACATCAAATTAAAGGTATCTATTGGTAGAGTACAATGCCGCAAATCCGACCAAAAACGGTCCACTCTAAAATATTACGCTGGTATAAAGTTTGAAACTATTAAAAAGTAGGTCCTGTTTCAGATGGCTAAATAAATTACATGATAGCCTAATTCCTTCACAACTTTATATGCATCTTCTTATTTGACCTTGAGCTCTCTCATATATACCCCATAAATCTCCAGGTTCACTCTTTTATCATATTGTTCCATTACGTTGACCCTCTTCAGCAGGTTTTTCATAGCAGCAATACAAACCTGACGCTTTTCCTCGACTTCCTTCAACTCAAGAATGAGAAAGCCTATTAATTTAACCTAAAATATGATTATATTTTCTCGGTAAGAATTCAAAAGTATCCTTTGTTTGGTTTACCACCGGAATTATCACCTCTTGAATCAAAATAAAGGTTCTTCCTTTGGGTATTCAAGATACACAACTCAATTTGCCTTTCCACCTTTCCCCTAGACTTTTCAATGACTGAAACTCTCCCCTAACTCCATGCTGCAATTTTAATGTTCCCTTACATAACTAGCAGAGAGCATAATTTCCAACCATAGAGATTTCTTCTTCACATTTTACAAATTTTACATGGTCACCATGGTTTGACATCGTAAATTATTTCTTTAAAATAGATTAACCACTAAATAATAGTATGCAATAAGATAAATACTATTTAAATCACAAACAATTACAGAGCGCGATCTCCACTGAAACACGCCTCACCAGTGCCATAATGATAACTATCATATCTGTGGGGAATCTTACTGTGTAAAAGTATAATTTACTTTACATTGCCAATACAAGACGATTAATCGTTGGTCCAAATGTTGTTTCCTACAAAAATAGTAGGTGAAAAGAATATTTTCAAAGAAATGACTGCCTTAGGTTTGTAAGGATAAGGCTTCGTTTAACCATCCGTGAAGGAATATATAGAAAATAAATGGCACTCTCTCTACATGAAGTGTCACATATAAATTGTAAGGCGCTACAGTATGCTCTGACTTATCGTCTGTAGTAACGGCCTTTATCTTACGTATCGCAGAACATAGATACAGTACACGGAAATTTATGCGCTTTCTGGTGTTTGGAAATGTTTATTTTCAGTGTCTCCTTAAGGTATAAAAGCACAATCTTTGAGCACATTACCCTTTTATTTTACAAAATATATGTACGAGTAAATACAAGTTTTTACTTTGGCGAATGAAATGAATTAAATTACATGGCGGAAAATCAGGAAACTGCATAGCCCTTCTTATTTTATTATATTGTGAATTATATGTGATGTTTTTAAGACCATATGGATACTTCATATTCATTTATTTAACCACTATATTTTGTTCCATTTCTTAGCCTTACCTTTTACTTCCTTTTGTACTGACAAACATAATGCTCTAATTTAAAGTGAGAATGTTCTTAAACTTTGTTGTGCTAATATAATGTACTCGTACCACTTTCCTTTTCGGAGAAGTATTTTCTCAAAGTATTATTATAGTTCACTCCAATGAGTTTGACTATCTTTTGGCAGAAGAATTTTGTAACTTTCTGCAAGTAATTTCCCGTCGGATTTTTCTTATTTTATTGCATCGTCTAAAGCTAATTTTAGTACTCTTTCTGACGCAAGTTCCCTTCATTCAGTCATTCTTTATTGCAACAAAACTAGATGCTTTAAATACAGTGTTTGAAGGCAGTGTTCTATTTTGTAGGTTTTATTTTTACGACTCTTTATTTTAGAAAATCCAAAATATACTATAATTAGGATACAAAAGGGAAGCAAATAAGCGTAAATGAATATATATCGTCATTTTATTACCCAGGGATATTTTTTCTGTTTTGTTTGTACCTGTAATTAACTTAATCAAATATTTTTCAATCTAAGGTCCAGTTCAACTTCCCTTATGTTTTACTTTATATATATTTATTCAGTACGTAAATTTGTAATTTGTAAGTACCCATTCAAACTCTTAATTTTAAAAGATGAATTTCAACCTTTGATCGATAGAAATACTTTCCTGTATGTTTGTGTAATCTTTCAAAAAATTTACTTTACTGAACATGAGAGAAACGTAGTAATAACACGTACTGATTGTAATTATGTGTGTCGGCAGTATTTATATCCACTCTTTTGTACTGTTCAGAAGACTACTTCAAAGAATTCATAATATAGATAATCATCATAGCAGTTAAAATACTAGGAACAATTTATATCTAAACCTAAGGAGGAAAAGTTCATAAAATTTCTAAGTCCATAAGAGTGCACAGGGACATATTAATTATCCTAACTGTACACATATAATTGAAAGTGTGATCTTCAAATTATCTTATACAAGTTAAATTACGAATGGCAATTTAAAAGAGAAAAGAAATGCATTAGAAAAGAAGAAAAATATGCATGTACAGATGTTTTGACAAAAACATACATTTTCTAATGATTTTATTTAGTTTAAAACTATATCCAAAAATTTAAGACTGTAAGTGTTTGCAAAGTTGAATTTGTATTCTTTATGATTTCAACTAATAAAATAAATACATCACAATCAGGGTATCAACGCGGTATCTGATTTGTAATATTGTAAACGAATTGCCACCACGCTTCTGTCATTATTATGTAACACAATTTTGGAGAAATAATTAAAATTATATTTAGCGTATGATAACATTAAATTTACAATAGAAATCCAACCTCAGTAAACATCACTGGGGCGCCCAACGATCAGCGCACTGAATGTTATATGGCTGACCCAGGAAGATAAACTCCTGATTTGCAATGAGTAATAGCAGTCTGCTCTAGAATGCAAATTACAAATCAATCCTTACCTTGTTGTATCTTTTGCTTCCATATTACTATTCGACCAATGTTCTTCAATACCTGGATGGTAATATATCGAATTCAATTGATATGTTTTTCGTGATATCTTAAAAAAATTAAAAACCATCAAAAACTCATAACTTCAGCGATACAATAATAGTTGAAACTCTTTAAGAAGTCGTTACAATAAAGTAAACTTTGCATAATTATCTATTCACTTACCTTATCAGTAGCACCATACAACAATATTGTTATGACGTTTAGAACGTTACAAAATAATTATTATTGTTTTTTCTTCAACTTTGTGAACATACCTTTTTTATCAGGTAGTGTATGTTCATTGAATAATGAGTGGAGTAAATTAGAGTATAAATTCAAAGATATTATTAACCAATTCTTGCAGGTAGTATACATAAATAATCCTCACGATTGTTCTCTTAATAATACTTACAAAAAATAAGACATTCTGATTGTCATATGTCACTATTAATATTTTGTATAGGTATTGTATTCCTCTTCAATCATCAGTACTAGAAGCTCAGATATTCTTTTTGGGTCGTGGCTTACTGGTGGTTAGATACTTCAGAGTTACTTCATAAATGACCTAACCTAATATTCATTTCTCAACTTAAGATTTGCGTTTATACACTTTAAAACTTTAGTTACGTTTACTTCTGTTCATTGAAATGTCAGAATTTTACATGTAAAAGTAGCACCAATGAATGATTAGTTAAATAATGAAGCACCATAGTTTTACCAATATTATTCGTTGCCATAATTCTCATTCCACAGTCCCACAATAAAAATAAATTAAGTTTTCTTAAAAAATAATCTGTCAGTATTCCAAATTAAGTTGGTATTACAAAATTAAATATAGCATATTTGAATAATAATTGTTAGATCAGTTGGTGTTGGTGTAGATCAGTGGAATTACAGCCCGAGTTACCGATCATAGTTTTCTGCTGAACAAAATTGTAACTAGTATAATTATAATATTAAAATAGAAGCAACCGAATAAATATGGGAAAAAATAAATCTACGTGGCTTACTTGAAACCTCAATTAGTTTTCAAACAAGATCTGATACAATCTGGTTGACGAGCTTGAAAATTCACTTAGTTCTGATCTTCAGTAATAGCTGACATGAATATGCCACGGCACTTTATACAAAAAAATATAAAAAAATTGTGGCTTATTCCTGTTTAAGTAATAACAATCAGAAAAATCAACTATGTTACACAAAATATATATAGTTGGAGTAAATTTTATTGTCAATAGTTATAACTTTTTCACATATTTTCTTCAGCGAGACTAGGAAGAAATCTCAGAAATGGCGTTAGAAATGTAATTCACTCAAACCAAAAGTTTTTTTACGTGCAAAGCCTATGAAATTGCTTGCAAGTCTGCGGGTAACTGCTTGTTGTTGATAATATTGAATAATAAAAATGCTTTTCCTTAAGTTAAAAGCCAAGTAATTAGCCATAACTAAATACTACTCACTCCATTAGTTTTTATATACTGTTTGCAGCAAGCAGACCTTGTTGCAAACATGTTTTGTCACGGTTACAGATAAAGGTAGCAGATGACGTATACTTAGTATTCATGACAACACTACTACAGTCATGTACACATTACCTGTGACGTTTGTTTCTGCAGGGATACAGTTAGCTTCTATCCTGCAGAATAGAGAAACGTAATTTGTATTAATGACTCCGAGTTACCACGTGACCAAAAGGTTACTTTACGTACATGTGCTTGTTAGGTCGACAGATGTACGCTCATATTCAATATAATAAACAAAGAAAATTATTCAGCGTTTATAATGATGTGTTCTCATATGCCAGTTAAACCACTTCAACTGTAACATATGTTTAGGGAAATGGAAATTTTAGAAATACGGTTTACATAAATCTGAATGGAGCCATGCATTGTATTTATGGTAAAATTACTATTAATTTCATATAAAATAAAGTTTAAAAGGTTTTATAAAATGTTTGATAATTGAATCATATGCAACCTCTGCCACTACAAAGGTTAAAGCAGATATACAGGGTTTACGAAGTAAACGTAACCGTTGGTCTTCAATACCTCACTATATGTATCAACTTATTATTTTACTTTTATGCGGTAAATATGTTGTATTTAGCTGTCAAAGTCACTTTGGAGGAAAAAATAAGATATTTAGTAAATACATAATATATCAATTTTTGACTATTGTGGGAGATATGAATACCGCCATATGAAGTTTTATGTAACAGGCTTTGCTGAGTCTGCATACGAAATCACATTCATGGTTTTTAAATATCTATGTAAATATACTTACTAATGCTTCGTCATTTATATGGAATGATATGCACAATAACCAAACTCTATGCACAATCATTTTTTCTGTATGGAAATGGAGTTTTATGCTAAATATGCGAAATATAAAGTATATAGGTCAGTTCGTTTTCAAGATATCGTGCGTTAAGACGGACTGGAGTTATACTACCATTAAATTACGCATACATTATACTACCATCCCTCGAGTGCTAGCTTTGGCCAATACTCAGCAAACTGGGACGTTGGACTACATTTATACTATGTTTAAAAAGTCATCACAAAAGTTTGTACTGCCGGTTAAAACTAGAGCAAGTATAGTCATAACGGTTACAAGTTGGCAAGCAAGATCAAAAGTTGATAAAATTTTCAAATGTAATTATTTTTTCCATGCTGGATAGTTTTCATCAATATGTCATAGCAGTTTACTGCTCATATTTAGAAACCGATTACTATAATTTTTAATTATCCTGCAATATCCAATATCAAGTGCAGAAAAGTAATAGTAAGATCAAGTTGTTTGGCAACTTATTTGTCATATAGCGTGCTCTACCGAGAGAAATCGGTGAAATAACCTTTGAATCTAAGTTTGCATACTGAATAATGTTTACTAAAAAAAACATATCTGCCGACATAGCTTGGAAAAATAATCACAAAGTGTGGATGAAAAAACGCACATTAAAATTTAAGTCACAATTGTATTAATTTAAACTATGGGATTAGACTTTCCAGAAACGATTTGTTTCTAGTGATAAACCTTTCATATTTAACGCCTGTAATATTTAGCGAAATCCTCTTTTGAGATTGAAAAATGTGTACTCGCTTCACTTAATATACTCTATTCTCTGCAATTTGTGTACACGCCGACGGCGTCTCACAACTATTTTATCAAAATTTCCCACATTCTTAAAAGACAAAAATTAATAAAAATAAAATTTTGTAACATTTATCGTAAATAGCTTGACGATATTAATTTCTATTTGTGTTTTTTATGGGCAAAAAGTGCAGAAGGTTTTTATTTTACATACTTGATTAACTCAGTGCGGTAGAGTTTATTTTCGAGTTTAAAGGATTTATCTTAAAACAGTCATGTGATAATATTGATATAATAAAAAAACGGCTTCCTAACTAATTTAGGAGAAAAGGGTTTAGATAGGTGACATTTTATCATGTATCATATTTAATTTTTGCGTAGTGAGTATCATAGTCAAATATTGTGAGACGTCCTATGTATTTTTATATACAAATTCTAAACGAAACTTTAAAATGTACAATGTATTTTTATTTATGAAATCGCCTTCAATTATAAACAAAGTGATTTTGTTGCACATATTAAAAAGTCCTCATGTTTTCTATTAATTGATTTTAGACTAAGTAAGTCACTAAGCAATTTTCAGATGTCTGACAAATTCTAAATATTCTAATATTCAATTGTTTTTGTAAATACTTTAACATTGTAGAGAAGTACAATACACTACATTTCTAACTTGAACGAACAAAAGATCAATCTCGTCTTGAGCTTGTACCTCTGCGGATTGTTGTGTGGTATGGCAGTCACGTAATTCTGATTCCTTGTTTCTTAGCAGCAGTTAACTCGCCATGATACTTTTATAAAAAGACAAACTCTTATTTCTATAAAATTCAATCAGATAATTGATTTTGTATTCTAGAAGAATACCTTGAAGTACATGCTCATACCTCTTAATCATGTTTAATTAACAAGAGTTGAGAGTTGAACTAACATTTGTAAAATAACATATGTGCACTTATAAGGTTATTTTTAGGTTAGATAACACATTTAAGATGTTAATAACTTTTACACAGAGTTTAATATATTATGGTGAATCGCCATTTATAAAAAAGCTACCTTTGATATTATAGCACCTCTAAAAATATACAAACTGGCTGCGACATCGTATTAAGATGTTTTGTAGTTGATAATACAACATAAATGTATTTAAGATACTGAAATTACAAGTTTTTATTTGCATTATTATTATTTGAATATTTAAATTAAAAGAAATATAGTTTAATATTCACAAAATAAATATTTTCATCTTACAATTGTTATTCGTGTATCATTAAAAAGCTTGTTCAATAAATTATCCATGATATAGTTTATTACAAACATGTTTTAAAGTAATTTAAAAACCTATTTCTAGTTCTGAAATATATAATAACTGAGGTCACATCAAAACAAAAAACACATTTTATAATATATAAAATAAAAGCCATTTGCAAAAATCTTAAAAAAGTAATATATAATAAATATCACACTCTGGCACATGTTACGTAGTGATCCGGTAATTGAAAGATATTGCCTTCTTCTCAAGAGGGCAATATTGGCAGACTCTGATGCAAACCCCTGTGTGTAAGCACATTCTATGGAACAAACTGTTAGTGTGTTAAATTGTCTTTTATACTACATAAATCTAATTTTAAAATTTTGCAACAATTGTGTATTAGTGAGTATATGCTCAGAATAAATACTCATATTGTGGAAAAATATAAAGTGGAAATTCTTTATTATGTTGACTTATTACTACACAAAGAAAAATAATTGTTATTTTTGCGACCTAACATACCTTATTCTAAAGGTAAATACAAAACATATACATATATATATATATATATATTGTACATAAGTCACTATCTATTTTAAAATATCCCATATGTTAATATTTAAGGTTATTCTTAAACCTTTAAAGGTTATACAGTTTTACAATATAATTTAGTCTTGCATTTTCTTAGCTTACGGAATAATTGAAACACTCTACTGACATTATAATCAATTTCCAACTAACTAAAGACTGGTCAACCAATCGCATAAACCTAATCTAAAACCTAATAAAGAATGTAAAAGAAAAACAAATTTTTAAATTACAATTTTAAGTTTATTTTGGATTTTAGAAAGATTTTTCCTGGAGACCTTGGTACTCTTAACTATGGCTTAGAGACAGATATAGAATCAAGGTCTGCTCCAATCGATAGTTGATATCGAGGTAGTTATTGGTTATCAACTGATATTCTATCGAATGTGTTGTATAATATAACCTGAGTCAATGCAACAGGATTATTTGAAAGCTATTGATATATTGATTTAAATATAATCAAATCTTGGATAGCTATAAATGCTGGTACTTTGAGGGTATATACTTCTTTAACATGATGGAGAATCGTTGGAGGTCTCCAGGATGGACAGAAAGTTTAGACGATTCTTTTTGAGCTACTGGGTAAATACAGTATCAGAAACAAAAGGGCACAATTGGCCATAATGAATACCTTTACGTTTAGGGCCATGTACCTTCGACAAGATATGGTTATCAGTACCTGAGAACCTTATTATCTCTGCAGTTAACCTGAGAAGGTCAACCACATTCGTGATTTTCCAGATAATCAGCTATCTGTTTTGACTTTAAATTCAGTGCTCAGTTAAGTCACATTATAATATGTTTTAATGAAGCAAAATCTACAAATATAAAACAAAATAAGGTGCATTCCCTGATGTTATTTAACATCCCTTAGAATGTTTTGGAATAATTTCAGGAACATATCTGGAATAACAGCCCGTAAATTATATTCTTACAAACATTTTCTAATGTGGAAAAGTAAATTTTGAAAAAAAAAAAAAATTATCTGAAATCATAATGCATGAAATACATGTATTTTTTACACATGTATTGTACAACATATAAATATTTCGTAAAAATCGGTTTTTAAAATTATCGATTTATTTATCGAATGATTATGATTAATCGAAGTACAGACACTCACCACAATAGATTGACGATATCAAAGGCAGACAATCAATGGGTAAGATTATCTGTGAACGCGATTCTAAAACCTATCACATAAACAAACAAAAACATCAATTTTTGATACAGATTGGTTTTGCAGAACTCCGATTGACATTGGGTTTTATTTCCCACCGGAAGTGAGTGTTTTCACCCGAAGCAACGAATAGCTATCTATTTACAATTATTCCGTTCTCCAATCAGTCGGGAAACTAAATTTACAGTATTACAATACCACATAAGATTTTACGTTTGCGACTTTCAGTGTTAATATTCCACATTTATTCTAATACAATAGCAACCGAGGTTAATACGGTTTACTAAATATTATGGTTTCATAAGAGTGAAATCGCACAATTATATTCATTTCAAAGAATATATAACTTCGAATTATATCCTATTCTTCCGAAATTTCCTCTGTAATATATTTATAAATTAGATGCCAATGTAATGTAAGCAATGTCTGCCTCCATAGGAATAGGTAAGTTAGTTATAGTTTATTTAACAATACTGTAATAATATTTGAACTTTTTTGAAAATAAACACATTTTTTATGTTTTGTTCTGAGTTTTAATGTCTCATAATCAGAGTTACTTTAGTGTTACTATTTTTCTCAACATTAGATTTTAAAATACTGCTCATTTGAATTTGAATCTTGGATCATGTTATATATAGGATGATTCAAAAAGAGCGCCGGTTTTAATATATCAAATTAAGAGATTTATTTTAATGAAAATCTGAAATCAAATACATAAACATGTTCATCTAACCTTCCGATTTCATGTAAAAAAAAAGTCATGCATGTGCCCTCCTCTGCTACGCTGACACGCAACAACTCTGCCCATGAAAAATAGCCATGACTGCACGACAAGTTTCAACTTCAATTTGGCCGACAAATCGTCCGAATTTTCTCCTTCAACTTATTGATGGTTCGGGGGTTTATTGGCATAAACTAATGACTTTAGATAACCCCAAAGATGAAAGTCACAGGGTGTTAAGTCACAAGACCTTGGTGGCCATTGATGGTCGGAATTACGAGAAATGACGCGATCCTGAAAGCGGTCACGGAGGAACACAATTGTTTCACGGGCAGCGTGGCAGGTGGCTCCGTCCTCCTGAAACCACAACTGGTCAATGTCTATGTTATCCAAATGAGGCCACAAAAACTCCCTAATCATCGTAAGGTATCGGTCTCCATTCACTGTCACAGCTTTGCCCTTCCTGATCTTCAAAAAAATAAGGGCCGATGACGCCGCCCGACCAAAAGCCGCACCAAACTGTCACTCGTTGTGGATACATTTCCCTTTCGTTAATCATGCGAGGGTTTTCTGAACGCCAGATACGGCAGTTCTGTTCATTAACAAATCCATTCAATTGGAAATGCGCTTCATCACTGAAGGTGATATTCATTGCGAAGTTTTTCTTCCTCCTGCGAATTTATCAATACCCAATCAACAAACTGTCGTCTCTTCTGGTGATCTGCCACTTTCAATTGTTGCGCGTCAGCTGAATTTTATAGGGGTGATATTTGAGATCGTACTGAAGAATTCTCCGTACAGAAGAACATCTTAAACCCAATTGTTAAGAACGGCAACGTATTGATTTCGCTGGGCTAACAGCCACACTGTCACGATCCACCTCAATGCTCTGTTCAGTTCGGGCACAACGAAGAGACGTCCAGAACTTTTGAGATCGACTGTTGAACCCGTTTCTTGAAACTTTTTCATGAGTCTGGGAACCGTTGATTCATTCGGTGCTTCATTACGTCCTAGAGTACCGCGAAGTCGCCTAACAGTAGCCGCATAACTCTCTCCAAACTGATAAAACGTTTTCACTATTAACACTCGTTGCGCACAAGTAAACTTCTCCATGGTTAGATACAGAATGCACTAATGAGAGAAATATCAACTGCGTCACCAATCGTAATGTAGTCAGAAATAGAATCAAGGTCAAACATTGTTGCCAACCGATAAAATAAAATTTTACCGGTCTTTTCAAAAACCGGCACTCTTTTTGAATCACCCTTTACTTTTTTAGAATAATAAAACTGTTTATTGCAAATTCATTACTGGAATTAACAATTTCAATTAAATGTAAAAAAATGGATGTGGCAACAAATAAACACACACACACACACACACACACACACACACACACACACACACACACACACACACACACATATCACACACACACATATATATATATATATATGTGTGTATGTATGTATATATCGGATAAGTCGAGTGTGAAATAGGAAAACAGCCATAATAGTATTAGTGTTGTTTTAGAACTTGTATTAGTAGAACTTACTGTTATTTATAATAATAATAGATCTCATTAATTGTTTTACGCAGCACATAAATATATACTATAAAATATGCCTTAGAAAACTAAAGAAATAAAAACTACTTTTTTAGAATAAAACTGTTTATTGCAAATTCATTACTGGAATTACAATTTCAATTAAACGTAAAAATGGATGTGGCAAGAAATAAATAAATACATATATATATATTATATATATATATATATATATATATATATATATATATATATATATATATGTATAGGTATAAAAGAAAACAAAACATGTTTCTTCAACTTGAAAAGCTTAAATATTTCGTTACTTTTCAGTAACATTATCAAAAGCATGTATACAATAAAATATAAACAAATATAAAAAATATATATATGTATATATATATATAATTATATGTATATATATATATATGTATATATATATATATGTATATATATATATATATATATATATATATATATATATATAAATATATGTATGTATGTATATATAAAATAAATCGAGTGTGAAATAGGAAAACAGCCATATACGAATAGTATAGTGTTGTTTTATAACTTGTATTAGTTATTGCTAATTTAGCAATAATAATTTATTACCTTGCATGATTCAATTAATGTATTATTGTTAATTCTTAATATTAATTTCAAATTTTTGAAATTTGTTCTTAGAAATAATTTTATTGGTTTGTATAGTGTTTGAGTATAAGTGAGTATTGTTTAGGCAATTAATATTGTTTTTTTACTTAGCTAATTCTATTTTTGTATCAATGTATTGAATTCACCATGGGGACAAATTTATAAAGAAAGCGGGAAACCTTATTCTATTAACAAATTATCCTTCGCCTATTAATTATGAGAGATATAATTTTCACCATTCACAGGTTCAAAGAAATTACCATTTATATTCAGGAATGGAGGACACCTTCGTAAAGATCAACTACGTTTGTTGTTTGATAAGGTAATCTCAGAATACATCACTATCCTCACCAGACAGGGATTATGTTGATCCTTTGTTTCTTGAAGAATCGTAGATTAAGATGTATACTTTTCGGAGACTTAAATATCGGAGAACATATTGTGGCGAGTAAGCGACGGCTGCTCATATCATTCACACAGTCTGTGCTCCTGTTTCAGGTGCGAGGTATAGGAGCAGGAGATGTTGGGACGACCGGGTTGATTAGATACTGAGTTCTCCTGGCCATGGCAATCTTTCGAGATTACCTATTTAAGATTGGTCTGTTTGAAAGTTCGGGATATCTTTACGGAGATGATGAGGACTGTGATGACACAAATTCTTGGCTTAACAAAGGTGGGGGAAGGGCTCGAGATTGCCATAGGCCAACTATTACTGGTCATCACTGTTTGTACATGGTTTCTACAGAATTTCTCTCTGCCTTATTTACGAAGCCCTGAAAACCAAAAAATTAAAAGCGTGTTACAGTCCGGGTATGGCCTCGACCAATGGTCTTACTCCAACAGTGGCATAAGTAACCTTTTATTAGCTTACGTAGGCACCCTCTTGAAGTAATGTGGAAAATCAATCTCGAAAGAGAACTTTTTAGTGGATGCGAGTTCCAAATCACCAGCAGAATACGCTGACGGTGCATCAGCATTTCCCTATCTTCACAAAACGTGCTATTGTCCACGACTTTTAAAGCAGTTTTTAGTGGCTAGATGGAAAAATTTACGTTTATTCACAAACCCATTCAGAATGGATCGGGTTTATAGGGAATCGGTGATAAATACATAAAAGCAATGGTATGGTAAATGCTATGTGAGTTATATTTTATTTTATGCATTCAATTCCATTCCTTGGGTAAGATCCCCCCCCCCACCCCCCCCCCCCCCCACCCCCCCCCCCCCCCACCCCCCCCCCCCCCCACCCCCCCCCCCCCCCACCCCCCCCCCCCCCCACCCCCCCCATTCGTATTCAATAAGCTATTCTCTTGTTGACTTCTACTCCAGAGATGAGTGGAAATCGCAATTTAACATCCCAACAATAAGAAAGAACTTGGTCTGGTACACGGATTGCTCGCTTATTAAGGGCAGAACCGGATATGGAGTGTTTAGTCAATCCCCTAGAACTGGTCCTCTGCGGCCCAGTTTGGGACGGAACTGCTCCATATTTCAAGCCGAAATCTATGGTATCCTGGCCTGCGCCAACCTAGGCCTCACCAGAGGGTACCAAGGAAAGAACATCTGCATAATGTCAGACAGTCGGGCAGCTCTTAAAGCTCTTGACTCCAACAGCATTTCATCCAAGCTTGTGTGGGAGTGCTTCAACACACTCTCTGCAAGCTTGTATTCACGCAACTTTGTACGTCTTGGTTGGGTACCGGGCCATACAGGCATAGGTGGCAACGAATGCGCCGACAGGCTTGCCAAAAGCGGAGCAAGCATGCCATACACTGATAAGCAAGTCAGCTGCTTACCAAAGTAAAAAACAAATGGTCCGGGAAGACACACCCGCTTGCGGTGGAAGAGTCACCAAGGACAAGCACTCGGCAAAAGTCTGCTTACTGACTCTAGCTCCGGTTTCACCAGATGGCTGATGGGGCTGGGCAGGGATCAGGTTAAAGCAAGTGATTGCCTTGATCACTGGATACGGCCACTTCAGGAAGCACCTAAACACTCTAGGTTTACGAAATGAGGACTCGGAGTGTATACTCTGCAATAAGTCTGAAGAGACTGCAAAACACATAATACTGGGACTGTGAGAGACTGGGAGCAAGGAGAAGGGCTCTTTTCGGTGATAAACAACCAGGCGACGAACCAGATGCTAGTATCGGGGGAAAAGCTTTCTTAGCCTAATTAAGGGCACAAAGATAGGCTTACCCTTCTAACATCAAAGGGGCACACAATAAGCTCAGGTTTGACGTGTGAGGATCATCTGTGAATCCCACCCCAATACCCCAACGCAAAAATAAAAAAAATACTAATATACGTCGTATTAGTAAATAAATTACCATTCGTATAAAAATAATGTGTTTATTTATTCTTAAAACACCTAAAAACTACCATAATGTTCAACTTTAAATTTATAAAAGTCTGTATGTTATAAAACAAAGAACAACTGCATAATGCGATGGTCATTTACATATTATTATTCAATGCTGTATTGTATTTACATACAAAAGTTTAAAGTTATTATTTTAATGCAACTGGAAAACTGTTTTCGTTAAAGGATATTGACTCTAATGGAGAAAACAGTAGTGAAGTTGGTACCAAACCATTCTAAATTCTTTATTGATTAATTTTACTTAAATATTAATTACTTATTTCCTGAAAATTAGTATAAATTTATTTATATAGTGTGTAGTTCGTTTGTTGAAATTTCACATTCAGTAAGTAAAGAAACAGATATAAAATAGTGCATACACCAAGGAAGTCAGATAGGATCAGTTCTCTTCGAAAAATATTTCAATTTTTCATTCTAAAATAATAATAAAAATGTCACTTTTTTCAAATTTTAATGATTTTTTGCTCCTTAATGAATATAAGGAACTAAAACAGTTTTTAAATTTTAAAAAGATGGGTCCCGTGACAACGGTTTATAATTATAAACTATGAGAAGAATTGTCTAATGTATATACAGGTATGTCCAAAAATATGACGATTAAAACAGAAATAAGTATTAAGTACAATATTTGAAATTATTGAATGTAACGGATCATTTGGGATGTAACGAAATACACCGTTTTATAAAGCGTTATTGGCGCACAACATTAGCGTAGTGTTGTTTAATCTATTCCTCTTTGTGTCAAAACGCATTTAAAGATTATTCTGAATTGAATGAGATGAACAAAACGAGATTTAAATAACGTTAAATTAATTACCTACATGCTGTGTACGTTAATGATATTCTGCAAGAGGATTAAGTCCCGATCCCCATCATTGCGTTGCCCTTACTCACTGGTGGAATTATTCTTGACGTTTTGTTTTAAACACTACGCCAGACATTTTTTTCCCTGTTTCTATATAATTTATAACAGGAACGTGGTGTAGGCAAGATTCTTTTATATTCTTTCCCAGTTTTCTTCAGAGTGCACAGAGAGAGCCGTATAAACGATATTTCGGACAGTTTGTATTGTTGATAAACGCCATTTCTGACAAACAATATAAAAAGTGCTATTTCAGACAAATGATACTTCAAACTAACAATAATTGTACGAGGCATACAGCGTTTTCTGATAAACGATACTTCTGACACGCAACATAAAATAATTTGGACAGTTGATATTTTTGAAAAACACTATTTTCAGTAAACCGTATTTAGGAAAAAATATATCTGACTGACAATACTAAAAACATTTTTTTTTTTACGATATTTCGAACTAAACAATATTTTTAAATTTAAAAGTCCAACATAAATGTACAAAATAACATTTCTCAATATGAAAATATGAAACTTTGTTTAAAGCATACCAAATATTTGTGACTCACTGTAGACAGCAATTTGATTTAATTTATTCCATTTTATAACAAACTTTGTTCATATGTTGCTATCATGCACAGGTTACAAAAAAAACTGACAAAAAAGGTGACACTTACTCTGCAAAAATATTTGACTGCTTCACCAGATATGGAATCTCAATATGGTGAATTACAGCTGATACCTACTTAACCAGATTTCAAAATTTGTATACATAAATGAAAACAATCCATATTTAGAATCATTTAGATAATGAACAACCTTTTAAACATAATAGGGAAACTTACACCAAAAGGCTTTATTAAAGCAATATTGCGTTTAACGCACTTTAAAAGGACAAATTATTTCCACCAACCAGATTTTGAATTCCAATTTCTAGGTTTTAAAAATTGCTTATAAAATGGGTACTGGTAAGCAATCTTAATTATGAAGTAAAAATGAGTTTCTATCTTTCCTGAAAAAACCCCTGAGAGCAGCGACTATGCAGAGGACAAATTATTTCTCTAATCAGATTTTTTTTAACTTTTAGATTTTAAAAATTGTTTAAAATGTGTACAGTACCTATTACAGTACCTAGTACAGTACAGTGGTATTAGTTTCTAACTTTTCCTGAAAAACCCCCTGAGAGCAGCAACTATGCAGAGGACAAATTATTTCTCTAACCTGATTTTTTTTTGAACTTTTAGATTTTAAAAAATTGTTTAAAATGTGTACAGTACCTAGTACAGTACAGTGGTATTAGTTTCTATCTTTCCTGAAAAAACCCCCTGAGAGCAGCGACTATGCAGAGGACAAATTATTTCTCTAACCTGATTTTTTTTTTAACTTTTAGATTTTAAAAATTGTTTAAAATGTGTACAGTACCTATTACAGTACCTAGTACAGTACAGTGGTATTAGTTTATAACTTTCCTGAAAAACCCCCTGAGAGCAGCAACTATGCAGATGACAAATTATTTCACTGACCTGATTTTTAATTTAAACTTTTAGGATCTTAAAATTGTTTATAAATGGGCACTGTAAACTTCTCTTAATATGAAGTAATAATTAGTTTATATCTTACCTGAAAACCCCTTTGAGATCAGCGACCATGCAGAGGACAAATTATTTCACCAACCAGATTTTGAATTTAAACTAGGTTTTAAAAATGGTTTATAAATGGGTACTGTAAAGGACTCGTAATATGAAATAATAATTAGTTTCTATCTTACCTGAAAAACCCACTGAGAGAGCAGCGACTATGGAGAGGACAAATTATTTCACTAACCTGATTTTTAATTAAAACTTTTAGGTTTTAATTAAAAATATTAAACTCAAAAATATTAAACACATCAGCCATTTTTTTTTTTTAAGAAATCTATATTTTATTAAACATATTTGAAGAAAGCAACAGATGTAGCCACTGTTAAGTATTAGTTTTTATGCATTGGTATAGGTATAAAGTCATTGAGAAATATTACGAAGAATAAATTAACAGTATTAATATTATTTAGTTATCAGTTCAATTTAAATCAATTTCTGAGCTTTTTAATTTCTTAACATAAGATAGTAATCAATTATTTTCAATCTACATTTGTAGTTTTGATTCTTTAAGACTAACTGTTCACAAACCAAAATAACTTATAACACACACAAGTTTCATCATTTTATAAATTGATTATATATTATAATAAATTTTGAATATTCAAAGCTGTTTTTTTAATTACACAGTTGCACAACTGGTAATGTACTCTCCAACTAACTTATACGTTAAAAATTATTATAATATATTGATAACCAACTTCTTACAAAAGAAATAACCACCCACACAGTACAAAAAGCGTAAGTTAGTATTGTGATAATAATCTTTTTTTTTATATAGTCCCAAAGTTCATGGTAACGTTCGTAGTGTTGTGAAATGTAACCGGACTTCCTAGTTAGTTTTTTTAGTTTAAATATGTGGTCGTTAATTTAAGTTGCACTGTTCTTCTTTAAGTTTTAATATTAACTTTTATTAATAGTTAAATATTTTTCACAGATTAACTGATTATAAATGGTCAGTAATATATAGTAAAGTGAAAAATATCTTATTTACCAAAGGAAGTTAAAGCTCAAAAGGCTTCTCTAACACTAACATGGGAACAAACGGCTTAAAGTTGACTCGGTCTGCTTGTAATAGCCCTTCTGTCAAGAGAATCTTTGTAGGTTGTTCAATTAACGCAATGTTTGCTTGTAGATGAGGTTACAAGGTAAAGACGCCGCCGTACCGGCTTTATAAACGTATGGAAGTGAGCATGTCTGCTCTGTTACTAGAATTTTGCAGTTTGAGTATAAAATATAAACTCTTTGTATGTATTTACTTTATAGATTATTACCAGATATTGAAATGTTATATAACAGAGAATTATAGTTAATTCAAATTATTATGAAATTATTTTAATTAAATTCGTATAATTAGTAATAACAGTCAGATTAAACTAACAAGTCCTTTCCCATTAGCAGTCAATTGTATGTATATAGGAAATTATAGGATTTAATAGGAAATTACTAATCTTTATTTAATTTCGAACATCTTAGAATTAACTTTAAATGTGAAGACTGTTATTAAACCCAACACAGTTGTATTTTGACATAAATTGGCTGTTCATAATTGTGTATATAGATTTTCTTGATCGTGAAAAGAGAAAATAAAATATATGAAACAAAATGTAATAAAACCGGAGTACATTAACATCGCCATAAATATACACTTTTGACAGATTTACTTGGTCAAAATATGTTCAATATCGAACGATCGATACGTATTAAGTCTAAGAAATTGCGTGCAAAGCCGCGAATAACTTCCAGTTCGTATATTGTGTTTTGATCGGGGCAATAGAACAAACTCAACTACCACACCGTAAGTGAATTCAAACGAGTGGGAGTAGACAGCTTTCAACCGAGATGTTGAAAGTTCGACTCAGTCTTAAGTATATATTATATTATATTTTCTTCGACGGGACTACTAAAAGTTAACTCAAATATTGCACCAGAAAACTGAGAAAGACTGAGTCGTACTGGAAGGAGCTAAAAATAAACCGAAGACCTATATTTCTAAATTTTTCTTGATCGGAGTAAACACAGCAAAAAACCAGATATCGATATACTGCATAATTAATTCGAACCGGAAATGCTCATAGGCCTGAAAAACATTATATAAAAAGCCAGGATACTCAGATCAATAACACCGCGTTGGATACATCATATAATATTTTTCTAATGTATGTGTACTTACGTTTGGACTATCTCCTAGGACTGCATCTATCACAAGATGAGTCCTTTTACTAAGTATTATAAGGACTTAACATTTTAAAAGCGTGCGATGAAGGTAACAGTTAGAATGTATAGTTAATACTTTTATTGTTATTGCTATAACTTAGTGTTATGATAAAATAACGGCAATAAATAATTACAATAATAATACATATTTTTAAATTATAAATGTTCTATACTCCCCTAATTAGCTCTAACTATTATATTGCATTACATACAATTTTAAATCTCAATATTAAAAGAAATTTTCAGAAAATAGATTTTTAATTGGTATAAAGTCACATTCGTGACAGACTCTTAGCGACCATAACAAACTTGGTCAGTCCAAAGGCATGCCTGTGGTTTTTTGAGAATATTATACTAAACTTGACACCTCTTTGATGTAGTGTCCTAAATAGTTCGGTAGATGTAAGTACACTACTTAATAGCAAAGGTGATTTTCATTTACATACTTTTGATCTTAACTTTGTAACATAATCTTATTCCAATAATCTGGTGGTGTAAAAATTCACATTTAATGTATATAATTGTTTAATTTTGATTTTAAAAGTTTCCTAAGGAATAGTAAACAATGTGTATATGTTATACTTAAAAAAAGCTAAAATTATGCTATTCCAAGAATTAAAAGACAGAATAAATGACGAAAAGTTTATTTTTAATTCGTTAACCTGAAATAAGTTTTAATTTGGGAATAAATAAAACAAATAACAGCAGCCATTCTTTGGAAAGTACTACTTTGTTATGCATATTATTCTGATATTTATCTCGTCAGTAAAATATGTTATCAAGGAATTATGTTATATTGAAGAAAGAATTTAATAAATATTTAAATCTATATGCAGGCAATTAAGAAATATGTCGATTGTATCCGATATTTTCAACTTGCCATGCTTGAATCGTGCATTTTTTGCTTTTTTTAATGATAACATTTTTAGTCACTAATTAGTGGGAGACCAATATACTTTAAAAATATTTAAATAAGATTATTGGTTACTTTGCAATATTGAAAACTTGAAAGATTTATTTCAATTATATATTTTTATGCATACAATATTGTATCTAAGTCGTAATACTAAGCGCAAAAACACGTGTAGTTAAGTCAATAATGTATGTATGTAGAAGCAGTTATAGATATTTGAATACTGTAAAACTCAAACTGGTGGAGATTCCAACTTTTGGAAAGAACATATTAACAAGGCAACTTTTAAAGAGTTTTAAAAATTGTCACCATAGTACATATTAAGTTTGAAAAACCATCAAAACATATTTAATTTTTAGGTTAATTAATTAACTTTTTACAGTGATCTAGGCTTGAAACATGACAGTAGAATATAAACAATATAAATTTTAAATTAAAATGGCCTTACTGCTCCAATTATGTAGAAAAGATATGCACTAAAAACAATGAGACCGTTTGGCTTTTGGTGTAATAACCGGTATTTAGGGCACCATCTTTACTTTAGTAATGCTGGGCTTCTTTCTTTATGCTATAAAGACACAATGGTCTTACAGGTCCAATTAAATAAGATCTGTCTTTATTAGCAAGGTTACCAGGATTTGGCGTGATAATTAGATGGTACTCCAACCTCATTACTGTGGTGATGCTGGCCTCCTTCCTGGTAGCTATATAGGTACAAAGGTCTTACTGCTACAAATGCCTAATAATCCCCCACTACTAACAAGGTTGACAGTGTCTTTGGTATGATAATCGGATCGTACTCCTCCCATACTACTTTGGTGCTGTTGTTTTCCTAGATGCTTTCAAAATATAATTGTCTAACTTATCGAAGTACCTAAGTTTAGTTCTTTCAGTTTTATTATTTCAATAGGCTTTAAGTTTTGATTTTCCTTTTATGTTAATGAGTTATATAATTGAATAATATGTATGGACAAGTTTGTCGTTACCCACCAGTTAATATCAGGATTAAATTGGGTAGGTTCCATAAAAAGGGGATGAATAATTATAAAATTTCATCAAAAATATATGAATAATATTAAAATGTATATTATAGACATGGATATTTTTGTATATCGAAAAAGATGTAAATAAATATTATGTACCCAGTAATAAAGAGATCTTGATAAATTGTTGCATTACAGAAGAGTTTTAAAAATAAGTAGCACTTCTAGGAAAGCTATTCTCTCAGTATCTATTATGGTGAGCATAGAAAGTTAAAACCTGTTGCTGAGTTCAATCGTAGTTAATACAAGGTAAATGTAATAATGAGACGTATATTGTTGCAGTAAGCACAATTTACTGTTATTTTGAACATTGTTAGGATTAAAGTTGTAAGAGGAACTTTTATATTGCTTGCTAACATAAAACATATGAATAAAGGGTTTAAATTAAGACGTGTTTCTATTTCTTACACATATTTTTAACTATAATAAAAACTATATTTACTGAATCAAAACATTTCATTAATGTGATTGCAACCTTTTAATCTCATAGCATAGTGTTTCAGTGACAATAAAACAATCATCTGGCAAAATATATAAATGTTAAATCTTCAGTAAAGTTTGTTACAAACAGTCAAGACGGTCTCTCTCCTAGTATGCGTTTTAATATAGTAATTTGTGTTTGTTCATCGTATCATAAACATCTTATGGGGTATGGTCCGTAGGTTCTTTTCCTGTATTATTCACACATAATTATCTATTAATATCTACCAGAAGTTCTGAAATGTGGACATTTGCTTAAAAACACTAGCAATCCTTTATAATCTTTTGTTCTGTTTTTGTATTCCACATAGCAATATATCTGGCAATGACTAATAGAGTTGCCTACCCCATTGTTCTCACAAAAACTAACATTTACGTGAATAACCCTTTACAAAACACTCTGACATTAATCAGAATACCCTTCTTTTGTAAAGCCGGCTTTCACATCCCCCCTTCACCCTTACACCAATGTCACACATGTATCGCACCAATGTATCTTACACCAATCAGTGTACTGCGAAATAGGCATCTACAGACAGTTGTGAAAAAATGAAAAAGTTGCAGTTGGGGAGTAATCTAAATACAAAATGACATACAAAAGACTTATATTCAAAGTTAAATTAGTATCTGCTTATAACATTCACAAACATTACATTTTACATTAATTATCTGTAATATGTTCATTTTCAACTTATGACCTACAAAAACCTCAATGTGTTAATTTTTTTCTAAAATAACATGGCTACTGCGATGTAGTGCACAGATTGGATTCTAATCTATTTCATTGTTAAAAAATAAGTGTTATGTTAATAGGTAGTTTTTATGGTAGTAAGATCTGTTTGATTAAGGAAAATTGTTGATATAATATTAAAAAAAGCATATTTTGGTGTATTATTATCAACTTGATATGTTCAACAAATTGTAATTGATATACTAATTTATGGTTAAAAAATTTAATGAAGTAATAAAATTATCCATGTATTTTACCATATTTAACTAATTATAGTTTAGTTCATTAGATTATATATATATATAAAATACATATATATTTATTTACACAACATATATATATATATATAATACACATATATTTATTTACACATATATATATATATATATATATATATATGTCACATATATATATATATATAATACACATATATTTATTTACACACACATATATATATATATATATATATATATATATATATATATAAATAATTATAGTTTAAATTATAGTTATATAAATAAATATATATATTTCTTGTTTACGTGTGTTATAGTTTTGTATTAATTTTTATATCAAACTTCCCGAAGACGGGAGTATTAAATCCCCCGAAATATAGAAGTGAAAAATTGTTTTGTTTTGTTCTATTCAACACAGTGTTAACTTTAATGTAAAGACGGACAAATAATCAATCAAAACCAGCGAAATATAAATATCAGTTTAGCTTTTATCAATATATGTATCGATAAGAATATATATACAAGTCATAAAATACCTGAAAATACAGGACATTGTATATGTTATAATAAAAGTTTCCCTTTTTAAATATAATAATAAAATTAATTAAATGGGAAAGTGCCTTTATTAAAGAGGTAGAGTTTATCAAGCACTCTATAACCACCCAACCTAATATTATATATATTAATGAAACTGTACAATTATAACATACATATGTAATGTAAGTAGTATAAAATATATCAATTAATTATATTCCTGTAAATTACTACACGTGAATTATTAGATTCTACAATAATAATACATTTCACGAAATAAGTCTCTCCACCCACGCAACTTATTGTCCATCGGCAACATCGCTCTCATCTTCTGCGTATTTTATTCTGCAGTTAAAACATGACAAATAAAATATAAGGTAATATCCTTTACTTACTTGTAAATTAAAGGTAAAGACGCAAGATGGTCATGAAAGATACATTTGAAGAAATTAGTTGCTATTTTTTAAACGTTTAATTTGAGTTTTAAAATGTCTATGTACTGCTGAAACACAACTGATGATAAAAATATCTTGATTTGCAGGTGAAGTTATAGCGAAAAAGCCTCTCAAACACATCCTGAGGACCTGGTCTGCTGGTGACTTCCCAACATCGATTACCAGGGAGGCGGGCTGATTTCAATGAAAAAATAGTATTTTGACAATTTGCTAACTACGTATGAAGATAACGCATTCTATAACCCACATAATATAGCTTCATAAAACACAACAGTACATGTACAGAAATCAATGTTATTGATAAGAAAGAAAAAAAAACATTAGTATATAAATATATGGTTGTTTTGAGACATGTAATTACTCGCAAGCCTATGATAAATTAAATTCATAATGAAGCTATTAAGGCAAAGATCCCATTTTTATTGATTTTTTAAATTTGTAATTAGATGGGTAAATCTTTTCTGATAGACACTGCGCTGAGAGGATTTGGAA
This sequence comes from Homalodisca vitripennis, assembly GCF_021130785.1. NCBI lineage: Eukaryota > Metazoa > Arthropoda > Insecta > Hemiptera > Cicadellidae > Homalodisca > Homalodisca vitripennis. The sequence continues at coordinate 205,302,655 of NC_060207.1, forward strand.
TCAGGAAATCTGCTAATTTGTTTTAAAGAAGCGGGTTGCCTCAGGGAACCTGTCACGGCCCTTTGCTCTACAACTTGTATACTACCAATTTTCCTAATTGTTTGCAGAGTTGTGGAGTGTATTTGAATGCAGATGGACTCACACATGCTTTTTTCCTACTGGCCGGGCAGTACTGATGAGATAAGTATTCTGATAAACTTTGATCTTGAAAGTACTTCAAGAGGTCTGATGACAATGGCTTCTAACCTAATGCGGGTGAATGCTCATCTTTCTCCAAAATACATGGTGGAGGCCCTTAGTAATAGAGGTGTGAGAGTCACTCTTCGTGATAAGAAATTGGCTGCGTTTCACAGCTTAAAGGCGCTCGTTGTTGTCCTGGACAGACAATTCACATTCACTGATCATGTCACATCGTTATTCAACTTGACACTGGTAGGATAAAGGCCCTCCAAAAGATTAGAAATCTGTTTCCTTAGTCCAAAAGTTACAGTTAATTCATTTTATAAAAATGACGTGTAAATTTAAACATAATGATTTCTTACTAAAGCTTAGATAATTTGGTTTTGAATAGTTTTAATTTATGAAGCGAAAACAGTTGTAAATGTATAAATATGGGAAATTTAATTAATTTGTTTTACTGATTCCAACTATGGTTCTAAACTATGAAAAATCGAGAACACCGTTTTTTTATTAAATTTTTACTGAGAATTATACATTGTATATAATTATTTTATAAGTATTCTCATAAAATATATTAATATTATAACAAATTCCAGTATCGTGAAGTAAAAATATACACTTCTAAGTGGATATCACATTTTTAAAGAATACCTAGATTAGGAAATGTTGCCACAGTCTGTAGTAACCACACGATACTTTCCCTAGACGTCAGAACTTAATTGCCTGCGGGAATAATATTTTTAACATAAAGCTCCTTTTCATACATCTGTTAAACTTAAAATACTAAAAAAATTAACATTTAGATAACATTTTACTTGGCAATATAAACTGTTTTATAGGGTAGGGACCTTATAAGCGGACCCGGTTTTTATATCAAAATTGGCAAACGATATTACTTAATCACAACCATCGATATAATCAAATCGATACTGATTAATTATTTTTGAGTAATTTACTTAAAAAACCTATATCAACAGCTGTAAACACTTTCAAATAATACACGTAACGGTAATACGTATATATTTCAATTTTACATATAAGTAACATTTAATTATTCAAAATGGCAGTCAATTTTATAAAACTACACGACATTGCTCTGAGAGAAGGTAAGACATTTTTAGTGGCTTCAACATTTTGGACTCGTATTGAAAAAACCCATTATGTGCAATTTGTGGGAAAGAAACAACTGTAACTGTGAGAGGAGCAAATATGGTCGTCTTCAGTTTTCATAATTCTGGTTATAATAATTTGTTTGATCACTGTTAGTAAATATTAAATTCATATTTAAAATTTAAAATATATGAATTGTTATTGAGGACTATATTATTTTTATATCGATTGATAGTGTAGGATTCGAGATGCGAATATTAGGTATCGATGATTATATTCTTCGATAAATAAAAAACCGGATCTGCTTATCGTACCCTACCCGTCTTATATCTCAGTTTTATCATTTCATAAAGGTTTGGCGTTAAGAATAAACATATTCCCTAATGTATGCTCACGGGAACGATATTCAAGCTCTTATCAGCTCTCACCTGGTGTCTGGGGTTGTGTAGGCGGCGTAACATTGGAGAATATAATCTTGTGTTGACAGAAGTCAAGTTGTACAACATATTGTAACTAACGTCTAACCACATAGTAGATAATTGGTTTCCCAATAGTATGATGTCAGAAGATGAAAACAGTTCTTTTTTATTCTACTCTTCAGGATTACAGCGCAATAATTACATGCCAATGAATGTGGCAAGGTTGATATTACAACACCGTACGATTCATGGAGTAGTAAGGTCAAATCTATCCGCTATTAAGAATACGTAATACCCTTACTATCCAATATCATCTATCCATTTATAACTCTTGATGGGGAGTAAGCTGAGAATTAAAACTTTATAAATATTATTATAATTTTTAAGGATAAACTGAATTGATTTTCAAATAACGATGTAGTTGTATTGGTTAAGTTTAAGGACAAATTTAGTTTTAAAATATACAGTGTAAATATATTTTTATATTAAAACATTTTCAAATGAGTTACTTTTATTGTTACACTTATAAAACCTTTTATATAGCAATATACGTGTCATTCTATGGTTTTAGACCCAGACCAACCATTTCGGAGATATCAGACAAAATATGCAATACTCGGCCTCTAAAAACATGCTTTGTTTAAATTTGAAGTACATTTACTTCATTAAATAGATAATAAAGATGCAATCTTTTTAACCACCTCCTTTGGACAATTTAATTCCAAGGATAATAATGTAAAACAGATTAATAATAAACAAATAAAAAGTTTAAAAATAAATGCTAAATTAAATCGATGCATACGAATAACACAGAAAATGTAATATCTGTTTACTAAATGAAAGTTTCTTAGTAAAAACTAAACATTTTATAATGTCTAGTAAATAATACAAAAACATTTACAGCATAGCTTGAGAAAAACATTTTTTAAACACATCGTCAAAAGAAATGTTTTTAGTTTATTAAAAATCGAGAGTTGCAAACACTGCTGCTGCAACAATACATCAATAAAAGTTATTATTAAACAGCTGCCCAACGTTTTCAGCAGTTGCAGTAATTCGTTTACCATCGTTGGTTTGTGCAGTTTATGTGTATTATTGTATTATTTGTACTTTGCGTACAAATCGAAACTAAAATTATCTTTATAAGAACCTAGAACATCGGCTAATTCTGTTTTATATGATAATCGTAATATTAAAATATTAGAACGCTTTGGTTTAAACTTAATTTGATTTCACAGTCTAAAATAAACATGAAATTAGGACCACCTCTTACAGCTCTCAACAAAGACACAACAAAGGACATAAAATACACTGATTCATTACTAATTATACAAATTTGTATGCAAATACGTATTGGTCATCTTAAGATTTGTTTGTTTTAAAATTTATTATATCATGCATTATTCCTTTGAAAAACAGCTTAACTTAACGTCTTAAGTTTTTAAGATGACTAAGATGCATTGTACTCATGGTGGATGTGGGATTTCGAACAGGACCATTCCTTTAAGTTGGCCCGTCGCTTGAATAATACCCTGTCACTCCTAATGATTCTATTAGAACCAAGTGCAATGGAATTTTTCCTTCATTCTTAATTATAAGTGAACATAATAACAAATTATTTGTTTGATGAGAATTGCCTCAGATTTTACTCATGAAAATATGTTTTATTTTACTGTCCTGTGTCGTAATCCAAAACACAAACTCATATACCCTTAAAAGGCTGTTTAGGTAATATTGGCTTGACAATAAGTTAATTTATGTTATGTTAATCTAATATCCGGAAACAAATTTAACGGAACACTCCTTTTATTAATGGTAAAACAAGCATATGTCTTTAAACAAATCTGTTTAACTGTAGACCGAGAACGTGAGATCTGACCTCTCATTGAGCGGCAGGATCGATTGAGCAGGCCCTAAGCCATTCATTTCCCTTCATCTGTTAAACCGAAATCCCAATATTATTGCCTTCATAAATTAAATTTAGTGTGTTTCTTCTACTTGATTATTCTTATAAAATGGCTACCAAAAGAGTAAAAGAATTGTTTATGGATAGATATTTTGCAATATCAGTAGCACAACTGATAAATATGTATAAAACCGTATTATACTAGATTTTCAAATATTTTTCATCCAGACTATAATGAATATTAATAATCAATTGTATCTTTATTAATGTTGTTGTTCATATTTTTTGTCCATTTCGATTTCTATTACAGTCTTGTTTCAAACTGATTTAAATTTGAGAAATTTTCCATAATTATATTTGGGTTTTAATTTTTTATTTACAAGATTTTCTTTAATTAAAATATAAATAAATATGTATATACTTTCTCGTTTATAATATAAATAATATATATTTAATTTATATAAAGGAAACATTGTGGATTTGAAATAAAGCTTAGAAATAGAATCATAATCCTGTTTTTGAGTAATATAAATTTCAATAATATAGCGTCTTATATTACTATGTTATAAGTATTCATTATGGTTACAAATTTATATATTTCTGCGATTTCTTGTTATTATCATCGATTGATGGTCATCCCACAATACTCCTGTATAAATGTTCTCTAAATCCCCATTATTAAAACCATTATTGCCTATCATCAAAAAAGCCTTATGCTAAAAGTCCCTAAAAGTGTATAGGTCAACTTTTTCTGAATATATTGCCCGGAAAGATAGTCAAAATGAAATTCTCACGAAAACCGTTTTTTATCAACCACCCCATAGAGTGATTGAATTATAATGATGCTCGATTAAAAATGTTTTATGATGGAATACTTACTGTCTTATCTGTTTTGAAACGTCATATTTAATTTTTGCAAGCTAGAAAAATATGAATAAATGTGAATTAGGAGAAATTTTTGATAGTTAAAACCTTTTTATAGCGTTATTTTTCAACCGTAACAAAAACTTCGTTGCAGATAATCGTTTTCTTGCTTTAGAAAAGTTCTATATCGATTGCAAGAAAATTCAGTTTCAGTGCTTAAACTGTGAATTATTGGCTCCAATCTCCTATACCAAGACCTACATTCTTATAAAATCACTGCATGCTTATGTTTTTATAAGAATTTACATTTGTATTAGTGTAATAGAAGTACGACAGTATGAAGGATTAAACTACTGGATGAACGTTAGTAGGTAGAACAGGGATACGAGACATCAGGGGTTGGTAACACCCACACAAACTCCTATTGAATTCACCTCCATACTCCCACATAACATGGGATTGTGCCATTTGCGTATAAATGGCTAAAAATAAGTATAAGAGTGAAGTGAAACACTATAGAACTGAATCTGTCTTAGCTTTCTACCAAAACAGAAAACTTACATTCAGCTATATGACAATAGCTACATTCTACATACCAATGGTATAGTAATTTCCCACATACATAGTGGTAGTGTTTCAATACAAAATCTACTATTTATCTAATATATGTCTCACCATTGGACCATGTGTTTACCTTGTATATTTTACCCATATACAATATGTAGCTAATGTGTCCTCGTATCAACCAAAAAAAATCTTGAAGTAAGTTTAAAATTTTTATCACACATAATTCAACTAAAAATTTTTCATACAGTAAAATATATTATAACCAATTAGACGGAAACAAACAAAAGCAACGTAGGTATCGTTTATCTATATTGAATATATGCGTTAGGACGTAAAATTAGTATATAACTCGATTTAAAACTTTGTTTTTTTTAGATTTTAGAATTAAAATACGTTAGGAGCACTCCACTCTATCGTAATATACATACCTAAGGCTACTTTTTAAGTTTAATACTGGAGATGATCAAGAGACTGATAGAACATATAATCATCTCAGATAGAACAAATTATACATTCGCCAGACAAAACAGAAATTGGACCATACTGAGTGATAGGCTTCAATGACGCTCAGCCAAATCCCACTGAACAGCAAGTCCTCCTTCAAAAAGAACTATGTCTTGTCCTTTACAAATAAAGTTTCATGAAAAATTGAATTATAGAGTTTACATCTCGGTGGAAATATTTTGCGGATAGTTACCGTTGAACTGGGTCGTTGCATTTTTACTGTAACTTGTCACGGCGTTTTGTAAGTGGAACGGTTACGGAACTTCAACCACATAAGTACAAAAACTTCCTCAATGTGACGACGAAATAATACAATTCTACTGAAACTGTCTCAACAATGCGACCACTGCTATTATAAATGGGTCAGTCGTTTGAAACTGGAACACAACTTGGAACAAAAGATTAAAATTTAACATGGAACATTTAATGTTCCACTGGAGTTGTTTGATGATATTTATTTTTAACTCTTTTATAATCCTCATTTTAAAACTCATAATGTTTATCCTGTTATATATTAATAATGTTAATATTGATCAAACTGTACGTTCTATAACTTGTAAGTAGTTGTACAACACTGAGCGTGAACAAAACTAAATAAATACTGTAACTCGAATAGTTTAATTTCAAGTGTTTATAATAATTTTTAAAATTTTAACTATTAATTAATTGCTACATGTTTCGTCTTTTTTTAACCTAATCGCGTTGGAAAGAAACAAATTCGGTATAAGTTACGACAAAAAGCGTAAATATTAGCCATACCAATACTTATTATCAGTCGCAAATTCGTTGCATTGATTCCACGATATGAACGACTGGACACACCTCTAATAGTTAGCAACTTATTATTATGTCATATCTTAAAATATAGTAGGGATTTATTTTTTGTTAAATGTATTTATTCTGTGGAATCTCTCGTTGCCAGCATAGTTACTCATAAGAGTTATCTAAGTAATCTAAGATTACTCTAAGTCTGTGTGCCTGTTTTGTGTATGTGTGTATTTTCTTTGAAAACGCTATTTTTTTTACGATTTCTTGAGTAAATAAGGATTATTTGAAAATAATTTCAGTTACTGTTTTAAATTTATTAACTAGATGTATAAATACTTTTTTTATTTACCAATGTAGAATTCTGGCTAAGCGAGCTATTAATTCCCTTCTTGTACTAAAAAGGCAGGTCCCTTTGACATAATCAATTCAACGAATAATGTAACTGAATGGAGCTTAAAAATTCACGGTTTTTTTACAGATAGGATAAAAATAGGTAAAGAAATATCTCATTTAACTGCTAGCCGCCATTTTGTATTGTTTAAACTATTATCTCTAAATCTAGTGGAGCTAAAGAAATCAAATTTTGCATGTAGGTTTAAATATATAAGAGAAATATTTATAACATTTATTTTTTGTTATTTTCTCTAATATTAACAAAATGGCGTCTGTTGAAAAAATTTTAGTCAAATAATAAAAAATCCAGTATAATTATAAAAAAAACACCAGATATCAATCATTTGAATAATTTTATTAGAATTCCAATTGGTACTTTATTAACGAAATGCAATGCATAAACAAGAGGGATAACTTTAGAGGTATTTTTGCACAAGCCGGGAGCAAACCAAAAAACTGATGTCTCAACTATGACATGTTTGTGTCGCTCCCGGGTTGATGCAACCGTATCTGTAAATAGAACTACTAACCTTTTCTTTTCTTTGCGGATTAAAGGATAAGCACTTCAACAAGTTTTTACTATCAACAGTCAAAAAGTCCAAACAAGCATAAAACCTAAGACTTCCTCATGTGAAAAAACAACAGGTTACTTCTAGACAACAGAACAATAGTTGATAGGTAAAAGCCGAGGTCCCTTTGTCTAAAGTCTATTGTTCCTTTAACAATGTCCTAATATATTGGCATGATTTATGTCATTATCTTGTTACTGAACCAATTAGACCCTCTTCCCAGTGAATAAGCCAGTATCTAACAGAGTAAAATTTTATTTCTTAACTCTGCATCTTTCTGATTCTAATATTGAATTGAATAATTTAAGTATTGTTAATATCATATCGAAAATATAAAAACTATGTATTCTAAAATAACTAAGCATTCATAAAACTTTAATTTTTTTTTGTTTTTTTTTAAATAACAACACTTGAAGAGTGTTTCCTTCCTTAAACGCTATGTTACTCTATGAAAGTTTCTATTTTGATACTAACACACACAATTTTAATGAGACTTATTCAACAGGACCCTCAATGGGTAGATACTGGCCAGGTATAGTACCCCGCCCTTAACGCGTGCTGTGAGTGATATTGGAAGCCCAATGGAGTCCCATGTGATGTTTCAGGGTTCCATAAAGTAATTAAACGATAGTGTAGCTACGTAAATAATGCATCCGTTTGAATTAGGCTATTGGCTCTGCAGGTTTTGCAGAATGAATGTGCTTAAAGATAGAAAGGCTTAAAATTATATCATTCTATTCTACTTTCAGAGACGTTGATTTTACCTGAAATCCCACACGGAATATAAACGGCTTTGTTTAGTTAACCTATTAAATTAAGATAAATGATTGCTTGGTAGTGATTGTGAGTGTTTTGTGTCTTTCTAGAACGTTTTTTTTATTATTATATAACGAACTTAGCTTAAATAAAGTACAAGGAACCGTAAGTATAAATATTTTAAATTAATTGCTGTTTTTGTGATTTCTTTAGGTTTTTCAAGATAAAGGGACATTTAAAGATTTCTGGTTAATACCGGGTAGTGAAGAGAAATATTGTTAGTTATTTTTAAGCAAATTGTCAGGAAAATCTTTCTTACATTTATTCATACTGAAACTTGTTAAACGTTAATAAAACATGCCTTCAAATAAAGGAACTCGTGGATGCAGAAGTCTTTTACGGTTCTAGTATTATAGGTCTATATTTCTAATGAAAACATAGGTAAACTATCGCAATAAACCTTGTGTAGGAGAAAAAGCTCCAAACACTATCCATTAAGAGAGTGTATTACTTGATTAAAATATAATCGTCTTGTAATTCAAAATTATTTTTATTTGGACTTAATTGAATATATCTACAAAATAATCTGAAAAAAGTAAACATTGGCGAAGTTTTTTGCTAAATATTATTAGATTATTCCTGAGGATATGTCTGATCACTGTTCTTATTGTGTAATATGTTATCCTAATATATATATGCAAACTTTGCTATTAGCTTCTGTAGCATGAGACATGGTAGAAAAGAATAGTCAAATTATTTTACTAGATAAACAGTTTGTTAGCTTAAAGTCATGCATCTATCAGACTACAGTACTTTTCATGTTTTATATCTGACATTCTGTTATTATTACTCAATGAAATAATTAAGTTTCAAAATTTGATTTACGGAATAACAGACAGTTTTCGCATGATTCTTGGTAGTAAATAGTACCGTCTTGTTAAATATAATACGATGTTGTAAGCCTGTCAGAGAGTATGAGAAGTTCCCTCGCGAACAGCGCTTTGTCACGAACTTTATGTTTGCTTTACGGCTATGCAATGGAGTACTGCTGTTAATAGGATTCTATCTATAAAGCTCTGTTTCGCAATTCCCACTAAAAGTAACAAACATTTAAAAATTTTAATTAAGAATGGTGAACATTTCGAGCCAAAATAACTAGGCTAAAAATACTTTTTATTTCGTATTTACATTTGCATTATGTTAGTTGATACAAAAGTTTATTCAACATAGGCCATGGATTATTTAATATTTATTGTCAGATTGTTGCAAACATAAATCGATGTTAACTTTAATATTGATAAAGTACTTCAACCAACATATTTTAAATTATACATTCAAGCACATTGTTATCTAAAACGATCTAAAAATGTTACAAATGCATTTGTATCGAATGCAAAAACTTAAAATTCCTTACACCAATAATTAAAATTCTTTATTTAAATGTAGGTTATCTTTAAATATGGAGAATATTGCATATAAATACTTATATAAATACTTCATTGCATATAAGAATATTTCAATTTTTGTTATTTTAAAATCAGTATGCCACATATTAATATGTCACTTTTCCATTATTAGATCATCTAAAAAATGAGATATATTTTATAAATAGTCACATATTCAATTAGGAATCTGGAGTCCACATTCATCTGAATAGAACCTTAGGTGCCCATTGTATCATCAGGTAGCCAATAGTTTTTCAGATTCTGATGGTCAAGGACAAATGGAGCTAACTTCAGCATTCACATTGAATCAACCCTTCCACTATATCTGAGTTATCTATAAAAACTCAGTTGCTCCGACATGCTTTGATAGCATGTCTAAAACATTTCAGTGACCTCAACTGTGCACCTGATGAGATAATGAGAATACCTTTTCGACTAGATTGCACTATATTGCTGCTGGGTAAACCAGATGAGCCTCTATTGCAGTCTCTTTTCATTAATATCTTCGTCACTAACCTATTTTTTTTTTTTTCAGAATAAACACAGAATAGTGTCAGTTTTCAGACGCTGCACTAAGCGGAGGGTGAAATGGAGCTAAATTCAAATTTCAGGAAATTTAATACACTATAAATTTGAATGTACTTTTGATATTACGATCAGGTACACAAGTCTTACAACATAAAATATTTTAAAATGTTAAACTTTCTATTATTTAAGAGTATATAAATATCTAAAAAACAATAATTTGTTTGGAAAGTCTATTACGGTTTTCATTTGCTAAAATGTTGTATTTGTGTCAGATGAAAGGTAATTTTTAACTTAATAATTATGTCAGATGTTGAATAATTTAAAAAATGCACCTAATTGTAATATTTACCTTCATTTTATAAAATAACAACATTTGGATTTATTTATTCTGAAAAGAAGTAAAACATTTTTAACATTAAATAACTACGAATAAATCGTTTCATGTAGTTTACAAACTTCTTGTCTTATTACGTAAAAACTATATTTTATATTTTTAACACTGAATTTCATTAGCAAATTTGAACATAAACTTTATATGTGACAGCGGAGGGAAAGTTCGCTAAGCCACGAACATCCACCCACACATTGCTCTCTATATTGAGTTCCAGGTTACCGATTGTATGGTTCAAAGTTTATGCATTATCTGGTTAACAAGGGAATCTAATTCAAGTCGAACTGATTGAAGGGAACGTGTCAAATTAATTGATAATCTTAAATCTAAGACAATTGGTGTTATTCATTTTGAACATTCAAAATGTGATTATTTTACTTAGTTATCAGACAAAATAGATCTACACGTCTCTATATTTTATTTATTCTTAAGGTATTTTAAACATATGCCTTGTTGAATGCAGACTAGAAAATATTAGGGGAAGTAATACCATATGCACGATCTAGAATTTTATTCAATTCAGTTAATTATTTTATTGTAAGAGGTATACTTTATGTATTGGGTTTAATATACTTAATTATATGAGTTCTATAATACATAATGCATTGGTAACTTTTTTACATTATCTGAACCCGGTCTCTTTTTTTCCACATGGATTTAACACTGTCTTTACTATCTGTCTCCGATATTGCATACGCTACTCTTATTCATTATAACTATTTGTAAAAGAAACTTAAGTAAAAGTACCGGAGCTGGTATGGCAATTTGAATCTATTTCTTAAACGTATACTATTTACTAAGAAATATTAAAACCAGGGTTTTTCATTAAAATTATTAATTATAGTAATATTTTATTTAATATATGTCTAACAATGCAATACTTTATTATGAAAAACTAATGAATCTTCTGACAACATCGCAATAAAATAAAAAAGTATTCAGTTTAACCAAAATCCAAGGTAAGTAAATCCATATAAGAAATAATCATACTCGTATATGCAACTGAAGTGACGCCTTCCCCAGACAACAGGTTCATCTCTGGCTGGTTTATGGGTGGCCAGGAACGGTACATCATTAACTGAAAAATGGAGTTACTGCGGTGGAACGGTGATCGATAGGTCAATTTACTATCGAGATGACCGTTAGAATAGGCTGACCCCATTTAATATTTAAGTTCGTAACTAATTTGGACATGAGGGAGCGGTGCAGGATTTGCCGGTAGAGAGTGGATAATAGTATGTCTTCCCTTCTTCCAAGCTGATCTAACTGAGATATATCGTGTTCCCTAACCCCTTTCATGGGATCTGGGCAGGAGGACGATACCCCAATCATTACCCATCCAGAATATCTTGTTACTCCATAAGCATCACATAGGATCTTCTAGGTCTAGTTGCAAGAAAAATTACTTCTCAGCACAAAAAAAGTGTTTAAACATCGTAACTGTCCTAATTCCACATAATAATATCGTTTAAAAACAAAATGTATAGTCTAACAACTAAACTTAGTCTTGGTCTATAGGTACGAAGATTTGTAATGAAATGAGATTGTAAAGATAAATAATATTTAGGATTCAGGAGATAAATATTAGCTTTGTTTCTATAGTGAAGAAGGATGGATGTTCAGCTGTTTCCGACTCCGATATAATAAATGAAAATGTATCCTGTATTGTCCAAACATTGTCAGTAAGAATATGGAATATTACAGGAAAATAAAAGTATATTAAGTAATATATTATAGGGAACATTCTTGTTTTATATACAGGCTAGTCTAATCCATGTTAAATCATCGACCTTGGCATTGACAAGCTCGTTAAGGACTTAAAGGTTCATTATAAATATTATTACTAACAAGTGTAATCAAATTGTGAAATAATGAAGAAAATTATAATTCCTTTAATTAATATTCTTTGAAACTTATTATTACTTTAACTCTTATAACGTTTCATAAACAACAAATATTTAATCTGTACCTTTTATATTTTAATTTAATAATTTTAATTAAATAAAACATCTTAGTGAGCTTGAGGATTTATTGTGACTATATCAAAGTCATAACTGGAACAGTAACACAAATTTAATATTATCTTTTACATTTATATAGTTTTAGGATTCTTGAAAATCCAGTTAAATGTGAATTCATGGATGTATGTCATCTTTAATACATCAAATTACTTTTCTAGTTTTGATAACAATGCACCACTGCTTTCTTAGAACAATTCTTTAATGATTGGTGTGATAATGTAACAGTTCTAAACTTCTATAACTTTAACATTAAAGAATATAAGATTCAATCTTATGTATTATCCTTGACCCTTCACACTATGTCCATAAACTACTTAACGTGTATGCAGTTCCCATACCTGTACAATTATATCTCTCTAACCAACGCCAGTCGTCTACATAGGTCAGTGTATCTGGGTCCTTTTCCTGATAGGGAATTAGAATAGTGAAAATTTTCTTTATTTATGGGATATGTTTAATGTATAGTTAATATAGCTATAATACGGTTCAAATTGAACCTGAATTCCTGCGTTATATCCTAAATTCAAATATTAAACTATATTATTAATATTTCTAATTAACAGAACATTGACCACTGTGTCTGTGAAAAATGATTTATCCCTATTTACACATTGCTGTGGCAAAATCTCTACTGTATTTAATGATTAGAATTATATCTGTTCAGGTGCTATCTATTATTTCACTGCAAAAATACAATATGGCACTTAGGGCTTGCAAATTGCAAACAGTCATTCATTCAAAACTTTACTTACCCACCATAAAACGAATATTTACATTCTTTCAACATAATAGAAATATAGCGCACAAAATCATGTGTAATCTAGATTAATATGAACTCTAATTTTCTACAATTATAAACTTTACATTATTTTTTAGACACGGTCCAAAACCATGATGGAAAAAAACCGCGGTTTTCCTCACATCACGCAGGTATGGTGGAAAGGGTTAAAAACATTAATTGAGAGCAAAACCATGCCCGTAACCATTAATTGTATTTTTTACTCATCTAATGCTGTAATTTTCTGCTAAAAATGTGAGCGCTTTTATTTTTGTGGAGTGAGAGGCCAAGGTAGTAAATATTTTAAAAGTGACAGTTAAAAATAGTTTCTGCAACCCTAGCACCAACCACAGAAACCTTAAAACTAATTGAAGTAATCTCTGAACCTCAGCACACCCCTTGTCCGTATGAATTTATCTCCTGTACAACTAAATTATTAAAGATTCAACCTATAAAAGTTCTTTCATGAATGTAACTTTAGACATCTATAGACTTTATAGAAACTTGGCATTCTTTACTTTGTAGAGTAAGGAAGAGTATATTTGTGTAACGCACTTGTATAATGAATTTGTGTAGAGGCAAGTGTGAAAGGGTGTTTATGTACGCGTTTGTATGTGCGTGGGCGTCATTAAAGTGATGAAGTGCCAATCATGTACACTCTGAATGAGTCAGTGTCTTTGTTGCACCCACCCCTCCACGTTCCAAACGTTCACTTACCACCCACTTATACACGGCGACCACTGCCACTCTCAGTTGCGCAATATATTTTACAGGTAACGAGGCTGCTCTGCTGAGAGGGAGCTGAGTACCCTTCACACCTCCTAACAGAACTCACTTAATAGTATGGACTAAATTAAATAGATTTTTGAAATTTAATATCAACTGCTCTTGCTACATAAGTCATAAATATCCCTCGCGGGAAAAATCAATTCATCATTTTGTTTTGTAAAGGGTAATATCAATCTAATTTAATAAAAATCCTGTTTAGGCTCACACGAATATTTTTTTAAATAAAACTCAGGAGAATAAATAAAAGTTACCCTTCGTACCGTGTAACAGGCCTCGATAAGGTTACATAGATGGTCATGAAAAATGATTAAATTTATATCATGTTTAATATTAAATATGAATGCACTCAATTTTGTTTACACAGTTTTAACGCGACTTTCCGTTATTCCTCAAAGCAACAATGTTTTGTTTTGCATAATGGGTTTTTTCATTAGTATGATTTTTTTTAAATTGGATGTAAAAGTGATCAATTCAATAGTGATTTTCTATTCACTGCTTTGTATTACTAGGTTAAGCCCCCCTCTATAACATTAGCGTGCTATGTATGAACACTGTAACATGGTAACATAGACCAACATTAGCAATACGTATCCTCACTATATGATCGGATATCACGCCATTGTGTCCGTGCGATAACTAATAAATTATTGACTTTGTTGGAGACATGCAAACTGTCTCCGCAACACGAAACATGCATAACATAGGGTGGTTTTCTCTTAGATAATGAAATCTTTAAGTTTGAAAAGGGTGACGGGGTCTTTTACACTACTATTCGTTGACTCAACGACCCTTTCTGAGAAAATAACAAATAAGACAGGGTCATTTAGTCTACAGGTCGTTGAGACAACGACCCTATTTTGATATTTAAGATTTTCTACATAGGTTCGTTGTGACAACGACCCAGTAAAATGAATGAAAAGGCGTCAATTACTCAACTGGGTTCGTAGCAACAACGCCACTTTTTGCCTGTTTTAGTTGAATATTTCAAAAGATGGGTCGTTGTCTCAACGACCCTAAATTATAGTAAAATGCTTATATTGAGGGGGCAGCTTCTTTTACTCTACGAATCGTTGTCTCAACGACCCTATTTTTGTATTTTGCAATATTAGTGTTGGGTCTTTTACACTACTAATCGTTGACTCAACGACCCTTTCTGAAAAAATAACAAATAACAGTGGGTCTTTTACTCTACGAAGCGTTGTGACAACGACCCGATTTACTAAGAAAACTAAAAGTTCAATCCAATGGTTCTTTGCCACAACGACCCATATACCGAATATATAAGAATAGAACTACAAGTGGGTTCGTTGACACAACGACCCTTTTTCCATATTTTTTTATCTAATTAATTAAATTGGGCCGTTTACACTACGGAATCTTTGTGTCAACGGCCCAAATATAAATTAAAAGTTGAAAAGTAGAAAAAGGTTCGTAGAATCAACAACCTAGTTTCAGAATAAGTTGAAATATATGTATTAAGGGGTCGTTGACTCAAAGACCCTATAATGCATCTAACCTCAAATAAGACATTCTAGGGCTTTTACTCAACTGATCGTTTGTCTCAACGCCCCTCCGTCCCAAACAAGCGCTTTCAAACGAAACAGGGTCAATCAGTCAACTCCTAGCCCGCGTAGGCATGAAGGGCGCTGCGTCTGTGCCGAGTTTAAGTCCTAACAATCTGATATAAGGGTAAATACTTTGTATAAGTATTATATGTAAATATTATGTTTATTATACTTGTATATTATTGAACTAGATTTAAAGTCTGGTAACAGTTGTATTTATAAAATATAAGAAAATATTTTTAAGACATACACTTCTTGTTATGATTCCCATTTCTTGTTTATGTATTCAAAGTACAGTATATTTCACTCATGTACATAAACTGAAATAATGTAACTGTCATTCATATTTCTACTTCTGTTGGAAACAGGTTGAGGTTTCTAATTATTATTAAATGGTTAATCAAACAGTACCCAACGTTAAAATTAAAGTTCAAATGAAAACGTTGCAAGCAAATAAAAACACTAATACTAGATTTTGACAACTACAAACTCCAAACATGCACTATGAGGAATTCGATTGACAGTGCCGAAGCCACTCATCTGAGAAGGACGAAAGATTTAATTTCTGTATGACCGCACAATATATCGAAAACGAATTGACTTATATATGGTTATTGATTTATAGCGATCACTTTTAAATTGCTATTGCGGTTAACCGTACAGTGAAAATCGCAGAAGAAATAAATTTGTAAGCAAACTGTATACAGTCATATGACATTTTTAGATGTGGCATGGTAACACAAGTACCCTATCCATCCGCAATATATTTCTAAAAATGTCTTTTTTTGTATGCTTTAAATTTTATATGAATCTTTATTTATACATAGACAAGAAGGAGCTCCATTTTGGCGCATGTATACTCGTGCTTTTCGGCTGAGCATAATATATTAGGTATATTGTAACATATACGTACTTGAATTCTGTGCGCTCCACTACCCGTGGTGTTATTTTTATTATATCTGATTGAGTTCATTTATAAGTCTAGGTGAGTTACTGTAGTCGACACTATATACATCATCTGAATATCAAACCTTTCTTACCACTCAGTAGCTAATCCCATCGTGTAACTGTGGAATATTTAGCGTATCAACTATACCATGTAATCGATTTGTTAATTACGTGTATAAGTTGTTAAAAAGAGGTTTGTTAGCATTGGATAGTTTTAACAGTTTAAATTAATCTATGGTCAAATATCAATGGAATGAAACTTAAATATTCTAACTACAACTACAAAAAACAACAGTGAGGTAGTCTCAGGTAAAGGCTCGGGTGAGGTGGTTTCCTTCCTCAAAATGGTGTCGTTAGCAGATAATGCAATAGTTTTATTGTCAACCGGTCTCTAGTTTACGTGTCCCTTCTGAATGGGTCTAATGAAATTACGTGGAAGGCGTTATAAAACGATTCTCAGAAATTCCGTGAGGGGTATTGGGTTAAAGAGATAAGTCTGCATAATAGCCTTTCTTCCATATTATAACATCTGCTCCTACCTACCAGGTTGTCAGCAATAAGATAAATTTCTCAAGCCTCAACCACATCTGACACTGAAAAAATTAGCAGAAAATTAGGGAACCCCTAATATCCTATATCACACGACATTTAAATACAATACAACCCCTGCGATATAATAACTCTAAAATAAGATTCAGTGATTACAAAAAACCCTCAACAATAGTTAAAAACTTTACAATAGTAAAAAAATTGATGACACATTTGAAAATAAATTGTTGCAGATAAAAACAGAAATAAACTGAATGCAAAATAATGAATGAAATTTAAAATCATATGTTTTTTTTTAATATATGTGAGGTTATAAAAAATATATTGTTAATTAGCCTACAAATTTTACTTACTATTTTCTTGGATATAAGAGGCAACGTCATTTAAAGATGCAGCGAGCACAATCCGACGTAAGACCATCGAGGTATATAAATTACAGGCTCGTGCCGACCATCAATGAACACTACTGAATTTGTGACATCTCATGAAATCGAGCGGCAGATTAGCGAAATAAAAATGGGCCTCGCTTTAAACGACGAAGGGGCTTCAGAACCAGGAAGTGGAGACACGCGTTGCAACGTGTGTCTTACGATGAAGGCAACCAGGGTGGCCACACCTTGTGGACACAATGTAGTGTGCAGGCCGTGCGCCGTCTCTATGACCGAGGATGAAATATTTCATCAGGTCACAAATGGCGATGGAACTATTTACAACACATATACGCCTGCCACTAACATGTCCTATATTTTGTAGAGCAATTGTTGGTGCTTTTTGTAAAACCATTTTAATCATATCTTTACCGTTTTAAAACAATGTAACTGTAAAATATATTGTTCTATTAAAAGTGTCTAAAAGAATGGTTTTTTTTTCTTTGCACAACTAGTTCGTAGTTACCCGTATTACGAGTATGTATATCTTATATTTATTGCAGCGTTTTATATATTTTGGGCTATCTAATCCTATAATGTATATATCTATTATATATATAATGTGATTGTCAGTTGTTCTCAAGATGTCCTGTGAACAGAAATAAATTATATCTTTCCAGCCCTCATAGGCTTTACTGCGTTCGGCCAATAGAAACCTTTATACTTTAATTGCTTATTTATGAAACAGGTATAAACATTATTAAAGATTTTGAAGACTATTTTATTTCATCTATACTAATAGATTCCAACTCTAAATAGCGAAACATTATCCGAAAACACATAAATACTTTTCCAACTTTTTTCTAAACTGCAGACATAAGCATTTTCACAAACTAGCTATTAGCATGAGCTTTTTATAAACAAACACATGTTATTTTCGATTAAATATTAAAATACAAATAATTTATATGTACTATCTGACATAATTAGTTTATATAGTTATTAACAGTAAACCTTTTAAGAAAGGAAAAGTTATTTGTTAAAACGCCTTTAACATTGCAACATTAAAACAAAAAATATTTGAAATGTTACTCTATTTAATCAACTTTTTTACTATTGTCGAGGGTACTGCAGAGGGTAAGTTAACTGTTAAAGGTAATAATTTTAAATTTTATGTTATTGGGGGATATTTTCGTTTTCTAGCCATTTTCCAAGTTCTTTTCTTTACATAATACTATAGGTTTAGTTATATTTAAAACATTTTTCATAAAATATGCAAAACATGCTGTATATATGTAGTGTTTTTCAATTCGTAAAAAATAAAATAATTAAAGTACAAAACATAAAATTATAACTTTTAAACATATAAATTTTAACATTTTGGGTGTTTTTGTATGGAACTGACGAGTGTATCAAGGGAAGTAACATAATCTAATTTAAAAAGAATGTAATTAGAAAAATATTGATTGAAAATCGTACTTCTAAAATTAATATTAAAGTCGGGAAGCCGGTCGAATACTGGTATGGGCGAGATAAATCCAGACATTTGTCTACTTCGTATTTGATGAGAGAGAAATTCGCTTTATTTGTATTACTAAATGCATTGACTGAAAATAACCTACTGATTAAATTATATACACCCAAACGTGTTTTTACTGCTCAATTACTAAAATAACCGCATATGTATGTAACGGTTAAAAAGGCTCAATACTTATTACTGCATTTTTCAATAATTTAAGTGATACAATTGTATCAATACTCAATGTTAATTGTTGTTATCAATTAATATATTTTAATTGTTTATTTATGCTAGTTATCTTTTAACAATTTCACTTTTAGTGGCTGTTATTAAAATATGAGTACAATTGGTTGCATGTAACACTAGCTACCCTCACTGATACCCTTAGATTCACACTCAATTTGCTCGCTCGCATGACCAGATGCGTTTACGGAAACATCCTTTTTAATGGCAAAAGCAGGCATTTCCGACATAAATGGTAAATGGTGGTTTATGAAAAGAAAATTCCACGTATAAATCCATTTCCACTAATTACATATGGCAGTTAAAGATGTTTTAGAATTCTGAAGTCGGAAGTGAAACATTTCTATTTGCACTAAATAACTGAAATTTTGCTTGCTTGAACAGTCTGCTAACGACACCATTTTGAGGAAGGAACCACCTCACCCGAGCCTTTACCTGAGACTACCTCACTGTATGTTTTTGTAGTTGTAGTTAGAATATTTAAGTTTCATTCCATTGATATTTGACCATAGATTAATTTAAACTGTTAAAACTATCCAATGCTAACAAACCTCTTTTAACAACTTATACACGTAATTAACAAATCGATTACATGGTATAGTTGATACGCTAAATATTCCACAGTTACACGATGGGATTAGCTACTGAGTGGTAAGAAAGGTTTGATATCAGATGATGTATATAGTGTCGACTACAGTAACTCATCTAGACTTATAAATGAACTCAATCAGATATAATAAAAAATAACACACGGGTAGTGGAGCGCACAGAATTCAAGTACGTATATGTTACAATATACCTAATATATTATGCTCAGCCGAAAAGCATGAGTATACATGCGCCAAAATGGAGCTCCTTCTTGTCCTATGTATAAATAAAGATTCATATAAAATTTAAAGCATACAAAAAAAAGACATTTTTAGAAATATATTGCGGATGGATAGGGTACTTGTGTTACCATGCCACATCTAAAAATGTCATATGACTGTACACAGTTTGCTTACAAATTTATTTCTTCTGCGATTTTCCCTTCACTGTACGTTTAACCGCAATAGCAATTTGAAAGTGATCGCTATAAATCAATAACCATATTATATAAGTCAATTCGTTTTCGATATATTGTGCGGTCATACAGACATACAGAAATTAAATCTTTCGTCCTTTCTCAGATGAGTGGCTTCGGCACTGTCAATCGAATTCCTCATAGTGTATGTTTGGAGTTGTAGTTGTCAAAATCTAATATTAGTGTTTTCATTTTGTTTGCAACGTTTTCATTTTAACTTTAATTTTAACGTTGGGTACTGTTTGACTAACCATTTAATAATAATTAGAAACCTCAACCTGTTTCCGACAGAAGTAGAAATATGAATGACAGTTACATTATTTCAGTTTATGTACATGAGTTGAAATATACTGTACTTTGAATACATAAACAAGAAATGGGAATCATAACAAGAAATGTATGTCTTAAAAAATATTTCTTAATATATTTTTATAAATAGAACTATTACCAGACTTTAAAACTAGTTCAATAATATACACGTATAATAAAAAAAATATTTATATATAATACTTATACAAAGTATTTACCCTTATATCAGATGTTAGGACTAAACTCGGCACAGACGCAGCGTCTTCATGCCTACCGGGCTAGGAGTTGACTGATTGACCCTGTTTCGTTTGAAAGCGCTTGTTTGGGACGGAGGGGCGTTGAGACAACGATCAGTTGAGTAAACGCCCTAGAATGTCTTATTTGAGGTTAGATGCATTATAGGGTCTTTGAGTCAACGACCCCTTAATACATATATTTCAACTTATTCTGAAACTAGGTTGTTGATTCTACGAACCTTTTTCTACTTTTAATTTATATTTGGGCCGTTGACACAAAGATCCGTAGTGTAAAACGGCCCAATTTAAAGAATTAGATAAAAAATAATGGAAAAAGGGTCGTTGTGTCAACGAACCCACTTGTAGTTCTATTCTTATATTCGGTATATGGGTCGTTGTGACAAAGAACCATTGGATTGAACTTTTAGTTTTCTTAGTAAAATCGGGTCGTTGTCACAACGCTTCGTAGAGTAAAAGACCCCCTGTTATTTGTTATTTTTTTCAGAAAGGGTCGTTGAGTTCAACGATTAGTAGTGTAAAAGACCCAACACTAATATTGCAAATACAAAAATAGGGTCGTTGAGACAACGATTCGTAGAGTAAAAGAGCTTGCCCCCGTTTGAAAGTTCTGCTCATTATTACTTTAAAGGATGGAAGGAAGCAGGATTTTTTCCGGACATTTGCCATCGTTCAGTGAAAACAAGAAAACAGTAACACTACGTTTCGAGATCTGCAATCTGATCTCTTCTTCAGGTAAAGAACTAACCTAATACATAATTACAAACTAAGTTAAAATAAACAAATCTTACTGAAGCGTTGTGGCACGCCTAAGTCAGGAATCACAACCTACATGTTGTTGTCAACTTCACTAACACTAAAGACATGCACTTAATACAAAACTATACAAAACACTAATCATTAAAAGTAAACTACGGAATACAGGTCACAATGCGTCTTCACTCGTCTACTGACCACCTACGACTGACCAGAGGGACTAGCCAATGGCAATCGTGACGGCTGGCTAAAACAAGATGGCGGGACATACAAGGGAAGGGGAACAGGAATGGGCCCTTTCGTTATTATTGGTTCATGCGAGATGAACTTCTTAAAACCATATTGTGACTCCGCATTGGTTTATTACAAATATCCGATCCGTTTGATACTTTTGGTTTTCTCTTTAGTTCATTTTTTAGAATTGGCAACCAAAGCGGCCTAATCTCGACTGATGGTTGACTGATTGGTTGGTCTGCCAATTTAATGTATGTTGCCTCAATTAATTTCCTTTTGAAGAAATGTGGTTCCCGATGTATTATGTGGGCTTCATCCCAATTCATATGATGGTCTTCGGACCAACAATGGTGTGCAATTTTTGACTTTTCTGTGAAACACCTTTCTCGTGTTTTCTTTGTGTTCTTTTATCCTTACGTTTAGTGGTCTTTTTTGTCTCGCCTATGTATTCCCTATTGCAGCTACATTTTATACTGTAAACACAGTTTTTGGAATCCTGTGTGCCATTTTTTGGTTTTGTTTTTACGAGACTTTATGTCTAAGAGTGTTGTGTGTTTTAAACGCGGTTCTAATGTTGTACTTTCTACCTACTCTTCTAATTTTCTCCGAAAATCCCGGCACATAAGGGATTGACATAAACGCAAATTTTTCAAAAATCTGTTTTTCTGACTCAGGAAATGATTCTTCTGGTTTCGTTTGCACTTATTAATTACTAATTGAGGGTATCCATTGCTTCTGAGATCCGATTCAAATTTTCTTAAATTCTTCTTTTAGTCCATCTTTATCTGAGCACAAGCTCTTTGCTCTATCAAACAACGAGTAGGCTACTCCTTCTTTGACAGATTTTTGATGGTTGGGATTGATAATTTAAATATTTTCCTGTGTGTGTTATCTTTCGAAAAACAGTTGTCTTAAGGACATCCCTATCTCTTAATACACACACATCCAAAAAGGGAAGCTTGTTTTGGACTTCCACTTCCATTGTGAGGCGGATGGAAGGAGAAATACTATTAATGTGATTCAAAAAAATTATTTAATTCAATGTCTCCATGAGAAAAAATAACAAAGGTATCATCCACATACCTCCACCAAATCTTCGGTTTGAACTGAGCTGAAGCCAAAGCTTTTCGCTCGAATTCCTCCATAAAGATATTGGCGAAAATAGGAGACAGTGGAAGAACCCATTGCCATCCCCTCATCTTGACGGTAAATTTTACCCTCTAACTCAAAATAATTGCATTGAGTGCATAGTTCTAACAGTTCCATAATTACTGGCACGGGAAGTTTAGTTCTATCCTTTAAATGTTTGGTCTTCTTTGAGACGTGATTTAATAATTCCGAGAGTTTCTGGAACTGGTACATTTGTAAATAGACTTTCGACATCAAAACTTACCAGTTTGTCAGTTTCAGTCAACTTTAGGGATTTTGACTTCTCTACGAAATCCCTGGAATTTTTGATGAAAGAGTCAGTTTTTTTCCTACCAATGGCGTTAAGATGTCCAAGAGGACTTTAGACAATTCCCTGCAAGGTGAATCACGAGAACTAATGATGGGCCGAAGAGGGATGGTAGGTTTGTGGATTTTGGGAAGGCCATACATATGGGGGATTTTTGAGTGGTGAGGAGTTAATTTAGATCTAAATTTATCTGAAAAAAATTCTTTATGTTTTCTTAAGGTGTTTGCTACTTTGCGTTCAAATGAATCAGTCGGGTCTTTATTTAAAACTGTAATATTTGCCAGTATTTAAAGTTTTCCCGCAATCTTTTCTTTATACGCTACTGAGTCAAGTACCACAGTAGCGTTGCCTTTGTCGGCAGGTAAGATTTTTGACCGTGTCGTCTTTCCCAAGGATCGACCTGGCCTTTTTCTCCTCTATTGTCAAATTGGGTTTTGTGGGAGGAATTTTTCTGAGTAAAAGACTGGCCTCACAACGAAATTTTTTATCGGTCTTCTGCTTCTAAAATCTTTACTTAAAGAAAGAATTGCATATCATCATCGTGAAAGATACCTCCTCCAAAATAGTATTGAGTGTAAAAAAACTGAATTAAAAACACTGATCGGTACAGAATTCAACAACATTCTCGAAAGCATCCAAAATAGATGTATAAAAAGTTTTCTGAAACAGATAAGAAAAAGAAAATCTCCAAACTGGAAAAAATTAGGCCTAAAAATGTGATTTGCCTAAGGATGGCAACGTGAATACGGATGCAAATAATAAAAATGTAATCAACCTCCTCTTCAAAAATCCTGAATGAAGCGGAAATATCAGTCTTATCCAAGGGTTTAAACTTTTCTGTGGCACAAAAATCGGTAAAGGCACTGGATTTCGTAACTGGAATCGAGTCGGCTGTTTTCACAGTTACCTGAGGAACAGGGTGACCGGTTTCGTTGTGAGGCCAGTCTTTTACTCAGAAAAATTCCTCCCACAAAAACCCAATTTGACAATAGAGGAGAAAAAGGCCAGGTCGATCCTTGGGAAAGACGACACGGTCCAAAATCTTACCTGCCGACAAAGGCAACGCTACTGTGGTACTTGACTCAGTAGCGTATAAAGAAAAGATTGCGGAAACTTTAAATACTGGCAATATATACAGTTTTAAATAAAGACCCGACTGATTCATTTGAAACGCAAAGTAGGCAAACACCTTAAGAAAACATAAAGAATTTTTTTCAGATAAATTTAGATCTAAATTAACTCCTCACCACTCAAAAATCCCCCATATGTATGGCCTTCCCAAAATCCACAAACCTACCATCCCTCTTCGGCCCATCATTAGTTCTCGTGATTCACCTTGCAGGGAATTGTCTAAAGTCCTCTTGGACATCTTAACGCCATTGGTAGGAAAAACTGACTCTTTCATCAAAAATTCCAGGGATTTCGTAGAGAAAGTCAAAATCCCTAAAGTTGACTGAAAACTGACAAACTGGTAAGTTTTGATGTCGAAAGTCTATTTACAAATGTACCAGTTCCAGAAACTCTCGGAATTATTAAATCACGTCTCAAAGAAGACCAAACATTAAAGGATAGAACTAAACTTCCCGTGCCAGTAATTATGGAACTTGTTAGAACTATGCACTCAAATGCAATATTTTGAGTTAGAGGGTAAAATTTACCGTCAAGATGAGGGGATGGCAATGGGTTCTCCACTGTCTCCTATTTTCGCCAATATCTTTATGGAGGAGAATTCGAGCGAAAAGCTTTGGCTTCAGCTCAGTTCAAACCGAAGATTTGGTGGAGGTATGTGGATGATACCTTTGTTATTTTTTCTCATGGAGACATTGAATTAAATAATTTTTTGAATCACATTAATAGTATTTCTCCTTCCATCCGCCTCACAATGGAAGTGGAAGTCCAAAACAAGCTTCCCTTTTTGGATGTGTGTGTATTAAGAGATAGGGATGTCCTTAAGACAACTGTTTTTTCGAAAGATAACACACACAGGAAAATATTTAAATTATCAATCCAACCATCAAAAATCTGTCAAAGAAGGAGTAGCCTACTCGTTGTTTGATAGAGCAAAGAGCTTGTGCTCAGATAAAGATGGACTAAAAGAAGAATTTAAGAAAATTGAAATCGGATCTCAGAAAGCAATGGATACCCTCCTCATTTAGTAAATAATAAGTGCAAACGAACCAGAAGAATCATTCCTGAGTCAGAAAAACAGATTTTTTGAAAAATTTGCGTTTATGTCAATCCCTTATGTGCCGGGATTTTCGGAGAAAATTAGAAGAGTAGGTAGAAAGTACAACATTAGAACCGCGTTTAAAAACACACAACACTCTTAGACAAAGTCTCGTAAAAACAAAACCAAAAAATGGCACACAGGATTCCAAAAACTGTGTTTACAGTATAAAATGTAGCTGCAATAGGGAAATACATAGGCGAGACAAAAAGACCACTAAACGTAAGGATAAAAGAACACAAAGAAAACAACGAGAAAGGGTTTCACAGAAAAGTCAAAAATTGCACACCATTGTTGGTCCGAAGACCATCATATGAATTGGGATGAAGCCCACATAATACATCGGGAACCACATTTCTTCAAAAGGAAATTAATTGAGGCAACATACATTAAATTGGCAGACCAACCAATCAGTCAACCATCAGTCGAGATTAGGCCGCTTTGGTTGCCAATTCTAAAAAATGAACTAAAGAGAAAACCAAAAGTATCAAACGGATCGGATATTTGTAATAAACCAATGCGGAGTCACAATATGGTTTTAAGAAGTTCATCTCGCATGAACCAATAATAACGAAAGGGCCCATTCCTGTTCCCCTTCCCTTGTATGTCCGCCATCTTGTTTTTAGCCAGCCGTCACGATTGCCATTGGCTAGTCCCTCTGGTCAGTCGTAGGTGGTCAGTAGACGAGTGAAGACGCATTGTGACCTGTATTCCGTAGTTTACTTTTAATGATTAGTGTTTTGTATAGTTTTGTATTAAGTGCATGTCTTTAGTGTTAGTGAAGTTGACAACAACATGTAGGTTTGTGATTCCTGACTTAGGCGTGCCACAACGCTTCAGTAAGATTTGTTTATTTTAACTTAGTTTGTAAATTATGTATTAGGTTAGTTTCTTTACCTGAAGAAGAGATCAGATTGCAGATCTCGAAACGTAGTGTTACTGTTTTCTTGTTTCACTGAACGATGGCAAATGTCCGGAAAAATCCTGTTTCCTTCACAATCCTTCCATCGTCAAAAATAACCTTTAAACAAAGAATTGGAAGGAAGGCTCTTTAAACATAATCCAGGCTATTTTTGATAACGTGGATGTAGATAGTAGGTTTGTGCTATGTCAGCATTACAACATAGGGGTTAATTACCAATTTGACTGATAATCTCATAAGATTTCACTGCTAATCCCTTAATGCACTCGAGTATTGGCTGGTAATTGAGTAAATAATATTTATATAATCGATTAATCTATATTATTACTTAATAATCTATTTGTGAATGTATAGGTGTTTTGTGTGAATTCCTGTTCCTGTGCTAATCAATCACGTAAAAAATTACTGGATCGTTTTCACTGAAATTCCTTGCTTTGTCCTGTACAGATCATTATTGCGCTCATTGCTCTAACATGGCAGTGTGATTTGTTCTCCGTACCAACTGGGCCAAATAGATAAGTTGAACAGACTTCAGGCTCACTTTGTGAGGCGTTTGATTTTCGTCTCGGTTTTCTTGGAAACACCATTAACCATAACTGGAAACAGCTTTTCTCTCTACAAAATCTTTATCATCAACGTGTCCTTTTTATATTATTTTTTTCTTCAAACTCATCAATAGACTGAAGTACCGCCTGATCTCCTGGTGTTGATAGTTTTGAGTTTACCGAGGGGAAAGTGTGTACCCAGTCAATCTTCGGTCGGAGATTCATACCTACATTCTACTTATACAATTTTGGATTGGCGAGGCTTCAGGAGACTATTAGGTTAAAACATTTTCTATATGATTTTTCTTCTTTCAAGTTCGTTACTTAAATTATAGTACAAATTTCCCTATTTGACACCCGTAATTTCGTTTTATGGCAATAAAGATTACAGCGAAAAGTTAAAATTTATCGTTAAGTCAAAGATTTTTTTTAAATTATAGTTGCAGTTATAACGCAATAATGGTGAGGCACTTCATGTACTTCGTCCATTTACGATGACAAATAATTATTGCATAGAGCATTATGTCGTCCCTACCTAACTACATAGTGATGAAATTTATATGTATTACCAAATACCTGAAGTAAACCTAACCTTAACAAACTATCTCATCCTGTCTGTACCACAAGTTATACGTTCAAAGGAACCTTTATAGATGGATAACTAACCAAAAATTTCAAAGCTGGTTAGCTTCTAGCTATTAAATTCCTACGCTGGTTAACGTAAGACATGGCTAACTGCAAATATTGAGATGTTAGGGTAGAAGGGTGGATCAATAGATGAGGAAAATTGTTCCCAGTGGGTGGAAATATCTTAATGAGGCTGTTGCTAACCTAAACATGTGGTAATGCCTTTCTCTATCCGCTTTGGCTGGAAAAGGCTTCAACAACTTTAGCTTACCCTTTATTTAAGGGAAAAGACTGATATATAAGAGACCGCTACCTCTCCTCATAGGATATCGAAAGGACGCAGCTCCTATCATCAACATTAGCCTTCCTGAAACCATATCTCTCCGGAAGTAAGAGTAAACGTCGTTTTAAAACTAAGTGCAAATGAGTAGTTTCCTCAGCTACTCGTACTAAGGTGACATAGAAGAAGCAAACTTACCAAGAGAAATATGAACCCAGCAATAAATCAAAACCTTATATTATAACATAGCTTGTAAGTTGTGCTGACATGGCTTATTATTTTGTTTTAGACTATAAAACTAATGCATTGTAATTGCTATTCTAAGACTGAAAAAGATATTATTAAGATTGATTTATGCTATTATTTCTAATCAGTTTAGTTTGTAATGGACTAAAATATAGCATTTTTATAATAGAGAACCAAACAAACTTTCTTACTCCGATGACGTAATCAGAGTTACATATGGCGTTACGTAGCATCTTGAGGAAGACATATTAAGTATACTACTCGTTAGCAGCACACCTACATCCTGCATTAATTGTGTTTATGTCTGAAAGCGATGAAATTATTTCACCTTCTCTGTTTTTGTCATGAACAAGATTTGAAACATATTGGCAAAAAGGTATCCAATTTCATATCCTATTAGAAGGTGCTGTCAACCATGTTTCATGTAAACGTAGTGTTTAAAGCTTACCTGTATCAATAGTAAAATATTTTTTTATATATTCTATGGAGTAAATTTTCGAACCAAACCGATAAATTTTATCTATCAGATGTCACAAGTCTTATTTATTAGGCTTACGCTGTTTTAATTCACTTTAAATATAGCAGTCATAATTATGAATAAAATATGTGTTCTTACTGGAACTCCCTTGTTGGAGTTTTCCATAGACCGATGCTATATGTAAGCTTATATATTAGGACAGTAATAATAGTTAAATTATTTAATCTTGATTTAAATATCATTAGATTACGCCAATGGTAATATAGTAATTTGTAACGGCCTAATGCTTGTTTAAGGTCTAACTAATGCTCTGTGGTGCTCGTTAGGACTAATTTATAGAGGATGAGTTTTACTAAGATACATAGTATGTGGTATTAGGATAGTAACAGATTACTACACATTCATTCATACACGTGCTTTGAAACTGGTCAAGAGTTATTTTAGCTGTATTTTCATAATCTTTAAACAGTTTTAAGAACGTTTTAAATTTCTATCAGCATAATAGTAGAGAGCTGGAAGACTGAAATATTTTGGAAATAAGGCCTGCATATCCTAATTAAGGGGGTTCGGTATGCCCTATCCTTCCCATGTTTAATTTGGCCAATTTTAATGTACCTTTTTTCTCAGAAACCTTTAAAGCTATCATCATCAAACTTTAGGACACTACTATTTAGACCTTTGTTAACATTTAGAGCGGAACAAAGTAAAAAAAAAGAAGTTTTTATTTAATTTGTTGTAAATAAAAAATTTATTAATTTGTTGTAAAATAATTTATAATAATTATAATTTTTTTAATAAAAATTTAAAATAGATTTTTATAATGTCTTCCGCTCTAAATGTGTGTACTGGTCTTAAGTACATGTGTATTTTTTTTGTTAATCTGATCAGTGGATCTTGAGAAAAAGGTACATTAGTGATAAAAAAGTTAATTTTCGGGAAATCGCAGCTAAAGGCAACACACATCAAATAAGTGAATTCACTGACCTTTATTATAATATTAATGACATCCAGCTGCATAACTAGGGTTATCAGGATCCTCAAACTCTTCCCACTGATCCTTCCAGCTTCCTCTTGGCACTTGAGCGAGCTTGCCTTGATTTTTTTGCGACTTCGGTAGCCATGCGTGAGCTTTTTGTAAGCGAGCTATGTCCAGCTTTTTCATTGCTTCACAAAAATTATGTCCAACAGTCATTCCAAGATGTTGTAAAACCATACATTTTGCCATATTTCCTTTATTGAAGGAACTTATGGCATCATACACTCCTAAGTGC
This sequence comes from Homalodisca vitripennis, assembly GCF_021130785.1. Classification (NCBI taxonomy): domain Eukaryota; kingdom Metazoa; phylum Arthropoda; class Insecta; order Hemiptera; family Cicadellidae; genus Homalodisca; species Homalodisca vitripennis. The sequence goes on from NC_060207.1 coordinate 205,332,503, forward strand.
AAGGTGTGTATGCCAACAAAGACAGTTTTTGGCAGGCGAGACCAGATTACTTGGTTTACGGATTCATTTGGGTTTTGTGACTTACCGTGGAGACATTTACGAAGCAAATCAGGTGCACTTAGGTCTGTAAAAATAGGCTTTATCTTGTTCATGATGACAGCAGGAAGGTGAAAATGTTTGGAATGGTCATAAGTTTCATTACAAGCCATAGCCTTTTGGTACTTACACCAACTTTCACTCCCTATTGGGCAAAGTCCGTATTGAGGATTTGTATTGCTGGATAGCAAATGGTAATACTCAGCCCAAACAGCTTTTCGCATGTCTTCTAAATTGCTTGCATTTCTTCGAATTGCTAGACCATAATAGTTTTGTATGGCTAATATGGCAGCTTCAGTCAGTCTGTTTCCGACCGCCTATTGTTTTTCCATCGGTTTGTTTGTTTTTTCCCTCTTTTAATTTAAATTCTTTAGGCGAGTCCCCATGCGCTTCTGCACATGCCCAATGCATTCTAGTTTTTTCACCAGGCACTCATCACAATAAGGGCTTGCTTTCCTCACTAAAAAACCCTTTCGAATCCCCATCACCTAAGTATTCAACGTAGCGAACATTTGTAAGTGGGTAGGGACCGATGGAAAACCGCACGAGCTCCGACAACTTCCATGCCTCCGCTTACTCCCAGATAGTTTGCACTACACTTTATCACTATGTTGTCCAATTAATTTGTCTTTAACAACGACAATACCTAGATAAAATCTCTGCATCAATTACCTTACCGGTATCCACAGATGTTGCAGTGATTATACCATTTTGTGACGTATGGCCTCGCTTTTGCCATGTCCCGTCTATGGCTACTGTCAAATCTCTCCTACCTTCATTTATAATCACTGATTCTTCTACTGCTTCCTTCATAATCTTAAAACAAACATCTTCAGTCACAGACCCTAACAGTTGTGTGTAATTCATAAAACCGTGATGGAGGAGAGGGCAGATTTAGTACGCCACATAGTGTAGCGGCAGCCGTCTGGCCTTCTGCCAATCGTACGCATGCCATACACCAATCTTACATTTATGTCATATATTAGGTCTATTTTGCAAGACTAAGGAGTTTTCATAAGAGGCCAGTGTCCTTTTCATTGCAACCTTCACCATGAAAAGTTCCCCGAAGAAAAAAAGGCCTACACGATACTTGATTTTAAAATCGATCGGTTGATGACACTGTTTGCATACTGCTATTGGAGAAATTACATTTATAAGTTTTTTAAAATCAACAATATCATTTTGGAAATTAGGCTCCTTATCAGTTTATGTTTTTATAATTTTGACTGATATTACCTAGTTTCACTTTTGAAGCACTAACAACATCATCTGTGTCCTCATTATTCGGCGTAGGACTAGGCTCAGTTTTACTCTCAACTAACCTTATCTTCCACCAGTTTCTTCCAAAAACCCCCCCACCCCCCCCCCCCCCCACCCCCCCCCCCCCCCACCCCCCCCCCCCCCCACCCCCCCCCCCCCCCACCCCCCCCCCCCCCCACCCCCCCCCCCCATTAATTGTATTTTACTGTTATTTTGGCATGATGATTTACGGTTTAAAATTTGTATTATTATTTAAAATGTAATTTATTGTTTATATTATACCATGATGATATAAGCCTGTTGGAATGTAAGAGAGCCGTTCCCCCGCAAACAGCGCTTTATCACATCCTTTTAAAGTAAAGTAAAAGTGAAGATGTATTATTTTACCAGGCGAAATAGGACTAAGAAGCTTCAATCTAACAATTTACCTGGGGGACCAACGACTTAAAGGTGACTTCCGAACCTCCACCAACGGCCGGGCAAAACGAGCTGCTTGCAAGGACAGGATCGGTCAACGGTCACCTATCCAAGCAGCAGCCACGGACGTTCCTTGAACTTGCGATAACCGTTGTACACGCTACCCTGCGCCAACCTTTTACTCTAAGACTATGACTAATTATGGAATCCGATTTTCTCGTCTTAATATCATTTCTGCTTCTCTTCTTATGGCTTAAACAGTATTTACTGTAACTAATATCTAACTTATCTTGCTTATACTTCATGGACACATTTCTTACACACTAAAGTTTTTGAAATATTATGGGCTCACTTTGGCGAACCAATCTTTAGTTAACAAATTTCTAAACTTAAAATTTATATTTCAGCAAACCAGACTAACGTTAACTGCTATTTAAAGTTCGTTTACGCAGGATAGCTGTTCATGCCAAAATAATCTAATAATTTAATTGTATAAGCAATATATGGATGTGTTGTAAGTCGCAAAACTTTGGCAATGTATAATATTAATCTATAGAGTTACAGGTGCTTTTCTAAGAATGGACACCTTGTTTAATTTTGATTATTTTGCGAACTTAACATTTCATACTTTTTTATAAAGTACTTGATTTAACAATGCTACTCAAATTAGTCACTATTTCCAAATAATACGACCAATTAATGTAATTTTTAATTTTGCATTTACGTTGGTATGTGATAATAAAAAATTTTTTTAAATCATTAACTGCAGATAATGACGAATGGTCTACATAAAAAAACATGATATATAAAAGTGTTTCAGTACTTAATTTCTATTAAGTACTAAATTTCTAATGGTGCTAAAGAAGTACACAAAGTGCATGAATTTTAATATTAATAACTATTATATGTATTAAAAGTGAATAAGATACGTTTAAACCAAACATTGAATGTAATCAACTTATGTTTATCCTGTCGACGCAACTTTTTTAATAACACCAACTGATAATGAAATCAACCAATTATAAAAGTGAATTCCCTTTTAAAGTATATGAAGCATATTTGATAGTAATGAGAAATGAACAGGTACATGCCTTAAATAATAATCACTCCTGTAAGCACTACCTTGTTCAAACCTGCATCTCACAATGTTTTAAAACAATATATAAGAATATATTTAAAATATGTTTCATAATAATACTCGAGTTTTATTGGATATATTAGCTTTCGTTCCCAAATATGGTCAACTATGGTACTAATTAAACGCATATTTAGTTTAAATCATGTAAAAAGAGAAGTATAACGTTATACATATAAACATATACATTTTATGTCCAAAATTATAAGTGACATTAGCTTTTGTAATTCTCTACATAATATTTATAAAAGAAAATAATCATAAAAACTGATAAATATATGTTTAGTAACAGTTGTATATTAGTACTAAAATGTATGCTAAAGTTAACATATAACCTGTTATAATAAAAATACATTTTTAGAACCACAGTTAATGGTTTTTAGATATAAACGACAACTTATGCTTCAGAAAATATTTCAATTAAATTTATTAAGATTTATTTACAGTTTAAAGTAAAGCAAAATATTATCAACGTTATTTATAAACAAATCATGCATACATATTTGGTATTTCAACTGTAAATATAATCAGCGTAACTAATGAATACATCCACTGAGACTTGCACAGTATAAATAATTCATGAAAATGGCTCGTGTAAACGATATTAGCTGTGACCCACATGTTTAGTGTGCGTGTTAAACAATCGATACTCGCACAGCAGTTTAATACTCGTATTTGTCTATCAGAGTCAGTCAGGGACGATATTATTACAATATTATAAAATATAAAGTAGCATCTAGTTGGTGAACATACTTTCGCGTTACTAACGGAAACATATTATATTCATGAAGAAGCTTGAGTAAATAATATTTGCTTTGGCCCGTAGGTTTTGTGTGAGTTCAATCAATCGATACTTACTCAGCAGTTTGAACCTTGTCTGTTAAGGTAAAAGATAAAGATCTCAGATATGGGTTATATTATATGTAACTGTTTTGGGCTGTGTATAGTAAATACACTACCATGCAAATAAACTTAAAATTAAATACAGGTCTGGGACGTATTTTATTCAATTCTTCGGATCATTTGAAATAAAATTTAAGAAATTTAACAACTATCTTAATCAGTTTCTTTTTATTTCCGTCTTTTCCTAGAAAATCGGCCGAAATCTTTAATTAGCCGTAGCTCGCTAACAAAGCGTTTTCCGGCCATATGTGTATATGAAAATCTTTTCATTACTTTGATGACAGAAAGCCACCTGATAAGTTTATTCGGGTTACTCGTGGGATATCCTGCTAATACGTTTTTACAGAATTAACTGCTAATCTTAAACATGGATTATAATATATTGAAAATAATATAGAAACCGCATTTAATCGCAGAAAAGTTATTAAACACTATTGGACCCAGAGTTAGAGCTTGATAACCAATACAGTTTAACTATTTAAAACATACTAAAAATTGCAGTAATTCGTTAATTAGAACCAAAATCCAGATTCTAAATACTATAAATTCGCTTAGAAGCATAATATATGAAGAGCTGCTAACTGTGGTTTTCTATGAATTATATTTTGAACAAATTCCTACTTCTGTAGTTTAAAATAACGATTCATATCATCAATTATTATAGGTGACATTAAAAAATATTCCAAACAATCACTAAACCATTGGATTGTCCCCAATTTCTGTAAACTTGGAGAGTGAAACAGTTTATATATTATAAAAACCTATATTTTCAAAAACGTGAATAAAAATTAAAAAAAACCCCCATACCATTTCCGTTGAATCCTAGGATTTGAGAAGGCATTAAAGAAACTGTGAAGAACAGTACGGATCGGTTTGCAAGGTACATTTTTATCCATTTATAAACGGACAAGTGTAAGTCATTAAAAATGGCTAAAAGCATATTATCTTACATATTTATTTAATTAATTTAAAATATTGATCATAATCAAGTTTATGTTAGGTAATTGTAAATATTATAAAGGCAGCCACCGAACAATGGGAGAGCAAAACTGTTTTTAATAAAACTACGAGGAAAGAAGGGTCTGTTTATAGTACTTTAATTCATATATTTTTATGATTCCAATATACAGACTAAATAAACATATATAATGTCTTTTACATTAATTGTATTTGCATTATTATATGGTTAAAAAGTTCGATTATTCATTTAAAAGGAACGTTAAATAATCACTAAATATTTTTAAATGATCTCTGAAACCTAATATTTCCCAAACTACACACAAATATTGTTATAAATTTCTGTCTTGTTTTTACTATAACTCACATGACATTATAGAGGTAAATCTGTTTCGACTTTTAAATACAACAAGTTTGTACGAGTTTTTGAAAAATACTAAGAAAACAAAGCAAAAGAACAACAACAAAAAACATGAATACATTGCTCGTCTGAAAATGCAGGTCTTTTGTGTTATGTTTCGTGAGTGTATTAGTAACACTAATGGTTTGTTATTGTCAATCCCTTGACCTAGAGAAATACTCATCCTTTAATAATCGCACTTCTTCATAATATTTTTCCTACAGTGTTAAATTTTTTTCATTAGATATGTAATCCAAAAAAATTAAAAATGGTGTATGTAAGAAAATGTTTTCCTTTTAATAAAATATACACACTGATGACATGACATGTCCGAACAAGGGTTTAGGCTGAGTATCAGCGAATTTATATTATGTATAATATAGTCGAGTTTCTGGTAAATAACTCCGAACCACCTATTGGGCTGACTGAAACCAGGAAATGGGAGTATGTAATTGGCGAGTAGCTGAGTCGAATGAATGTACAATCGTTTTAATATTAATTGAGAAAAATTGTGTCTTTGTGCCAAAATTATCACTTCACTTTTGCAATACAATACTTTTTATTATCTCTTGTAAATAAAAGAATAGGTAATATATATGCAATATATACAATAATATCACAATGAAAAGTATTATGTCTTACTTTTAGCAGGAGGTTCAGTGTTCATTCGTATTAGATTCAAAGATCCCTTAAGTGTGCTTACATTTTGCTATCCCCAGTATAGTGAAGTCTAAGAAAAACTTATTATCAGATTAGGGTCACAATAATTTAATTTAATGTTTCTATAAAGTTAGTGGAATTTATTAATCATGACAATTGACATTTCAATAATATATATCTTAATTTTTTCACGGGTTAGATAAGATAAAGTTATTTAGTATTTTAGATTTTATGGATATGCAAAAACATTACGTGTACCCTGAAACAAGGGTGAAAATGATGCAGGTAACAGGTTTACCGTATGTTTCAATATAAAAGATGTTGCTGAGAATCGCAATAGCAATCGTTACGTTAACAGGAACTCATGGTGGGTTGCAGATACATTCTAACAAGGTAGAATGGGGTTTTGAGAGATAATTTCTCATCACATAACTAACTTAGGCTTTTACTTGAGTATTAGCACTTTTGTGATGTGTCTGACGAAAATAGCCTTGCTATCGAAAGGCCTCACAAAAATAAAAGCATTAAAAATTGTTTCTATGTGTTTAAATGTAATAAGTTAAATTAGCACTATTTTTTTGCATTTTATAATAGTAATATGCACATATATGAAATGGATACCAGGATTTCAAACAAGTTCTCTCTTTTTTATATAATAAAAATAAAACAGCTTTTATTCCGCAATTTATCCATTTTCATTATGTAGCGAAATACCTCACGAAATTAGGCTAGGCTTAAAAATATTTTACTGATCTGTATTGCGGCTAAGAACTTCCCAGTGTCTTGCCTTCACTGGTGAGTGCACCATGGTGTTGTTGCACAGTTATGGTTTGTGCATCTCCTAATCATTCCGGGCTTTGAAATATGTGGCTAGTTTATGAGGACACTATTTGTGTTATTTTTTAGTGTTTAGTGATTTAATCACCATAGTTAAATAAGTATTATTTTGTATACTTGTAAAACAAAGCGATACAATTGTATCAGTTAATGAAGAAAACTTTTATCAAAATGATAGGAGAGGTAATTTTGAAGACCAACATAAGTAAAATTAAGAAGGATTTATGGTAAGGAAAGTAATATCACGCTCCAACTTTGTTCGCGATTTTAATTTCACCGCCTATCGCAATGGTTGTAACACTCATTTCTTGTATGAAACAGGGTTCCAAAGTTACACAATATGGGTGCGTATATTATAGTATGAAATACTTGAATATTTTATGACTGAGGAATCATTAATTTTCTCCAAGATTATATTATATTAATTTTATTACATTATATAATTGTACTATGTTCTGAATGTAGGGTTTTTTTAGAGGGAATTATTATTATTATTTATATTATTATACAGTACATTATTTTAAACGTTAACAGTTTCCTTTTTCTACGTTTACAGTTAATTATTAAAATAACCTTTTACACACTAAAGATTCATGAATATTTTAACCATCAGTTTTATTACAATTTCTTAAGATAACGTCAGGCACTTTCAGAACTGCAGCAAGTTTAGATGAAAACTATTTATGTGGCAACGTTGTGTCTATAACCAGTATCTCGTAACTCCGCTATATATCCAAAATTCCAAAAATAATGATATTTAAAATAATAAGTATGCCTTAATTAGTAATATTACCAGAAATAATAAACAAGTGTTGTTTATTTAATTAAATAATACAATGACTGTAATCAGTTTTTAGTTAGTGAATCCGCAATATTAAAATGTCAGTAAATATATGGGTCATGGAAACGTAGCATTTTTAACGGAAAGTTGTTGTGTACAAAAGATCAAGCCCAAGCAATTTCCTCAGGAAAAGAAGACAAAAGACGAATGGTAATTGGTAACGTCGTGTTGCTCTCGATCTGTGCCTTTTACGTTTCAGAACAAGGTTTGTCACTTAGGGCGAATTCAATTCTGCCAAAAAAATAACTTTTATTGCGTGTATTTTACTTTATCTGGGACTTTTCGTTTAAAATCATAACCCAGATTTCATTTAGATAATGCTGTTATATCAATTCCTAAACAAATGTATACGAGGTAAATGTAAAGTCAATATCTTAACACATATTTAACTCAGTTTCTTTATAAAAATCCACTATCACTATATTGCAATAAAAGCTTTCTTCTAATAGCTGAAACTGTTTGCACAATTTCTTAGAACTTTATTAATGGAAAGTATTATATTTTTGGAATATAAATATTATATTGACTGTTATAAAAGTTAAACATGAATATGGGACATTGTATGAATACCCCAACTATTGCCTTTATGTATCTATGTTCTTGTTCGTGTGAAATAATTGGACATAACAATTAAGGTCAAAACTACAATGAACTCTTACGACGATAAATTAATGAGACCTGTGCATTGAATTTAAAAAGCGTTGAGTCATCTAGCATATGAAAACCTCTTTTATTTCCAATTTAATAATAGTGATAACTTTAAACAAGTTTGGAGCTGTATCATCTTTGACTAAAGGTAAGCCAATCAATTACCTCTATAACAATGCTGTGGTCAAAAGACTTTTGTATCAAAAGTTGCGAGTTTTTAAATACTATAAACTGTATTCTTACAAGAAATTCTAGTACCATGGTGTTTTATATTATTTTTTTGTAGAATTCTATAACATGATTGGTTTTTCTGCACGTGTTCTGTTTGGCCAGTCTTGTCTCAATCCTTAATGATAAGTTTAGTCATTAGTTTGTATTACATCATATAGTTCATTTGCCTCAGCCTTTTATAAAATGCACATTAGTATAATAACTAAAGGTTGGTAACTTATCACTGAAATTTCTATTCAACAATAAAATATATAAATAAATACAGTTTTAGTCATATTGACTACATGTATAACACACCAACAATTATGAGTATTGATACAAGAAAAATACAATTGTATCTTGTTGTAATTGTTTCCTTTAATAATCGAGGACACGTAAAAAAAATACAATCAGAATTGAAATTCACTTATAATACTTTGGAAATACGACTTTTTTCCTACTTCTTAATTCAAGCAATAAATACACGAACTATAAATACGTTGGTCTTCACACATTTTTAAATATCGGAAAAAGTCACGTTAAAGTTTTCAATCGTTTATAAAAAAAACGTGTTTAATACACTTGTCACAGTTAATTAATTTTATTTTGTTATTATTGGTCTCAAAATGAATGAAAATAACTTCAGGAGCAATATACGTTGATTAAAAGTGTCGGACTATAATATTACGATTTAATTACATAATGAATAGCAGCGAGAGCTACTAGATAATTAACATAATTAAGTATTTAGTTGTTTATTAAGAATCTACTAATACACATAAAGAATAATAAAAATATTTTACAATGTTTGACGAGTATTTGAATTAATTTTGGATTCTTCACTTTTAGAATAATTAATAATATTGACAAAACCTCATTCGCATATAATCTAAAGAAATTTACCCAATCATATATTTGAGGCTGAGAGGAGTATTGCCGCCGCCTATGGTAGGAGGGTGGGGGAGGTTTTGATAAAGAAAGGAGTAGATGAAGCGGAAGCATTGCATTCGATTTAATATAAATCATTAGTTATTTAATCCCCAAACCCCAAAAAATTAAGTTAAAATTAAAATTATTAAATTAAAACTGTAAACAATTAGGAAGTGAAAAACTGCATCAGTCTATTTACATCGACTATCGTTATCTAATAGCCAAACCAAGTTATAATAGAATTAAATTTGTTTGTTGTATAATAGTACAGTACAGTTATCCATGGATAATTAAGATACCACGGACTGATAAAGGTACACAATATAGTCCCATATAGTCTTCGCGGGACTTTATTCTGATTGTAACGTATAGATGTAGGAATAAATTTAATTCACTTCAATTCAATATTAATTATTTTGTATATCTAATGCTGTTATTGAACAACATTATATTTCATAACAGTTAAAAACCTCAACATCTAAGAATAATTTGCCAGTCAACTTATATTGTTGCTAGGAGAACCATTTAAAAAAATATTTCGTCTAATTCGTAAATAATGAAGATTGTTTGTGATGTTGTAGAGTTTGTGGCACCTTTTATGTTCAAAATTTATTAGAAGATGTTTTATGTTAACAAATATTTATATGACAGAATTAAAAGTGTTAAAGTCTAAAAATAAAAAGTGAAATTGTGGTATACAGGGTCATAGATTACTCCAAACTAAAATAAGTTGAGGTTTGATTCCACTTCCACGCCTTATGTCGAATAAAAACTAGCAGCGGACGTCCTGTAGTGATCATGAAGTATGCATGATCCCATATTTCCCTCAGTGAATTACTGGTAGTAAATTAACTAAATTGAAGTGCGTGAGTAGATAGCGTGAGTAGTAAACATAATGTCCGCGCGTGTGTACAGCATTCGTTGCTTGTTATAAAACATATTTGTGAACCGTCACATGACGAAAATAACAAATGTATCCATACAGGTAGAATGATTCTTGTAGCAGATCAAAAACACTGATGTAATTTTAGTAGAGTCTTCTAGCAGCATTATGCGTTTCAGTAAGGTTCCTGGGATTGTATTAGTATATCAAGATCATACCACAAAAGTATATTCTTAGTCCAAGATGTTATTTAAATAACAAAACTTTTTAAACTACACCCTAAATATTAAAAAGATAAGTTATTACTTTACAATGAAATTTTTATGTCTAATAACTACTATAAATTATTGAATGTTTACATAGTCTGACTGTATTATATCTACTGCTTTGTGGTATCATTTCTGTATAATGTGATTGATTTCTTAAACAGCTGATTATTTAGAAATTGGGTATATTAAATCGGCTGATGTAAGACAATCAATTCATTAAATTTAACAATAATTGATGTCCATTCCAATAAAAATACAAGATCTTACGATTGAAAGTTAGCATGTTGATAAATTTGCTGTCGTTGTTTCATTATTATATGAAATTTTTTAGTACATTATTATAGTTATATTAAGAGGGATGAAAGACAATCTCTTATTAATACATTTAGAAAACTTGAATGGCTTTTATCAAAATAAGTTTTGTCGAAGATTTAAATAGGTATTTAATAATTATACAATCTGATAATGCCACTAGCACACATCTAATAACTGATCAATGTTTAGTAATCATAAATGTTATGCTCTGAATTTATTCAAGTACGACCTTTAAAAGAATTTTCCCCTTTACATAAGTAATACTTCACTCGAGTTAATAATTATTGATGTTGATTGCTGATGAAACTTTATAAAATAAGTTATTCTTTTGTAAAACTTGTCCAATGCTTGTTTTTAGGTTCGGTGTGTAAACATGTTTAGATGAGCACCGTCTTGACATTATAATAGGTAGAACTGTTTTATTTTGAAAAGTTTTTGACAATTATTAGTACCTCCATGAAAATATTATGTATCTACATAAAGGAAGACACGCCTGGGTTACAAAAAAAGTATATACAGCGTGTAAAATTGTTCCGCAAGGACTTGATAATTCCCAAACGAGTACAGTCAAAGCAATAAAACTTTGTACATCATTACTGCACCTATGAATCCACTTTTTGAAGTAACTACTATTATTTTGTCATGGCTACTCTTGGAAGTAGACAGAAGGAATTCTTAAATTAGAGTATCCGTCGTGCGCATCAAATTAAAGGTCTATATAGGTAGAGTACAATGCCACAAATCCGACCAAAAACGGTCCCCTCTAAAAGATTACGCTGGTATAAAGTTTGAAACATTTAAAAAGTAGGTCCTGTTTCAGATTGCTAAATAAATTACATGATAGCCTAATTCCTTCACAACTTCATATGCATCTTATTATTTGACCTTGAGCTCTCTCATATATACCCCATAAATCTCCAGGTTCACACTTTTATCATATTGTTCCATTACGTTGACCCTCTTCAGCAGGTCCTTCATAGCAGCAATACAAACCTGACGCTTTTCCTCGACTTCTTTCAACTCAAGATTGACAAAGCCAAATAATTTAACCTAAAATATGATTATATTTCCTCGGATAAGAATTCATAAGTATCCTTTGTTTGGTTTACCACCGGAATGAGCACCAGTAGGCTGTCTATTTTGGTTGTAACTTCATGAGATAGTATTTCATCCTCTTGCATCAAAATAAAGGTTCTTTCTTTGGGTATACAAGATACACAACTCAATTTGTCTTTTCCACCTTTCCCCTAGACTTTTCAATGACTGAAACTTTCCCCTAACTCCATGCTGCAATTTTAATGTTCACTTACATAACTAGCAGAGAGCATAATTTCCAACCAGAGAGATGGAGACTTCTACACATCTTCCACATTTTTACATGGTCACCATGGTTTGACATTGTAAATTATTTCTTTACAAATAGATTAACCACAAAATAATAGTATGCAATAAGATAAATACTATTTAAAACACAAACAATTACAGAGCGCGATCTCCACTGGAACACGACTCACCAGTGCCATAATGATAGCTATCATATCTATGGGGAATCTTACTGTGTAAAAGTATAATTTACTTTACATTGCCAATACAAGACGATTAATCGTTGGTCCAAATGTTGTTGTTTACAAAAATAGTATATGAAAAGAATATTTTCAAAGAAATGACTACCTTAGGTTTGTAAGGATAAGGCTTCGTTTAACCATCCGTGAAGGAATATATAGAAAATAAATGGCACTCTCTCTACATGAAGTGTCACATATAAATTGTGAGGCGCTACAGTATGCTCTGACTTATCGTCTGTAGTAACGGCCTCTATCTTACGTATCGCAGAACATAGAAACGGTACACGGAAATTTATGTGCTTTCTGGTGTTTGGAAATGTTTATTTTCAGTGTCTCCTTAAGGTATAAAAGCACAATCTTTGAGTACGTTACGTTACATTAAGTTTTTACGTTGGCGAATGAAATGAACAAAAATTACATAGCGGAAAATCAGGAAAACGGCATAGCACTTCTTATTTTATTATATGTGATGTTTTAAGACTATATGGATACTTCATATTCATTTATGTAACCACTATATTTTGTTCCATTTCTTAGCCTTACCTTTTACTTCCTTTTGTACTGACAAAAATAATGCTCTAATTCAAAGTGAGAGTTTTCTTAAACTTTGGTGTGCTAATATAATATACTCGTATTACTTTCCTTTTAGGAGAAATATTTTCTCAAAGTATTATTACAGTTCACTCCAATGAGTTTGATTATCTTTTGGCAGAAGAATTTTGTAACTTTCTGCAATTAATTTCCCGTAGGATTTTTCTTATTGTATTGTCACGTTTAAAGCTAATTTTAGTTCTCTTTTGCTTTATTACAACAAAAGTAGATGCTTTAAATATAATGTTTGGAAGGCAGTGTTCAATTTTGTAGGTTTTAATTTTTACGACTCTTTATTTTAAAACTTCAAAATATACTATAATTAGGATACATAAGGGAAGCAGATAAGCGTAAATGAATATATATCGTCATTTTATGACCCAGGGATATTTTTTCTGTTTTGCTTGTACCTGCATATAACTTAATACAATTTTTCAATCTAAGGTCCAGTTCAACTTCCCTTATGTTTTACTTTATCTATATTTTTTCAGTGCGTAAAATTGTAATTATATATACCCATTAAAACTCTAATTTTACATGATGAATTTTGCTTTGATCGATAGAAATACTTTTCTGTGTCTTCGTGTTTTTTTTTTTTTTTTTTTTTTTTTTTTTAACTTACTTTACTGAACATGAGAGAAGCGTGGTGGCGTTATTTTTTTTGGTGTTAGACTCGTACTTTTGTAATGACATATTTTGGCAGTATTTATATCCACTCTTTTTGACTGTTTAGAAGACTGCTTCAAAGAACGCTATTCTTAATATAGATTATCATCATAGCAGTTAAAATACTAGGGACATATCTAATCCTAACGAGGAAAAGTTCAAAAAATTGCTAAGTCCATGAGTGCACAGGTACATATTAATTCTCTTAACTGTACAAATCGAATTGAAAGTGTGATCTTAAAACTATCTTATAAAATTAAAATTACGAATGACAATTTGAAAGAGAAAAGAAATGCATAAAAAAAAGAAAATATGCTCGTACATATGTTTTGACAAAAAATAATTTTCTAATGCTTTTATTCAGTTTTAAACTATATCCAAAAATTCAAGACTGTAGATATTTGCAAATTTAAATTTGGATTCTTTAGGATATCAACTAATAAAATAAATACATCACAATCAGGGTATCAACGCGGTATCTGATTTGTAACAATGTAGACGAATTGCCACCACGCTTCTGTCATTATTATGTAACAAAATTTTGGAGAAATAATTACAATTATATTTAACGTATGATAACATTAAATTTACAATAGAAATCCAACCTCAGTAAACATCCAGGCAGCTTTCTGCGGTGGCCAACGATCAGCGCTCTGAATGTTTTATGGCTGACCCAGGAAGATAAACTCCTGATTTGCAAAGAGTAATAGCAGTCTGCTCTAGAATGCAAATTACAAATCAATCCTTACCTTGTTGTTGTATCTTTTGCTTCCATATTACTATTCGGCCAATGTTCTTCAATACCTGGATGGTAATATATTGAATTCAATTGATATGTTTTTCGTGATATCTTAAAAAAATTAAAAACCATCAAAACTCATAACTTCAGCGATACAATAATTATTCAAACTCTTTAAGAAGTCGTTACAATAAAGTAAACTTTGCATCATTATCTATTCATTGACCTTATCAGTAGCACCATACAACAATATTGTTATGACGTTTAGGACGTTACAAAATAATTATTATTGTTTTTTCTTCAACTTTGTGAACACACCTTTTTTACCAGGTAGTGTATGTTCATTGAATAATGAGTGGAGTAAATTAGAGTATAAATTCAAAGATATTATTAACCAATTCTGGCAGGTAGTATACATAAATAATCCTCACGATTTTTCTCTTAATAATACTTACAAAAAATAAGACATTCTGATTGTCATATGTCACTATTAATATTTTGTATAGGTATTGTATTCCGCTTCAATCATCAGTACTAGAAGCTCAGATATTTATTTTTGGGTCGTGGCTTACTGGTGGTTAGATACTTCAGAGTTACTTCATAAATGACCTAACCTAATATTCATTTCTCAACTTAAGATTTGCGTTTATACACTTTAAAACTTTAGTTACGTTTACTTCTGTTCATTGAAATGTCAGAATTTTACATGTAAAAGTAGCACCAATGAATGATTAGTTAAATAATGAAGCACCATAGTTTTACCAATATTATTCGTTGCCATAATTCTCATTCCACAGTCCCACAATAAAAATAAATTAAGTTTTCTTAAAAAATAATCTGTCAGTATTCCAAATTAAGTTCGTATTACAAAATTACATATAGCACATTAGAATAATAATTGTTAGATCAGTTGGTGTTGGTGTCGAAATTACAGCCCGAGTTACCGATCATAGTTTCTGCTGAACAAAATTGTTACTAGTATAATTATAATATTAAGATAGAAGCAACCGAATAAATATGGTAAAAATCAATCTACATGGCTTGCTTGAAAACTCAATTAGTTTTCAAACAAGATCTGATACAATCTGGGTGACGTGCTTGAAAATTCACTTAGTTCTGATCTTCAGTATGGCTGGCATGAATATGCCGCGGCACTTTATACAAAAAAATATAAAAAAAATTGTGGATTATTCCTGTTTAAGTAATAACAATTATCAAAATCAACTATGTTACAAAAAAAAAAAATATATATATATATATATATATAGTTGGAGTAAATTTTATTGTCAATAGTTATAACTTTTTCACACATTTTCTTCAGCGAGACTAGGAAGAAAACTCAGAAATGGCGATAGAAATGTAATTTACTCAAACCAAAAGTTTTTTTACGTGCAAAGCCTATGAAATTGCTTGCAAATCTGCGGGTAACTACTTGTTGTTGATAATATTGAATAATAAAAATGCTTTTCCTTAAGTTAAAAGCCAATTAGCCATAACTAAATACTACTCACTCCATTAGTTGTTATATACTGTTTGCAGCAAGCAGACCTTGTTGCAAATATGTTTTGTCACGGTTACAGATAAAGGTAGCAGATGACGTATACTTAGTATTCATGACAACACTACTACAGTCCTGTACACATTACCTGTGACGTTTGTTTCTGCAGGGTTATTGTTAGCTTCCATCCAGGAGAATAGAGAAACGTAATTTGTATTAATAACTCCGAGTTACCACGTGACCACAAGGTTACTTTATGTACATGTGCTTGTTAGGTCGACAGATGTACGCTCATATTTAATATAATAAACAAAGAAAATTAATCAGGGTTAATAATGATGTGTTCTCATATGCCAGTTAAACCACTTCAACTGCAACGTATGTTTAGGGAAATGGCAATTTTAGAAAAACGGTTTACATATATCTGAATGGAGCCATGCATTGTATTTATGATAAAATTACTATTAATTTCATATAAAATAAAGTTTAAAAGGTTTTATAAAAGGTTTGATAATTGAATCATATGTAACCTATGCCAGTACTAAGGTTACAGCAGATATACAGGGTTTACGATGTAAACGCTACCGTTGGTATTCAAAGGCCTATACGAGGCCTATAATACAATACCTCACTATATGTACCAACTTAGTATTGTACTTTTATGTGGAAAGTATGTTGTATTTAGCTTGTCAAAGTCAATTTGGAGGATAAAAGAAGATATTTAGTACATATATAATATATCAATTTATGACTACTGTGCGAGATATGAATACCGCCATATGACGTTTCATGTAACAGGCTTTGCTGAGTCTGCATACGAAATCATCACAAAAGTTTGTAGTACCGGTTAAACTAGAGCAAATATAGTCATAACGGTTACAAGTTGGCAAGCAAGATCAACAGTTCTTTAGGTTTGATAAACATTTTCAAATGTAATTATTTTTTCCATGCTGGATAGTTTTCATCAATATGTCATAGCAGTTTACTGCTCATATTTAGAAACCGATTACTATAATTTTTAATTATCCTGCAATATCCAATATCAAGTGCAGAAAAGTAATAGTAAGATCAAGTTTTTTGGCAACTTATTTGTCATAAAGCGTGCTCTACCGAGAGAAATTGGTAAAATAATCTTTGAATCTAAGTTTGCATACTGAATAATGTTTACTAAAAAAACACATCTGCCGACATAGCTTGGAAAAATTATCACGAAGTGTGGAGGAAAAAACGCACATTAAGCTTATCACAATTGTATTACTTTAAACTGTGGGATTAGACTTTCCAGAAACGATTTGTTTCTAGCGATAAATCCTTTCATATTTAACGCCTGTAATATTTAGCGAAATCCTATTTTGTGATTGAAAAATGTGTACTCGCTTCACTTTATATACTCTATTCTTGCAATTTATGTACACTGCGTCTCACAACCATTTTATCAAAATTTCCCACATTCTTAAAAGACAAAAATTAATAAAAATAAAATTTTGTAACATTTATCGTAAATAGCTTGACGATATTAATTTCTATTTGTGTTTTTATGGCCAAAAATGCAGAAGGTTTTTATTTTACATACTTGATTAACTCAGTACGGTAGAGTTTATTTTCGAGTTTAAAGGATTTATCTTAAAACGGTCATGTGATAATATTGATGTAATAAAAACACGGCTTCCTAACTAATTTAGGAGAAAATATTTATATTGGTGACATTTTATCATGTATCATATTTAATTTTTGCGTAGTGAGTATCATAGTCAAATATTGTGAGACGTCCTATGTATTTTTATATAAAAATTCTAAAAGAAACTTTATAAAATTTACAATGTATTTTTATTTATGAAATCGCCTTCAATTATAAACAAAGTTATTTTGTTGCCCATATTAAAAAGTCCTCATGTTTTCTATTAATTGATTTTAGACTAAGTAAGTCACTAAGCAATTTTCAGATGTCTGACAAATTCTAAATATTCTAATATTCAATTGTTTTTGTAAATACTTTAACATTGTAGAGAAGTACAATACACTACTTTTCTAACTTGAACGAACAAAAGATCAATCTCGTCTTGAGCTTGTACCTCTGCGGGGTGTTGTGTGGTATGGAAGTCACGTAATTCTGATTCCTTGTTTCTTAGCAGCAGTTAACTCGCCATGATACTTTTATAAAAAGACAAACTCTTATTTCTATAAAATTCAATCAGATAATTGATTTTGTATTCTAGAAGAATACCTTGAAGTACATGCTCATACCTCTTAATCATGTTTAATTAACAAGAGTTGAGAGTTGAACTAACATTTGTAAAATAACATATGTGCACTTATAAGGTTATTTTTAGGTTAGATAACACATTTACGATGTTAATAACTTTTACACAGAGTTTAATATATTATGGTGAATCGCCATTTATAAAAAAGCTACCTTTGATATTATAGCACCTCTATAATATATACAAACTGGCTGTGACATCGTATTAAGATGTTTTGTAGTTGATAATACAACATAAATGTGTCTCAGATACTGAAATTACAAGTTTTTATTTGCATTATTATTATTTGAATATTTAAAGTAAAAGAAATATAGTTTAATATTCACAAAATAAATATTTTTATCTTAAAATTGTTATTCGTGTATCATTAAAAAGCTTGTTCAATAAAAACATTATTTATCCATGATATAGTTTATTACAAACATGTTTTAAGTAATTTAAAATACTATTTCTAGTTCTGAAATATATAATAACTGAGGTCACATCAAAACAAAAACACATTTTATAATATATAAAATAAAAGCCATTTGCAAAAATCTTAAAAAAAATATAATATATATAAATATATAATAAATATCACACTCTGGCACATGTTACCTAGGGCTCCGGTAATTGAAAGATATTGCCTTCTTCTCAAGAGGGCAATATTGGCAGACTCTGATGCAAACCCCTGTGTGTAAGCACTCTGCCATTCTATGGAACAAACTGTTAGTGTGTTAAATTGTCTTTTATACTACGTAAACCTAATTTTAAAATTTTGCAACAATTGTGTATTAGTGGATATATGCTCAGAATAAATACTCATATTGTGGAAAAACATAAAGTGGAAATTCTTTATTATGTTGACTTATTAGTAGACAAAGAAAAATAATTGTTATTTTTGCGACCTAACATACCTTATTCTAAAGATAAATGCTAAACATATATATTGTAAATAAGTCACTATCTATTTTAAAATATCCCATATGTTAATATTTAAGGTTATTCTTAAACCTTTAAAGGTTGTACAGGTTTACAATATAATTTAGTCTTGCATTTTCGTAGCTTACGGAATAATTGAAACACTCTACTGACATTCTAATCACTTTGTAAACACAATAACTAACTAACTAAAGACTGGTCAACCAATCGCATAAACCTAACCTAAAACCTAATGAAGAATGTAAAAGAAAAACAAATTTTTAAATTAAAATTTTAAGTTTATTTTTGATTTTAGAAAGGTTTTTCTTGGAGACCTTGGTACTCTTAAATATGGCTTAGATACAGATATAGAATCAAGGTCTGCTCCAATCGATAGTTGATATCGAGGTAGTTATTGGTTATCAACTGATATTCTGTCGAATGTGTTGTATAATATAACCTGAGTCAATGCAACAGGATTAATTGAAGGCTATTGATATATTGATTTAAATGTAATCAAATCTTGGATAGCTATAAATGCTGGTACTTTGAGGGTATATACTTCTTTAACATGATGGAGGATCGTTGGAGGTCTCCAGGATGGACAGAAAGTTTAGACGATTCTTTTTGAGCTACTGGGTAAATGCAGTATCAGAAACAAAAGCGCACAATTGGCCATAATGAATACCTTTACGTTTAGGGCCATGTACCTTCGACAAGATATGGTTATCAGTACCTGAGAACATTATTATCTCTGCAGTTAACCTGAGAAAGTCAACCACATTCGTGATTTTCCAGCTAATCAGCTATCTGTTTTGTTTTTGCTTGTTTTTAAATTCAGTGCTCAGTTAAGTCACATTATAATATGTTTTAATGAAGCAAAATCTACAAATATAAAACAAAATAAGGTGCGTTCCCTGATGTTATTTAACATCCCTTAGAATGTTTTGGAATAATTTCAGGAACATATCTGGAATAACAGCCCGTAAATTATATTCTTACAAACATTTTCTAATGTGGAAAAGTAAATTTTGAAAAAAAAATTATCTGAAATCATAATGCATGAAATACATGTATTTTTTACACATGTATTGTGCAACATATAAATATTTCGTAAAAATCGATTTTTAAAATTATCGATTTATTTATCGATTGATTATGATTAATCGAAGTACAAACACTCACCACAATAGATTGACGATATCAAAGGCAGACAATCAATGGGTAGATTATCTGTGAACGCGATTCTAAAACCTATCACATAAACAAACAAAAACATCAATTTTTGATACAGATTGGTTTTGTAGAACTCCGATTGACATTGGGTTTTATTTCCCACCGGAGTGAGTGTTTTCACCCGAAGCAACGAATAGCTATCTATTTACAATTATTCCGTTCTCCAATCAGTCGGGAACTAAATTTACAGTATTTCAATACCACATAAGATTTTACGTTTGCGACTTTCAGTGTTAATATTCCGCATTTATTCAAATACAATAGCAACCGAGGTTAATACGGTTTACTAAATATTATGGTTTCATAAGAGTGAAATCGCACAATTATATTCAATTCAAAGAATATATAACTTCGAATTATATCCTATTCTTCCGAAATTTCCTCTGTAATATATTTATAAATTAGATGCCAATGTAATTTAAGCAATGTCTGCCTCCATAGGAATAGGTAAGTTAGTTATAGTTTATTTAACAATACTGTAATAATATTTTAATTTTTTTGAAAATAAACACATTTTTTATGTTTTGTTCTGAGTTTAATGTCTCTACTTTAGTGTTACTATTTTCATCAACATTAGATTTTAAAATACTGCTGATTTGAATTTGAATCTTGGATCATGTTATATACTTTTTTAGATTAAAACTGTTTATTGGAAATTCATTACTGGAATTACAATTTCAATTAAACGTAAAAAATGGATGTGGCAAGAAATAAATACATACATACATACATACATACACACACACACACACACACACACACACACACACACACACACACACACACACACACACACACACATATATATATATATATATATATATATATATATATATATACCCATGTATACTTTTCGGAGACTTAAATATCGGAGAACATATTGTGGCGAGTAAGCGACGGCTGCTCATATCATTCACACAGTCTGTGCTCCTGTTCAGGTGCGAGGTATAGGCAGGCGCGCTACGTCAAGGGTTATAAAGATAGATGATGAGTTAGTACAGAGAAAAGGGGTACTCCGAATCATGAGTGTATATACCAAACTGTCTCCTAACATAGTGGTGGCGTGGGTAATGTGCACCAAAACTCGAATACACACAATGCGGGACTAGGAGGTTCGATGGCTGCTAGAGAGCAGGAGATGTTGGACGACCGGGTTGATTAGATACTGAGTTCTCCTGGCCATGGCTTCTTTCGAGATTACCTATTTAAGATTGGTCTGTTTGAAAGTTCGGGATGTCTTTACGGAGATGATGAGTACTGTGATGACACAAATTCTTGGCTTACAAAGGTGGGGAAGGGGCTCGAGATTGCCATAGGTCAACTATTACTGGTCATCACTGTTTGTATATGGTTTCTACAGAATTCTCTCTGCCTATTTACGAAAACCTGAAAACCAAAAATTAAAAGCGTGTTACAGTTCGGGTATTGCCTCACCGATGGTCTTACTCCAACAGTGGCATAAGTAACGTTTTATTAGCTTACGTAGGCACCCTCTTGAAGTAATGTGGAAATCAATCTCGAAAGAGAACTTTTTAGTGGATGCGAGTTCCAATCACCAGCAGAATACGCTGACGGTGCATCAGCATTTCCCTATCTTCACAAAAAGTGCTATTGTCCACGACTTTTAAAACAGTTTTTAGTGGCTAGATGGAAAATTTTACGTTTATTCACAACCCATTCAGAATGATCGGGTTTATAGGAATCGGTGATAAATACATAAAAGCAATGGTATGGTAAATGCTATGTGAGTTATATTTATTTTTATGCATTCGATTCCATTCCTTGGATTAAGATTTCCCGTTCAAACAGCGCAAAACACTGTTAATATATTTAAAATATTGAGATAATTTGGTCTCATAGTAAGTAGATATTAAATTGATAGCTTAGCTAGAAAGAAAAATTAAAGTTAAAAACTCTGGTAAACCTTTTTTAATTAAAAATATATGTAATGCAATGAAATATAAAAATATAGATATTAATGTATTCAAATTTAATATTAAATTGTGTGAAATTATTTTATTAAATTGAGTTTAAAATTTTAAAATGAGCATCAAATACTATAATACTTACTGTTATTTTGAGTAATAATAGATCTCATTAATTGTTTTACGCAGCACATAAATATATACTAAAAAATATGCCTTAGAAACTTAAGAAAACATTTTCTCACAGGCAGTCACAATTAATTAATGAAACTGTGTCGTAAGACGGTAAACAAAATAGATTCAATTAATCTTTAGAAACTGGAGCATTCTTGAACAAACAGTGATACTCAACTGATTGACCTGGTTAAGTTTATAAGTCATTACTTTAGTTAAAGAGTTTCTTTCTTAGAAAACTATCTGATGTAACCAATACTAGACCGAACATAAAGTCATTTTGCCTTCTTATAATCTCCGTTTTCCAATTACAATCTGAGCTGAAATGAGGTACGTGTTTATTTTATCTTAAGAAATAAATATTTATTACTACAATGGTAATCAAATTTCCATTGCTTCAAATTGTTTTTTCTTTCACCTATTGAAATTTAGTTTCGTTTCGATTTGTAGATACTGAGTAATGGACGTCTTGTTAAAACGTGAGGTATTGAACGTAAACTTACGTATTTGCAACTAAATTAATTAGAGAAACGTTAGAAAAGCCTATGGACGAAAACTCTTTCACATGTCTAGCTGTATACACGATATCTTGAACACAAACTAACCTATATACTTTGTCTCAGCGTTAGTTAACATTTTATATTGGTCATACAGGTATGAGTAATCTTTATTTATACGAGAAAATTACAGAATAAGTAAATTTTTAACAAACTGAGCACAATCATACGGCATTTTAACATGTGATGTCTTACAGGACACTTTATGTGAAATGTTCCAAAATTTTTATTTTAGTGTATAATTTCCGTTTACTGTAAATATATTTCATGGAATTATATCGCAGTACATTATTTGGCTCATAATAATTATTAAAGTAAAGTAAATATGTCTCATTTTAACACGAGAGGTTAGGGCTAAACCCCTCTTTAAAACTTGGGGATCAACGGCTTAAAGGTAACTTCCGAATCACCACCAACGGCCGAGCAGGCGGGCTGCTTGCAAGGATAAGATCGCTCAGCGGTCACCCATCCAAGCAGCAGCCACGCTCTACGTTGCTTGATCCTGTTATCTTGCGATAACCATTTTACCCACTACACTGCGCCATTGGTGAACGCTAGGAATTGACTAGTTGAAAGGACTAAAAGTACTATCTTAGTGGAATGCATATTAAATTCTCAACGCAAATAATGTCTTTCTTCTAACTTTGCCATAAAGATGAGTTTTTTTATACGAAATGCACAATACCAAAATCTTACTAAAATGGTAATATAATGGAACAAGTAATGTCATATACTAGGATTTTTATAAGTCAAGGGTAGACTGTATACATACCATTGGATTTTATTACACGGACGTTTATTAGATGGAATATAAATAATATCGAAATTCAGAGAAGTAAATTAAACAAGAATAAACAATAGCTGTTGATAAGACACGTGCGCTTATCCAGTGAATTGATTGGCAATTTCTATCTCCTGACTCGCTGACTACCACAGAATTTGTGATACACATCATTTGATTGTAACATATAAAGACCATCAAGCACCGACTTTTATGCTTTTAATGAGATAAGCTGATAACCGACCGAGCTTCCTTGTCATGCCATCTATCACATCTACATGTCATTGTTTCAGTCATCATCACATATATCGGGGAGTTCAAACAGAATCTTTTGGTTTAGATTTTAATGTTCAATCGTTTGCTTTTCAAAACCATACAAATAATTTAGTAAGGAATTAAAAATAGTACAAAATTATCTTATTATATACGAGTTAAACTGAATCTGGTAATAACTTAGCACAGTAATATAATTTAACTGGCAACCGGATTAAAAGCAAATTTTAATTTCATTGATCTATTGAATTCGGCTAAATTAGATTTTCATTATTACTTATAATTTATTTTTGATAACTAGAGATTTATAATTATAACTTACAGAATATTATACAAACATATTTTATGTGTTCATAAATCTTACAGTATACAAGGAGACATGTTTAATGACCATTGATTCGATTACCATTGATTGCACGGTCTTTCCAAGCTCTCAAGTCATTTTCATACCATTAGTTGCATAACTTGTAATGGGAATTATTCAACCATAACAATAAATATTAAACATAGCGAGTCTTTGCCGTATGTACGTTATACAATATATATTTAAATTTTCAGAGTGAATCATTCGATGAACATTTTACCCTTGATCGTTAATGATAACGCTCACAAAATCATTTTTTATCGTTGTGTTTATCTTATTAGTCGTATTTAATGTACATAGATTTAGATAAATTAGACGTCTTGTTAGTTTACAGATCAATATTTTATTAGAAGAAGATAGTTTTTTTTTTAGTCTTAATCTGTTTATTGTCATGGAATAAGTAACTGTGCAATAATCTTTTAAATAGAAGAAGGTGAGAGCTGATGCAACAAAAGTTAAGGTTGATAATACTATACTGACATCAACTACGATTACCAAAAGATTTGACCTTGTGCTATCTTTAATGCAGATTCAAATTTCCACGTCTTAGACAATATTACATCTGGTTTTACCCATCCCCTCAGAATTTATATTAGACATTTTAATTTTGAATACTAGTATGCACATTCAGATCAGTAGCATACAGAATAAAATTAGTTTATTAGTTTCTAAACCATCACAGATTTAAGCTCATCACTAATTTTCAATTTATTGAACACATATTTCAAGCTCAGATATACTGCTTAATTATTTTAAATAATGTTATAACATGACAAATCATAACCACTGCCAAACTTCTTAAACGGTTTAAAAGAACATACTTCAAATGTTCTGTACTTTCTGTTAATTGACTCTTCTAATAAAAAACTTATATTATGAAACAAATTTTACAAATATTGGTAATATATATTTATATTTTGTAAAAGAAGTTGGAAAAAAATTCCTTTAGTAGGATATAAGTTTGTAACTTTCTAAAATCAAAACATTAAGGTTAATAATATTCGATTGCAATTGGGCTTAATATTTGCCAATAAAGAACCATAAAGAGAAAGTGTGTACCGTAATCTATTTTATTTTTTTATCTAGTTTTTATAATTTCGTATAGTAACAATTTCTTTTATTAAGTTATTCGTTGTTCATTATCAATAGTTTTAAGAGACACTAACAATAAAAAAAAACATCGTGGTATGTTTTATTGTTTGTGGTATTTACTATACCACGATTAGTTATATTTTATCTCTAATAAAAATAAGTTTCAGGTACTTAAAATTCTATAAAGAACTTTTAATTCTATAATTAATACCTATTTTGAAAAATTTGTTTAAAGTAATTACAATTTTATCTTAAAAGCTACATATATTTAATTTATGTAGTAAGTTATCAAAAGGTACTTCGATGAATTATTTGCATACATTACGAAAATTCAATGAAAGAGCGTAAACATCAGGGTTGCCGAAAAACTTATGAAACAAAACTAGACGTATTAACAGGGAAATAAATATTTTAATAAACTCAGTGAAATACAAAATGTTTACCATTCTTTTTGTTTAATATCTTGCCCAATTAAAATAAAAAGGCTTTTGTTTTGCTTATTGTATTGTTTTGAAGTATGTGGATGTAACAGTATACTGCAATTAACGTATTAACCATATCCAGGTATGTTAATGGCATTTAGTTAATTACAAGAGTTTTATGATAGCCACAAAATTAACCTTAAGGATTAAATAATTTATTATTAGTTATTGTGGGTATTATTCAAAAGAGTCCAAGAGCAAACAAAGGTACTGTGGTTATATATACTCGTACATTCTTGTCGTTGAAACACAACCATACTTGAAATTATATAACTAGACGTATTATTAGTTATATTCAAAATAATAATAAAAATGCACACTGAAAAATATGATTATATTCTCCAATATACATTACTTCCAAGTTACATTTCTAAAGATAACAAAATAGCAGTAAAAAACGAGCAGACTGGCATACTTCACTGTAGAGAGAATTCCAAATAGGCTGATTTTTATATCTCGTCAAACTTATAGTCAGATAGTTTAACCACTAAATAAATTATCAAAGTTCTCTCTACTGCTTGTAAAGTATAACCGACCACAGCAAAGCAGTAATCCACCAACAACTTCTCTCAAGAGTAAAATGATTAAATATTAACTATTGGTATATATAACAAGAAAATAGTTTCTCAAAATATTTAATATTTTTTCAATAGATAAAATTCATATAAAGTTCAAAATTCAAATTCAATCAATAAAATAATCTTGATCCAAAATTCCAAATATTCGGATTTAATCAATCAATTGACCATATGACCACTTATCTTCCAATAGCTCTCTCAAGAAAACTGTTAAAATAAATTCAATTTTTATTCAATACTTCTTGCTTCGAAAGTAATACACGAATTAAAATTAAACTTTCTTACAAAACTGGTATAAAGATAAACCCTTCTACATTTAACTGAAAAGAAATTTACTCTTATAAGTGAATCTAAGTGTAATTAAATTATAACTTCAACTTCGTTGGAAAATTCTTTCTGCCACGTGTTCTACTTCCTCCTAAAGTTCGCACAGATTTAAAGTGGAAACTGTAATTAAACTATAGTTCTCTTAAACTGTTTAATACTTACCTTGAAATATTGATGGAATAATTTATTTATTAATTTATACTGGTAAATAATTAGTTTTTATTGCAAACAACATTGCAACAATAATATAAAAATTAAAAACTTTACTTGAACAAAATACTTATAGAACTACATGACAGCTAGTGAAGTATATCTATAAATATAGCTACCCTCATTTAACGGGTTTCATGATGTTGGATTATATGAAGTACGTTGATTAGATAATTCACTAGATATCGTGTGGGGAAAATGACAGACAGAGAGAAATGAGACATTTTCAGCCCTTGGAGTGATAGGATTTCCTAATACTCAGCCAAAAAGTGACCTGGCGGCCTTAAGTGTGAAAGTCACAATTACGTGCTACGAGGAAGGACATAACTCTTTCAAAACTTAATCTTTATTAAGTTTCCTTTTTGGTTCAAACAGTTACAAATCAAAGCATGTAGACCCTTAGTAGAAGGTAAGTTATCTGACAACGGTACAGGCCAATTCTTGCAAACGGAAGAGGCGGGTCTGTATATACTGAACTGGTTACTGAAATGGTAGTCATTTCAGAATTACTGGCAGTGTTTGGTGGCGGTAGTACAGGAAATTAATAGCGCTGAGCGTTTTTGAATATAATGCTAAAAAATCGATCACGGTTAATATTGCATTCATAGGGTATAAATTAACCGTCCTTATTCTAAACCAAAATGAGTTTTTTGGTCAATGTTTAGATCATTCTGGGAAGATATTCAAATTTGGTTATTTGTTTGAAAAATTTTATTTTTAAAGCCAGTTTGGAGAAATATGTTATTTTTTTGTATGAGTATTAAGGAAATTTGTCATTAATTTCCCATAAATCTTTAGGTACTACCCAAAATTATTAAAAGGTAACTTATAGATAACGGTGTGACAATTAGTAAAATGTTACATTTGTAAGCTTTGTTGATTTGTGCCTCCTTAATATTTTAGTAAATATCAGTTTGATGCAAGTGTAATTTTTTATTTATTTTTTTAGTAAATTTATCAAAGAGTTGTGTTAGGAAAATTTAATCTGAATTATTCAAAGAACAATGTATATTTACTTATTTAAAGATATCAACATTTATATGCAATCAATTCAAGTTAAATTTAAAATGTAAATATTCTGTTTTATAATTCAACGCTCACTATTAATTTAATTAGTTTGGTTTATTTTAAGGTTATTTTTGAATTTTAAAATAAAAAAGTACCTAAAAATCAAATATCATTCACCTCATTACCCTCATTATATATTCATACCGTTCCTATTCAAAAGTCATTTATTGTTTCAGCTTCAGTTAATTAACAAAAATTAACGTTAAGGGCCAAGGAAATGTGGGCTGCAAAATAAATTGGTTGATTTAAATATTAAAAACCGAAATAGTCATATTTTCAATTTGGCTTATTGAAATTGGTAAATTCACCTTACCGTGCCAGTTACCAACTTACTAACTTTCTTACTGTGTGTAAAAAGCAATATAACACATTTTAATCAAAGTTATTCTAAAATATTATTCACTGTATCAACAAGTTGAAAATAAAATAGTTTACATATTTAAGGAGATGCACTAAATGTTATTGGTTCAAACGTATTTCAACACTTTATGAGATTTATTCCCATTTAATATAGTGATGCAGGAAAGAGGAAAATGTATTGGTAAACGTTGCAATTCCAATAATCCTCTGACTGAGAGCTTTGAAGACTGTTTCGTCTTTTATTGGCGGTTTCCTTTCAGCTGTCTCCGTCTCTTTCACCATAAGATTGCTCTCTAAATATAAGTTGAATTTATACAACTCAATCTTACAAGTAAACCACTTTCTGATCTTTTACGGTTACAGTACCAATATTACTTGGAAATCTAAAATCTGTAAAGGTTTCTTGGTTTGTAAAACCAAATGAAAATATTTTAGAGGTGACGTGAGAAGTTTACTATAAATTTAACAATTTTGCATTAGATTATTCTAGTTAACAACATGAATTTTTCTTTTACTGCCTGAATGAACACATTTAATTTATTATGCTTATGTGAGCCAGTGAGAGGAAAAGTGGTACAAGTCACTTTTTTATAGTTTTGAGATTCTGATGGGTTTACTAAAAGGAGTACTATAAATCTATTCATCATAATAGCTTTTAGCTCTATGACAAAATTGGTTACTCATATCCTGATTTATCATTTCATATATCAAAATATGTACTTAATGAATGCAATCGATTAGTAACAATTTGCAGTTTTTTTCAAAATTGACTTGTACCACTTTTCCAAAACATATTTCGGGTAAATAATTGTTTGACAATGTAAGAAACTGAAAGAACTCATTTATTTTGCCATTAGTTAGCTACAAAAACATTGAACAATGATAAGTTAGCCTATCCTTTAGTCCTTTTCATCATCGGATTCTGATTCACTGCAACGATCGATGATGGGGGTGTCGTCAATTCCTTCAGGCTGATTTCCAACTGTCAAGTCTGTGTAGAAACTATGGTGGATGGGAGGAATGAAGGCTAGGAGATCCATCATGTCCTTCTTCTTCGCTGCTGTAACCGGACGAGGTGACGAGTACAGAGCTTCAGTTGTGATACTTGCGAGGGATACCATTCGCCTTCCTTTTTTTGCTGGGGTGATGTCAAGACAATCAAAGGGAATGTCATCATTCAGTGTCTCCTTGTAAAAGATCTTGAAGGGTTGGTCCCTAACATACCTCAACCATTGGATACTAAACCAAGATACTTTGTGTTTATCTACATTGGTTTTTCTTCTAGTAATTGATCTTTCGAGCGCCTGAGTGGAATTAAAGCCTTCTCGGTTCATGATTTTAACCACAAAGGGCTTCTTCTTCTTTGACTTTGTTATGGTATTGTACCAATCACGAGGAGAGTACATTGTTTTTCCTTTAGAATACTTTTCTATAATGCCAAAATCTGCGTCATTAGGCAGAAATGAGTGTCCGCTGACCATAAATTTATGATCTACTGTCTGAATTTTACAATTCTCTTGTTGAATAAACTGCATCATGGTGAGAGCAAGCTTGATGTTGCGGTTTTGCCCGCCACAGCTATCGCTGAACATTATTACATGACTAACATCATTGGAAACATTGTGAATTAAGTGCTCTGTAATACAAGAAGCAACCTCTTGAGATCCTCGGGAACCTTCAACTTCATTCCAAACATACATGAAAGCTGAACTATCTGCTAGCTGATGACAGCCCAGATTGTACACATACATGTTTCTTTTGTAGTATGCAATTGAACATGTCAAATTTGGAAAAGCTAACGCCTTCTGAAGATCAAACGTAAATGAATAAACGTTGGAATTGTTCTTGGATTCTTCTTTCGCTGCGTCTAGTTTCTCCCTTGCAAGGTCTGCTTTTCTCAAATGTATTTCCTTCATACGTTCAATATTTCTCTTTTCTTCTTCATCTTCAGCTATGGCTAGTTTCATTTTGAACGTGTCACATTTCACACACGTATCCTTGTGAGGCTGATGAAAGTGCAAATTGAATTCAAAATTGAACACTTTTCTGTACATTGACTCTGATAGAGGTTGTGTGTTCAAAGTATAGCAATGATTCTTGTACAGATTGTACATCTCTCTAATGTTAAGAGATTCTGGTAAATACTTGCGGTTCGGATTGTGACTTCTTGTATAATGTGATTCATACGAGGGAAATGAAGAAATATGATCTCTGAGTATTATCAGTCTACCTTCATCGGTTTTGTTAACAGAAACCTGCTTCCCCCTTAAATCGCTACCCGGCTCTTTTCCATCTGTAACCTTTTTGAGGGCTCTAGAAGCTCTTCCGTTTGAGATTTGAAATGTACCTAAAAAAATACTGCTTGCACACTTTAACGTTTTTTGGTAGGTAATTGTAAGTGGTACCTTACTGTTCGATTTTTTATTCCTCTAGAGCCATCTCTTATTCGATAAGTAATCGGTGTTGACTGCTGGCAAAGTCCACAAATATAAGCATTTTGTGCTTGAAAACTGGCCATATCGTAAAACTTCTGGAATAAAATCTTCCTTTCTTCTTCGGCTACCAATTCATTGCATTTATTTCTGCAAGAAGGCTGACATGGTTCATTTACGAATATTTTTTGCGCCACCTTTTTGCCTTTTGCTGTGAAATACTCCTTCCCATAAGCACGTTTCATTTTCCGCTCTGTTTTTTTGTTAATATTCCTTTTACGTTTTCTTCTTTTGGCATCAGCAACAACTGCGATATTGTGTTCTGTAACAAAACAAATTCTTTGTAGGCCAACAATAGTATTTCAACTAAAAGAAACAAAATATGTTAGTTTTCGAGCTATTATAGGTGGTTTGTCACGTACTTTATCTCATAGCTTTGGAATAGCTACACACTTTGGGATAACAGTTTTTCTAAAGATAAGATTTTAAATAGGCTACTCAAATAACCAATACAATGTTTAAAATTTGTGAGGCCTTTCGCCAGGTAGGCTGACATCTACGGACAACTCAAAATGTAAAACATTGTATTGGCTATTTGAGTATTTTAAACCTTATCTTTTTATTATTACCAATACTACAGCACAATCTGCAATATAACAGTTTTTATGTTGATTAATGTATAAGAAGAGATAATAAAAAATAATTATGAAATATCCGCACCTGAATTTTCACTGACAGAAGAGATTTTCTGTGGTATCGCTGCGCCTGCGTTTTCATGATCTAAAAAATAAACTCAAATTAGGATTTGGCAGTATAATTGGATGGTAATTATATCCTAATATTGTATGGCGTATAGGCATCTGCCCAAAATCATGGGCCTATCTCATATGCAGAGATAGGCATAGGCATGGCCTATCTCTGCTTGTGTAAACAACAGCCCACTAACTTAGTGATAGGCCCAAGCTAAGGTTAATTTTCTAACTTTGCTAGACAATTGGAATTCTCAATCCACTATAAATAATCTCTTTAAAGTACAATAATATTACAGGCCAAGTAATATTCAAAATACAATAAGAAGCCTATTGCCTATTGAGGTTATAAAAAGTGAGGTTAGAGATAGATTAGAAAGCATAGTTACCTGTACTTTCAGCATCAGATGGAATGTATTCTGATCCTGAATCCAATAGAATTGAAGGAGTTGAATCTTCAGATTCACTTTCCATACTGGTTTCGTTAAATAAACTATTTGAGCAAAAATTCAAAACTATCACTGTGTTAAGTCTGCAGAGGAAGCAAAAGCACATAACAAGACACACCACATGGAAAAGTGAAGTAAGTCAAGCACCTTCATGGAAAAGTGGTATAAGTCAGACTTGTACCACTTTTGCTTTCAGTATTTCACCTATTCCGTTGGCCAATGATTATTCACTGCCATCTAAATCAGAAAAAAAAAACAGGATTTGACTTGGATCACTTTTGCATGTGATAGAATGACTTACAAACAATATGTTACACAAATAATCTCAAATTAAAAAAAAATTGACTTAGACCACTTTTCCTCTCACCGGCTCATGTAATATTAACTACTACTTCAAATATAATCATTCAATCGCATTTACCAGTTTTTATTTTAAAAGTGCAAGTTTTATAATGAGCGTTATAAATATTTCTTGATTAAAAACACTTTTTGATCTTCAGTTTACATAGTAAAAACAGCGTTTAAGGTATTTTCATTGCTGTGGCAGTTTTATGGTCCCTTAAGCTAATACACACATTAATTATATAATTTCAACGTGATAGTGCTGTCCCACGTAATTAAAACACGGAAATGTCTTTAAAAGGTTTTTCTGATACTTTTTGTTACAATTTGGTAACATTAAATCAATGCGGTTGGGAATTTAGAAACAAATATGTGTTCCATAACATTATTTTATGTTACATTTGAAAATGATGTTTAATAAAAATAGATTTTTCTATTTTTTAATAAAAAATACATATTTATGAATAAATGGTACAATGTAAAATTCTATAATGTCGATAGATTCAGGTATTTAATGCAATTATTAATCTGCTTAATAATAAAATATCACTTACAACTAATAAAAACTGTCTATTTCTTCAACTAGTGAATTTTCTGTAGTGTAATAATGCAAGGGAAAGCTAACATTTTAGAATTTATAATCCAATCTCGATAATATTAAATGGACCATATTAAAGAGAGATATGTAATCTCTGTGTATTGAAACACTGAATGCTATATGGTATTATTCCGTTGCAGACAAAAAATAGTGAAATCTTTTGAGCAAATGTATATATAAGGTTGAGTAAAATAAGATTAAATAGAAACAAATATCTTTCAGAGGTTAATGGTACGAGAAAATGCTTAATGTCCTAAATTGGCAGAAACTGTGGATTTTTAAGTGCTGAACTTTAACTTTGTATTCTATGAATAATAAAATACGTGATGCAAATAATGATCCAGTAAAAGTAACGTTAATTTCATATGAAAGACAGAAATTTCTAATTACAATGTACAAAAATAACTTTGAAGAGGGAAAACTGGCCTGTGAAAAGCGACAAGATGTGATCGGAAAGAAATTATCACTCTAACGTCACTGAGCTTGTTTAAACGAGTTATTACTTGATGCGATGACATTAATATCATTCTACGTTGAAAAATATTTCCCGTGTAAAAGATTTATAGAACTTTTGGTTAAATACTTACGTTTTGTTTAAAAACATAATTAATTCCTCATAATTATTGATATTGTTTAAATCCACCAAATAATTGTCTATGCTTCATACAGGTGGTTTTATATTCTCACAAAATTTTACTCAATTTTAAATACAAACTTTAAACATTTAAGTAGGAAAAGGGTGTAGATTTTTAATTCCAACGTACATTTCATCATTCCAATATATGGTTTTTATACTGAGCTCATAAAATGTTTCATTATAAAACAAGAATATTACTTCAACATTATTCTTATATTTTTATTTAAAACCTTTGAAAGTCTGCACAAAGAGTCAGAAAACCCTTTTTTCTAATAATAAGGCTATTATTATTAGACAAATATACAACGATCTAACCTCACAAATATTTTATATTTTCCCCGCTGGGTAAGAATTTTTAACGTTACGTTTATAATATTTAGAATTAGTCTTGGGTATTATATACTTGCGTTTAGAATGAAAATACAAATAATTTATCATCCTCATTAATATTATTTACATTAAAACATTTACTTCCTATCCTTCATGCAGCTTTAGTAGTCATATATCTGTTTAAATAAAAATTATATACTTTAGTAAACCAGTCATTAGTTAATTCTTTTTATAAAGTATCAATTTCAGAATTTATTTCATAGAGAAATACGTATCCACATATAGAACTGAAAGCGACTATAGCGGTTTTAAATATTCACACAGTTTGATCTGCAAAGCCCTCTAGGTCGGACATTAGTTATTTTATTTTCTTATTAGTTATCAATATTGTTAGAGGAATCAGCATATTGTTAAATAATTTCATTATAGGGGGATCCGAACGGATACTTTTCTGTGTCAAAATATCAAACTTTTGAGTTTGGTCACTTCTTATTATAAATATTGTTTGTGCTTTATTTTCAATACAATGTGTACTTAATTGTAAAAATAGTTTTTAGATCTAAAGTGTTTTAAGTTTAACAGTTTAATGTTTATTATTTTGTGCCTGAACACATTAAACAGACATTCAACTAAGAGGTTTTATACCGCATTTATAAAACGGTGCCCAGTAACACCAGAGAAAGTAGTACAGATATAAACTAATTTTTGTGTTACAAAAATACAGATAAAAATATATTCACACATCCATAATTATGGTAAATTACAAATGGACCATTCGTGAAATGAATTTCTGTGATGTGGCATTTTTGTACACGGCTCATTTATTCTATAGAGGTCCTCCCTACGCATCAAACTAGTACAGTTTCATCATAAGAGGTGTAATTAAATTGCGTGTGATAAGCTGGGCTCGATACAGTAGTTTCAGCATATTAAGTGGAAAAATGCTGTAGGGGAGTAGGGGGAGGGGGAGATACAGATTTAAAGTTTCAATAGATGTGATATTGTGTAAGAGATGAAGTCACGTGATTGGTAAACTCTACTCAAGACGTAACATCTTCAATTAAAAACATGTGCACGTTATTTAAGTTAATCTATGTTTCACTTTCCGCTTGGTGCACCATCTGAAATCTGACATTGCCTGAAAATATTACCGAAAAAAAAAAATAATAGAGGAGTTTTACTCTATATTCTTATCAAGTACATTCTCAACATTTAAAAGTGTTCGATCGTAACCGATGTAATGTCGTGGTACCAAATTAAAACAAACTTATAAGTGTACATATGGTTATAAATTTTATTTATGTATAACACATATATATTGTGGTATGATTAGTAAGGCGAATTAGTCCGTTTCACATAAATAAGTAAAAATGAAGATTATTGCTTGCATTGTTGTCAGATTGTTGTACTTGAGTTTTAGAAACATTCTTATTATTTAATTTGAATGTAAATTTCAATATGGTAAATACTCTTGGAAATATATTGCATGTGTTGTGGTGTATGGATATAAACCATATTGCTTCAATTCATAATGCATATTGATTATTGCATATTATAATGTTATTCTTTTTACATACAACCCAGTTTATCATGTTAACTTTATGATAATAATTGTAAAATAATGGTATTTGATTTGTGCTTTTAATTAAATGAGTTTTATTTCAAAAGTAGAGAATAATTTAAAGGATTCGGGATATGCACTTGTGTTATTAATATTTGAGTTTTGTTTAAATAAGGGCTAACAATTTTCAATTGTAAAAAATATTTAATTTGTTTAAACCTGATGTAAGGAATATAGCTCATGTAGATTCATGACACCACACATGTAAACTTATAATACTGTGAGAATATTTATAAATATAGGTAAAGTGTAAATTGTATATTATGATATTATCAGATATTTTATAATTTAAGAAAACCTAATGATTGATAATTAAAATGAAATTAGCAAGACTAGAAAAATCGTATAATGTATAAACACGTTACAAAAACAACTGGGCTTTAACAGATTGTGTCTGAAGTAAGGTATTTAGTTCTTGAAGCAATATCACATATTGAGTTATTATAACTATTATCTTATTATACATTAGCGAAGAAAATAAAGAAGCAGTAATAATAATTGAATGGATTTTTATAATCAAAACAATTGCACCGAATATAATGGTCATATTTCTTATAATTTAGATGAGGAGATCCCCATTTCTTTTAAGCCTTATTCTGCCCAACCTCATGGGCCACTGGTTGTGTGAGGATCATATAAGAAAGAACAAGGAGAACAATTAATAGGGTACAATTTCGATTTTATTAATAATAAGTACCATGGTTACAAATCCTTCCCAATGACTGGGAAACTTGGAAACTTGTCATGGTCAATTTGTAAATGAAACAGAAGAAAAACGCCCGATTATGTAGGCCTCAATATTAATAAACAATACAAACTTTACAGACGGAAAGAAATAAAGGGACTAGAACTTTCTAAAGACAATTTGTTATATCATTTCGTCTATGGAAGACAAATGGCACACTTAGTTGGTCTTGTAGTTGGAAACAAAAGTAGGGTTGAGTGGTTTCTGTAAGATTTGTTGTTTATTTATACCCACCTCCGATATTAGTATTATTCACATTACTAATCACTGTGTTGAATAGAAGAAAACAAAACCTATTTTTCACTTCTATATTTCGGGGGATTTAATAACCCCGTCTTCAGGAAGTTTTAATAAAAATGAATACAGAACTATAACATGCAAACAAAAATTAATAAAACATAAATGTAAATACAGTGCATAACATTTGATAAAGTCCAGCAAGAATGAAATTTTTCTAATTCATTCTTGTTGGAACAGTTGATTTTTATAAAGGGTGGAATGCAACTTGTAATTTATGGCAAATTTTGAATCTTTTAAAATTATTTAAAAAGTTATATTAAATTTAGACCAAATGGATTTTTTGTCTTCAACATAATTTGATGAGCTTGCTCCAAGTGCTTTAATTTTAATCTGTTGTAGTTTTCATCAGGGCATTGTGGTAGTTGGTGTATTCCTTTTAATTTAAAACACGCTTCAATTTTGTCTTGTTTGTGTTCTAGACAATGTCTTGCCAATGGTTTATCTTCATCTTTATGGAATATGTCAAACCTATGCCCTGTCATACGGATTCTCAAATGGTTCCATGTTTGGCCAATATATTATTTGGAGCAAAACTTACAATTAATTTGGTATATTACATTTTTTGAATTACAGTCAATTTTGAAAATTATAGGATAGGTCATTCCGGTACTGCTGCTATTGAATTCTCTTGAAGAAGTCATAATTTTACATGTTCCACATCGTGATTTTTTACATGGATCACATCCATTTCTTGTATAGTTGATAGATTTTGGAACTAGTGTGTTAACAAGCTTGTTTTTCAAATTTGGAGGTCTTCTAAAAATTACTCGAGGTGCTTTTGAAATAAAATTTGAAGTGTCAGGGGAACTTTGAAGTAAATTAAATCCAATTTTTATAATAGAATTAATTTTGTGTAGACCAGGG
This sequence comes from Homalodisca vitripennis, assembly GCF_021130785.1. NCBI lineage: Eukaryota > Metazoa > Arthropoda > Insecta > Hemiptera > Cicadellidae > Homalodisca > Homalodisca vitripennis. The sequence continues at coordinate 205,369,978 of NC_060207.1, forward strand.
AAGAATTGAGTAATAAATTTAGGTTCTTTTGAATAATCATATGAATTCTTTAGACATTTCGGTTTATTAATTTGATTTTTGACAATTATTATTCACATTATAAATACAAAAATTTGTTTATCTACTTTCATCATTAGGCTACACTTGTTCTACGTGACAAATCATTGATTAAATATTTGTAGTATTAAATAAACCTTTTTATAAAATTATAGTTTTATGATTGACGGGTAGACCACAATGTTGACAGAGTTATTACTTCAACGAAAACCATAGGTTGTGCACAACGATTAGTTCATTTAATGAACCGATTCATTATCTTACTTACCGTCTCCCTAGCTGTTACATTTTTCATGCATCAGTGCAGTATGACGAGATAAGGTGGATAAATGCAGATTTTTATAAATTCCCAGCAATCTTAAGCCGTTGGGGAAATTCTTGACTTCCGAGAAAGTCTGCTGACATTTTTTATTTTATGAGCCTTCATCAAACCGAATAGTTTGAAATAGATAGTTACTAAGGATAAATATTGACTAATATTCTTACCTCACTTTGTTATACGATGAGGAGTTAAACATTTATATTTACACTAATTTGAATTAATATATAAATATATAGATAATACATATTCTTGAAATGCACACTGACTTTTCTAATATCACATTATTCACTTACACTAAAAAAGTTAAATAATTAGATGTAACAAGATGCACTCTCTAGAGTTCCTTAAACGCTACAAATTGATGGTAAAGGAACTGAATGCAGCTCTGACATTTGTGACTAAGGAAATTAGAACGCGACTTGAATTGATTGACGCCAAAGTTCTCAGAATATTTGTACCGAAGCTTGGTAACAGATAGTTCCATTTAACTGTACAAAATAAATAGTCAATGACATGAATTACCTGTAATATGATAAATTTAATTGAAATTATTTGAAAACAATCTTTTATATCACTTTAAGTGAGCCATGGGTCTGGGAGTTGTTAACTGAGCCATCCGGTCTCTGAGACCGGCTGAATGTTTTTTTTATTTTTTAAAGCATTATATAATATTTTTAAATCCACACTAAAAGGATAGTATTGGGCGATATAAATAAAATATCATTTATACATTTTCTGCATTTTATTTATGAACATAATGATATAAAACTTGGTTTAAATCAAAATTCTTGTGTTTCGTTTACTAAAGAACACTACATGTTTGCTTATTTTTTTAAATGTTATGAATACAAAATATAGAAATGGAAAAGTAATTATTATTAAATAGTATAAAATAACACTGAATGAGACACACATATTTTTCTGTTCAAAACTTATCTTAGACACAGTCTTTCGCACAGTCATTGCAGACTTTTCGACTGCATTCTAGACAAATGGCACTAGAACATTTAATACATTTATACTGGGTCTTCCGCTCTCGAGCAGACGGACACTTACTACAAGTTTTTCTTTTTTGTAAACGGTCAGAAGGAATTCCTTCCACTCTTGCTTGAAGAGGGTTGTTTTTACCCAGTGACTTCAAGATACTTTCTCTCAATTCTCGTCGGAGATTAGGAATTTGTAATCTCCTTTGAAGATGAGGCCTGATTAGGTCATTCCCTAAAGCTTTGACAAAGTTGAAACGTGTCATCACCGGAATTCCAACATAGCACATGTAGAGAATATAGCTATTTATGCTAGCAATGTTCAGCAGCCTGTAAAAGACAGCTAAAGGCCACCGTCTTGTTCTTCTGTTGGATGAATAGATCGAGCATTTCGTATCCAAAATATCCACTCCACATTTTGTGACATTATAGAAACATATAATTTCAGGCTTATTTTTCTCTTCGTCAGTATGCACAGAGTGGTGCATTGATGATACTAATACAACTGATTTGTTGACATTCGGGACAAATGACAATAAAGTCTTTTCTCCATCGAAACCATAAAGTGCCGATCCAACTTCTCTACCAGGATTTTGGAGAAACTCTGGTGGTATTTCCCTCTTATTCTTTTTCAGGGTCCCCACGTATGTCAGATGTTTATTTTTTAGTTCGTCAAGAAGCTCTATACTGGAAAACCAGTTATCTCCAGTGACATATTTGTTTGTACCTTCAATGGGTTTGCACAATTTGAGGACAGATTGAGTTGGTACGAGGAGCCTTTGTTCTCGTTGTGTCAAGCCTTTCCCATCACTCCCTTTGACTGAGTATATGTATGCATTTACAAGATATGAAGTTTTCGAATCAGTTAGACACATAACTTTTATTCCATACTTTTTTGGCTTTTTCGGCATATAAACCCGAAATGGACACCTTCCACGAAATGGGATTAGCAGTTCGTCAACTGTAACTGTGCTTGACACACAGTACTGATTTTTTGAATTATCAATGAACTTTGTAAAAAGTTCGGAAACAGCTGCTGCTTGATCCTCAGCTTTTCTTTGATCTCTTGTTCTTGACTGATCAAATCTTAAACATGACATAAGCACCATATATCTTCTTTTTGTCAGTGTTGATTGAAAAATGGGCCTGGAAGTAGCATCCTGACTAAAAAGAGAATCAATATCTTCGTCATTTGATTTTAACACAGATGCTAATAATAATAACCCTAGCAAAGCATTAATTTCCAAAATATCTGTGTCTCTGTACGTACTTTTATTTGTATTTACTCCTAAATTTTCTCTGACAGATCGTATTTTGATATTAGTATTTGTCAGTACAATGTTCAACATTTCGTTATCAAATAGAAGATTCCAGACATCTAATTTCTCAGGACTGTTGCCTAAGGTCCTTGCAGGACCTCTTAGACCTGGTAGGCCACCTCTTACAATGTTGTGGGCTGGTGTTCTTACATTTCTTCGAGGTTCTTGGCTGGACCATTCAAAACCAGGCTCAATAATTACATTATTCCTTTTTCGAGGTTTGCCATAATATATAGTCGGTTCCTGTACATTATGTTCATGTAAAGTAATGTTTCTCTCACCTTCTTCGTTGCCTTGTTGAATGGTGATGGGCCGCTCCAACAGTTCAGCATCACTTTCATCATCACTGGAATCACTTTGTTCGTTAGGTAATACATAGTCTGGGTCGGCATCAGAATCGTCTATTTCACCTTCATTATCTGACCCTTCTAAACTAGATTCCTCATTTAACATCATACGTACCCGAGACTCAAAACTAACGGAAGTTACATTTACAGATCGACTAGTTGAAGGACGATCCATTTCACTACAATTAGTTCACGTCTGATAAGTAAGCTATCCGGTATATGGGACCGGTTATGCGCCACTCGATAACTGAGCGATCCGGTACGAGAGGCCGGTACGTTTTACACAAGTGGTGTGTCACAACAGAATGAACGATGGAAACTGACTAAACTCTAGCGCTCTATGAAGAACAAGACGTAAAAGTCAGGTACCGAACCCGAGAATGACCTTGACCGACCAGTGTAGCCACCATAGAAATCTAAATTTACCCCCCGGTCTGTGAGACCGGTGGCTCAGTTAAAGTGATATTAGACTTTAGTAGTAATTTATGCATACTTGAAAGTATTATTAATGTATTCCTAAGGAGCGATAGTGAAATATGGTAGGCAGAGATAGGGACGGATGTCATTCAGCGATATTTACAAGGCTGTTACACTGGAAATATGGCTCTATGTACCATTTACTGGACTTGTCCTCTCTATTGTACATGCTCAAATTACTTAGCTCCTTAAAATTACTGTAAATTACTCATAATCTACATCGAAAAACAAATTGCTACGATAGTAAGTTGTTATACTTGGAATTGAACGCCTTTATAAAAATAATTATAGCGTTTTATTACCATTATTTTTTTGGTTTTTTAATTGATGTTCTACAACGTGTTTTAAAACACATTTTTCATTGGAAATTATGTATCCTCTTATAACGTTCTTAATATGTGAGCACAATACCCACAATAATTTATTAATAGGTTTGTTCAGCTAAAAAGAGGTATTTAATATTACATTAAACTACTTGATATTGAATTATTTGTGACATTTCCATGTTATTCTCTGCTCACACACGAAAATTATCTTCATTATTAATATCAATAATTCGTGCACAGGCGAGACTTTAGTGGACCGTTATTACTGTTTGATGGTCACTCGATAAACGTTAGCGTAACACTGTTTATGTTGCCGCCACTGCTTGCGTAAAGTTCATTTATAGCCTCAGTGTATACAAGCAGCTTTGACATGTCTGTCAGTGGGGAATTGTCACATTTTGTCTGACACCAACAACTTAGAGATGGCTCCTAGCTACGTTGTTAATAGCATACGATAATTTATTGATATATAATTATTTATTAATTATATTTGTATATCAATTATCTCTGCTTGTGTAGCAATTCATTCATTTTGTTTTTCTGGCTCAATCAACTTTTCCACAACTTCCTCTGTCAGTCAACCAATTGAGAGGTCTCCCAATTATGTGCCATAAAAACGTCTATACTGTACAAAGCGTAAGTGGTCAATTTTGTATCTATACGATTTTTAAATGCCTTTAGCGTGGGGACACTTTTGATCGAGTTCGGCAATTGTTGTCAAATCGAACTCCTGCAAGAGAAGGCAAACGCTCGTAAGTTACCATCCTGTGTCTCCCAATTCGGTAGCCATGACTGCCTATAGTTGCATAAGAGTCTAGATTATTACGCTTTATGTGCGTTAGCATTTGTAAAACAGATATGTTGCCGAGATGTAGAGGCAAAGTATGACAACGACTATTGAGCAGTATAACTAACTGAGGGTAACTTTGAACAAAGATGGTCCACTTGACTATCCCAAGTCAAACCTCGATCTAGGTGTACTCTTAGGAATTTTTATGAGTAGTCTTCAGTAATTTCAGGTTTATCTAACATAACTATTGGACTGTAATCTGCATCTGTTTGTCGCAAATAAATTGAACAAATGTCAATTTCAAGGGGCTTGTTTTGAGGCTGAGCTTGTTGAAATACATTGTTGAACTCAATGAAAGTTATTTTTTGTAGTTATTTTTGTGGTTTTGAGTTGAGACAGAAAATTGTGTAATCTGCGCACATGACGAGTCACCCTTGATGTACCGATGAGCAAACACCATTTACGTAGATCAAGAAGAGTAAAACGCTATGTTTAGAGCTCAGGAGAATCCCATAATTCAGACCCTTCTCTCCCGATTTGACGTCTGAGATGCCTACAGGTTTATTCGATTATTGAAACACGATTTTAGCCACTTGAGTGAAACTCCTCGCATCTCGTAATAATCAATTTTAAATAAGGATTTTATTGTCAACAAGTCAAACGTTAAACTTTTTATAAGTCGAGGAATGTACTCGACTTTCAATTCCCTGTACAATCGCATAGGCTAGACGCACGACATCATTTACTGTCGATTTACCAATTCGGAATCCCATCTGGTTTAGGGAAAACAGATGGTGTGTCCAGACAATTACTATGCTTTTTAAACTCCTCGTCACCGAATGGCAGATTTGTGTTCAAAGTTTGATTTTTCTTTATATAAGTACTAAGCTGATGTTAGTGCTGTCCTAAAGGACACTGAAATAATGAAAATTACTGAGTAGTATTGGGAATATACTCTTATGTTTTAATATTACTGGATCTCCTTGAAGATACTTATATGTAAATCTCAGAAATCAATTATGTCAAAATTTTTTGACCATGCAATAAACGTAAGGTAAAATATGGCTGAGCTCATCAATTCACATTAAATTTATTATTTTTTTAACAAAAATACACGTGTATTTATTGAAAAAAAAAAACACTTTTTGAAATGTTTTGAAATAAAAATTGAAATAAGAATACAGAACAACGAAAAATCACATTATATTGACTGTAAGAATACAAAGGCTTCAACATTAAAATTGATACATATATTTAGCTGTAATATCCCTTGATATGTTTGGAAACGAAATAAGCAGTTACAAACTAAGGGAACCGTGTAACCAAAAAATCGAAAAATTGTCAATTTTCAGGTTATAATTTAAAATAATTCTACTCTTTTTCAAATTCAAATTCAAATGACTTTATTTGTATTAAATATACAAAAGGGCGAATTTAGGGCTATAAGGCCCTATCTTACAATTAACCCTAAATATAATTGGGTTCTTTTTCCTGTTTAAAATGATGTATAAATTATAAAAATATGATAAGTATAAATGGTTGAAACAATTTTTTGAAGTTTGCTATACACTGAGAAATTTTCCTCATGGACAAGTCGTGAGCAGCAAAGTTGTGTGTTTGTCAATGAAAAATATGACCATACTTCACATTTTCATCTGCCTGAAGCTATCATGGAGGTTGTAAAGCCTATATACAAGGATCTAGCTGCACCTGATTTACTAAACAATGCTTGCATGGAAAAAGCCAGAACCCCAATGAATCCTTCAACAATGTAGTATGGAACCAAATTCCGAAGAATACATTTGTTGAACTAAAAACACTTCAACTGGGAGCTTATGATGCAGTTAGTGCTCTTTTTTAATATGTATGTACCTTTTTCTCAGCAACCATACAAGATATCAAGATACAGTTTTTTTGTTGTGTTTGTCTTATAGCCTTTTACATTTTTATTACTTTAGGTTGTTGTAAATCATACCTAAGCATTATTACAAAATTAAAACATATTTTTTTTAATAATTTTGTTTACACTTAAAAAAATTAACAAAACTCCTACTATGAACCAATTATTACAAAAAGTTATAAATGTGTAAAAAAAGGTGTATAGTACATAGAGTAAAAATTTCAAGCACACATTCTTTATAGTTTTTGAGAAAAAGGTACATAAAGTTGGCAAAATTAACATGTGAAGGATAGAGGTTACGTGGTCCCCATAACAGGAATTGAGCGCCCAGTTATGGGTTATAAATTAATTATGAAATTCCGGCATGTCTGAGCAGATTTGTCACAACACATAGTTTCAAAAACAGGCTAGTCATTTTAAACAATATACACAATACACAATAATATCATCTTTACTGAAATTCGTCAGAATTATAATTTTTTTTGCGAAATATTCAAACATGACGGTAATTTCCATTAATAAAATGGTTTTATTTTTAACTTACTAAAAAGTTGTTGTTTATTTAAATACTAAAATCAGCAGTTAATATTTTACATGCAATACATTTCGTTTTACATAAATATTTTTATAATGTAACTTAAAAAGAGTATATAATTTAGTGACGTAATATATAAACAATTTAAAATAATCCAGCCTGATTTAGAAATATTATGAATATTACGAATATACTGATTTTAATTAAAATTAAATTTTAATTAAAACTATGGTAATTTAGAAATACTGGGAATAATATGTAATAATTTGAAAAGAATATCAGTATTTTAAATATAACTTATAACATATTAATCTACAATATAACTGTTATAATGTTTGCATGATTTATATTGAACATAATAAACAAAATTTAATATATTTCAGATCAAACAAGGACGTCTTGGAAAGTTTATGTATCAGAACAAGACGTATTAAACACTAATGTACACAAAAACAATATATTGATATTGATATTATTTTATTTTGTACAAAACAATATAGCCTCGATATACCAGAACATATTCCACAAGGATTTAAAAAGTGGCGTAATTAAAAATTCTAGGATGATAAACGAAATTATATGTCATACAAGTATGTTATGTAATTCCCCTTACTGTGTCTGAGTGTATAACTAGGAATTGTGTAATTAAATAATCATTCACTGCAACACTCATGTCTCTCTCATTGCTATTCTGACTAGAAGTCAAGGGCTTTTGTATTCATTCATTGAAATAAATGGTCATTTTTATTGAATTTTGTTTAAGAATGACAATTGTGCTTCTTTTTAATTACTTTAGTACATTTACCCAGTGTTTGTGAATATGTTTTTTTTATTTTTAAATAATAGCGTTATTTTTACTGTGCATTGGATACATTAATTTTGCATCCCTAACTGGTTAAGCTTCTCCGTATGCCATCTGACAGTCCCTTACTAAAGTTTTTTTGCACACGTTACACTACTCTGTTGAAAGTTGGCTCTGAAAAATTCAGTTTTTTCACCGTGTAAGTATAACACTATGGTAATTATTATGGTAATGTTTTGATAGTATATCTGTCGGTGATAATATGAGTTTTATATATCTTCTCACTTTCTTTGTTGCAAATGTTTACTTGTTTAGTATGACTTTGTTGGAATTTTTAAGGTAGGGAGGCAGGACATTTAAACCTTGTTTTACTTGTATATTTCTAATAATGAACTACACTGGTTGGCAAGTGGTTCGTGTAGAATTGGATTCTTTTGCCGTTCACCTGTGACTCTTGCTGTTGCAGAATACCAAAACCTAAAACCGCTAAACCTTTTTACTCTATAATTTCACCAAATGTACATGCCCCAAGCGTATGTCCAGAGCTAAATGTTATTTTGTAGTTGTTCTGTCTCAAGTCAATTATTGTAAAGTAAGTTAATTCATAATTGTTATAAATTTCACAATAACCAAATTATACAAGAAATAAATTAATAACAAATTATGTTTTAATTGAACATTTGGCTTGCTTTGATTAATGCCACAATGTTTTTGTTTACTCGTGACTGGTATTTTCTACATTGTAATACTTTGTAACCTCTTTATTTAATAGGCCTTTTGGTTGACAAAACGGATTTGGCTAATATTACATTGTTTTTTAAACATGGTTTACTCAATCTATCTTAAAAATAAAAGTGTTTTTGGCCGCTACATTACAATATATTATTGGTAATCATAGCTTTGTTTCTTCGGTTGTATTTAAGGCATTTTCTATTGAACCTGCTTTTATGTAGTACATTTCAGATTTGGGAGGACTTTAATACAATCAGGTGTGGAAGGGATCAACGGAATTTTGTGGTAATTGAATGAAATCCTCTCTTGCTTCACTGCACCCAAAATCTTACCAGCCTTATTAAGGATATTATCTGGCTCCTTTTTTCTAAATGGATTTCGATAATGACGTGAATGTCTATAATCTTTAAAACGCAAAAGCTATTTCCAAAGCTTTTCTAGGACTACAAATTGAAAGTGTCAGAAATTTCTCATTTTATAGCCTTATCCAAATTGCAAGAGTTTAAATCTCACTGGGATAATTTTGCACAAATAATAAATTATGTCAATGTCAAAATATTATTAGCTAAGGTAAGTGTCAAGATTAATTCTTGAAGGAACAGTTTTATTTTCAAACTCAAAGTTTTAATAATTCGTAACTCTTAGACCGATTATCTCTTGTCGCACAAATCTTAAAGTTTACATAACAACTATATCATCGAGTACCTCCACAGTGATGCCTAGAAGACTCTACATTACCATGAAGTCAGCAAAGGTACTGCGCTAAACTTCCATCACTTCAACTCCACTTAAATCGTTATTTTAGATTTGGAAGCTTTTTGTACATTTGTTCAATTAGTCTATACATACACTCAGTCAATGAAAAAATGTTTTATTTATTTAAAAATGCAGATATGAGAATTGCGAATACTAATAATTTTTGCAAACAGTTTACTTTTATTGCATCTACTTAAAATATCGCGTACATTAATGAGGTCATTTCCAGTGAGTTTAGAAAAGCTTGTCCACTTTTAGATGAAAGAACTCCGGCTTCTGTCTGTATACATACACGATAAATGCCAATGGTTTTGCTGATGTCACTGAAGTCTGTTTCAAATTGTGAACAGAATATGTTCAAGGAAATATTATCTTAAATGTATTACATTGCAATGGTTTACCCTTAACACGTAATTATGTATTTAAAGGTAGCCGTTACGAAGTTTAATTGGCTGAGCGTTTATTACAGTCTCTACTATTGGTGACAAAAACGGAAACTTATCCTTGTTATTGAATATACGATATTTTTCGAATTAGTAAACTTGATCATTTGAAACTCTACATGTATATCACAACTTAAAATGGTAAACATACATCCATTAGGAGTGACAAGGATATTTTCTACAATACGGTAAACGCTGAGTCTGCCACATTGATCCATAGGAAAATAATCTTTGTATGTAACGGTATGTAATACAACGTATTATTTTGTGTTTGCCTTTTTTATTTTATTCAGATTGGTAGTTGAACAGATGTTGAATTATAGGTGAATAGATATAACTTATTTTTTGTGTTAGCCCTATACTACTTAAAATTGGAATCCAGGTTTATAAATAGCAAGAAAACATCCCTAAATAATTTGTACTGATTTATCCAAATTATTATAAATTTATACTAAATATAGCGTATCAATTTTTTTTTTATTTTATTGTTTTTTAAAAGAATACTAATACATTTTAAAAATAACAAAAAGATTGTAATTTTAATAGTTAGAAAAGTATATATAAAAACCACTTTCCTCCTCTTTTGGCATGCCATTCTAGTGGGTGGGGAAAAATCAACTTATCTTTTATAGAAAATAGAAAATGTTTTAAATACACCGATTTAAAAAGTTAGCGTTCCAAGTCTTTGGGAACAAATGAAAAAGAGCTTATTACTATAGTTTAACCAAAAGAATTAAAACTTATTACTAAATCATGTCATAAGTATTACTATCCCCCACCCGGATTCTTGCTGTTTAAGTTAAAGGAAGCCAATCGGTGTATCCTTTACGGCATCTTAATAAAATGAAGAAAATCCATTAAAGGAACACATACCTTCATACCCTCATTAAACTGGATCTTGGTTAAGTAAGAAAAAAGATTCTTTTAAATTCACTTCCCATCATTTGATTCTTTCTTAATATATTCCTCGCAGTAATATACTTTGGAATTCCTTAGCCAAAAACATAAAAGAAAAAACACCATCATTGAACTCAATATATGTTTAAAATTTCTTTAAATCTAAAGCTTTATCCGAATTTCAAGGTTACAGCTCAATGTAATCTGCATACATCCTCTGAATAATAGGCAATTTCTCATCAGTCCCATCCTATAATGATATACATAATTTAAATCTTTAAATTAATCTGAGAGACAACTGTGGACATTTAGACTTCCCAAACGTTAATGCTATGCCTAGAATAACGCAACATCGTCTTGTTAAAGAGGAAATCCTACACATAAAATTAGCGTACAAAAATTAAATAAATAAATAATAATTAAAATAATTAAATTAACTTTCAAGATATTGCTCGGAGTTATAGGCGTCACCAACACTCAGAAAAACCGCATAAACGAGGTATCACCATAAAAATTATCTAGCCTACATAGAAATTTAGCCCAACATGTTTTGTTCTCGAGATATCATACGGGACACAAAAAGATATATAGAACGCTTCTAGTGATCAATCTATTGTCGAGATTTACTATTTAGTATTATGCTTCGTTGATTGCTTGCGAGCCTATGCCCATAGAGTTACATGCACAATTAGAAAAAAAAATATAAATTAAGTTTAGTAAAACATTTTTAGATATCAAAACATTGCCGTTATTAAAACACTGCACGAACACTCAGCCAAATCCAATGTAAAGATATGTAAGTTTATTAAAGTGATCCTTATCCATAAATTAAATTCATAACAATTCCAAGCTTACAGACTAGATTAGTTTTCAAGATATACTGCTTAAGGCAAATTGTATATCCCTTTACATCAATGTGGCCAGCAGTGTTAGAAGAAGCCTGCGTTTATCATTTATTGTAATGCAGGCATGAACATATAAAGCCATCAAATTATTATGATAACAATGTACTATGTAATAGCTACGGTATAATGTGTATAATGTTTAATATACTGTAGGTTATAGTTTATCCAGTATCCTTAGTATGAATAGTTGTAGATCAAAATTCTCTTCTTTTTATGTAGTTTTCATTAAATTTTCTTTATAAAATAATAAGTAATAAGGATAACTATAAAGGAACTATAAATATAATTAAAACGATCTCAACATTATACCAAAATATTTAATGAAGAGATCTTTGTTTAAAAGAGTTTATACTATACCATATTTTGGGTATATTCAGATATTACATACTTTGAATTATCTTTATTTCTTGTTTTGACATTGAAACGTGTATTAAAAATTAAGGATTAAATTAAGAGAAAACTGTGATTTATTTTTAACAATTACATTTACTTTTGGTCGAATGGGAAGTGTTTAAGACTGTAGCTATAAAAAGGCCAGTAATGCAAAGTGACTGGTAATGTATCTTTGAGCAGAAGAAATCTGAATGACAAACGTAATCCTTTCAAGATCCATTCAAGGGGATTATTGGAATCGTTACATCTGTTTGCTTAGATATAACAAATGTTCTCTATCGTAAATCTTTGTCTAAACTAGTGGTGCCCTGTATCATCTATATTTCATTATTTACGATACATTATCTAGTGTATAGAAAAGTAATATATGCATGTATTTACAGTGTGGTGTCACTAAATGTGTCATAGACCCTATAGAAATAGGATATATATTGCAGAATCTTAAATAACCCCAAGAAAAACTACATTAGTAGCTGGTAAAGCATCAAAACACGGATACAAAATTTGATTCTTTATTCCAATCGAAGCAAACACACTGAACCTGTAACAGCATGAAAGTGTATAGTTAACTAATTAGACAGAGTAAGGCTTGAGTGAGCCTTAATTTTAAATTTGTTTATTCGGAAAAGGACGTTTTTAACTAGTATCTGGAGGTTTTCATTCGGTAGGATTTCTTACCTGGTGCCTCGCTAAGCTCATAACCCACAGAAGGAGAGAAAGCCATTTCAAAAAGATCTATCGATATTGTAATAAATCCTATACATGCATAGCTATTAATATTTAGATATTCTTGAATTAATTATTCGTGATTCTCATGTGTATTATGAGTTGGTTATTTTGTAAATAGAAGTTCTTTATAAAACATTCTATAACAAAACCTCTAATACCTTATATTGTAACTTAATTAATATTTTAGTACGTAATTGGGCCAATTTTCCCCCCTAGTAACGATCCGTTGAAAGCAATACTGGAACTTTAAAATAAGCAATGCCTATAAACATTTCCTGAATAATTTAATGTATTCCCCTACACAAAAGGTTTGAATAAAGCACTCATATTACCTTACATTATTATAGTTTAAAACAGTTTCACTAAAAGCAAACAATTATATAGATGTAGCCCAGAGCAGACTTCAAGTCAAATAACGTAATTTCAATTTATTATGTAATTGATACATTTAGTATGGCAGAGAGATACATGAGAAAGAATAACCATAGATTATTTACTATGAAACGCAGTAATTAAGAAATATTGTTTCTTTTTTATCATGATATAATATTTATAAAAAGCCAATATTTAGTTTTGGCGAATAAATGGCCCATTGCTTACTAATGGAAGAAAATAAAAAACACAATGAATACACCGGTGTTTTCATTTAATGTTTAATGTTTCAATTTTCTTTTAATGTTTTGAAAATTGAATGGTTTAAAATTATAATTAAAGATGTTTGTCGCATATTGAGTACAGTTATTAAAATGTAAAAAACTGAGCTTGTTACACTGTATGATGAATAATCTATCATTGTGGAAAAAGAAGGAACATCTTTAGAAAATAATAAAGAAATTGTGAAAATTAGATGAAAGAAATTATAAAAGTATTAACTCGCAGGAAAACTTTTACATTCCTTTCACAAGTATTGCAAAATAAATGTCTAGCTATAATAATACATGTAGTAAAAAATTTATTTAGTATGCCAGAAGGACATAATCTGTGAGGGAAATAGTACTTATCTAATCTGTGCCTGTAGAAGCTTATACCCAACGACTACTCGCGGTTATGATATCAGTCTCTGCAGTTTTAGGATTATAGCAACTTCAGCCTTTTGAATCTCCAAATATGTAGAAGCAGCAAACTTCCGAAATCCCTGTTTTATGTAAACTTAGTTACCTGGCTTTAGCAGATCAGTGTAACTTTGACCTCTACGGTATGGATTTTCTACTTCTGTGTTTCTCAGATTTTGGTACCCAATAACATCTAAAAAATTATGAAACTATGCTAGCTTCTAGGCTCTATAAAATCTTGAATCATGGCTTTTTGGAATTGTACGAATTAGACTCTTTGGTTTCACTTAAATTATTTGATTTATCAATATCTAAATTATTTATATTTCTGCAGTTTTTAATCAAAATTTTAAAATGTTTTAAATATTGAAAAATAATTAGTTTGTTATAGACAATTAAATTCTATATAATTTATTAATTAATACTTACTTATTATCTTAGATCAACCCGTTGTAACCGAACACTTTTCACGGAATAGTATATATGTACTTTTATTCATTTATTCAATAAAAGTTTCACATCGTGTTTACATTCTTTAGCAGAGCTAAAATAAACATGTGAATTGCCACAGTCAAAACAACAAATAAAACGAATGAGAAATCAAAAGTACAAATTACAGTTTTGCTCAAAAAACTTACTTAAGGCAAATAAGAAATATAAATGGGTAAATTAATTATTTAAGTACTCTTCAACAGAGTAAAATGCCCGGTTTATGAGTTAGCATTTAAGAAATTTTTAAATGTTTGAATTAAATATTCATTTTTTAAAGATTCTTGCAATTTATTGTAAAGTTTCAGTGCAGAATAATACACGCCCTGCTAATAGAGTTTGAACCTATGAACAGGATAGTGTAGTATCTGATTCCTTGTATTGTAAGGGTGATACTTGATTTTTATGGAACTGTTCACTATTAGATTTGTAAAAACTTAAAACTTGAAAAATGTATAGAGATGGGAGGGTCAAAATGTTCTTATTTATGAAAAATGGTTTACATGACTGTCGGGTTCGGAGCTTAAACATAATTCTTATACTTCAATTTTGCAATTTGAACACATTTTTTGACTCTAATAAATTTACTGTGCCATATGTGAGTAAATTTATGCATTACATGGCAAACTTCACAAAAAAAATTCACTACACATTTATATTGTAAATAATGAATAAACGTTCTGCTATGAAGATAGATTGATGTGTTTGTAAGGGTACTTTCATCACACCAGATGGTGATTGAATGTTACACGCAACAACTTAAAACGTGAAGGAGCAATTTCCTGTCGTGTAGCTGGTTATTAACCTGGTGTTTGTGTTACCTGATTTCCTGGATATACAAAACAAACACTGCGGCACATATGGAAACAGTTATTTGGTTCCTAAGATAGTAATATGTCTATGATGCCATATAGCTAAGTACTAATTTAAAAACTTTAATATTCCCGTAATATTATTTACTTATATCGTTTAAAGTATATTTGTCACTATTACTTTGTAATATTTACAAAAGTATCTCATTAAATCTTCCTATTATATACATAACTCAATTGGTGTCCCAAAACGTGTTAAAAATTAAATTTAGTATAACATATGCCTGTTTGTAAGATTGTTTTTGTGTTTTGTATACATTATTACCTTATCAATTATCCCATAAAACCAACATTAATATTTTGAATATTAAAATAAATATTTATAGATTGAGCTTTTATTAAGCTTTAAGCTTTTCCCAATAATAAGACAATGAAAATTATTTAAAAATATAATAGTATAATAACTGTTCTGATTTTGAAAAGAACTGAAAATCTAAACGATTATAAGACGCACTTAAGTAGACTTTAATTAATAGTTAACAAGTTATAAAAAAATATATATATTTTTTAATCTAAGTTACTTGGTTTTATTGATTTGTTGTAAATATTGTAATATAATTACATAAAATTGAAACAATTTAAAATGATTTAACCAAACTTTTTTATTTTTAAAATCTTTATATTTTAACATTACAATTCATACGAATAAAAAACACTTATAGATCAAATAACCTCACACATTTACTTCAACACATATATAAAGGAATTCGATTGATCTTATTTTATGTCAACTCATGTCAACTATGTCAGTTAACTTTTTTCTGAAACCGTGATTATATATAAAATTGCTCAAATATAGTAATAAACATTTTACATGCTAATGCTCAGTAGCAATACTTGCTTAACCATTGAATAAATTTCACATCACAGAAAGTAATTGTAATCTTAGTGTTGTTGTAAACACCACAATTGTTGATTCTTGAGAATTTAAAGTTACTAAATAGAAAGAAGAGAAAAATGAAAGTTTTGTACAGAAAGAAGCTTCCAATTTCTTTAAATGTCGAGGTGACCTGGAAACTTAGCTTAAGGGTACTTGTTAAGATGTAATGCTACCTTAATAATGCAGCTTTTTCTTGTCTTACCTTTTCTTGAGTGGGTATAAAAACAACTCTTTCTTTAAATTAATATATTGTGTAACAGTAATTTGTTACTTAAGTTTTTATAATTATTGTATTAATTTGTGTTGTTTTATGTATAAAAGACAAAGTTATTATGCCAGTTACCAAATGCAGAACATACACTCGTTTCCTAGTTTTAAACTAAATTGAAATGTAACCGATTGAAAATCTTGTACTCGTTGTTTATGTTATATAATACCGACAATTTATACAAAATAGTGTTTCTAGTATTACTTTCAAGTAAGTACATTTTGAACTGTCGCAAGCAATTAATAAATAATTCTTAATAAAAACAAACCTTACTATGCGTGGCAAATTCACTGCTAAATAATACTTAAATCTAGTATTTATACAGGTAAAACAATATATAATTAGTAATAATAAAAGAATAATATTGCAATATTTGTTAAGCGTTTCAAGATCATATGGCTGTGTTCTCGCTACTCTAGTATATAGCCTAAAACAGAACTTATTTTTTATGTAAGGAGAAGGTCTTTAAAATATTTTACACTTCTGAGTATTATCTTACTTGTAGTTCTATTATATCCATACATGCGTACAGTATGCGTACGGTTTGTTCTATATCGAATTAGATTACTTAAAACTAGCTATAAATTAAAAGCATTTGTTTTTGCTTTTTCCAAATACAGAGCATGGGTTATTGAATAGTCATAGCACTTAAAGAAATCTTTCAGGTGTAGGGTACATATTATTAGCGGTTATAACTCATAATGGATATGAAAATTCAAAACTAGAATTTCTAGAAAGTTCTTAAGAAATATTAAAAATTAAGAAGAAGAAAAAATTAATGTATGAAGCTTTACTTGTAAAATTACCTGTAAAATAACTTATTGTTATGAATGTGAAATATATTGCAACTGGTCACCAAAGCAATTTCAATCCAATTCAAGATTATCAGAAGACTTCTCAAATGCAGCGTTTACTTATATAATGAAAACTTCACTCTATTGAAATGTAACTAGGAATTATTCAGATAATTTGCCATTAGAAAAATCTATTCAGAATCCTAAAGTCATAATAAGTCAAAAGTCCATAAAAATGTTTTATGGTATGAAAGTGAAGCAGTTTTTTAAAATAAATTGAAAATTTTGGCACAATTCACCCTTATAAATATTACTTCTCCGAAATTCACCTTCAATGCCGTTCTTAATCAATGGTGAAGGTTGTGAATTAATCTATTTTAGCTAAAAACTTTGTTTTTTATTATTTAGGATGTAATTATAAATATTAAAATAATTATTAATTTTTGGAATAAGTACAGTAAATTTTATATCAACCTTCATTAAGTTTGGTTGATATAACTATTTGATTGACTTTATTTATAATTTTAAAATTAATTATAAACATATTTTCAAAAACTTTTATTAGCGTCATGTTTAACTCCAACAGCCTTCTTGAATGTGTAACTCCCTATATTAATTTAGGTAAGAAGATGAATTGCGTACTTGAAACTGATGGTTCAATACTGTACAGAATTTCAATAAAGTATTGCATTTATTATCATTGAATTATTAGGATGTAATACTTGGATTTGTTATATTATTTCTTACAATAATGTTATTAATACGTGGAATGGTTTATAAACTAAGATGTGTTTGTAAAAATACCGTAATATAACCTAATCAATAAATCGTTATTAGTTAAGTCATAACTTACTGCACAAATCTATAATAAAGGGAATCCATTTAAAAGAATTATACCATAGCTAGGTTTACTATCTGTTAGTATTAGAAAATATTATATACTATAATTAATTCGACTGACATCTAATAACACGTAATGTATGAAATCTCCAAGACAGTCCTTAAGATAATTAACTTTAATACATATAAATAAACCGTTAAGGCTTATAGTAGTTGTAGACACGGAACTATATATCTACAAGAATACATTCGTTTAAAAAAGAAATGAATGGTCGTGAACCTATATAACTATTCTAAGGAGTAAGAAAGGAGGAGAGTTTAATAGGCCCTTGTAGGGACACAATGTAGTAGTCAGACTTTAGTGAAATGGCGCCTAGAGCTGTAATTCCAGTGTCACAGTCCTGTAAATATCGTAGAATTTCACCTGTCCCTTTTTTCTGTCTGCCGTACTTTACTATTGCCACTTATAAGTACCTAAGTTTTGTTTTTTACAGTTTTACAGCACTCTGTCTCGTAATTAAATATTCTGTACATATAAAATCAGTAGAAAAATTTATGTTTACTAATTAAACTGTATTGGATTACTTAAATATTTTGTCCTATAAAATGAATTATTAGCTAAGGACTTTGTATTTTGTTGTGATAAATTCATTTCATTGTCATGTAAGAGCTTCATGCTGGTACCTGCCAGCTTTTCCGCCATTCAATTCAAGTCTCGTCCCACTTTCTCTAAACACGAACACCGGAACTGCAGTCAGTCTGGTTGAAGCATTTAGAGTTTGGTACTTTCTGATAGCTAGACCTTGTATCTCTTTATTGTTTGTCATAATGAATCAATAAATTATTATATTGGGTAGATATTTAATCGCATACAGAAGCTACAACTTGGTATAATTTGGTAATTATACATATTACCAAATTATACATAGGCTATTACATATTATACATATACATATTACTGTCCCAAATCCCTTATTTGGCTACAGAAGAGCCAAATAAGGGATCTCTATTTCCCCAATTTACTACTATTAACAACACTTTTGATCCCTCAGAATTACAGTGACAATAATTTAGTGTTTGGCTAACTAATTAATTACGCCTTTAAAAATTGTTAATGTAAATTTCACCCTAATTCATTCCTGAAATCTGACACTTGATTCCTGGAATTATAGAATCTCTTCAGAACGGACATTCACTCAAGCATTCAATGACAAGTCAAGTCTATAACCCTTCCAACCATACCATGTAAAAAAAAGTTATTTTAAAAATAAAAACAATCATTTATGTTTCTATTTCATAAACTATTTTCATAATAAGCATTTCAGATATATTTGAAATGCCCTTATTTTAAACTGTACAATATATTGATATATTCTAAAGGCTAAATTGGTTTCACTGCCAAGATAAAACGAAAAAAACTGAAAGGAACATTTTTAATAAGCTGTATTTATATACATAAAAAGTGATACTGAAAGTAACACTATAATTTCATTTCAATGTTTCTTAATTGTTTGAGACTTGTCCACTATTAAAGGATCTTATATCTGAACATATTCATGATCTTATTCTCTTTTAGTTATGATGCTCTTTTTGCAAATTTATTTCTTTAAGGGTTTTCACTACATGAACTTTCTTAAAAAAAAAAAAACATTCTCAAGTTATTCAAAATCCTTTAAGAATTTAAATTCTTATCCTGAGGTCCTCATCAATGCTGCACAGCTTGCAATGTGCAAACTTAAATGTTTATAGTTACCAAAAGATTTTCCTTGGAATCTCAGGCCAAAAAATTAAATTATTATCATAAAATTAGTTTTTCAGTTACTTTCATTCATCACTAAGCTCTCTGACTTCAAAAAATGTGCACAATGGGGTTTATAACTAACATTTTACATTAATGGATATGCATATTTTGGAAGCGATGAGGGCTCACCTCTCACTTTTTAGCTTTTATGTTTTTGCGCCACAAATACTTAGAAGCATGGGCTTAGGATTTGAAGGATATGCATTGAAATACAGTTCCATTTTTTCATGGACTTTAGCCTATGGCCATATACAGATTGAATCTATATTTTAAAAATTCTTGTGTGAAGCTATTCGTAAGTAAATTTTTATTTGGGTCGTGTTTTATGTTATTGTTTTATGTTACAACGCCACTATGTTATAACAACGAGTTTATATAGAGAACACACACTAATAGCAATAAACATTTATTATTATTATATTATTATTATTTATTTTCTATTCTGAATGAAATTAAATTTAGGCTACACGTGGCTTTGAATATAACCTAGGTAATTTCCTCAAAGCTATCTAAATATTGTGTGTTTGTTGCATTGTCAAAGATAAATTCCTCCACTAGCTCCGCTATATCTAGTAATGCAACCGAATTCACAAGCATATTGTTAATATTCTACGCATTTTAAAAATGTTTATAACACATCAATACAATTAAATTTTTTTACAACAGTTGAAGTTGCAGATAGAACTTCACTAAGAACAGTGATCCCATGTTCAAGTACCAGTTTGCAAGTACCACAACAAAAGACAACTCCAACTATTATTGGCTAACTTTTAGCAAAGTATATCACTCATGAGGGATGAATGTGACATTGTGTGTGGTAAAATTTAGGACTTATTAGCAATAACTAGTCATAATAACTACTTTAGTTTCATTCGTATATTAAAAGTATAATTTTAATTTATATGTTTTAAGAATTACAGGAGTAGCTAATTTGTTAAATTTTCCTTTTTAGATAATAAAATATTGAATAAATTTCTCTACTATTGTTGAATTTTTATTATTTAGGTATTATTTAATTCATTTCTTTACAATTTTACGTTTTCGCAGGGTAAGTGTAAGAATGGGCCATGCCGCCATAACTTTGCGTGTATAAATAAAGGAATTTTTCATTTCCTTTACTTTTTTCGTGGGCTGGACAATTTTATTTATATCTGCCTACGTGTCTATATGTCTGTCTACCTATCTGTGAACATGATATCTAAAAAATAACTAACCTATAGATTTTAAATTGTGAAAGTTTAATTTCCTATATGATAAATATTGCTGTTCAATGATAGCGCATGTCACTCTATGGGTCTTGAGTCAGTGTTATATTTTACTGACAATTATTTTACATATATATAATGAGTAACTATGATGGTAACGAGAAGATACAAGAATAAGTAAGAGGGTAAAAAACTAAATATACCTATAAAAGTTTGAATCATGTGATATGAGACTCCCGTAGCCCAACGCACACAACACCATTATTGAATAGTTTTGTATTATCTAAATGCTTATATGAAAACCTACTTAATGAACAAAAATGTAAGTGTATCATGTAGAACTGTCAAAAAACGATTTCATATGTATATTGTAGATTTTTGACACAACTTTATTTCTATAACAATGTAGAAAAGGGAACTGGTAATGTAGAAATACCGGACTTGGCATTTGTTTAGGGGATGGTCATATTGAAAAAACTTAATAAATATGAGTAAACAATTTTTTTGGTGAATAGTAATGAAGAAGAAGTAAGTAGATGACGTTTTTCTTACAACAACCACTCCACCCTACTTTTGTTTCCAAACTTACCTACAACTACAAAGTGGGCCATTTGTCTCTTAGAGACGAGGAGTTATAACAAATTGTACTTGGAAAGTTTCAGCCACTTTATTTTTTATCATCTCCAAAGTTTGTACAATTTATTATAATTTACTTAACATGCAATTAGTGGTTTGTCGTCTTGATTTTTATGTTTTATTTGCCAAGAAATTGTTATTCTTTAACATTTTGTTTTGTTTAATAATTTATTATGAACAAATTACATGATATATTATGACTATTATTAACTGGAACTGGAATAATACGTTTCCTTACCACGGTACTGATGTTCTATGCTCTTTAACTTTATAAAAGCATTTTATTATCCTACTCGTAGATATTTAAAGTACCTCGGGTTGATGTATTGTCTGTCTTTATTTATGATAATCTGAATAATCTACAGGCAGATGTTAATTATAATGGTGTATGAGATTAAGGAGAATAATTTTCGTTGCTTTTATTTTTTATATTTATTTATAGACGTTTATATTACATGACCGAGTTCAAATACTTATTTTTATTACTATATGAATGTGAGAAAGCTGTCATGAATTAGATACACAATAAGCATTTAGGGCACCATAGAAAGGTGCGGATATCTTCCAATAGATTAAGCCTGGAAATAAATTACTATTGTTTTATTTGTCTGAATTTTAATTGTATAATTTTTTAACTCTTGGAACTTAATCATGTTTTTGGGGAAATTAAGAATTCAGTCCTTGAATTAACTACTGCAATTCAATTATCTCTAGTATCCGTTCCCTAGTTAAAGTATCTACTTCAATTACCTAATTGGTCATAAATATAATTATTTTTAATAACTAAAAATTTAATTTAAATCTGGTTTTGTAAATTCTTTATTAAACCAACCAATTTATTAAAACCAGTACAATAATAATTAAATAAGATACATGCAGATACAAATTCTCTCGCATTATTGTTTGTTGAGTTCTCAGAAAATAAATCGAGCATAAGATACACAATTATTAAATTTGGTTTAAAGACGTACCCCTATTGAAATCAAATATAACACTTTTTAAAGGAAATTTAATTTCAAAGTTCTTGACGTAGTTTACTAAAGCAATGTTGTAACAGCTCAGACTTTCTCCCACAGAACAGATAGGCTTTAAAGTTAATTCTACAGTAAGCTCATTAGGCTGCTTGTTTGCGTATGGTATGGCCGTATATTTCAGCTGGCCTTTTCCGCCAAGTTCCTAAGCCAATCATGTAGAACCGGGGCAAACGCTAACGTTATTACTGTTTAACCACCGTCTACTTGTCACATATAATAACTCATCACACTTTTACATCTAAATAGGTGAAAGTGCACAGTTAATTTCGATATCTGGGGTTGATTCTCGTAAATATAGCAATACTCTAGAATGATTTGTAAAATATGTAACTATCTAAAACGTAACAAATCATTTTATCTGTTTTTGAGTATTACAGAACCTTTTGCAAAAAACAAAATCTTTCTTACAAATTTACACACAAAATATAATTTAAAAAATCTTTGGAAACGTTGTTTACTAATTTACATAGATACGAAAATGATAACTGAGTAGATCAGAGTACATATCTATGTATTAAGCACAAAACCTGGTTTTCTTGAAACGGAACGTTTTCTTAGAAATAAATAAATTGTCAACCGTGCTAGCTTTGGTGGAAATATATATACGAAAGTAATACAAGAATTAAAAATTTGAAACGATAACTTTTTCTCGCATCATAAATTTCTTAGCTTTAAATCAGATTCAGCTAATCACATAGAGACCGGACAGTGACCACTTATAGGCTATTTATTCTAATTTTCTGATACAGATACTAATTTTACTTGCGCGTCTGTTGGGCCCCATCGTATTCCTCTTTCAATGTAAAGAAATACCAGGTTTTCCACTTACGTAGGGTGAAATGTCTTTCAGCTCCTCTGTCGTAAAATAAAAAAATGTGTTTTTGCCGTATTTTTAAATGAAAAGATATTTTGCTTAACAATTGGTGTCATCATTTCGAAAATGACAAAAGTTATATGATAGTTCTTATCTAGTGTTGAATAATAATCCATAGTTACAAAAAACGGGGTTCGTATAGAAAAGAAACTAATATCCTTCATATATTTCTACGTAAAGGTAATAAACTGCCTTTCTGTAATAAACTGGCATGCCTGAGTAAATACGCGTTTAAAACTAGATCTGTTTTGGTTTTGGCGCAACTTTCCAATAACCTTACTTTACACGCAAATTGAGAACGAATGATACCATAGTAGACAATTTAATTGAATTTAGCTAGGTGGTGTAAAGCAAATATGCCTGAGAAAACTCACATATAATATTATGTTGTCAATATGATTTTTTCAGGTCAACCCTGAACATCATCATCCAGGAAGACTTCTAAAAATATGTTGGACGCATATAAACATTTATTATTATACATTTATTTATCATATTACATTTTAAAATTCAAGATGATTTTTATAATATGGAAAATCATATCGAGATATAAAAAACCGACATACATTTTACGTGTTTAAATGTAAAAAGTTTGATGAGCTATTGTGGGTGATAAGTAGACTGTATTCATACGGTAACTATGTTTGCTTTTTGCGGAGTTTCCACTAGATTGGTTTCTAAAGGTGGCGGAAATATTCTGCCTATCTTATAAATAAAACAAGCAGCCAAATGAGCTTACTTTGAAACTAACTTTATAGATTATCCATTCCGCGGGAGAAAGTCCCAGCCATTATAGCAACTATACGTCAAGAACTTTTAAATTAAACTATTGCCATTACAGAGTTTTAAATTTTATTTTAAAAGCGGTTTATTTTTTCCTTGGTTTATTTAATGAAAAACCGATTGGTAAAAAGATTGTTAATCTGATTAGTTATAGATTCTATTTTACCGTCTATATAATCCCATTGAAATATTAAAAAACGGCTTTGGAAGTTAATAAGTAGGCTACATACACAATAAATAAAGTTTTTGCTCTATATGTTTAGTAAGTTATATTCTTAAGTGAGAGATCAGATTTCTAATCTCCAGACATGGTTATTTTATCACTATCAAAAGTCCAAAAAATCCTACTATTTACACAAGCCGAATTATATTTAATAATCACAGTTGGCTTGAATATACAGAGTGTTCACAAAACAGTGTCACAAACTTCTGTAGCTGACAGTAGTACTCGACATCTAAAAAAAAGTTCCTATGTAAACCCTAAATCGATAAATGTCTCCTTTATATGCTAGCAGCCATTTTGTATTTGTTATAAATTCATTACTATCTATAAACCTAGATATAATGAAGATAAAAAATTTAGCACATAGATTTAAATAATCAAGCGGGAGTTAATTAAAGTAAAATAAATCGTGATATTTTGTGTAATATTAACAAAATGGCGTCAGATGAAAATTTTTCAAGACGAAAAACAAGTATAATTACATTTTCTAGGGACAAACCAACAACAGTTATCTTTTAACCATGACAGGTTTGGCGATCCCAGATTGTGCAAACCTACTTTGAAAGTAATCGTGCTCGCTTATGTGTTGACATATGTCGTTGGAACAAGTACCGTTGGAATTATATTAATATTAATTGTATAGTAGTTGATATATAGTAAATGTTTTATAACTATGTACCGAATGGACAATACACAAGGGGTTGGATACCGCTGAGTTCGTAGTAATGAATACTCGAAATTCGAAGTTTACGTATATGTTTAATATTGGTAAATAAACATTAAAGCACCATTTTTAGTTGGTAAAATAAAATAAAGTATTGCCACGTTGCTGCCAAATAGAGTATGAATGAACTAAAATATACCATGGGATGGGCCTAAATATTCCAATGTTTTATGAGTTATTCCTTCCAAATTAATAATTATTAAAACTTTAAAAAACAAATTTCCTTCGCGATGAACTTGTCACACCAACGCGGGTGTCAGCATTCTTGGCTCGACAATGCAACTGTATCCGGAAAAGAGGAAGATTAGTAGACTGGAAGTCTAAATCATGAAGTAATTGGGCTTGAACTCAAGAAATGAGCTCGAAGAGCGAACTGCAACTCGCCTAAAACCAAATCGTGAAGGTATTAGCCATTTATCGAGACAACGTATAATTCTATACAGTTTTGTTTTTGTTATTTGACTTTAGAAATCTTTTAAGGATGCAATTTTTTAATATCAAAGAAACTTATATAATTTTTTTTCTATTGGATCAATTTGAAAAATTTGGTTTCTCTATCTTCATAAGTATCAGGGATAATAATTTTCTTATAAAAAACTCAAAATCGTGGCTAGTGGCTAAATTGTACATTTCTCAATCTATGTTTATATCACATTTTTGTTATTAAAGATGTTGTAACTCCCTGTATATATAGAAAAGCTGTTGGCTTACAATTCAATTGTTTCAGTGCGCTAACCTCAAATTTTGCTATAGTTTAAGTAGTATTAATTTCAAAAACTGCAGCTTTTTATATGTAAATTTGACAGTATTACTTTGGTATTATATAATAAAAACAAATAAATCGCGTTTTTATTTTCTTAATATTGGAAAACACGTTTGCGCACCGAAAATAACCTATTTGCTAATAGTGATGAAAACTATTTTTTTCCGAAACCGTGAATGTCATTTATAGGTCAGACAGAACACGGAGAGCAATACAAACTGTCACGTATCTTGATATGAAGTGTAACTAACAACTGGCGCCATCACATAGCAGATTCGTTCTAAACAATTACTGCTTCTCGCAAAGCGTTATTAAAATTGTTTTATTCAAACTTGTAATTACTAGCTATACGCTTTTTCAGCCTTTACGTATTTTAAAAATAGTGAACAGCATATTTTTACGAACAATATCGATCACGTTTTATTTATAAAGTTATCGCTAAAAGCAAACAGGTATACTGAAATTTGAAAAACCTACCCGATTTAAAAATACAAATTTCACCTTTTCAAAATGGTACAGTAAATATTGTTTTAAATAGCTGAGCGTTGGAGAAGATTGACAGGCAATTAAACCCACAAGAAAAGTATTATAGCCACCAGGCAGACACAGTTGTGTAAGAAATGTTGCTATCCTAATCAAGTTGGGGTAGTTCAACAATTCTATGTTACTAAACTTAACGTAATGTCTCATATTGACATTTCATCAGAAATAGAACCCAGTCTTACATAAGTACACGCTTTATGGCTAAGTTCTAAAATGAGATGTGCAGACGAGGGTTCTTGGAATTGCAATATCGTACTCTGAGTTAGGAGAATTATGTTGAAAGTGTTCGCAATAAGGCAAATAGTCTTTTTTCAGACAATCATAACTCATGAAAGACCATCAACGTAATGAAGTTTATATTCTGTAAATATATCATCCTAATATGCAGTAGCGTTCAGTTGTCTTACTTCCTCTTCAGAAGAAACAGATCCAGGAATGATGTTAAGAACCGCTTTCTTGGAATCAGGCTGGGTATGGTTACGGAAGGTTTCTCACTGTCTAATAGCTCCATGTGTTGGCTCTGTCTAATAGACTGATGTCTCTTGAACCTATAACTCGGCTTCAAGATGTTATTTTCTCTCCAGATAGTGACCTATCAAATTAACTGACCGGCCAGCTCTACTCAGAAGAATATATTTTCGTGTACCTTCAGGAACGAGATCCAGAGAGGTATTCAGTAGTTCCTCGCATTCCACCAACTACGGGGTGATCAAACTCATAGTTGTGTCAGAAAAAAAAAAAAAAAAAAAAAAAAAAAAAAAAAACTGGACAGAAAAGTCATAATATGGAGTCTAAAAACACTTTATTTTGGATACAATATTATATTTTATAAATAGATATTTATTTAGTACCAACAATTTAAAATAAATATGTCTTACAAATACCAATGAACTTGATAAAGAAATCTATAAAATTCTGTAAAAATATTAGTTTGGATGTAAACATAATTTAAGAAAGGAATGCAGAATATTGTCTTTAAATTAAATGCGAGTTAAAGTGATAAGATTTTATTGAAGGAAAATCTGTTCAGAAATATTTAAAATTTTATATGAACCTATTTATTAAAAGTTGGATACATTTTTATCAAATTTCAGCCAACAAGATGGGTTTAATTGTGCCCTCCAAAATGTTACAATCATAACACCGGATACCGTTTGAATTTTACACTCAACAACCTATAACGCAAAGGAGCAATTTCCTGTCGTGTAGTTGATTATGTGTAGGCTAAGTGTTAAGTTTGCCTATTTTATCGGATCAAAGAAAACAAAAATTTATTGTGCCTTTAGTACCATGATTACATTTACTGTTACAGACTATAACATAATACAGCATAAAGGTTTTATAGCCTAATACTATATCTAATTATACTCGATGATATTGGTTAAGTAGTCTTTTGTAATATAAGCTTCATTAGGTTTTTCTAATATTTCAGTATTTAATAATGACATAATTTGATAATAATGATTAATTCTAAATAGGATGTAATATATATTTTATATGAAGTACGGGGGTTATTGGATGAACGTAAACGATGATTATTACTCTAGGGCCTGGGAAAGTTTCATAGCTTTCTGGGTTTGTCAGCACGATATCTCGAGAACGCATTTATCTATAGACTTTTTTGTTTGCATTGTGCATCATTTCCATACAAGAAACCTAGTGTTGGTACTTGTCATTCAATGGCATTTAACTGAGTATTAGCTTACATTATACAATGGTCTTAAGGCTAATCATTACATGTACGATAAAATTACAGAATAAATTAATTTGTAGCCTACACAAACTGACTAAATTCATAAGATGTTTTATGGCGTGTGACATAGTTACATGTGTAGCTTAGCTTTGAAATGTTGCATATTGCCTTAGCCACAGCTGTTACGCGACTCGTATTGTGTAGTCTGTTCTTGGAATATTAATTGTATTATAATTTAAACGTAAAACGTTCTTTGGCCAAAAAAAAACAACAAAGAACAGTTTAGAGATTTGACATTTGCAAAAAAAATTGGTTGTCTAGCCCTACATCGGGCGCTAAACGGAGTTTTCCTCTGTGTATTTTTTATTATTACAAATAGTACTACTTTTCTGATGTTATCAGTAGTTGCCCGCAGTGTACTTCACGAGCATCTTTCGAGGAAGCGAAACAATAGCCTCCCGCTTATCTTTATCAAAATCTATCAGTATGAGGTCTACTTCCGTGCGAGACTGGACGATTCCTCCGTGAGCGCCCGATATTGTGTTTGTAGTGCTTGGACGAAATCTCCGTGAGCGCCTTATTGTGTTTAGTTTTTATGGAGTAATAATCCGTGTGCGCGTAAATGTGTGCCCTGTGATGGTTTCTTTTTAAGTTTTACAATATATTTTATTTGAATTTTGTGAAATGGAGAATGAAGACGAGAGACTTGTCAGTACAGTCCCAGTGTGCTAGGGAACTTTTCAGTACTGTTTATGGAGTGAACATTGTCGTTATAATAACCAGAAGAAAAATGTTTTTAAACTTTGTGTAGTGAGTAAAAAAATGTGAAGTAAAGAATAAATGTTGCTTTCAGAGTAATAATTGAAATTACAATTGTATACTATCTCAAGAATTGAAGTACGGTAAGTTGTTTTTGTAAGAAGTTAAAAACTAAGTTAATTTCTATATATTATTACAGTAGGTTAAACATTTTTACAATTAATTGCATTATTTCTTAAAATAAATCATGTTATTATTAAATAAAATTTTTTAAGACTTTTTATTTTTTATTTGGAAAATTCATTACATAAGAGAGTAATTTGTATTTAATTTCTAAAAATGAATATATTACATTGTAATTAAATCAGTATGAATATTTAAACAAATAAAAATAGTTTAAACGACTATGATATCCATTATTCGCTAACCTGGAGGAAACCTCCGTGAGCGCCTGATGGTGTTTCTAATTTTAAGCCCCTGATGGAGGGCTAGTGAATGGCACCTAAAGCCGTACTTGTACCATTCCTATCTT
The DNA here is from genome assembly GCF_021130785.1 of Homalodisca vitripennis. Lineage (NCBI taxonomy): Eukaryota > Metazoa > Arthropoda > Insecta > Hemiptera > Cicadellidae > Homalodisca > Homalodisca vitripennis. The sequence goes on from NC_060207.1 coordinate 205,399,456, forward strand.
CTTACTGCCACACTTTACTTTCAGCACTCAGAAATACTTTAATACAACATTCTTGTAGTTTGGCTATTGTTCGGTACCTTGTAATCTTTAAAACTCATATTTTACCGTGCTTTCTAGTACTAAAATTTCAATAACATAATTCCTATAATATTACTGCATTTAAATGGTTCATTCTTGAAAATTATAAATAAAGCACCCTGATATATGTTAATTAATTATTCGTATAGAAGTTTGAATACAGGTACTTTAACAACTGTGTTAAACAATTCCAATTTTCTAGATATCTGTTTAGTAGTGTTTAAGGAATTATACTTTATAGAAATTAAATAGATTTTTTTATTGACATTTTGTTTTATATACTACAATATATCTATTAAATGTTCCCGTAAATCACGGAACAACTAAATTAATAAAAAATTTTGGTTAAGCTCCAATTCACCTTCCTCTTAGTGCAGCGCCTGAAATCTGAGGGTTCGTCTGAAGAGATAAAAAAAAAACTCGATAGGTCATTTTGAAATCAGAAACTCCTAGACCACAAGATATAGTGTAATATAGATGAAGAGGTATTCACATTGTCTCATCAGTTGCACAACCATGTGATTTGACAGGATTTCTAAGCACGGTTTATTCACCGAGTTTTCTACACATAAAGCAACTATGGTGGAAAGGGTTTATTCCGTGTAAAGTGCAGCTTCTGTAATCTGTAACACGTCTGTAACAGCGTTATATTCCAGACGCTGCGCAAAGAGGAAGGCGAATTAGAGCTTAACTCAATGCACATGAGATCAACCCGTCCCACCATAGGTACTTTATGTGTATATTAAGATAAATATAACTGTATTCGATATTATTAACTTATTACATATTATATTTAAAATAAGGTATGTAGTGCAATATTAATAAAAAGACATCCATAAAATTAAGCGAGAGTATTAAATGTTTCAATAAGTAAAAAGCGTTCTCTTAATTTTCACCCTGCTGCAGCCTCATAAAGGGTAACATCTGGCCCACTGTCCTAAACATCTTATTTTTATACTTTTATTAATTTGGAAAAGAAATTATCTGACACGCGCAAAACCTTATATGGATGTTTTTAGAACAGATAGTATTCTGATCTGAGTAGTGGGAGTGGGGCGACTAAAGTGGCCATGTGTTCGGTAGAACATACCATTTTGTCTAGTCATTGTTTAGTCGTCATCATGGAGTCGTGGAGTGTGCAACACCGTGTGTTTACTTACGAAAATTTTGTTCGTAATAATGAGAGTATTGTTGCAGTTCAGCGCGACTTTCGTCGTCATTTCAATCTTGCGAGAAATAACAGTGTACCCACTCGTAACACCATTTTACGTTGGGCTCAATAATTTCGTTCAGTAGGAACAGTGATGAATAAACGACCGCCAGGGGCTCATCGCACTTTACGCACTCCAGAAAATGTGGAAAGAGTTCGGCAAGCCATACTCCGTAGTCCTGGTCGATCTGCTAGGAGACATTCTTCTGAACTGAACATCAGTAATCGGTCAGTAAGGCGTATTTTACATAACGATCTAGGATTTAATCCCTACAAAATTGCCATGGTTCAACAATTGAATCCTGGCGATTATGTAAAGCGGCTAAATTTTTCTCGAGAAATGAAGGCCATACTTGACCAAAATGAGAACATCATTTTGTTTACTACAGATGAAGCACATTTTCATTTGAATGGTACCGTTAATCATCAGAACTGTCGTTATTTGTCAGATGAAAATCCAAATTTAATGCATGAGAGACCATAACACAGTTCCAAGGTGACAGTTTGGTGTGCTGTGAGCAGTACAGTTGCTATTGGTCCATACTTTTTTGAACACGACAACGGGACCACTGTAACTGTAACCTCGGAACGTTATAGACAGATAGATGTTCACTGAATTATTCCTACTTGAACTAAGAAGAAAACGTATTCCTATCCGGCAAGTATGGTTTCAGCAGGACGGGGCGACAGCTCACACAGCAAGAAATTCAATGGAAGCAATTCGGGCATCATTTCTCGGTTTGGTGACATTGATTGGCCTCCTCGTTCCCCAGACCTGTCCATGTGCGACTACTTCTTGTGGGGTTTCCTCAAGTCACGTGTTTACCAGCATAAACCACGTACACTTCAAGAACTAAAGGAAGCAAATCGTGTGGAAGTCGAACAAATTGGCAGGGCAATGTTAAAAAGAGTAGAAGCCAACTTCCGAGAGCGGCTTGTAAAGTGCATCGCTGAAAACGGCCGTAACCTGTCAGATGTTGTTTTTAATTAATTTTCTAAAATGGTAAGATCATGTGAATACTATACTGAAAATAAATGGTTTTTTATGTACAGGTAACGACATGTTGCTTTTTTGAAAACCGTTCATCCTTTCTGCCTCACCCTGTGTAAGTCCCTTCAACACTGATCGTTTTACCCATTAACACTAAAACAATATGTACCTGATGAGTGTTTAATTGCAAGGGTTCTATCATATTAAATCATATGTGATTTAAATATGAATAAATTGTACTAAATAGGCGCTAAGTAGTGTGACTTCAATGTTTAACTTTCCTGCGAAGCTGCCTATGGTATATATTGTATGTGTACATGTTAGTATAAGATTTATTTATAAGTAGGTGAACAAATTTAGATTAATAATAATTTAAATTAATCATTATTTTACTTAGGTAAAGTTAATCCTTAACCAGGGTGGTTGTAAATATTTTATCGATACAATTACGATAAAAACATTTTTTAAGTCTTAACACTAAGCACAACTTAAAACTATAGATTAATGTTATTATTTAAAATCAAACGGTATGAATGGAAAAATACTTATAATACATTCTATAGTATTTTACAAGCATGCTTTTCATCTGGTCAACTGTACATAACCTTAAATAATATAAGTTTAAAGTAGTTGAACATTATAGTTTGTTGAAAGTTTATGAACTTATCACTCTATAATACTGTTTTAAACCAGATTAAATCCTACGCCAAAAACATATATATTTATCCACAGTCGTTGATAATTCATTGTTTCAAAGAATTTTAAAATTTTGATTGTTCTACTAAAACATTTTTTTAAGTAGCTCAGAAAAAAAAAACATGAAGCATAGATATAGATTAACAAAACTGAATATATATTATGAAATATACAGGAGATAATATGGTCAGACACGCTATAAAATACATACACTATATTAAATAAAGTTAACGGTCTTCTGATAAGTTATTTAAATTAAACCCCCAACAAGGAATATTAGTGCTTACATTAATGGTTATGACTTTAAAAACATAAAGTATAGAAATAAATTAACGAAACAGAATATAGCAAATATAAATTAACATTGTATATTTACCTTCAAATATACAGCAAATTATATAATCAGATATTAATCAAATAAGCTACATACGCTATATTATACAATTTTAACTGTAATATTATTCCGAACATTGTTGTTGGTGACTTAAAAAATACAAAGAATAGGAATAGATTAACGAAACTGAATATAGCAAATATAAATTAACATTGTATATTTACCTTCAAATATACAGCAAATTATATAACCAGATATTAATCAAATAAGCTACATACGCTATATTATACAATTTTAACTGTAATATTATTCCGAACATTGTTGTTGGTGACTTACAAAATACAAAGAATAGGAATAGATTAACGAAACTGAATATAGCAAATATAAATTAACATTGTATATTTACCTTCAAATATACAGCAAATTATATAATCAGATATTAATCAAATAAGCTACATACGCTATATTATACAATTTTAACTGTAATATTATTCCGAACATTGTTGTTGGTGACTTACAAAATACAAAGAATAGGAATAGATTAACGAAACTGAATATAGCAAATATAAATTAACATTGTATATTTACCTTCAAATATACAGCAAATTATATAATCAGATATTAATCAAATAAGCTACATACGCTATATTATACAATTTTAACTGTAATATTATTCCGAACATTGTTGTTGGTGACTTACAAAATACAAAGAATAGGAATAGATTAACGAAACTGAATATAGCAAATATAAATTAACATTGTATATTTACCTTCAAATATACAGCAAATTATATAATCAGATATTAATCAAATAAGCTACATACGCTATATTATACAATTTTAACTGTAATATTATTCCGAACATTGTTGTTGGTGACTTACAAAATACAAAGAATAGGAATAGATTAACGAAACTGAATATAGCAAATATAAATTAACATTGTATATTTACCTTCAAATATACAGCAAATTATACAATCAGATATTAATCAAATAAGCTACATACGCTATATTATACAATTTTAACTGTAATATTATTCCGAACATTGTTGTTGGTGACTTAAAAAATACAAAGAATAGGAATAGATTAACGAAACTGAATATTTATCTTCAAATATAAAGTAAATTATATGTTCATACATTTATAAAATACAAACTATTTATTTATAGATTATAGTAAAATGGTCCTCTAACTAAATATTAAAATTAAGCTCACATGAGAACTATTCGTGCTAAAATTATTTTTGAAACTTTAATCTTCTAGTGACATTGAAAAAGATTAAAACAGTTTGTTGCTACCGGGTAAGTGTAGAGTAGTAAATACAAAAATTCAAAATAAATCATTTTCATTTACAAAAGACATTTTCTTTCGTAACAATATCTGTTATCATAATAATAAATTTGAAAGTCTTTAAGAAATAGCTAGAAATTTTAACTTATATTATATATATATATATGTGTGAAAGTAAGCCGATTTAAAATATACTATGTAATAATACTTATTTTTCACACATTTTGTTATATCTTCCTGCAAAAAAATTACACCCACTGATGAATTTGCATTCAAAATTAATTGCTCTAGATGCATAAAAAAGTAGCCTTATATCGTATTAAACTAATTAACAACATTTAAAGCAAATTCTTTTGTATTTTAAAAAGAAGAATGTCGGATTCGTAGAGCTGGTGTAAATATGATGAGAAAACCAGCTTTAAAAGTAGGGAATTTTTTTTTTATCACCCTGTGATATTAGAAATTTGAGAATACTTCTTTCTGATTTTTTTTATCAGTAATCACTAGTTTTTTATTCGTCCTTAAAAAAGTCTAACACGTTCTATGTGGGTTTTAAAATGACAATTATAATTTCACACGAAATGCCATTTGTTTAATAATTACTTGCTTTGAGGTTTTACATACATACAAAAATACTAAATTATAACACTGATTCAGTTTTGAAGTTTAACTAAAACTTAAAGATTAGTTTACGATGTAAAGACTAGATCTACATGCAACCGTTTCATGTGTGCACAAAACGGGAAATAACAACGAAATGCTTTAATAGTTAACGATTTATTCATTTCCTCTTTGTTCACCGCATGTCTATAGCTCAATAAAGACAATTCTTAAATGGTATTTTATTTACAAAATTAAATCATATAATCTATATATTTCAACTAGTAAATTAGTGCTTAGTGTGACCAAAACAGGACATATAATAAACATAAATGTGATTTTTTTTAATGTTTTAAATTTTCAAAAAATGGCTAATATGAAAAATAAAAGGAAAAATAATTATAGTTATTCATTCATAAATTTACTATTCAGCTAATTCTAAAAGTTATTGATTATTTTATTCTAATGCATTTGACTCCATTAACTGTACGCTGGTATTTATTGTCTTAATGGAATGGAACTCTAAATGTTTACATCCAAGATGTAAATATTTTAATTAAATCAATGCAGTAAATGAGATTGACAGTTGTCTGTATTTGTCAATGTGATCGTAACCAAACAAGGTTGGGGTACACCAGATTAAATGTCATGACACATGCATTTAATGGAGGGATCATCATAACAATCGATATTTCCTATGTAGAAATGATATAAATACCAAATGTCGTAGGTTACGTCTGTAGGTTAACTGGATTCAAAGATGTAATGTGGAAGAAAAAGCAGATAGATACACGTAAAACGAATTCCACTAGACTTAAAATAATAAAATATGCAAAATTTAAACTTTGTACAAGTAGCTGAAAGTAATATAGAAATTCTATCCAAGAGTTAGAATTTACTAACACTAAGCAAACTCTTTGGATGGATATGCACAATTGTCAATCTTGTTATTTGCTAAGTAGAAATAAAGGGTTTATAGATAAATTCGTTCTCGATATAACTTGATGATAGACGGACATGACAGAAATTTACCGTCTTCCTAATTGATTTTCTGATGCTCAGCCTAATCAAAGCAATAAAAAATAATTAATAATTCGATTCAATATTCTTTTCAAAATTAAAAAAAAAATCTGAATAACACACATAAATGTGAAAACCAGTACAGTGCATTTGAGTTCAGTGGATGATATCGTATCTAATCTGAATAACAAATGTAACTCTTAAGATGCTTTCAAGGAGAGTCCTTACATCTATTTGTACTAATGTCAATATATCTACAATACCTCATAGAGGTACGTCTTCTTTCTCATAATGTATATACCAACATGTTAAACCAGTGAGAAGAACTGTATAATATGCAATTATATTATTGAATCATTAAATTCGCATATTAAAATTAGTGTAAAAACGTATAATCATAAGATAAACGAATGGTGAATTTGATATCATACCTATTAGCAAATTGTTGCAGTAAAATATATGTATAATGATAGTAACGAAAATTGAATTAGACATATAAATTTGTAAATTATCGAACCATATATTTCGGCAGATAGTTATCAAATTTAACAAACTTTTGCCTTCCTAAAATACTTTGAATCAGTTTACTGCTAATTCAACTAGTAACAGTAAGAATTTCCATTAATTTATCTAAGAAATAAATGTTTCATGCTTGTCGAAAACATTTAAGCGACAAGCGTAGGCTATATTGTGTACCTATCCTAAATTTACAAATTTTGGTTGTGTACATTTATAACGACTGGGATTGTAGATATTATTATTTAGACATCGAAGACGGTATAAAACAATTTTTATTAATAAGCTCCGAGTGAATATTCAGTAAAATTTATTACTAGATTTTTAAACTATTAAATATTATCTGGTATGTCTTAAATAAAAATCACAGTTCTAAATTAAAATATTGGATTTGTTTTAAACTGGCAAATTAATAAGTTCAACGTTTCAGAATTTTCGTCACTCTATTTTCCACGAAGAATTGACAAACCGTTTAGTGCATTTAAAAGTTCCTTTGGCAAGAAATAAAAATATTAATAAAAAATATCAAACTAAAAATGTTCACTTCTAAGTCACTCAAAATTCAAACATAAAAATTTAAGCTTCTCTTTCCACTAGTTGAACCTTAACTTTCAAGTCTCTGCAATTCAGATTAGAACTCTCTCAAACAATTATTAAAGTTCAATTAATTACCAATTATCAATTCACAATAAAACAGTTCGAATTAAATATTAATAAATTACCAAATTTCCAAATTTCAATTATAGTTATTGACAAAGTTCAATTTTAAATCACTTTTCTTGCAAGTAGTCTATGGCCCAATGGAACTTGTGTGATTCTATTGTGCTTTATTGTTAATCGAGAATTAATTATTCAGATTGCTCTGTAGTTTCTATGAATTTAATTTTTTCTCAAAATCCCTCACGGAAAACAATTTAGAAACACGGTGCACTGTAATCAACTTAATTCACGAAATTTACAAAAGAAGGGAGAAAATTATGAGATGGCGCTTATATACTTCCCCTTCCAATCAATTCTGCTGGACATCCGCGGTGTTCTCTCATTGGTCCAGCTGTATCAAACAAGGAGAACAATAGCCGTAACAAGACAAGTTCTGATCAATTCAAGGCAGTGAACCGCCTTCATAACAATTTAAAACTACCAGCAGTAACTTGCCAAATGATTCGTTTTATCCTAACTTCTCACAATCTAACCTAAAATTAAATCCCAATATTTCGTTCCCCAAAATTTTCATTTAATTTAAGTTTTAATTAAAAAATTAAACCAATGTAGCTTTAAAAACGCTACAACATTTATCTTACATTTTCTGATTTACTGGTCTTAGCGTCACTTTTGTACACTAAAATGTGGGTAATTTCCGGTAATATCCGTTTTCTTTCACGATACTCCTAGTGCCATAAAAAAGGTTTAGACGACATCTTAGGCTTTTGACTAAATAATAATAGTTCACTTAGTTCAATTTTTAACATTTTAAAAGGAATTTTTGCTCTGCGTCATGTAACAATATAAGAATATTGGCCTTTATGAAAATATACAAAATTATTATTTTTAAGAATTGAATGCGTCAGACCTAAATCTTTCTGCCACAACCTCGTATTTTGGTAACGATTATGTCATTACAAATGTTCAATACGGCACAATATTAGAATATGTATGCAGTATAAATGAGAAGGTTTATCGTTTATAGAGTAAACTATATCAGTACTAACTTTTAGGGGATTTGAACAGCTAATACTAACACCATGTTGACGGATTTTTTTCACCAAATGGACAAATCAACATTTCAATCCCATTTTATTCGAATAATGGTGGTTTTAAACGTACGATGTACAACATACAAGATTATATGTCGGCTGGATAGGAAGAAGGAGCACTTAAATATTTAAAATATATTTATAAAAGGGATTTTCATGTTATCGATATCTCAAATCCCGCTTGAGATAAAAAATCGGTTGTAATAAAAGGTTGTGAAATGCTGTAGGAATTCTGAAACGTTATAACTTTTCCAATGACCAAAATAATTGAATAGTGAGATATTTTTGTTTTTAATGACTGCAATACCGAAATCAAATGATGTTTCAAAATGGGCAATGAACGTGGTCGAGGTATAAGATACATTCTTGTACCAAGTAGCACTTTATTCATTATTTATTTCGCTGGTTCTGGGCGATAACATATTATTATAAGACTTGCCTGTAATAGGAAATGTTATAAAAGAATATATTGGAGCTATATATATCTGGTTTCAAGAAAGAGTATAATTATTGTTCTTGGAATTTAATAACATTGTTTGTTATCAATGTTGGAAAAATTTTGAAACATATATTAGTAAGTGAGTGAGTTCAGAATCATCATATCGTGAAATATAATTAAATTGGCATGAAAAGTTTATTTTTGTTAGGAGTGACGAACAGCTCGTCTATCTTCACAAGTCAGGAAATAACAAATCCTGAAATTTCCTCTGACAGAGATTTCCTTGTTTATAATAACGCTGTATGTTTCCGCTAACTTGTCGGAACTGGAAAGAGTCCCATAACTTTCCTGGTAAACAGCACTTTGTCACAAACTTTATTTTGTTAGTCTCACGGTTTAGTAAAAGTTTAATACTCTTATATTGCACTCAACATTAAATTGCATTTTAATAAAGGTTTAATTACTTTATATACTTCTCAGTTCATAAATGAAAATCAAGATATTATAACTTAACTTTAAAAGTAATTTTACGTTAATTAGATATTATTTTATTAGATGTTCTTGCTTATATTGTAAATTATAAGTATTGTATTTCTTGTTAATAATGGCATTTTAAGTAGATTAAGAGTATGAAGATATTATCAGACTTTTTAATGTAATCATATGGTATATAAAATTGGAAGTGGTTATTCTTGAATAGAAATTTCATTTTTCTCATATGTAAAATATTTAAGAACTCTTTCATTATAATACTCACCATACATACTCAGTTTTCAGATTTAGATTTTCACATGCATTTTCTGCATTATTATGTTGTTATTTTAAGACTTTGTTACATTATAAATACAAATAACAATCTAATTTGACCTGAATCGTAGGCTTGTATAGTAGCGTTCATGCTGAAATTGTATCTGTTCCTGATTAGCAACGCTTGAAAAATTAATGCAAAAACAATTACTAATAATATTTTTTTGTAATGTATATTTTCAAAAAGCTTTATTATAGGTAATTATTTTTTAAGGGTTTCTGTCATAAATACATTGAAGGATCAGTATTGGTTTAACCATGTTGTACGGTGTTTCAATGTTAATGTCATAAAAATTAAAAACGTCCTGGAAAGATTGCTGAAGAAGCCAAAGTTTTAAGGTCGTATATGCATTAAATATGAACAGCATTTCCACACGTTATATAGCATGGATGGATTTCTATAACATATACCCTAATGTTCTGCTTGCCTATAGTTGGAAACATCAAGGAAATCAGACTATAATAAAGGACTTTCAGCATGATGGGAATTACACACCAATCTGAATGAAATTCAGATGAAAAAAAAATTAATGGAGATTCTACTTTCATTTAGCCTAATTGTTTGGAATATTGACTACATTAATTAATCGTTGTATCTTCATATCAGATAAAGGTAACCGGAATGCAAAAAAGGGGATATTAAAAAAATTCAGTAAATTTAGTTAACTAAAACACATATCAATATAAATATTAATAAACAAAGGACGAATGTTATATTTTTACATACCACAGTGAAGAATGCCATAACCTACTTTATATTTTTTTTATTTGAAGTAATAACATTAAAATAAGTAAACTGATTATCAAATTCGATATCAAATTGGTTTTTAATCCTCCAAAAAAATATATTTTAGATCACTTTAAGTTCGGACTTAAATATTATCTGCTTCTAAAACTTCCCGGAGTCCTCTTAGATTTATACATCCTAACTTTCTCGTAGTCCTCAGTTTTGGTATTATTTTTAAATTTTTTGAGAGAACCTACAAAGTTGTCTTGGATGTTATGAAAAATACCCGAAAGATCTTGACATCTGAAAGATTATAGCCTATTTTTAGTTTCCCTTACATAGAGCCAAGTGATTTACGGAAGATAGTTGTGGAAGTGATCACATAGATTTTATTTTGAAATCACTAAGGACTATTTTGTTTTAAAACTCCTCAATGCAATTAATATTCTTATTATACAATATATAAGAAAGAAGTTAAACTGTGTAAACTGAACAAAACTTGAAATCAGTTCGCCTTGCTGGCTATTAGATTAACAGGAGCTAAACTCTACATTCACATTCACACTTCAAAAGTAGTTGGATAGTAAATGTTTAGATACTGTGGAAAGTCAAAAAACTGTTGAATTTAATTTTCTTTCATTGGAAAATGCGCCCATATCTTAAGAAGCATTACAGAACCATCATTGCTGTCATAATAGATTATAGATGACTGTTTATTTGTTTAATTAAAAAGAGCCATTAATTTTGTTTAACTCTGTACAATTAACCGCTAGTATTATGAAATTTTAGTACAATTGTCACTATTTATTACATAATATCTATTTAGTAAATCTTACCTCATATACAAGGCTAATAATTAATTTTTATATTGACTATAAGATAATACAGATTACTAGTGTGGAAAAAGGGGGTCAATGAATTTAGTAGTTTAAACTTTGGTTATAGTGTTTAAAATGTAAGTATTCAAACACATAAATTTTTTTAAATCTAAATGAAATATAATAACTCACACTAATTGTAGGCTTTCGCAGATTAGACAAGAATAGTATTCAGAGATTGAAACATTGTATGAACACAATGGAAAGGTCAAGTCTTGTGAATGACGCCTAGAGCAGTACTTGCAGTGTCACAGCCTTCTAAATATTACAGAAACGCGCTTGTCCCTTTCTTTAATCTATCTGCAATATTTTACTCTAGATACTTATAAATACCTTTAGTAAAACTTTAGCTTATTCTTAGTGTTCGTATTTAAAAAATTATTTTCATTTAAAAACTTGAGGTAAACATACTATTGGGGATTTAAAAGTCTAAAAGTATTTCATGACGATGGCAATGGTATTGCATCGTAAAGAACAGTAATTGACTATTGATTATTATTTTTCTATAATCTAGGCCTAATCTATTAGGCTCATAAAGATGCACGTATTCTGAGAACGCTCGTGGCAAAACAATCAAGTAGGCCGCACTTTTCCATGTCATAAAGTCAAAAATTTTGATGCATATATTCCGACCGTAGCTGCAGTAAATTTCTTTATCTCCACTTCGTAGAGTAGAATGAAGCTTTCTCATACATTTAAAAAAAGCAGACATTTTGGCGCTAGTAATTATTTTAACGTGATGAAAAATAATGCCAAAGGCATTTTTACAGGTCTATTAAAAATTGCCACGTTAATTTTAGGAATTTGCATAAAAGTTATTATTAAATATTAAAGCTTTTGTGGCCATCGGTGATTTTTTTATTTTGTAAAAACATGTGTATGGTACACTAAATATATCCAAACAACCTCTCTTACCATAAGAAAAATAAAAGAAAACAACAATAAAATATTACATTGTTTTCTAATTTGTAAATTCTCAGGTTTGACACTCAAATAACGAACAAAATAATTCTCACTCTGAATAAAGTCAAACGAACTAAAAGAACACGCTATTGTAAACACTAGATTTCTTCATATTATCACCTAAAATAAAAAAAGTATAGCATTATTTAACACAGCTCATTTATTTATGAGGAACTATAATACATATCATCCATAGCAAACGTCCATATTCTTTATTGACTTTGCAACTGTTCTTACGAGTAATAATAACAACTATATGTCGAAACATTCGACTGAAACCACAAAAGCAAATCGTCTTGGCTACGATGTCTTTGACGACCGGCCAACTTGATCATAAACTTTCGTCGTTGTTATTTATTGATCAGCTGTGTTTGTGACTATATAACATGATTAACAGAAATACCGTTTAGTATTAATCCGAATTGATATAAAATACCCATACAAATATAATGTGTTAATTTTTTAAATATGTTTTTTAACGTATTTGAAAGAATATTTTTTGAAACGTAAACGTTATTTTAAAACCTCGAGTCACTCGGACATTCACAATGAAATGGATACAAAATTTATATTAAATTAACTGAAAATATACTTATGTAAACTTAGATATATTGCTTATCAGTACTTCGACATTTTTATACTTGGTTACTAGATAAGGTTGCTGTAAATTAAATGAACACTAAAAAAAGGTAAAACGTTTCCCATGATATTCAAAAAGTGTATCTGTATGGTTCGAATCCTGCAACACCAGACACATTTTCCTGCTCACTTTGATTTCACCGTGTAACAATGTTTCCACTAACAGGCATGACTTCCTCATTCCATTCTCTGTATCCGCACAGTATCCTGTCTCACTTAATCATAGCCAATAGCAGGTAACCATCAATAATTGCTTCATTAAAATTTCATTACATAGAAATTTGGTTTAAATTCAATCAATCGATTGCAGTTCACACTCAACTATTTTCTATAATAAGTAACAGTTCTTCATGTAACAGGCTTCCCTGAAGTCTATAAATTACAATTAAAGCATTTATAAACTAACTAGCTCTTACCTACATTTTCTCACGAAACTTTCTCTCCAATAGTGAGGTCATTAGTAAAATGTTTGTTTACAAAACGCACTCGGGATAAAGTAATGGTTCCTGAAAAATATTCCAATCTCCTGAAACATAACCGAATAGTTGAACTTTAAGTTTGTAAAGCGCTGATTTGGGACTTTTATTTGTAAGATTGAAGAATTATAAAAATAGTCTTCCAACGAAATATTAAATAAAATATCAATCTATTTTTTATGTATTTATATGAATTGCCACAACTAATTCTTTTGTACTTAAAATATCGTAAACCAGTGTGTAGGAATTTTAAATTAAAACAACTTAGCATTATTAGTAAAATTACTTATGATGTAATACGATGGATTGGCATTTTACTTTGGTATTTTAAGTAGATATGTGTCCTATGGTTTATGAAAAAGAAAAAAAGCATACATCAGGTACACATTATTTACGGATGAATTTAAGTTTAACTAAATTATTTCAATTCCAGCCAAGTGTAGATGCGTGACTCATGAACACAAACTAACAAACCTTATTGTATTTTCGAGTATGTTAGTCAGAGTGCTATTGAGCTATCACGCTAAAAGACAGGTAGAAATCTTTCCAGACCTTTGAGTAACAGGTTTCACTGACGTTCATATGCCCCCGCATATCTTTCCCGCTTGCTAATGTTTGATTATACATATAATCATATTGCTACACTTAAAATGTTTTACACATGTTTCATCACGATAAGCAAAATTTTCTTGAATATATTCATTTTATTGAACAATTTTTTATACGGGCAGTAGTAGTAGGAGTATAATAGGAGTATATTTCATGCTTTTTATGTGCCGTTAAACACTTATATTAAATCTATATAATGTACCCAAAAAATCTTAAAAATTAACATTAAAAATGGTCTGGCTTAGTGAAAAATCTTAAATAAATCTAGAAATATTCTTAATTGTATTTTATTAGATTGAAGAATAATTCACAAAATATTACGGACATTATTAAGTGTATTTGATTTGTTAATTTCAATTTCAGTTTGAAATTTAGATTTTATTTAATGTAGAGTATCAAATCTTCTGATTAATACTCTACTGTTTAATATGAAAACAGTTTATAGCTTAATCAGATCTGATGTAGATATTTACATTCTTATAGTAATTCTCTTTTAATAAATGTATAGTGCACTAAACATATTTTTTTTTTTTAAATATTTTCTGTTTATTACATATATCTGCACATATGTTTCAAGCTCGATAAAGTCTGATTTTTCTATTTAAATTATTACGAAAAATCTCTACTATTCAATGTATAATATAACTGTGATGTTTGAAATTCCTTCTGTTTAATATATAATCACTCCGCGGTTCTTGGCAGGAACAAGGCATCAAGCACATAGTTGCCAAAGTATCTTACAAGTTTCGCACACTGTAGCAGTACGACTTTATATCAAGGAGCAATGAACTAAAACTTCTTCTACTTGTTGTGAATGTTATTTTCTTAGTGTAAGTTAAGTTCAAGTACTTTGTGCACACTTAAAAACTATCAACTAACAGAATTTTTGCAGTGGTAAAAACGATCTTCCGCTGATATTAAATTTGAAAGTAGTACTCATAGACTCTGGATATAACCCTGAATCCCTAAAAAAACTACTACAGGTACAGTTCTGAAACCTATTTTATTAGCTTTATCAGGTAAAAATACATAAGAATCCACGATATTTCTTACTTAATTAACCTTTCCAAAAGCTCAATACGGCTTTATTTTACTATTTACCCAGGAATTCAGGCGAAATCTTCCGCTAGCTGTAACTCGCTAACGAAGCGTTTTCAGACCTATGTTTATATAACATTTTTTCATTATTTTTACTAGTAAAATGTGCTGTAGAAGTGGGGGGAGAACTTCATGAATCACCCTGTATATATATAATTTTATGTATTAATGGATTTGTTTGGCTTGGTTCGTTCTGCTTGTTGCTTTTCCGATTATTTATAACATAACCTATGTTGTATTTGCAGTAACTTAGAGAAACATATTTCACTACAACCTTACTAGATAGTTTTTTAACCATTTTGCAAGTCACACACCACATATTTGACTTTTAATTTGTTCTTAAAATTAACATTCATATAGTAGATATGTTAATAAATGACTGTCTGGTACTGCTACTCTGCCAGATGTTAGTAATATTTAAGTTATGTTCTGTGAAGTTTTTTTAAATAACTAAAACATAGTGAATTTTTAATTTGGTGATTTGTTTTTGTTTTAGTAACCTAAAGTGAAATGCCAAGATTGAATAAGGTGTTCAACAGAAAAAGCCCTTTGGAAGGAGGTAGCCCTTTGGTATTCAGGCTCTCTAAATATGTTTTCGAAGATCTGAAGAAAATTACAGAATCAGATACAAGTATTATCTTGGTGACGGAGACTGCAAAGGGGTTGGAAAGTGGTTGTGCAGATTATCCCTATGGCCCAAACATCCACATTCAAAAATAAAATTGGAATGTGTGACTCATGTTCAAAAGAGAATTGGCTACTCATCTAAGTTCTTAGTGAAAATAAAATGGTCCGTGGCCGGGGACAGCTGCAAATCTATACGAACTATTTATTTATAGATTATAGTAAAATGGTCCTCTAACTAAATATTAAAATTAAGCTCCCATGAGAACTATTCGTGCTAAAATTATTTTAGAAACTTTAATCTTCTAGTGACATTCAAAAAGATTAAAAAAAACAGTTTGTTGCTACCGGGTAAGTGTAGAGTAGTAAATACAAAAAATTCAAAATAAATCATTTTCATTTACAAAAGACAATTATCATAATAATAAATTTGAAAGTCTTTAATAAATAGCTAGAAATTTTAACTTATATGATATATATGTGTGAAAGTAAGCCGATTTAAAATATACTATGTAATAATACTTATTTTTCGCACATTTTGTTATATCTTCCTGCAAAACATTACACCCACTGATGAATTTGCATTCAAAATTAATTGCTCTAGATGCATAAAAAAGTAGCCTTATATCGTATTAAACTAATTAACAACATTTAAAGCAAATTCTTTAGTATTTTAAAAAGAAGAATGTCGGATTCGTAGAGCTGGTGTATATATGATGAGAAAACCAGCTTTAAAAGTAGGGAATTTATTTTTTTTATCACTCTGTGATATTAAAAATTTTAGAATACTTCTATCTGATTTTTTTTTATCAGTAATCACTAGTTTTTTATTCGTCCTTAAAAAAGTCTAACACGTTCTATGTGGGTTTTAAAATGATAATTATAATTTCACATGAAATGCCATTTGTTTAATAATTGAGGTTTTACATACATAGAAAAATACTAAATTATAACACTGATTCAGTTTTGAAGTTTAACTAAAACTTAAAGATTAGTTTACGATGTAAAGACCAGATCTACATGAAAACCGTTTCATGTGTGCACAAAACGAGAAATAACAACGAAATGCTTTAATGGTTAACGATTTATTCATTTCCTCTTTGTTCACCGCATGTCTATAGCTCAATAAAGACAATTCTTAAATGGTATTTTATTTACAAAATTAAATAATATAATCTATACATTTCAACTAGTAAATTAGTGCTTAGTGTGACCCAAAAACAGGACATATAATATACATAAGTGTGATTTTTTTAAATGTTTTTAAATTAAAAAAAATGGCTAATATAAAAAATAAAAGGAAAAATAATTATAGTTATTCATTCATAAATTTACTATTCAGCTAATTCTAAAAGTTATTGATTATTTTACTCTAATGCATTTGACTCCATTAACTGTACGCTGGTATAACTTTTCTTAACCCGGGATTACTCGCGCTATTAGATTGAATCTAACATTTTTAGTTCCTCTGAAGAAATTTTTTTAAATTATGAATATATGTGACTGAGCGTTGAATAATGGTTTCGTTAGTAGCCTAACCAACCACCACAGTAGTTGGGGAATTTTAGTGTGTTGGGGATGGTAGCAGTGGAGGGGGGAAGGAGCGTGCTCCGCTTTGTTAGTGTCCGCCTAACTGCGCGAGCGTTCATGTGACTGCTAGTGTTAGCCCAGATCTAACGGCGCGAGTGATCGCGGAACTGTCCGTGTGGTGATTGTGTTTCTGACGCGTGGATGTGTTTTGTTCAATATGGCTCAGGTGGTAACGAGTAACGACGATGATATTCGTTGTTGGTTGGATGGAAAAAGTAAAAGTTTGGAAAATTTTTGTTCATAAATGCATTTTTTATAAACAAATAAGTTAAAAAAAATTAAAATAAAACATGTTAATGTGTGATTTGAGATGTGTTAACAATTATTAATTCTACATTATTTCTATATTATACTAAATTGTTATATTCTATATTGTTTAAAATAAGGTGATTTGGAAAAAGTAAAAGTTTGGAAATTTTTGTTCATAAATGCATTGTTTATAAACAAATAAGTTAAAAATTAAAATAAAACATGTTAATGTGTGATTTGAGATGTGTTAACAATTTATTTATTTCCTATACTATGTGTATATACAACATATACATCAATTTGTAGAAGAATGTCAAATGTTAGTAGGAGCGCCCTAACGGCGCGAGCGATCGCGGGAGTTTTACGGGCGCGAGTAATCCCGGGTGGAATGGAACTCTAAATGTTTACATCCCAAGATGTAAATATTTTAATTAAATCAATGCAGTAAATGAGATTGACAGTTGTCTGTATTTGTCAATGTGATCGTAACCAAACAAGGTTGGGGGTACACCAGATTACATGTTATGACTCATGCATTTAATGGAGGGATCATCATAACAATCGATATTTCCTATGTAGAAATGATATAAATACCAAATTTAACGTCTGTAGGTTAACTGGATTCAAAGATGTAATGTGGAAGAAAAAGCAGATAGATACACGTAAAACGAATTCCACTAGACTTAAAATAATAAAATATGCAAAATTTAAACTTTGTACAAAGTAGCTGAAACTAATATAGAAATTGTATCCAAGAGTTAGAATGTACTAACACTAAGCAAACTCTTTGGATGGATATGCACAGTTGTCAATCTTGTTATTTGCTAAGTAGAAATAAAGGGTTTATAGATAAATTCGTTTCTCGATATAACTTGATGATAGACGGACATGACAGAAATTTACCGTCTTCCTAATTGATTTTCTGATGCTCAGCCTAATCAAAGCAATAAAAAAATAATAAATAATTCGATTCAATATTCTTTTCAAAATTAAAAAAAAATCTGAATAACACACATAAATGTGAAAACCAGTACAGTGCATTTGAGTTCAGTGGATGATATCGTATCTAATCTGAATAACAAATGTAACTCTTAAGATGCTTTCAAGGAGAGTCCTTACATCTATTTGTACTAATGTCAATATATCTACAATACCTCATAGAGGTACGTCTTCTTTCTCATTTTGTATATACCAACATGTTAAACCAGTGAGAAGAACTGTATAATATGCAATTATATTATTGAACCATTAAATTCGCATATTAAAATTAGTGTAAAAACGTATAATCATAAGATAAACGAATGGTGAATTTGATATCATACCTATTAGCAAATTGTTGCAGTAAAATATATGTATAATGATAGTAACGAAAATTGAATTAGACATATAAATTTGTAAATTATCGAACCATATATTTCGGCAGATAGTTATCAAATTTAACAA
This sequence comes from Homalodisca vitripennis, assembly GCF_021130785.1. NCBI lineage: Eukaryota > Metazoa > Arthropoda > Insecta > Hemiptera > Cicadellidae > Homalodisca > Homalodisca vitripennis. The sequence continues at coordinate 205,418,488 of NC_060207.1, forward strand.
ACTTTTACCTTCCTAAAATACTTTGAATCAGTTTACTGCTAATCAAACTAGTAACAGTAAGAATTTCCATTAATTTATCTAAGAAATAAATGTTCATGCTTGTCGAAAGCATTTAAGCGACAAGCGTGGGCTATATTGTGTACCTATCCTAAATTTAAAAATTTTTGTAGTGTAAATTTATAACGACTTGGATTTTAGGTGTTATTATTTAGACATCCAAGAAGATATAAAATATTTTTTTATTAATAAGCTCCGAGTGAATATTCAGTAAAATTTATTACTAGATTTTTAAACTATTAAATATTATCTGGTACGTCTTAAATAAAAATCACAGTTCTAAATTAAAATATTGGATTTATTTTAAACTGGCAAATTAATAAGTTCAACGTTTCAGAATTTTCATCACTCTATTTTCCACGAAGAATTGACAAACCATTTAGTACATTTAAAAGTTCCTTTGGCAAGAAATAAAAATATTAATAAAAAATATCAAACTAAAAAATGTTCACACTTCTAAGTCACTCAAAATTCAAACATAAAAATTTAAGCTTCTCTTTCCACTAGTTGAACCTTAACTTTCAAGTCTCTGCAATTCAGATCAGAACTCTCTCAAACAATTATTAAAGTTCAATTAATTACCAATTATTAATTCACAATAAAACAGTTTGAATTAAATATTAATGAATTACTAAATTTCCAAATTTCAATTATAGTTATTGACAAATTTCAATTTTAAAATCACTTTTCTTGCAAGTATGGCCCAATGGAAAAAATTTAGAAACACGGCGCACTGTAATCAATTTAATTCACGAAATTTACCAAAAGAAGGGAGAAAATTATGAGATGGCGCTTATATACTTCCCCTTCCAATCAATTCTGCTGGACATCCGCGGTGTTCTCTCATTGGTCCAGCTGTATTAAACAAGGAGAACAATAGCCGTAACATGACAAGTTGTGATCAATTCAAGGCAGTGAACCGCCTTCATAACAATTTAAAACTACCAGCATTAAATTGCCAAAGGATTCGTTTTATCCTAACTTCTCACAATCTAACCTAAAATTAAATCCCAATATTTCGTTCCCCAAAATTTTCATTTAATTTAATTAATTAAAAAATTAAACCAATGTAGCTTTAAAAACGCTACAAAATTTATCTTACATTTTCTGATTTACTGGTCTTAGCGTCACTTTTGTACACTAAAATGTGGGTAATTTCCGGTAATATCCGTTTTCTTTCACGATACTCCTAGTGCCATAAAAAAGGTTTAGACGACACCTTAGGCTTTTGACTAAATAATAATAGTTCACTTAGTTTCAATTTTTAACACTTTAAAAGGAATTTTTGCTCTGCGTCATGTAAAAATAAGAATATCGACCTTTATGAAAATATACAAAATTATTGTTTTTAAGAATTGATTGCGTCAGACCTAAATCTTTCTGCCACAACCTCGTATTTTGGTAACGATTATGTCATTACAAATGTTCAATACGGCACAATATTAGAATATGTATGCAGTATAAATGAGAAGGTTTATTGTTTATAGAGTAAAATATATCAGTACTAACTTTTAGGGGATTTGAACAGCTAATACTAACACCATGTTGACGGATTTTTTTCACCAAATGGACAAATCAACATTTCAATCCCATTTTATTCGAATAATGGTGGTTTTAAAACGTACGATGTACAACATACAAGATTATATGTCGGCTGGATAGGAAGAAGAACTAAAATATTTAAAATATATTTATAAAAGGGATTTTCATGTTATCGATATCTCAAATCCCGCTTGAGATCAAAAATCGGTTATAATAAAAGGTGGTGAAATGCTGTAGGAATTCTGAAACGTTATAACTTTTCCAATGACCAAAATAATTGAATAGTGAGATGTTTCTGTTTTAATGACTGCCATACCGGAATCAAATGATGTTTCAAAATGGGCAATGAAACGTGGTCGAGGTGTAAGATACATTCTTGTACCAAGTAGCACTTTCTTCATTATTTATTTCGCTGGTTCTGGGCGATAACATATTATTATAAGACTTGCCTGTAATAGGAAATGTTATAAAAGAATATATTGGAGCTATATATATCTGGTTTAAGAAAGAGTATAATTATTGTTCTTGGAATTTAATAACATTGTTTGTTATCAATGTTGGAAAAATGTTGAAACATATATTAGTAAGTGAGTTCAGAATCATCATATCGTGAAATATAATTAAATTGGCATGAAAAGTTTATGTTTTGTTAGGAGTGACGAACAGCTCGTCTATCTTCACAAGTCAGGAAATAACAAATCCTGAAATTTCCTCTGACAGAGATTTCCTTGTTTATAATAACTCTGTATGTTTACGCTAACTTGTCGGAACTGGAAAGAGTCCCATAACTTTCCTGGTAAACAGCACTTTGTCACGAACTTTATTTTGTTAGTCTCACGGTTTGGTAAAAGTTTAATATGTCTTATATTGCACTCAACATTAAATGCATTTTAATAAAGGGTTTAATTACTTTATATAGCTCTTCTCAGTTCATTAAATGAAATCAAGATATTATGAACTTAACTATTAAAATAATTTTACGTTAATTAGATATTATTTATTACATGTTCTTGCTTATATTGTAAATTATAAGTATTTGTATTTCTTGTTAATAATCGGCATTTTAAGTATCGATTAAGAGTATTAAGAAAAGATATTATCAGACTTTTATTAATGTAATCATACGTTATATAAAATTGGTAAGTAATTATCCTTGAATAGAAATTTCATGTTTTCTCATATGTAAAATATTTAAGAAATCTTTTATTATAATACTCACCATACATACTCATTTTCAGATTTAGATTTTCACATGCATTTTCTGCATTATAATGTTGTTATTTTAAGACTTTGTTACATTATAAATACAAATAACAATCTAATTTGACCTGACTCGTAGGCTTGCATAGCAGCGTTCATGCTGAAATTGTATCTTTCCTGATTAGCAACGCTTGAAAAATTAATGCAAAAAGAATTACTCATAATATTTTTTTGTAATGTATATTTTTAAAAAGCTTTATTATAGGTAATTTTTTTTAAGGGTTTCTGTCATAATACATTGAAGGATCAGTATTGGTTTAACCATGTTGTACGGTGTTTCAATGTTAATATCATAAAAATTAAAAACGTCCTGGAAAGATTGCTGAAGAAGCCAAAGTTTTAAGGTCGTATATGCATTAAATATGAACAGCATTTCCACACGTTATATAGCAGGGATGGATTTCGTATAACATGTACCCTAATGTTCTGCTTGCCATAGTTGGAAACATCAAGGAAATCAGACTATAATAAAGGACTTTCAGCATGATGGGAATTACACACCAATCTGAATGAAATTCAGATGAAAAAAAATTAATGGAGATTCTACTTTCATTTAGCTTAATTGTTTGGGATATTGACTACTATAATTAATCGTTGTATCTTCATATCAGATAAAGGTAACCGGAATGCAAAAAAGGGGATATTAAAAAATACAGTAAATTTAGTTAACTAAAACACATATCAACATAAATATTAATAAACAAAGGACGAATGTTATATTTTTACATACCACAGTGAAGAATGCCCTAACCTACTTTATATTTTTTTTATTTGAAATACTAACATTAAAATAAGTGAACTGATTATCAAATTCGTATCAAATTGGTTTTTAACCCTGCAAAAAAATATATTTTAGATCACTTTAAGTTCGGACTTAAATATTATCTGCTTCTAAAACTTCCCGGAGTCCTCTTAGATTTATACATCCTAACGTTCTCGTAGTCCTCAGTTTTGGTATTATTTTTAAATCTTTGAGAGAACCTACAAAGTTGTTTTGGATGTTTGAAAAATACCCGAAAGATCTTGACATCTGAAAGATTATAGCCTATTTTTAGTTTACCTTACATAGAGCCAAGTGATTTACGGAAGATAGTTGTGGAAGTGATCACATAGATTGTATTTTGAAATCACTAAGGACTATTATGTTTTAAAACTCCTCAATGTAATTTATATTCTTATTATACAATATATAAGAAAAAAGTTAAACTGTGTAAACTGAGCAAAACTTGAAATCGGTTCGCCTTGCTGGCTATTAGATTAACAGGAGCTAAACTCTACATTCACATTCACACTTCAAAGGTAGTTGATTAGTAAATGTTTAGATACCGTAGAACGTGAAAACACTGTTGAATTTAATTTTCTTTCATTGGAAATGCGCCCATAGCTCAAGAAGCATTACAGAACCATAATTGCTGTTATGATAGATTTTAAATTACTGTTTTTATTTGTTTAATTATAAAGAGCTATTCATTTTGTTTCACTCTGCACAATTAACTGCTAGTATTATGAAATTTTATTTCAATTTTTCACTCTTTATTACATAATATCTATTTAGTAAATCTGACCTCTATACAAGGCTAACAATTTTTATATTGACTATAAGATAATACGTCTTACTGGTGTGAAAAAGGGGGTCAATGAATTTAGTAGTTTAAACTTTTATTGTAGTGTTTAAAATGTAAGTATTCAAACATATAAATTTTTAAAAATCTAAATGAAATATAATAACTTACACTAATTAATTGTAGGCTTTCGCAGATTAGACAAGAATAGTATTCAGAGATTGAAACATTGCATGAACACAATGGAAAGGTCAAGTCTTGTGAATGGCGCCTAGAGGAGTACTTGCAGTGTCACAGCCTTCTAAATATTACAGAAGGACGCCCGTCCCTTTCTTTAATCTATCTGCAATATTTTACTCTAGATACTTATAAATACCTTAGTAACACTTTATCTTATTCTTCGTTTTCTTATTTAAATAATTATTTTAATTTAAAAACTTGAGGTGAACATACTATGGGGGATTTAAAAGTAAAAAAGTATTTCATGACGATGACAATGGTATTGCATCGTAAAGAACAGTAATTGACTATTGATTATTATTTTTCTACAATCTAGGCCTAATCTATTAGGCTCATAAAGATGCACGTATTTTGAGAACGCTCGTGTCAAAGCAATCAAGTAGGCCGCACTTTTCCATGTCATAAAGTCAACAATTTTGATGCTTATTCCGACCGTAGCTGCAGTCAATTTCTTTATGTCCACTTCGTAGAGTAGAATGATGCTTTGTAATACATGTAAAGAAAGCAGACATTTTGGTGCTAGTAATCATTGTAACGTTATAAATATAATGCCAAAGGAATTTTTACAGGTATAATAAAGAAATTGCCACGCTATTTTTAGCAATTTGTATAAAGTTATTATTAAAAATTAAAGCTTTTTTAGTCATCGGTGATTTTTTTCCCTTCTAAAAACAAGTGTATGTTACACTATATATATCCAAACAATGCTCTTACCATAAGAAAAATAAAAGAAAACAGCAATAAAATATTACATTGCTTTCTAATTTATAAAGTTTCAGGTTTGACACTCAAATAACGAACAAAATAGTCCTCACTCTGAGTAAAGTCAAACGAACTAAAAGAACACGTTAATGTAAAAATTAGATTTCTTCATATTTTCACCTAACATAAAAAAAGTATAGCATTATTTAACGCAGCTCATTTATTTATAAGGAACCATAATACATATCATCCATAGCAACGTGTTCTTTATTGACTTTGCAACTTTTCTTACGAGTAATAATAATAACTATATGTCGAAACATTCGACTAAAACCACAAAAGCAAATCGTTTTTGGCTACGATGTCTTTGATGACCGGCCAACTTGATCTTAAACTTTCGTCATTGTTATTTATTGATCAGCTGTGTTTGTGACTATATAACATGATTAACAGAAATACCGTTTAGTATTAATGCGAATTGATATAAAATACCTGTAAAAATATAATGTGTTACTTTTTAAATATATTTTCTTAACATATTTAAAAGAATATGTTTTTTTGAAACGTATGCGTTATTTTAAAACCTCGAGTTACCCTGACGTTGGCAATGAAATGGATACAAAAATTATATTAAATTAACTGAAAATATACTTATGTAAACTTAGATATATTGCTTATCAGTACTTTCAACATTTTTATACTTGGTTACTAGATAAGGTTGCTGTAAATGAAATGAACACTAAAAAAAGGTAAAACGTTTCCTATGATATTCAAAAAGTGTATCTGTATGGTTCGAATCCTGTAACACCAGATACATTTTCCTGGTCACTTCGATTTCACCGTGTAACAATGTTTCCACTAACAGGCATGACTTCCTCATTCCATTCTCTGTATCCGCACAGTATCCTGTCTCACTTAATCATAGCCAGTAGCAGGTAACCATCAATAATTGCTTCATTAAAATTTCATTACATAGAAATTTGGTTTAAATTCAATCAATCGATTGCAGTTCACACTCAACTAGTTTCTATAATAAGTAACAGTTCGGCATGTAACAGGATTCCCTGAAGTCTATAAATTACAATTAAAGCATTTATAAACTAACTAGCTCTTACCTACATTTTTCCTCTCCAATAGTGACGTCATTAGCATAAAATGTTTGTATACAAAACGCACTCGGGATAAAGTAATGGTTCCTGAAAAATATTACAATCACCTGAAACATAACCGAATAGTTGAACTTTAAGTTTCTAAAGCGCTGATTTGGGACTTTTATTTGTAAGATTGAAGAATTATAAAAATAGCCTTCCAACCAAATATTAAATCAAATATCAATCTATTTTTATGTATTTATATGAATTGCCACAACTAATTCTTTTGTCCTTAAAATATCGTAAACCAATTTGTAGGAGTTTTAAATCAAAACAACTTAGCATTATTATTAAAATTACTTATGATGTAATACGATGGATTGGTATTTTACTCTGGTATTTTAATTAGAAATGTGTCCTATGGTGTCTGAAACAGAAAAAAAGCATACTTCAGGTACACATTATTTACGGACGAATTTAAGTCTAACTAAATTCTTTCAATTCCAGGCAAGTGCAGATGCGTGACTCATGAACACAAAGTAACAACCTTATTGTATTTTCGAGTATGTTAGTCAGAGTGCTAGTGAGCTATCACGCTAAAAGACAGGTATACATTTTTCCAGACCTTTGAGTAACAGGTTTCACTGACGTTCATATGCCCCGCATATCTTTCCCGCTCGCTAATGTTTGATTATACATATAATCATATTGCTACACTTAAAATGTTTTACACATGTTTCATCAAGGTAAGCAAAATGTTCTTAAATATATTCATTTTATTGAAAATTTTTTTATACGAGCAGTAGTAGTAGGAGTATAATAGGAGTATATTTCATGCTTTTTATGTGCCGTTAAAACACTTATATTAAATCAATATAATGTACCCAAAAAATTAAAAATTAACATTAAAAATGTTCTGGCTTAGTGAAAAATCTAAAATCAATCTAGAAATATTCTTAATTGTATTTTATTAGATTGAAGAATAATTCAAAAAATAGTACGGACATTATTAAGTGTATTTGATTTGTTGATTTCAATTTCAGTTTGAAATTTAGATTTTATTTAATGTAGAGTATCAAATCTTCTGATTAATACTCTACTGTTTAATCTGAAAAACAGTTTATAGCTTAATCAGATCTGATGTAGATATTTAAATTCTTATAGTAATTCTTTTTTAATAAATGTATAGTGCACTAAACATATTTTTTTTTTTAAATATTTTCTGTTTAATACATATATCTGCACATATGTTTCAAGCTCGATAAAGTCTGACTTGTCTATTTAAATTATTACGAAAAATCTCTACTATTCACTGTATATTATAACTGTGATGTTTTGAAATTCCTTCTGTTTAATATATAATCACTCCGCGGTTCTTGGCAGGAACAAGGCATCCAGCACATAGTTGCCAAAGTATCTTACAAGTTTCGCACACTGTAGCAGTACGACTTTATATCAAGGAGCAATGAACTAAAACTTCTTCTACTTGTTGTGAATGTTATTTTCTTAGTGTAAGTTAAGTTTAAGTACTTTGTACACATTTAAAAACTATCAACTAACAAAATTTTTGCGGTGGTAAAAACGATCTTCCGCTGATATTAAATTTGAAAGTAGTACTCATAGACTCTGGGTATAAGTAAGATTTACAAAAAAAACAGTATAAAATCTTTTTTAATAACACGTGGTAATAAATTTGTGTTATTTTACAAAACTGCCCGTACTCAAAGTGTTGATATTACAAACCACAAAGTGAGTGACTTATCATAACATAAAGAAACTTTCAATTTTGAACGATTAATTTAGTAATAAAATAGGTGTTTAGAGAACTCCATATAAAATATTTATTTTCAGCTGATCATAACTTAATACTTTCATATAACACATAACACAATTGATTCTACTTCTATAATTTTGCAATAGTTTATTGGGAACTAATTATGAAAATATTATAAATGATTTTTTTAATTATTTACGAGGAAAAATAATACACGAGAGGGAATGGTTTGTTTCTAGTTGAGAGGAGTTTGTCATCAAGTCGAGTGAGGAAAAAGTTAATGTTGAGGCTATTATCATGAGACCATTAATTCTGAGCTCAACTCCTGGACATACAAATTGTACAATATTTGTATATACATACATACTATTGTATAACCTTTCATTGTTGTGTCATTGTTTGTGTGGGTATTTTTAAATACAGATGTATTGTTGTGCCAAATATTACATTCCTATGAAAATAGATATTATTATTAATAATTTTTAAATTGAATTCATGGTGAAATACACAAATTTGTGTTAATGTCAATCTATCGAGAGAATATGTATTGCACCAGATGCAAATTTTCTTATAAACTTCTAAGGATGTTTTTTTATAAGGCTTTCTCAAGCCTAACAAGGACTATTATCCTTATTCATGGAATCTTGATAGGATGTAGCCTCTACATCGAACCTTGCCATTCGTGAATATTCTGTCCTTTTGGAATTAGCGCACAAACCCTTTCAAAACTATAAGAAATGTAAAGGCCAAATAACAATATCATTATTCATCACTGGACAATATTTTGCATAATATTTAATCATTTTAATCCCTTTTTGTTTTGTAAGTATTGGCCTTTCTCCTTTGTTATTTCGACTAAGGTTTATCAAGGCAACTTTTAAGCGTTAAACAAGATCATTGCACAGCTACAAGTATTTTTTGGTTTTTAAGGTTGTTCGTTCACCTGAAAAACGTTAGCGAGTTATTAAAAGAAGGAGTATAATTAAGAGGAGCAGACTTCGAAGATTAGAAATATATTTGAAATTTAATAAGGCTTTTGCCACTTATACAAATTTAATGTTACATAACAGTCATTTGACAGCTATTTGGTCGTCCGATCATATGTTAGATTGATTATTTAGACGCATATGTGACACATACGGCCAAATACAAAATAATTGAATCGTAAAAAGTGAGGGCTCTGTGGTGTAATGGTAGCACGGCAAGTGAGAGATCCGAGTTAGAGTCCCGGCGGAGCAAGTAATTTTTTGCGATTCAGTGTTTATTGAAATAATATTTTATCACTTTAAACCGTTTTTGTTTTGTAAGTATTGGCCTTTCTCCTTTGTTATTACGACTAAGGTTTATCAAGGCAACTTTTAAGAGTTAAAGAATACCATTGCACATCTAGCCTATAAGCTATATATATATATATATATATATATATATATATATATATATATATATATATATATATATATATATATATAATTTTATGTATTAATGGATTTGTTTGGCTTGGTTCGTTCTGCTTGTTGCTTTTCCGATTATATATAACATAACATATATTGTATTTGCAGTAACTTAGAGAAACATATTTCACTACAACCTTACTAGATAGTTTTTAACCATTTTGCAAGTCGCACACGACATATTTAACTTTTAATTTGTTCTTAAAATTAACATTCATATAGTAGATATGTTAATAAATGACTGTCTGGTACTGCTACTCTGCCAGATGTTAGTATTGTTTATGTTATGTTCTGTGAAGTTTTTTAAATAACTAAAGCATAGTGAATTTTTAATTTAGCGATTTGTTTTTGTTTTAGTAACCTAAAGTGAAATGCCAAGATTGGGTAAGGTGTTCAACAGAAAAAGTCCTTTGGAAGGAGGTAGCAGGCTCTCTAAATATGTTTCGAAGATCTGAAGAAAATTACGGAATCAGATACAAGTATTATCTTGGTGACGGAGACTGCAAAAGGGTTTGAAAGTGGTTGTGCAGACCAGCCCTATGGCCCAAACATCCACATTCAAAAATAAAATTGGAATGTGTGACTCATGTTCAAAAGAGAATTGGCTACTCATCTAAGTTCTTAGTGAAAATAAAATGGTCCGTGGCCGGGGACAGCTGCAAATCAATACGCTGCACCTTTAGTACGATCTGATCATCCGGAGAAATTTCATGTTACAATCTGGGAAATGTCAGTAAATGTATAATCTTCAAACTACTAGACCCACACCCTGGCTTGAATTATGTGATTGCCATGAAGCTCCCTAGACGATCGACTAATTTCAAGGTCTAAAAACTGTACTCGCTATATAAAAAAGTACCGTTAAACAAATATATTGCAAAGGAAAATGTTGCAACAGGAGGATAGGTTTAAGGAGATAAAGATCCAGGAAACGGTTTGTATCCCACTGGACATTATTAATTCTGTCCGTTGTGATTTTGTTAATCTATCCTAAGCTTCTTTTTTTACTGAAAATTTACTGAAAAACGTAGTTTCTTACCTTTAGGTATACATTTCTGAAAAACTAATTTCAGCTAGAAATTGGAATCACATGTTCAAGAAATTGTAATGATCAATCCCTCCAGTTTGTAAACAGGAATACTTTGTCATTTTTCTTTTATTACCTTCTGTGTATGTTGTCTTAAGAGTTTAAAAACGTGTTTAATAAAAAAGAACCGTTGGAATGGTCATTAAATTGGATAAATAGTTGGTATCTAGTCCATTTCTTATAACTATACGGGTTGTTTTTGTTTTTGGACTTTAAATATTTTAACAGGCGTAATTTTCTGAGTACAAAAAAATATTACACAATATTCGTTTCTTTTACTATTATCAATTTATACTAAGCCAAAATTAATTGGTTTCCTTAGCTTCAGTAGTTCTAGAGATATTAATTAAAAAAAAGTACAAAATGGGGGCTATCGGCTAAAAAAACCTTTTTGTAAACTCCTTGTAATTAAATAAGTAGTTAATAATATATAAGTAGTTGAAAAATAATTCAATAATACCCTAAACATATTCAAAGGGAATAATACATTTATTGTAATTTTTGCTTAACTTATGTTTGTATATGAAGAGTTTACGTGGAAAAGGAACTTGTGTGATATAGTAACAATGATAAATATTATATGGTAATATTGATTTATACAGAAGGATTTGATAAATTTATGCTTGTTGTAACAAATAACAGTCTCTTCCTTTTCAATTTTACTTTTAATATGCTTCCTACTAGAATTATTTTTAAGACATCTAGAATTATTTTATTTTAGTTGTAGCTCATCGAAAGCCGTGTTAAGAAAAAATGTGAATATCCTCCAGTGAGATTCAAAGCGCAGTAGTTTGTATGTTCTGGCTATAAATAGATCGAATACAAGCATTGGAAACAACATAAAAAGAGCTTCATTGACATTTATCGTGTTATACTCAAACAGTGTTATCGGTCCGTAAAGTCCCTTTTGTACACAAAGTGTTAATATTGCTACCTAGTGCGTGACTGTATAAAACCATTGCCTTTGTCATAAAATCGAAGAATATAATCATCCACGTATGAAACATGACTTGAAACATTAAAGAGTAGAGAATAATTTATAAACATAAAAAAATTCCGTTAAAAACTTAGGGATTTCTATATTTTTATAACCTCGTATTTAATGTAACACTTATCACAAGTCTATATTTATTTATAATTATATACAGGGGAAAGATATATATATATATATATATATATATATATTAAACATATATTTTTAACAGATTCGTTTTATATACATATAAACAGATTCGGCCGAATACAAAATAATTGAAGCGTAAAAACTAAGGGCTTTGTGGTTTAATTTCTCGTAATAATTGGGTAAAGAACTAGAGTTTTATTCAAAATTTGTTTAAGTGAAGCTGAATATTGACGTAAATGTATTTTGATGAACTGTATAATAGGAATTATATATATGACATTCAATTTATTACGGATGCAAATTTCTCATAATAAGCAATTAGAATAAAGCGGCTGTATATAGATTTTGTTTTAAATGTTATAAAACGTACTTTTGACGTCCCGTTTTTTTATTATAAATTCATTATTGTATCAGAACTAAATACATTTAAAATCATATCGTATCGTATGTCTAGTAAAGTAAGCGTATTTGGATTTCTTGAGGTTGTTTTTAATACTATCGAGAAATGGTACAGAAAGTTTGAAACCCGTCTAAAAGCAAGTTCATAGATGAATATAGCAAATCTAAAACCCTGTTATGTAAATACAATATTAAAAGATGTGAACACGAAATATAAAGGTACGAAATAATATAGTACAACACAATGATTTGTCACGGCTGATAATCAAGGTACAGTATGTAATGATAAAAGTCACGATCTTATTGTAGAGCTGAAGGTGATATTTTACTATTCTCTGATGGAACTATAAGTTGTCCTGTAGGTTAAAAACAATTTGTTAAACATATTTAAATCTAGTTGTAATTAAATATTTCATCTTATTTAATTCCTAAAGAACGATTACCAAACGATTATAGGTTAATACCTACAAATAAACTTAATCAACGACCCAAAGGGACTCCATTCAACAAAGAATAGTGCGCATTATGGTATATAGAGGGAGGGATTGGAACCTAATAGAAGGAAAGGCAAAAAACTAAATATTATAATTTTGGGAACAATATTCCGCTAAAAATCAATGTGTAATTACTCAGGCTAGAAATTAAATAAGGCAAGCAATAAAAACTATCGATCTTCATTTATTATTTGACCTTGTTGAATAACATTGATCTTTTCAATGCTATTAGTCAGTTGTAGTGTGGTCTGTAAAAAATACATATATTACAATGTACTATGTGCGTGACTGTAAGGAGTCTGTACCCATGTAATAACAATAAACTAAGAAATCATCGGTAATTAAAAGTTTTATGCCATATAAAATACTAAATTATAGCTTTTTCTGTAATTGTTTTACTTTATTACAGTTTATTACAGTTTTCTATAAATTTCCTAATTACACTGGAGCTACATAAGCTAATCATATCGCATTTAAATACGTAACACAACACAGTCATTGTTTTACACAGTTTCAAACAGAAAAAGAATGTTTGCAAATTAATTTCATTTGTCTTAAGTAAGCACATAACAGAATGTATTTTCACTATTTATCATTGCCATAGCATCCATCCATTTATTAGAAACAGTAACTATGAGAAGTTAACTAATATATTTTAAAAATTTATTTTAATTTTATTTGGAAAATTGTTTCCCTCAGATCTGAAGATTGCCTTAGTTGAGAAGGGTTTGTCATCAAGTGAAGGGAGAAAAATTTAATGTTCCCCCCCCCACCCCCCCCCCCCCCCACCCCCCCCCCCCCCCACCCCCCCCCCCCCCCACCCCCCCCCCCCCCCACCCCCCCCCCCCCCCACCCCCCCCCAAAATAATATAAATATTATTTGCAATAAGAATCAAGTATCAACATACTAGTAACAAGTACGTTAACTGGTATAAAATTATATTAAGTATAATATTTTTCCTTTTTTCAATCCGTAATACTCTGGTTCCTAATATACTGTGCATATAGAAGTATAATAGCAATTAAGCGTCAGAAAGAGCAAATTAAGCGATATTTAATAAATTACAGGCACAATAATATCAAACCAAATTATCTTCACAAAAGAGTATATTTTATACATTTGTATCAAAAGGCAGAACATGAATGCCAAGAGAGTCAGAGTGGTGTTAAGGATTATAACCCAGAGCTAACGCATTTACCATGATGTACAGTCTGGTCACAGTGCTGTGGAGCACTCCACTTATCATGCTCTGAGTGTACTGAACACTGGTTTAATCTATTTAAGCTTCATAATGCTGTTCGCCATATTCTGTTTTTGCTCTTTCACTATACGTCTGAAAATTCAAAGCTTTAATAAACGTTTTAAATTGTATACTGAAAACTTAAATGTATAGTTCTACTGATATAAATAAGTCCTAAGTAAAATATATCAAAAACAAGTATCCTGCAACTGAAAAATGTTGTTTTCTTTACTTTAAATGATTATTTTATTTTAAAACAACAAATCTCTCTCAAATATAACTCTAAAACATTTTGCAGTTTTATTACCATACTATATAACAAGATACGTCATTGAAAGCCTGGTTTGTAACAAATAAAATGTTTTTAATGCACTTATGCTATAAAATTATTATATATATATATTTTATGAACTTTGCATGAGCGTAGAACATTGCATTTTCTTAGTAGTAGTAGAACAATAAACAACGATAAACTTGCAATATAAGATGTTTTACTGTATTGAAAGTAGAATTAATTTTACCCTAAAATTATACATTCTGGTATTTTTGTGTACGGTATTTGTATATTTGCACACTGCATTAGACTATATAATATGAGGAATTTACTGCAGTGAAATATAAAAAATGTGTCATTCCTTCACATGTTTTAAATTTTTATTAAGATACGAGGAAATGAAATACACAAGTATTAGAATATTAAGCTAAGCGAATCTTTTAATATATTTATTATTATAAAATTTTATAATATATATATATATATATATATATATATATATATATATATATATATATATATATATATCTCGTTTCTAAATATTTAGTTTAAATTGTTGTACAGGTTGCCTACAAACATGTGAAATTGAATAAATAAGAAATATATATTGGTTGATATTGATTTCTTTTGGTTGTTTGGTTGAAATTTTGAAATTTTGGTTGTTGAACTTTAGAAAATATATAGAAACGATAACAATACATGTTTTATCCAGATACAAATATTTGGGATACAAATACGTATTTTACAATCATATTATTCTATATTCCAACATGTTTGTTTTATATGACATGGTGTTCTAATATAATAATATTTAGCCATACTATTAGGTTTACTTTTAATTATTCTGCTAAAATAATTCCAGACGTCAACGTCTTCAAAAAAGTATGATTTAACATTTGACCAGAGGGGTGCTTCTTGTGATATTATAATTCTCGCTGCGGAGGAACTCATAACGTACTCTCCATTCATGACCTGGAGCTTAGAGCTGCAGTGTAGTGGCAAGCGAGGATTTCGGTGAATGCGAGTTCCAACAATGGTGATCTGACCAGAGATTGTTTCACACGCTTTTGATACTAAAATTCTCGCTTCGGGAGGAACTCATAACGTACTCTCCATTCATGACCTGGAGCTTAGAGCTGCAGTGTAGTAGCAGGCGAGGATTTCGGTGAATGCGAGTTCCAACAATGGTGATCTGACCAGAGATTGTTTCACACGCTTTTGATACTAAAATTCTCGCTTCGGAGGAACTCATAACGTACTCTCCATTCATGACCTGGAGCTTAGAGCTGCAGTGTAGTAGCAGGCGAGGATTTCGGTGAATGCGAGTTCCAACAATGGTGATCTGACCAGAGATTGTTTCACACGCTTTTGATACTAAAATTCTCGCTTCGGAGGACCTTATAACGTCCATTTCATTCATGACCTGATGCTTAGAACTGCAGTGTAGTGGCAGTCGAAGTTTGATCAATGGTGATCTGACAAATGACCAAAGTGATTGTTTGACATGCTTGTGATAATGCATTATAATTCTCACTGTTAAAGGCATTTCTGTAATCTTTTTTTATGTTTAAGGCTTCACTCATCCCTGACCTTGTGAATATCTTAGGCAATGACAAATTGTAAGATAAGAAATATCGGGTTTTACATTGGTCACTTGGAGCTAGAAAATCAGTCCCACGGATGGTTCCGTTAACTTCAAAAACCTTGTTAGTAAGTCGTCAAACAGTTTTTAGGCAACTTGTTGGATAGTTATTAATCGTTTTTTTAACTATTTAAGGGAATATTTCAATTATTTATTTATGTGTTTGTGTGTGTGTGTGTGTGTGTGTGTGTGTGTGTGTGTGTGTGTGTGTGTGTGTTGTATTTTTATCCCTTGTGTCTCAGCAATATTTGAAGTTTCCTGTGTGAAAGTTTCCAGTTATAACATATATTTGTTACAGGCTATCGTGGCCTGGCAATATCAAACTGATTAGCGTGGATTATTGAATGAAAACATTTAATCGATATATTTACTAGTTATACTACTAGGATATGTAAGGAAAACTACTATACTGATACATAGCCTATCGTTATTTACCGTTTACAGTTACAAAAGTTAAAATTTAATTTAAGATATATGTATCACATGAATTAAATAAACACAAAACTTTACTTAAATTTAACTGAAAACATTAACTCTTATAACCATGCATGCTGATATGCTCACTGGAAACAAAAATATAACCTAGTTGTACTGCAACAAAGAGCTTTCTGCTTTGAGAATAACAAAGTTCCAAGTGGCCGTTTAGAGCTGTGACACAATGGTAACACAGAGAGTTAACACATGTACTGTGATGTAGAGCCTGACCTACCTCCATGCTCACATTAACCAAAATATTTTAACCCAGTTCCACAAAAATAAGGACTTTCTGCTTTATGCATAGGAAAGTTCTAAGTGGCCATTTAGAGCTGTAAGACCAGTGTAACACGAGGTTTGAACATATTTACTGTGATGTAGAGATTGGCCTCTATATTCACAAGAACCCGTCGTACCATATTTTCAAAGACGTTCAAGTATAATAAAGTAGGTTCTTTTTATTATCTAACAAATTTAATCAGGCTTAGTCCTGTGTGTTTCTTTAAAATGCATTAAGTGCTAAAAAGCCATTAAAGTAAAAAATGTATATTAAACAATGAAAAAGGAAACATCCGTTCTGCTTTGACCAAAGGAATTTGGAGTTATTTTAACTTTAATATGTGCGGAAAATTTAGAATGTTAATGCAAATTATGACGGTTTGATGGTTAAAAAATATTTCTCTTTGTTTTCTTAGTTATACTAAAATCCACATATGCCACAACAATGCAACAATTTGTTACTTATTATTTTGGTAACACCATTATATATTGGAGAATATTGTTCATTGTCAACAGTATGCTAACATACTCGTATCTTAGACCAAAATTTTGACAATGATGGATTCGTTTTCGTTAATGTAATTATTAATGCTTATCAATAACATTATTTATTACATTAATTTATACTCCAATATAGTGAACGTCCTTCAAAACACACATATACACTCACTCGCGCATACATATAAATACACAAAACACACACACACACACACACACACAAATCGGTAGACGGTATCTTAATTCTTGGATTTATCTAAACAGAATAGCTCGTACTTTACAATAGACTTTCAGGAAACACGTGGTTTACTATGTGGAGGTTTTAAATGTTTAGGTAAAATACTACGTAAGTCTTCCTTTTGGTAAGTTAGAAAAATGGCTTGT
The DNA here is from genome assembly GCF_021130785.1 of Homalodisca vitripennis. Taxonomy (NCBI): domain Eukaryota; kingdom Metazoa; phylum Arthropoda; class Insecta; order Hemiptera; family Cicadellidae; genus Homalodisca; species Homalodisca vitripennis. The sequence continues at coordinate 205,436,062 of NC_060207.1, forward strand.
ATTTTTTTTTTATTTAAAATAAAGTTTATTTATGATAAACACTGTTACAAAATTACACCTGTTATTTCGTTTTAATTCTCACAAAATTTTGTATTATTGATGCCTTCTGAAATAATTAATACAATGTTTGTATTTTTAACAGAATGTGTTTCTACAAAATGAGGTGCAAGAGACTGATGATAGTTTAAAAGAAAACTTTAATCATCATATATGATAGAGATTTGTATACTAATACATAAACTATAAATATAAATAGATGTATCATCAACTATTTTAGTTTGGATTACACAAAGTTACCATAGGTTGGGTGGTTAACCACACAGTACCATTTCCGAAGCTCATTATGGTTCATAACATTATATAGGGCTAAATACAACCCATAACCACACCTATGCGGTTAACTACAATTATTATTGGCTGAACTTGGGCAAAGCTTATCACTAGAGGGGTGGTAATTTCATTTTTGTCTGTCTGTCTGTCTATATGTCTGTCCTTATCCACGATATCTCGAAAAGGAACTGACATATAGAATTGACATGAAGCTCAAAATAGATGAGTAATACTGAGTTTTAATTGAAGATGATGCATATCACTCCATAAAATTTGGCTAAGAGTTTCGGAATATTATTACCAATGTCTTATAAGTAACCATTAAGACTGCGAGAAAATAGCAAAATAAATACTCAAACTTTATTCAATATTTTGTCCATATACACTGAATGAAGATAATAATATTAGAAAATTTGGAAGCAATGGTTTCTCATTTCTATTTGCAGATGTGTACGTTTAAATCTGATTATGCGGCTGCTTATGTATTCTTTTTATTGTTTGTCTTATGACTTTTCTTATGACCTGTACTGTAATAAGTAACAAATTGTAAAGCATTTTGTTCATTGTGTAGAAAAATGTCTTCCGGGTGACTTTAATTAAATAGTCAAGAATTTAACAACTAAAAGTTAAGTTTATTATTTAATATTAAAGTCCTTATAATAGCACTGAAGTTTCATTCTAAATTTTCAAGGTTTTAATAGGAACTAAATGATAACGTGTCTCTACTTTACTGTTATAAACGTTATAATGTATAACGTTAGTTATAATGAAACAATGACAATGACACTTAACCACTGAACAGTGACAATAATATACAACAGAGAAATACATTTGTGTATACAAAGTATAAATCACGATAAAAATAAATTCTGGAAGAATCTTTTACTAAATTATGTATCCACAAGAAGTCCCACAGATGACCAATATTACGTATGAGAACAGAAAATCTTACGTGGATAGGGTTTAAATGTTGGTACACAGTAGTGATAATGCAAGGAGAATTGATGTTGTCAAACATATTTCAATAAAACCATTTTTTTTTTAGATACAATCATCGTACAGTGCATGTTTTAATACACCCAGGACGTGAGGTGCTCTGCCTGTTCACGGTGATGGTGCCGACTGGCACACACACTGTCCGTTTTCACAGTGGCCAGTATGCTTGTTATGCATGTTGACGCAATCTTGACGGCATAGTAAATTATGCGCTGCATTGGTCAGACTACAGACATAACCACCTAAAACAGACAGACGTATAACATATTACATATTATAGTTTTTATATGTGTCAGATTGATATATTACACCTACCACCATGAATGTTCTATGTTCCTAAAGATTATTATTTTAACATAGTTACATTTCTACCAAAAAGAGAGATTTTTCTGGATTTGCTATTATAATATTATTGTATTTATAATACTTTATTTAGTATACGGTTTGGCTGAAATAAATTTGTTCATTCTTTCATTCTTTTTTATATTTATGTGTGTCTATTTTTTACAATTAATTATAATAATAAAAGTTACAATAATCGATCGTTACAATAAACCTCACTTAATATTATTATTTCCTCTTATGATTATTATAATCACATGCTAACTCCATTGTATACATGTGTTTTATATTAAAATAATAGACAATATTGTATTATATAAAATTTACATCAATTATTCCATTAATATTTGCCTACTGAATATTAAAATTTAACATAAATTAAATTCTAACTTCCGAAATGTTCTGAAAAGTTAAGAATTCGTCCGTTTAATACACTGGAAGTTCCAGGTAATTAGAAATGTTGAAAAATCACATATAACAGCGATTCTATCATTGGATGATATTCGACGTTTCAAAGACGATATTTACGTATCTCACAATTACTCAGTATGAATGAAAGAATTTCGGCGAACCCAAACGTTTATCCAATAATTCATATAAGTCGGATGATATTTTTCAGGAAATTGAATTGAATACGGAAATAAAATGAACAAGTTGATGACGGTAGGAGTTTTACTCTTTATTTCATATTTAATGTAAAAAATTATCTTCACTTATTTTATCCTATAAGAAAATATAATAATACAAACACACTCTATATAATCCTCATTTATAAATGCAATTATGTAAATAAATAAATATATAATATATATATATATATATATATATATATATATATATATATATATATATATATATATATATATGAGCGTTAGAGTAACTCAAGAAGAATTATTTTCATAAATTCATCTTGAAATTATATATAGTGGGTGTTTCGCGAGAGGTTGGTATTTGCACTTGTTACGTGAGATTAACAGTGTTTTAATATCAAAGTTAGAAACATTTTCAAATGCCACCATTTTAAAATTAAAAGTGATAAAACGTATTAAATGTTTTTTATAGTTTTTAATTTAAGTAGCTAACTGCCAAGTTTTATCTTATTTGCTCTAACTGGTTCTGAGATACGATCTTACAAATAAAAATATACGTATACCCAGTTAGACACTAAATGAAACGATATAGAACATATATTTATATGTACTATTTTATTTTTGTGTCTACTATCACATGCGAAATTTGTGCTAACCTCTCGCGTAACACCCAGTATATATATATATATATATATATATATATATATATATATATATATATATATATATATATATATATATATATATACATATATATACTGGGTGTTACGCGAGAGGTTAGCACAAATTTCGCATGTGATAGTAGACACAAAAATAAAATAGTACATATAATAATAGTATATATATATACACACACATAAATAAAAAATAGATATAGTTGTGAGTATGTATTTAATTTATATACAGGGTCATCCAAATCTTAGTGGCCATCCTTGTCATTTCTAGATGGTTTGACAGATTTAGATAACAATTTGGGTATTTATGTAGGTTCATTAGACTTATGTTCGGCATTTAAAGATATACGGTCACCTGGAGAAGCGCATCATTTTAAAATTAAAACCCTCTGCCACCACATGAGACGCACTATTTGATTGGGAATAAATAGGTAAGATATTGACAAAATTCCCGCTCCAAATGGAGATAATGGTGTTTTTTAGCTTTTTCCAAATAGAATTTCATAATACTTAGTGCGCATACATGGTATCAGTTTAAAAAATTACCCATAAATTGTTTAAACTTTGTTGGTTTATTTCTTTTTTCCACTTAAAATAACTAAGTGATAAAGATTTAATTTCAATTATATGAGGATTATGTTGTTCCCGAGAAATGAGAATGTCGGCCATGTTTCAGGTATTAGTATTGCTATAAACACCGTCTGCAGAAGCATTCGGTCAGAAGCCCTGTCGTTTTGATATAAAGGACACCTGACACGACCTTAACCCTAACATGGTCTATTAGTTCCAAAGGCTCAGTATCGGAGCCACAGGTCCACCATACTAGACAGTGGCTGCAATAAATAGTATTATAAGCTTACCACACTGCTTTAGTCAAGTAATTATATAGTCAAAGCAGCAAGTGTCAGATTTTGAAATATAAGAATTCACACCTCTTCTAGCTCCTTCTCAAAAAAGCACAACTCTTTCAGAAGCGTGGATCACTTGAAATCTGTCGTGATATGGTAAGTCATGACCATTTGGCAAAACTAAGTTTTAGACTCCTTAACCATCACATTTCTATGCGTTTCATGTGCAAAAGGACTCCTAGCCCAGCGTCAATCGGAACTAAGACGTAAACCAGAGAACTCTATAAGATCTTCAAGAAACGCTTTGCTTATTCTGAAAACCCCATCGTTGCACTCCTTGATGTATTGCTATTCAAATCGAAACACCAACATAGGCGTCATCCCAAAGACATCAATGCGGTTTAGTAACTTAAACATCATTGTGCGAAAAAAGAAATGAACAAACATAAAAAAACATGAACTATGTCAAAGTGTGTAATTATTCTTTTGTAAATATCCCTGCTTATCTTTCCAAGTAGACTAAGAAGAACAAACAAAACATGTACCTTGGCATTCGATGACGAAAGAGGCAGTCATCATCAACAACAGACCTAGGGCGACGTTGATAGCAGCCATCTTACCAGATAGGGCGGTCTTCTTTGGAGTGGTGTATGAATGCTGATGGAGCTTTAGCCTATTCATGGCCTTATATATACATCGGTTTCAAGGTAATCGGAATAAGATCGTAACTGGTATAATTGCAGTTATTCCTTCATTTGATATTTAAACAAACAATAAGATGTTGTATTTTAATCATGCTTCACGTGGTTTATTCATTCATATTCATGCAGTAGAATGTAAGGTTAAAACGTTGAAAGTAATAACGATTACAGGGTATCTTGTAATTACTACTAAATAAGACGTAACATCATAAATGTACCGAACATTCTTTGTTGTTAAATAGTGCTGCTGCTTGTGGTACTATGGTCCATTTCTCTTCTAAAATCAATACGGCTCTGGTGAATAATAACCTCGGTATCAGATTAGCTAATAAAATCAGCGCTGACTTTCTCAAACAATAGAATTTTCAGCTGAACAGTTATAAATGACCCAAAGTTACATGAGTCAGAGTTTTAAAACTTGTTCAATACTTGAACTTGTAGTTCTATATATTTTTACTTCTCCTATTTAATCGGTTAGCTTTTTAAAGAAGATATTTACAGAGCTTATTAAAAAAATGTAACACACTGAATGACTTTTTAAAAATTGCTAAGACTACTATAATAGAAAAATATAAATGATATATTAACTTCTAATGGAGAACTGTTCCTTCTTTAGACATTTAACATGTTTACGTCAAACTTTTAACACTGTCGCCATTTTCAATATAGCGGGCAACTTTGAGTTTTCGTACAACGCATGGTGTATATTATTTGTAATTTGGATAGAAAAAGTAAATTTAAAACAATTTTATACTTATCACTTTTTTCATACGACTTAATAAAGGATATGTAAGCGCTGAAAGTGTAACTAAGTAAACATTTCAAATATGACATTTAAAGTTGGAAATTTTCCTTTATTAAAAAAATATTTTTTAATAATTTGCATATATTTTAAAAAAATTAAAAAACAGTAGTTTTTATTTGTTAGTAAATAAGAAGGTTTAATAGAACGAAGCGTAATTTTCTACTCAGACGCTTTGAAGGAAGAACGGAAACTTTCTTATCACGAGTAAGTCTCCATTCCCCACATAGTATACACGGTTGTCAAAAACTTTTGTTGAGAATTTCAAAATAATTCTGCTATCATCTAATTTTATGGCTAGCTTTGAAATTTATTATGTATTAAACTATATTTTCCAATTTTCAGTCGAGCACCATTAAATACGACTTTTTATCTAATAACAAGGTACTTACCTTAATAAATATGACTTTCCCCAACAACAAAGCTTAAAAATTGATTGAATTGTTTTTATTCAAGTAAAGCGTGATTATGTTATAACTTATATAAAACCAATTTATTACCAAATAATGTAGCATTTAAACAATGCAGCATTTTCCCCATTTATATCACCAAGGAAGCGTTATAATTAAGATGTGATAATTAACAAGTGAATAATTTTATTGTAGTGAACTATTGGTAAATCGTGGCATATGTAACAAAATGTTCAGGTTTCTATTATTTCAATGACTAAAATTATGTACGAATGAAATATTAAGAAAATAATGACTATCATAGGTGACATACAAGCATGTAGTATTACATTAAAAATTCAAGAAAAATGTAACACGCTGTATATAAGGATTGTTATTCGCGAAGGAATAAGTTAAATAAGTGAATAAATTTGGAATCCCTAGAGCAGATAATCTGATATAAAACTTATTATGATAATTTTTGAAATATATATATATATATATATATATATATAAAACAGTTTTTTTTCATTATAAAATTATGAAAAAAGTATGATAGAAATATATGGCAAAATTCAAATTTTCAATATTTCTCTAGCTAAGACATTTCGTGTTAGGGGTTATTATTCTAATCCAAAATACTTTATAACACGTCTCATTACTTATATACATATATACTTCAACTATTTGGAGTTATAACTGTTAACATTTATGATTAAACTGTTACAAGCCGATATGTCTTGTTTTGAAAAATTTTCCAATATGTTATTTTAGTTTTTTGACATTTTAATCATAAGTGCATAATTTTAAGTAGAGCGAAACATAAATTATTGTTTAAGAAGATAGCAAATTATTCAAATGCCACAATAAAATGTAGTAGCTTATTCTACTATTACTTAAAAAGACTTCTTTACATGTACTTACTCTCATTTGTTCGATATTGTTACTTAAAAAATAATTTCCTAACATTAAGGACTTTATTATAATCTCCTTATACGATGTATATTTCTAAATGAACATAATGAAGAAAACATTGTAAAATGTAATGTGTCTGTTTTTATCTTTATTTTAAATAAAATACGTATATATATTTTTTAAATATAAATATAAAGAGGATTTCTTTTTTGGCCTTATTTTCTTAAAATTGTTGTAAATTATTCTACTGACTTTTAACATTGACTTTTTTCAATAATTTATATCTAGCTATAATATTATTTAACTAATTTCTAATTGTAATACAATTATAAAGCTGTTTTATATTCTATATGCAAATTTTGGTCATGTATGTGATGAAAAAGTTATTCATCTATGTTAATATAAATATTATGTACAATTTTATTTACTTTACGTTTATTTATAATTTCTTTAATTACTTAAGATATAGTTCTGACTAAAGTTCTGAGCTGAATCAGCAGTTGGCTGCAACTCAGCTATCGAGTTGCCTGTCCGCAGACCGCGATCTGAGCTGAGTTGATAATGACTTGGCCGACTTGTCGATAATGATGTACTGCTAGCAGAATGTCTTGCCTAGCAGCTGTACCGTTTACCTTCCTAAAACTATTATTGTGAATCTTGCACTGTTTTTATAAAATGCAACACCTCAAAAACAATAGCTGTGATTGTGAATAGGACAAAACCGCCAATAAAACATTCCAAAGAAGAACAAATGAAGCAGTACATTACCGGTACCCAATTAATTACATCACCTTCCAATACTTGTTTTAATACACTCAATACTTTTATGTTATGCAAAACAAATTGATATTTTAAAGATACTTACTTACAGTCATTGAATACAATGAAAACAAGTGAGACTTTAGGCTTAAGGATTTTGGGCCTTTCAAACACTACTGAAACACATTTTATACCGTTGTCTTCAGTGGCACCATCTGTAGACGGTGTAGCTACCCATCCCTGGCTCAAATCTTCTAGCTTATATACAGCCAATAGCTTAGACTTCAGTGAGAAACCTTTTTAATTGTATTGCAAAAGTTTTTGTCAATATGCTGTTTTGCAAATCCGGTCAGCCTTTCATTTACGCTATACTTTTCATCACACAGCATGTCCGTGAAAGGAAAACTCAACAGATCCTAATGGTCGTTTTGGAGGTTTAGGAAATACCACCAAGGTGTATAAAGATTTGTACATAGGCATAGGTAAGTTAATTTTTTTGAAACATTATATCCATGTTAAATTATACTTAAAACCTTTGATAGTTTGACAATATCAGAATATTGGTCCGGAAATTTTCTGAAACTCAAATCACCGCTAGAACTCCAAGGTTTCGAATCCTTGATTCGCTTAGGTATGACAAATGAAGTCCAGTCACTTTCTAAGAAAAACTTCAAAATAAAACTCCCACTTAGCATTTTGGGCATTCTAAAGTTAGATTGTGAGGACGCTAAAATAAAACATTATTTTGTTTAAATTGAATGATCAGTCATAAAATTTAGGTCGAGTTTGGAATATCCCATGACATTTCAAACTGACACCAGTACTTTTAAAAATTAAGGTTGCAAAGAATATCTGGTAAGAATAAATTTTTACAACGTTATACAGTAATTCTAATTCGTCTGATTCTAAAAGTATTAATATTTTCTTGTTCCCGTATATTAGAGTAAAATCACGTTTAAAGCTTTATTAATGTTTATCTACGTTTGAACTTTTTAATCTTGTTTCCAATTTTGTTTGTGTTATAGCATCTTTAATAGCAATAAAATTTTAACATGTCTATAGAACTCCTAAATATAAGATCTACATGAAAACAAGTAACTAATGGTACAGTCTTGTAATTGGGAAAGAAAATGGCCTCGCATACTACTGTCACATAGGTATATAAATATATCCAATCTTGAAACTTTTTTTGTTAAGTACCAATTTAGTTTGAGTTTACTAGGAAATACGGTAAAGTTTATTTTCACAATTATTCCCATTATGTTTTGTATTACTTAAAACGCTGTACCAGATATTATTGTAAATGACCTAAGAATTGAAAAACGCTTTCTCAGTTTGAACTACAATGCATAAAAATCTGACATATAACCATTTATTTTTCAAGCTCTTAATGGCTTAGCAGCTTTGAATGGATAGCTCTTGAAACATTAGGTGGAATAAAAGTAACGTAAAAAATTGTTTATTATCACCTAGTAGAGTAAATCAGTACGTTCTATACGCTTTAGTTGTGCAGCAACATAACATTTTCCATCTCCTATTGTAAAGCAGTCCTGCAATGGCAATTTCTGAACTTAACTGGTTTTGATTGGGGGGGGGGGGAGTTTTTACACTAAGTAGGTTAACCCCATTTAGCCATTCAAAGACTAGGAGATGAAATGGTAGAGACAAAAGGTATAAAAATTAAATATGACTCAGAGATAGCCTTTCACGCTACCTAGACTCAACTTTGGGAATTTATTTTTCTAAAAACAAAAGGATTTTTACTTAAACCCTTAGAAGCTTATTAAAATGTAATTTTAAGGTTTAGAATTGTACGCAAAAATTTAAAATAAAAATAGTAGTATTTTCAGTATCTTATATCAATGTTGTCTTCATTTACTAACAATAATCTTTTTAAGCTAGTAAGGGGTAATTCACTCTTTGGAGTGTTTATGTAGTAGGCTAAACAGTTTAATTGAATAAAAATAGTTCTTTGAGTACTGTGTATGAATGCAACCAATATTAGGATTTATATAAGCAAATACTTTTTTGGTAATAAAATATGTAAATTTTTAGAAAAGTTTTAACTTTAGTCTGCATAAACTCTTTTCTTCACAAAATATATTTTTTTCATTTAGATATTAGAAATCATTATTATTTTTAGTTTATTATTATCAAACTATTAGTTTCTACATTTCACTTTCAAAAGATACAAATCATGTCATTCAATAAGCAGTACCACATTATTTGTGAGTTTATTATTAACACTACAAGCGCTGAAAAAACGTACATTAGGGTCAGACCGCATTGAACAATTCCACCCCAAGGAAATAAAAATTGTATCACGGTTACTCGCTCGAAAATTGTTACAGAGATTGTTACAGAGTAAACCACTCCCTCAGACACAACCCCGTGTAACTCACTATGACAGCACATCCGTTACACGTAGTCTTGTCAGACATGCGACGCAAATTGAAATTGATTGCTACCAGGCCATCTCTTGTACCAGAGTACATAACCAACATGTTTCTCATCTTAATTTTTAAACTACTGATTAAAATAGCTAGATATTGTAAAATATACAAAAAAAAATATTAAAAGATGATTCAAATCCTGTTTAAGAAGCACTGGCCTTTATCGATCAAGTATACTAGCAAAAGCAAAAATAGTAATTTGCGTGTGTTTAAAATAATATATTCAATACAACAAAAATTATTTGGAAAATAATTTATAATAATTCTTTATTTCACGTAAGAGTGGAAAATCAATATTATTTTTTTAAGTAACATTTAAATTTTAAAATTATTTTGACAACAATTTCAGCTTTCAGTGTGTTAGTAAATAATCGACTAACTAAATAATCAATATTTTATTCCTTTTACAAAAACACAATAATTCCTTTCTTTAAACAAAGTAGTTCCTTAAATCTTAAAAACAGAAGACGCAGATATGCAGTCTGATTTTCCAGTTAACGAACTAAACCAACTTAAGCAAGGGAATTTAAAGAATTGAGACAGACTTGCAATAAATAGCACTAAAAATAGATATACGTACACAGCACATACTTATATTTAATTAATTAACATTGTATCATATATTAATAAAGTTTTTTCTTCTTTTACACATGTATTATAACAAGACATGAGTACGTAATGCCAAGTGTCGCGTTAAAGGCTTTTCTGAGGTTCTATATAAAATTCCAACTCAATAGCTGCATCTAAAAATTGTAGTTAGTTTACATATTCAATTATTCTGCGATTTTGTTTTTGCGTCTACGTGGTCCGAAAAAGTTTCAGTAACTCTCAGTTGAACCCCATGCACTGACATACAACAACATAAAAATTGACGTTACTAGTGATTACAAACCGTGTCAATATAAAAATTGTAACTCTCAAGAAACACGATTAAAATTATATTCAATACTTTTATATCCGGATAAAATAAAATGCGTTGGCCAGTAATAATTTACACCAACAGCATTATTTGTTTTATTTTAAATATGCAGTTTAATAATTTGTCTTAGACTTCGTACTAGCATATAAAGTTAATGATTTGTTAATAAAAAGCCATACTACAAATCCCGAGTTATGTTAACATGAACTCAGTTACCACGCTGGCGGAAGGAGGTTAGCGGGAGTTACGATGTCGTAAGTCTGAAGCTAACTGTTACGACGGTACATTCCGTTCACAACTCATTTTGTCCAAGGCGATAAACTAGGGGGAAAATTATATTCTTGGTTTCTACTAGGTATGTACGATTGTTGTGTCGAAATGGCAGCTTAAACTGGATCCGTAGTGAAATCAAATGTTTAAGAATTAGCTATATTCTTATCTTTCTCTTATTTGATTTCTCGTATTTTTCCTATATTATCATCTTCAAACGCGTTTTATATCTCTTGCATAGGATACATTCTGTTAATTTTAAAAATTTATGTCTACGAAAACTGTTGTATATTCAAACACAGCGGCCAACATAGTGGCAGGGAAAATGACTACGAAATAACCGATATTAACCATTTGAAATTTAGGAGTAGAAGTGAAGGAAATGAATAATTTTCTAATGCTAAGTTTCAAATTGCTTATTTTACCTTATTTTTCTCGTGTAAACTATTAGACTCGAATACCCCAGTTTGATGTACGCATCTACTCGTAAAAGATACCTCGCTAAACACTCCGTCGAATAGTTTTTGTAGTGCCTTCATTTCAAATATATACTAATAGGTTTAATACCACAACCCTACATGTACAATGAATGCATTTATCGTAACATTCCTTGTAATTCGCATCTGCACTAGTAGACAAAAACTAGTTCAAGTGCGTCTGCAAATCCATACAAGTAAATATAAACTGAACTACGAAGTTGTGAACACTAATTGATTTCAAGATAAAAGACATTCTTCTTTCTGTTTTAAGATCTTTATCCATACCCAGATACTCATCTGAGTATAATCGTTTGTTATTTTTGAAATTTTGATCTCAGCAAAAACATTAAAATCGTTTATATTTTCTTGTAGTTATTTAAAAAAAAGGGCACACAAACAATTAACAGCAGTTTTTTCGGAAAACCTTGCGTGTACATAATTTACGCTTGTAGGTGTGTGTTTGTTTTATTTATGATATTGATACAATTGTAGGTGGTGGTTTTGTTAAAATATCCACGCATATTTATGTTATTTTTTAATATTTGGAACGTTTATTCTAAACACCATATTAAAGTAACAATACCGAATTTTGCTAAAACGTAGCTAAATAGTTATGACTGATTTGCGTTAATTTTATTCCGTAAAAAAGTAAATAACAAGGAAAATTCGCTTTAAAAAGTCAAAATTCAAACACAAAGCAATCTGGGAAACTTGAATTCTGAAGCTATAGTCAATTTAAACTTAACTTAACTCGGTATAAGCATTAAAATTATATAAACCACAACTGATAAGATCTAAAAATAGGTCTTATTTGGTTAGTGATGATGTAACTAGGTATTAGGATTCAAACTTATCATCACGAATTGTTTTTCAAAACTTTCCAGTACTTACTAACTAAATATAATGTTTATGTTTAGAATAAACGGTTGCGCAATAATTCGGTTTAAATATTATGTACCGGACGATATCTTCTTATAGTTATATTTTTCTGCTATCTGCATGTCCGTCCATGCAGCAATTCTTGATGGAAAGATTCTAGATATTTGATACTTGGTAAAAACGCTCATCTTAGTTCCAGGAAGAACTTATAGGTTTTACATTTAACAAAAAATTAAATAAAATGTTTACATTGCACTTATGGGTTACCATGATGAAAACTTGAAAATTGGAGGGTAAAAATATCGTAAGGAAACTTAGTAAAAAATCACATTGCATTTGATCTTATAATATAGTAATATAATGAATGAATTTCCTTTGTTAATCTTTGTAATACTTTGTTACGATCCATTTTGTCCAATTTTGATCATCGGTCTATTTATCTAAGTGTCATATAAGTTAAAATACGTTTTCATTTAGTAACATTCTATTACCTTTTTCAAGCAATAATAATGACGTGTTTAACTGTCGAGTGGATGGATGTACATAAATATCTCCTTCCAGACACCTTAACGTATGATATACCCTTATGGGTATATCCACAATGACCTAGATTATTGGGCATAATGTAGCCTCGCTGTGCAAAATAATTTAAACTATAATTCTATCAAACCTTAATTAAGTGCATTGCAAACCTTTGTTTGAAAGGTTCAGTCCATTGAATTTGACAGTTTGTCAATATGCAAATACGTACCGTACTACTCTATATTGAAACGTTCTGTTTCAGATCTCTTCGCCACGTGGGACATAAGGAAATTGTGAACGCTATCTGGTAGCGTCAAGTCTCAATATTGTCGGACAAGTCGCCGCATGCATATCCCCATGTCTTTCCCAGTCGTTATTGGATTCCGAAATGTCAAAGAGATTGAACTTGTTCAGAGTACCAAATACTTTCCTTGTATTGGAGCAATAGTTGTAACTTTCATGTCTGATTATATAATTTGAATCTATTTCTCATACTGTATGGTTTAATCACATAGTCTGTCTTTCTGTTTACAATTTTATCTTAATGCTGGATTTGTTACAAGGTTGTTGTTTTAGTAAATTAAATGTTACAATGTTAATTTGCAATAAATGGATTGATCATTTTCGTATATATTCTTAAAAACAATAGTTGAGAAAGGTGAGAGAACTATGATGGAACTAAGCAATGGAATTTTGAAATTCAGTTTCATTTTATGGAAGTATCAATGTTACAATGTTTTTCTTGCTGTTTAACTAAAGAAAGGTCGTGGCTAAGATAATTTTGATCAAACAAGCGCGTTCTTTAGTATCTTTTTGACAACTCTTTGATCAATGCAATCATACAATGTGTATTATTCCTGGTGTATTTATTGACTATGTTTTAGTATATTCATTTAAGATTGCCTCAACTGAATTAGGAGACAATAGTATTAGCTGAGCTTTAGCCATTCGTTAGATTCGATTTTTCTATTTCTTTATCCGTCTGTTCTTAAAATATCTCGAAAACGGACTGACCGATCTATAGAGTTGAAATTATGCATGAAACTTAATTTACATATAAAAAATAATGAGTTCGATTATGGTACATGTCACTTCATGGAATTTAGCTGGTCTCAGTGAAAATTTTTTTAATTGTAACCATGATTTGAAACAAAAAAAACGTTATAATATAAAACGTCCAAACAAACTCAATCTCGTAAAAGAGATTGAAACATGTCACTTATTAACACTTGTAGCTTATTTATTCCAATAAATACACCATTTTAACTAGCTAGTGGCTCATATAAAGAAAATTGTCAGGTGTAAGTTTAATCCAGATGTACAGTTTCCAAAAATTTTTATTACAGTGTTTGGAAATTTAAGGTTACCATTTGTACCGTGTACCGTTTGGAAACACTGAAGATTTGAAAACATCCGAAAGTGACAGACATTGCTTTGTCGATTTATTTACAAAAAGATATAATCTATTTCTCAACATATGATTTGGTGTTAAAATTACTATAGACATTTTTATTAAAAAAATGTATATCATACTCCTCTACTACGTTTTATAATAAACAAATTTAGTATTCTTTACTTAAAACTTTTTTTAGCAAACCTTCGTTTATTGTACATTGAAATTGTATAAAAATACAGGTGTTAGATACTTTTAAAATTCTGCAATTAAGTTTCAGATAAACTATATAAACGAAAATTTGGAATAATAAAGAATTTTAGTTGTTATTATGGAAGAAAACTAACCTACTTGTAGGAAGTAATATGACTCATTAATGGAATAGACACATATTCAATTCCATACCGCATGAGTAGAAAGACAATTTACTCTTAATAGCTGAGGCATGTTTTATCTCATAATATCTATAAATAAAACACAAGGCAGTGAAAACATTTCAATCGTCTCAATAAATCCGACTCTTAAACGAAATAAAGTTTATATGAGGAATTGAAATAGGTTTCGAATAGATATTAAAGCAACTTTAAAATACAGTTGAATCTATTTTAACGCATTCCTTAATAACAACTATATTATTTTAATGTTATGTGCAAGTGTGGATTGGTTGAATTGATACTTTAATTCAAGTCCAGCAGTAGGAGATCGATCGTTAGTTGTAATTCTACTAATTTTAATACATAAAAATGTTATACTGTTTAAATTTATTACTTTAAACCTACTTAAGGCTTCCGACAATAAAACATTTATGAAGCACAAATTTAACATTCACAAGAAATTTGCATGCCGTCGCTGAAATATATTAATGTTTAACAAAGTTCTTGTGATATACAATGACAGATATTGCTATGCTGCAAACTTTTAAATATCTTCCATTTGACAATAAAATTCGTTCTTGCTAACATGACCTGAATAAGAATAAAGCTTGTGTCAAATTTACTTATTTATCTGCCAACATATAAGTAGCACAACACAAACGCGTTAATTTCTTACGATCTGTTCTATTCTTAAGGCCATGTGAATAGTTTTTAACTATAGCATTTGTACAAAAATATCTGTTACATCCACCTAACTCAAAGAAGTTGGAAAAGTCATTTAAATATAGGCAGCTCATTACAATATCTAACAAGCATTGCCTTGCAATATTCTTACACCTAAGAAAAATTACCGTAGAAAAATGCACTAAGTGGTGGAATTCAGTATATCATGAAGAACTGAATAATTTTTTATTGAAATTATTCCATATAATACAAACTATAAGCTCAAATTTTTTTTGCAAATATGTTATTGGAATAATATATTGCTGTACTTGAGAAAGTACACCTTAAAACCAGGTTAAGTAGGTCGCTTTATAACAGACGTCGCTAATTGGGTTTCCCTAGTGACAAAGTGTTACCGTGAATGTATATATCATGGTACGTTAACTCTGCAATGGCACTAGCAACCTGCGTTTACATATTACAGTTTATGTTTAGTTTTATGTTAGTGAAGATATTTAAGTTTAAATTTGTAGCTCTGTTTTTAAAATTTAATTCATTTAAAAATGTTTATTTGGTAATTATTTATTTCTTCCCAGTGGACAAGTGACAGAATGTCTAACCTTTAAAATTCAGATTTCTCAATCGTTTTATAACTATGGTTTTATAAATATTTTATATCCAGCGTTATTGTTATTATTATCTAATGAATAAAAAAAATAAAATTCAGACTTTCCCACATTCTGTATGGAAACTATCTCACCTATTTCAACATTTTACATAACATTCTCAGTTAAAAGTAATATTAAATTCAAAGATAAACATTAACAATTATTTTGAAATACTGAGGTACGCTAAAGAAAATCAAAGGTAAGAAAGAGTCATAAACTTAGATGTAGGGGTTCTTCAATGGTTTAAAAGATTCAAAAGAAGTTTATAATGTTTATTTAGGGAAAAACATTTATCTGAAGTAATAAGTCTTTTTATCCGGATAGAATTTTGAGTAAAGACTACTTTTCTCAACATCCCAACTTCCTCCACTATGATAAAAAATGCATCACAACGATATTGTCAGGGGAAAATGTTCTAATAATAGAAAATAATTAAACATAACCATGCTATGCTGTTTCCAGTAACAATATATGTGATACATTTATTTTATGGGATTCCTTGGTTCATTAAATAGATTGATAGTTGCATTGCTCGTAAAACATTTAATATTAACTTCCCATATATATATATATATATATATATATATATATATATATATATATATATATACATATATATATATATATATATATATATATATATATATATATATATATTATAGCTTTCAGAATGATCGATAAGCAGAAGTAGATTGATATTAAACGTTTACTTCATATTTATTAAACTTATGGGTTTCCATTCTATAGCAATTAGTTCATTTCACTTTGTTACTAATATATTTTACTCAATATTGAACCAACCAGTCAGGATACCTTTGTGTCATAATAAAATAATTATTACTAAAGATAAAAAAAAAACTTACTAACATCTGTTTAACGAAACTTCTTGTTCAAAGATTCGTAAAGATTTTATTTTTTCTGCTTAACCACGATAACCCTATCTCCCTCTGCTTAAACTTACGTAAGGTTTTGTGCTATTATAAAAGTAATCAAAGATGAATATAATCCTATGAGAACCAATTCAAATTCCAGTTTCATCCATATTATTTCAACCAATAATATTAACACCCCCAGTAAGTTTTGGTTGGTCGACCTCCGAGTAGAAACTATGCTGCATACATCAAAAACTTATGTGTCACTGACATATGTACAGCCTAATGGATTGTCAGAAGCAGCATAGCTTGCCACAGATATCGGGATATTGGAGTACAAGTATGGTCGACACATCTAACGTTTACTGATAGAGTTGTTGGGGTACTTTTATTGTTAAAGTTTATTAAAACCCAAAATTTAGATATACAGTAATTGCGTCTTGTCCACTGTTATTGTAAAATACAGTAACAAAGCTAGCCGCCATTTCTTCCAATTGTTGAGTACCAATTTAGGATATCCATTAAAAAGAATTTTCTCGTATCAGGTTCTTTTTATTTCTATACAAGTTCATATACTTACATCTAATTGTTGTTTCTTCAATATAATGTAAAGGTTCGGTGTGAAATAAGACAACAGTGAAATACTTTTTGTGCATGCTATATTATAATAATAGTATATCATATTATACCGGGTGTTTATAATAAAACATAGCGTCCGCATGTGCACAGGTGACAAGAAACATTGTTTGAGTTTATCTTTGATATAATGAACAAATTATAATAATGTATGTAAATAAACTACAAAGAGCTAAAACCTCTATATTAATTTATAAGCACCTTGTATAATGTAAGAAATATTATATGGTAACAAAAAATAATGCCATGAACCAAAAAATTCGCAGTTTTTAAATTACTGTTAAATTTATACTGTGACGCCTGATAACATAACATCACATCATGTTCTAGTGACATATGACTATATTAGTGATAATTTGATTATATACTTATGGATCCGAAAAGTATATATTCCTCTTTAAAATTCTTTAAAATCCTCTATATGTTCTCAATTTATTTAAGAACAATTTTTATCTTTCTGAACCACATACACTTTACTTTATGTAATCAACTATAAAAACCTAGCGTTAAAGATTATGACTATTGGTGTGCTGTCTTCGATAAATTTATTTTAATAAAAAAATTTGGTAAGATGATACATCGAATATCGTGTAATTTTCAGAATATACAAGCAAATTCAGGGATAAGATATATATAAGAATTCATCTGTCTTACAATTTTATTGTTATATAAATTTCAACAAAACTCTATTATGTATGTTTTTGTGAAATTTAAGTTATTTGAAATTAAAACACATTTAGGAATTCAACAGTTTATATCACACAAAACAAATAACTTTATGTGTTAAAGTTTTAACACATTGTTATGACAAGAAAGCGTAATTCAAAGTTTTAATTAAGTCACAAAATAAGAGCACTGCTGTGACATGGAGAGATTTCTGACACTTCCAGACGGCAGAGGAGGTAATAGCTGTGAACAAGATAACTTTCGTCGGATGAACGCAAACATAATTGGTTATTTAATAATATTTAGCACTTAAGTCATGTAACTTGAATAAATTTTACTAAAATTTTAGTTTGGTGTTTAATATTATAAAATAACAGAAATTCAATTTACAACCACAACATACTCATATAGTTTAAAATAAAAATGTACCGCCTTTGATTTAAAAATATTACTAAATTACTGTATTCATTTGGCTTGTTTATGAAAAGATATCCTAACCAGACATATTAATTTCCTGTTCCCTAATGAAATTTAAGGATATGGTTACGAAATATCTCAACAAAAACATCAAAATTTTTACTATAATAATATGAAGAAATAAATCAGATAAAAGTTCTTAATACTGTAGCAGTCTTGCATTCAATTAAAATTTTAAAAATCAACCCTCACATAATAATTTAAATTGATAATTACAACTTGACCTGCATATACGGCTACAATGTATATATGTTGCTACATTATTGATAAATATGGTATTCACAGTCACATTCTAAGCCACAAAGATAGTCAATAGATCTCAATATTTTATATAATCTTACATAAATTATATAATAAAATGTGTAGTATATTATAAATTATTAAATAATATTTTATAATAACCAATGACCTGATCACTGAGTTTTGTCTCTAACCACTTCGTTTTCATTATTTTCAGGAGAAAGGGAAGTTGAAAAATAAAGTACTGAGGAAAACAAGCTATGTTACTATTTTAGACATAAGTGTAGGTCCTATCACCTGAACATATGTAGAAAATATTTTAATATATCTTAAAAGTTCTTCTATAGGCTAATTTTTCACCCATTAACGACAACTTGTCATTGGAGATGATACCATCTATACAGAATAGATAGCGTCCCAAGAATGTCAAAATGATAAACATCTCTAGAACAAACTGACCTATACTCATGACATTCTGCATCAAGCTTCATTTCTATACATTCTAGATTGAGCTCCATGATGGTGCATGTCACTTTGTAGAATTTGGCTGAACATTAGCGAAAAATTTTAAATTGTTCTTATAGATTATAAATAATAACAATGAGAAAATATCGGAACAAATAAATTTTTAAACAAATTAAGAACAGTCATATGACATTTTAACATTTTGCATATGTAGCGTAAGTAAATAAATTATAGACTTGAAAATTTGCTTGGAACCTCAGCAAAGTTTCCTGCGGAACATCCAGTGTGGTGGACTCTTAACTCCAATGTTAATTATTTGAAGTGAACACATTTAATTTTAAAATATCGTATTATATAAAATTTCACAATAATTATTCGCTCTGATATTAATTTAACTTTTTGTATTGGTTTATCTCACCACCGACAATTGCTCATTTCAATTAACTAACTTGATTCTACAGATTATTCATGAGGCCGTTTGGTATGCAACGCTAATGGACTGATGATAGTGCTAACTTTGCCTAGGCTACGATATTTAAATGTACAAACAGCTGCTAATCCTGTTTCAGTTTACAGTTAGTAACCGAGAGTTCAAATAGAATTGTAGTCTTTTTTAGTTTTTTTTTAATATAACTATTTCATGTTCTAATATAGTGCAATAACAAGTATGTGCTTTGGTCTTTTGAGCTTTTGTTTCAGTCTTAATGACAAGATTTGAAATAGGACTTTGTCACGGAAAACATTCAGGCCTTTAAAAGTTTGGTCAGGGAAGGTACGAGCAACAGTAATAGGTAAAATACAATCTAAATTTTTAAATGATTATGTAAAACAACTTATAAGGTACACTAAAATTCCTTCTGGGCGTTAATTAACCAGTATCAACAAAACTTTATAAGCCATCGAAGCTTAATATAGTTTACACTTTTAGTTATGAATGGGGTAAATAATAAACCTTTTATCACTATTCTAATTACTAACGAATATGTTGTATGTTAGATATGTAAACACTATTAATTTCTAGACATACTTTAGACACCTGATACGAAAATTTCCAACTCCATTTTTTCGGAAATTGAGTTATTAACGGAATCTAATACAAAATATCATAGCAAATCATAATTTTAACGTATATTTTGTATCATGTTTGGATCAATCATGTAACTAACAGCTAGTTTAGTTATGAAACTACATTCGAAAAATTAACATTAGAGAGTAATGCATTTAATTGTTCAACATTTTAAGAAAGGATTATAGTTTTTGTATTGGATGGCCTTAAGAGAAGCCTCATCCTGGGAAAATGTTCTTCTCTCTGTCTGCCTGTGTTAGTGTATGTATGTCCACTGAGAGATTTATTTATAAATTAATAAATAACGCAAGTAATTTATAAATAAATGTATCTTATTTAAGTGCTAATCGTATGCATGCATTATGAATAGCACAATGCAAAATCCATAACTTATAGCATATTAAATTTACTATTTTTGGGCAACCAAGTTGAACCCAGACAGGATTTAGTAAATAATTTATACTGAGATAACATAGAGACTAGGCCTATTATGAACTATTGAACGTAGGTAAATTTAAATATGGAACGAAATTATTTTACATTTAATCTACTCTTGATCTAATTAGTGTATTTCTTGGAGTATACACAAATAAATAAATCAACTTCATTATTTATAATTATGTTTGAGCGACGTGATCTTAAAGGCTTTTATAACGAAATAATGTCTCGACTAGGCTGTTCTCATTTGATAAGAAGTGTTATAATTGATTACGAAACTTATTGTATTGTGCTACAATCAGATATCCTTGTTAAGTAAGTGGAATTTATGTTGAGTTTGGAAAACAGCAATGTTATTTACACTTATACCCTTTAAGATAATTTCCCTGAATGATTATAGCGTGAAAAATGTTCCAAGGCCAAAATAAACTGCACCACTTTAATGAAGCCCAGCTCCTCTAAATAAAGAAAAGAGTAATTGCAAACAATGATTGTCATATAATATTAGCATTATTATTCTTACTGTTCAATAATCGCGCATTTGTTGTAATAAAATTGTTTGTTTAAATTTCTTCAGGTTTTAATACAGATAATAATCATTTTATTATAATCCATAATAGAGGAATTGTCATGACCGTAGTATATATTGCTGAATAATATTATAATATGGATGTATCTTACAAGAAAGATGCTGTGCCAATAAAACAAGGACTTATTAATGGTATTTCGTTGTGCCATAAATGTTAAGTACTCTTTGAATACATTGTTATAACGAAGAAGATAGTGGTAAAGCTAGTGGTAGTAAAGTATAAGATTTAATAGTAAGTTTTAAAATAACACAAAATAAATGTAACATAATGAAACAATCGTATTTGCAAATTTATTTACTTAAATTATTTACGGTTACGTCTTTATGCCTTACGTTATCATGTTATTTTAGGAATTCAAAAACTCGAGTGACTAAATTGTAATTTATAATTCAGTTAACAAACCTGATTGTCTCGATGCCCTCAGGGACATCTTGAGTACCTCGTTAAAAATTAATTAGTTAAAGTAACACGGAATTGTGGTGATTGATAGCTTATTGTCCGATAGGTATCTGACAACGAGGTAGACCCGTAACTTGTACTCGTGTTCTGTTCTATAGCAATATAAAACGCTACCAAATATGTTGTAACTGAGCTTTCAGGCATTCATAAAACATTTTGTGGTCAGCAATATGTAGTTTTTTTTAATTAAATATTATGAAGATTTTATCAAAATTTGAATATTAGGGGTTGACCACTGGAATAGTATTTTTTTATCATATATATATAATTTCAATATATATTGATAGTAAATATAAACGTATAAATACAAGCCATAAAGTTAGATCAAATCAGTAATCCTGAATCTTTAGTGGGAATCGAAAACGTCACATATACAAGAGATAAATCTAAGGGGACTTACATTTTTTAGCGGGAACTGCTTTGCCTTTTGTTATGTTTAACGAGAGTCTCAAGTTAAACACAACAATTTATATTACATTACAATAATACGTTTTTTTAATTTTCCATTTGATTTCGAAAGTTTTATAAAGAACCGTGTTTTTAAATGGTTGCTTTCAAATTAAGACGAAGCACCTATCCTACACCAATTTCTTTCCTATTACACTTTTTAACTTGGTTCGTGATGGCAGCAGTCTTATATATAATAGTAGTATAGTCGTTTAATTTAAAACAACCAAAGTTCACAGCGCTCAAGACAAAACTAATTATCCCATTCTTTTAACTAACTGAAATGAGTTTTATTTTGTCAGTGGTACAGCCTAATTAGAACTTTTCACTAGAATGTTTAAACCAAGATCTCATTATCGTGACTTTCCCACAAAGAGAGAGAACAACTACAGTTTCCATGTGAAATGCATTCTTCTAACTCTGATAGTTGGAACTTGTTAATTAACTTTGCTTCAGAGTAAAAACAACAGTACAACAGTATTTAGTGACATTGACATGAGCGAGGTAGGAAAAAGTTTATCAATGAGCATCTAACAAAGTTATTTCTTAAAAGTAGTTGTTTCTGACACAGTTATTGTGTTTATTACTTTTTATTTTAATAATTAGAGATATCCTACCTTTATGATTATGAGGATTTTCTGGTTGATGAGTCGTTCATTTACGCAGCTTTTTACGTTCAAACAAGGAACAAACAACATAGTTTTATATAAATGGTGTGTTTTCCTTGTTTCAAATTTACTACATACGATTGATCATTTGGAAATTAAACAGAGTTAAATACATTTGATATAGTTATATTTACAAAGATATAACTACAATTAAGTTTTTAGGAATAAAATACGTTTTTAGTTACATGTCCAAATAAATTATAGTTTAAGATTAAAAAAGCACAAAATTAAAACGTAAAGAAAAGATATTTATGAACTCCTCAAAGTATAACAAACTGCAGGAAAAACAATACATACAAAAAAGAACTAGATACAAAGTGTATTTCAACAAAAGAGCAAATAAATGATATAGCATGATTACCGTACGAAATAAAACGCATATAAGGAGATTGTTGAATTGCAATTATATAGAATTAGGAATTATTTACTTTATGCTACGTTTAAAAAACTCAAAACTATTTTGAATTTAGTCATTTAGCTTTTATATTTTCCTGTTCAATTTTAAAAGGAATACAACTACGTGTCTTCTGCTATTATGTAACCTAATCCATTATCGCTAAGGATTATTTTTCGGTATTGAAAAGATAGACTCGGAGATTTAAAGATGTTCAGACTTAATACAGACATTCAGTGTAAAATAGTGCATAAATGTGCGATAAACAGTATATAGCCTATATGCTGTAGTCTTTATGATCACCCACAAATAAGAATATCCTTCTTCAAAAATTGTATTTTCCTCATATCTCCTACATAAGATTATATATATTTATTCCATTGCTCATAAGAGAAACGAAGAGAATTCTGGTTTTAGAATAATGACAAAGATGACTTACCTGCAAAGGTATCAGGACACCTTTACAGCCCTGCGATCATAGGTAATATCAAATATGCAACTCCTTTCTCCAGGAAAGGCAATCATGTATTTAGAACAAATTACATGGGGACATCATTGCATCAGGAATGAACTACAGACTTCCCTGTGGATGCACGTAAAATAAAAAATTTAAAGGCAACGGTAAAATTTCAAAATATGGTGTTTAACCTATTAACAAATTTATTTATTACGTAAATTTGTATTTGCCATCATAGTTGAACAGAATACCAATTTAAAAGTTTTCACTATAATCAAACACGATAGAACCGTTATAGAAATTAAGCCCCTCGAGGAATAGGCCTCACTAACAACAAGCCATTATATTAATATTGTACAATTAAATAATGAGTATGGATTACCGCTCGTCCAGATTTCCACATACGCAAAGCATAATTAAAAACCTCCTTTCATACTTATATCAATTAATATTTGAACAGTTTTAAATACATTTTAACGTGATATTTTATTTATTTATATTTGTTCAAACCTATATGATATACGATAACTAAAAACGAATCTTTTATTAAATTGAAATAATAATCAAACTAATCAAATTTTATTTTTCGTCACAATACAAGCGAAAAATTTCGATGTTTTGTGACCCGCATCGCTATTCAGGACAAAATAAAGAAGCCAATAAAACGGCGGCGGTTCCGATAACAAACTTGATCAGTCGATGATGAAAAAAGTTTGCGACCTGAAACGAATTAGATTTATTTGACTTGTTATTAAATAATAAATTCTAGATTAACCAGTGGGGCGGGAATCTTTATGGTTTTTTTTTATTACAAACATTTCCACTAATATTAATGACGTGCTCTATTTTTTATAATTGTTAGAACTATTTACTACTGAATAAGTGCAACTATAAGTTTACCTATTAACTTAAAATTTTAGACAAAAATATTTGAGAGTGTGATAGACTAAATTCGTGATATATACATTTGTTTTATTACAGAAAAATTGTGAGGGCTATAGATATTCCAATTTCTTGCAAACAAGCAAACCATTACCAACGATAGTGATATGTAGGGCTTATTTTCCTACTAAAAACAAAGCATCCATATTTAAAAATAAGCTAGTATTTAAAACCGTGTTGAATGATCTGGTGCTTGAAATTTATTTAATATAAAGAGCTAATTTCCTAAAATAATACTAAAATATGCTGCATTTCCTTAAAACAATGTTCTAGAGTTAAAAGAAAAACTACCGTGAACTGTATTGTTTCTAGCGTCCACTTAGATGGAAAATTTGTTAATTTAGACTTCATTTAAACATTGAAGTCCATAAAACTAGTTTTAAATAATTTGAAGGTCGATGTTTACTTTTTGGCGTAACTTTACAGTTCATATACCATAATTATTGAACGTTGACCGAGTTGAAAATTGGTATCCTCATATTTCCTAAACACTTAAAAAGAAATTTACAGACTCCGATAAGGAAACAATTTAAGCATGATAAACAGATTAAAATTAATAGTACAGAATTATTAATTTAGTATGAATTTTTGAACGAGCATACTTGAATGTGTTAAGTAAATAGGAAATAATAACTTTACCATTACAAATAGGACATTAAGATCGTGAGGAATGTTACTAATGTTACGTACGGTCCATTACGTTGGCACCAGGGAGAAAGAGAATATATTGATGATCAATTACTGCATCACTGTATTAGTCTTGTAATTGATATCAATGTGTCACTCATGCGTTGGCCACATCACAGTTCGGACAGAATGTCATGTGACTTGTTACTGTGGAGGCTATGTTAATAATCAAGGGTTTCCACTCCATTACCAATCATAAGTTAATTTATAACTTGAATATAAAATACATGTATGTGTGAAATACACGAAACTCATATAAAACATCTATAAAATAAATTAAGTCTTAAACATATAAAATCTTTGTAACGGTACTAATTTTCTGTAAACTTTTTTACCTTTTAAAACGTCCAATCGAAATGTCTCATTTTTATTTAACCTACTCTTCATGAGCAGTTTTTTTAACAAAAATTATATAATATAGTTTTACTCTTGTAAAGTTTATTTACTATCTCATTTATCCATTGCAACTCAAAAATGTCTTAAAAAAGATGTTCTAATAATTTAAAAATAGTACTTTCAATACCTTACATAAATAACGTAGAATTACGCCACACCACGTTAAGTAACAAGAGTTGCAGAGGTTGCATTCAAAATTTCTAATCTATAGCTCATTACATTCTCCAAACTTTCCTCTAGTAGAGATCGACTGGAAGATAATCATATAAAAATATTTGACACAAAAACTATGCATCATGTAACACATTCTTGAAGAAATGATGATTCCAACAAAAAATTAAATTCTACATATGATATGTTTCTTGAAATATCTTTAATATAATGGATTAGATTAAATTTTAATTTATTAAGTTAGGTTTCATAGCAATGTTCAAATAATTAAAGTTCTGGTGAGCTGAGGAAGGTACTACAAAATAAAAGTGTGCTGAAATCAAATAGTGTTATTGACTTTCCATTCTAGTATTCTTCGTTTTAATTTATGCATAAACATTTCACATATTAAAATTAGATATGATTGTGGTGAGTTTGTTTCAAAATTTATTTAATCTGGAATTTTATCGTAGTCATCATAGTTAACCAAAAGACCAAATTAAAATAAAGTAAAAATAATTTGCTAATACCTAACCAAAACCCATGGAGCGACATGCACGATCATCGAAATCAGTGTTCCTCATATAGAAACGAAGCTTAATGCACAGTTTAGTATCTATAGGTAAATTTATTTTCGATTTATCGTGCGGAAAGACAGTCATAAAGAGAGAAATAAAATGTTTCCATCTTCACTAGAGAAAAATTCTATTCTATTCTTCACCAAGACTCAGCTAATAAAATCCTGTGTGAAAGAGAAATATTGAATTAACAAAATGTGTTCACCTAATGCAATGTTATAAAACGTGACGATCTCATTTTAAACATTGTCTACCATTCGGAAATTTTTTTGTTTTTTTTTTAGCAAATTAGAGGCCGATCCCCTTTTAAACCTTATTCTGTCCGCCCTCATGGGCCACTGGCCTGTGCGAGGATCTTATCAAACAGAATAAGGGGGAGATTCGATAGAGTAAAAGATCAATGGTACTGATAAAAAGTGTAAAGGTCACAGACAGGATTTGAACCTTCGTTATCTCTAACTCAGACCCAAAGTCCAACGACAGACCGCTCGGCCATCGGCACTCCCATATTAGATACTGGATGATATATAAAAAACACAAGTTCTAAATTGCATTATTTTCATGTACTATTTCGGAAATAACTAGTATAATTTATAAATAATGTAAATTTGCAGTTTTTAACGTACATTTGAGGTGTTCTTACAATTACTTTCAAATGTTTAACAGGATCTCAAAATGTGTGATATAAATGAGTTTGAAATATTACTAATCTAATTTTATATTATGGCCAATTTTAAAACCGTTGTCATCTGTATATTGCCATATTATGTAATATTTTCTAAGTGTAAACTGAACACTAAATATGTTTTTATTATAAATAAATGCAATGTTTAAGTATTGTTTAGATAGAAAATAATTTAATAATTAATCATAATTGTACTATACACTGCTATTGAACACTAGATCGGAATTCTTATTTAAAGGCTTAAAGAAAATATAACGTTATGAAAAATAACTATTTGATGCTCTATTTACAAATACGAATTTTAAATTCTAAAGTTCAAGAATATCGGTGTTAATCATTTAAAAGTATTTATTGAGTTATTTATTTTGATAAACCTTACATTTACGAATAACTCCTTAACTAATATAATATTATAATATTCAACAGACTAGCTTTATTACTTAATTAGAACATTACAGAGAATATGTTTCAGATTATTTAAGTCTTGCTAAACAAACATGTTGCAAACGCAGTGGATTAATGTTAATTAGTTTTATAATTAAATAAACAGAGATTTGGATTAAAAGTGCTGATTAAAAAGTTGAGCACTTTCTTTATATTAATTAATTATGTGGACGATTAAATTAAAATTTGCTGAAAAAACAGATTTTAGTTTATAGTTCCTAATATCACGTTGTACATGATGGTAATGAAAATGCCATAACGAGACATGACCTATCCAGCGTTACAAGGCACATTATGGATATCCCATTCTGCAATAAAAAGAGTTATCAATTCAGATTAAATGATTTCATATTTATTATTTGATAAAATTGAAATATATTTGTTTTTCATCTTGAAATATTGAAGCAAGTGTAGTTTGTAATATTTAAAAAAAATACGAAGAACGTACGTGATGAAAACGTAATACAAATATCCAATGCCATTAACAATTGGTATTTAAAAATGAATTAAAAATAACACTTGTAATCAAATTACATTAGAAATTTAAAACAATGGTTTCGTACTGAACATTTATACGATAGACAAAATGTTATAAAAGTTAGACAAACGTATCACAAAGTCATCTGAATGCCGAATTCTTTAAAATTTTGCTGCTCTAAAGTCACGTCATTACACGTACACAAATAAACAGACAATTTCTAAGAGAATATATTAAAAATTGCTAGTTATAAAACGAGGAATTTTTCACTTACCGTCATTGATATCTTCTTTACCATTACTTAATAGTTAGTGATGAATATCGTTTCAAAATCGTGTGTCTCTTACTAAAAAATTATTTGTAGATGACAGCAGTTATTAATAAACTGGATTTTTTATTGGTCTATGGTCTATTTTCACTTTCTACACGACGTGAATCTTGGTGAAGACGGAAATCAGATTATTCATTACAGCCTATATAAAGTCTTCAAGAAGTTCCAATATCAGTATCATTAAAGCTCTTATTCGTATAATAATTTATATTTTTAAGGCAGAAACTTTGATTGCACTAATATAATTAATTCAGACTGTTAGCATTTATACAATAAGATGAATTTACTAGACAGTCATATAGTAACCGAGCTTTGATCTATAATTATTATCTTCAATCATGGTATTTTAACAAAGACCTGGATATTCTAACATAAATACAGTATATGGTACAAACACCATGCTTTTATTACTTTAAGCAGATAAAAATACTTAGCAGATATTACAGATATAGTTAAACAAGGAATATGATTCACTGGTTTCCAGTTTCCAACAAATCCCATTGTTCAAACTCACCGCTGCCTCAGTATTCTGGACATCGCCGAAACAATAGTTCAGAGGTTTTAAGCTAACGTTTGCAATCAATCTGTGTTCGAAAATTTCTCATAAACTTCTAGTTACTGCCATTCTCCTCCCACTCCTGTTAAAATATTTACAATATTTCACTAGTGAATTATTATTGGATATTCAAAATAGATTACACTCATTAATCTAATAAACTACCTAAGAAATCTCTTGCATAAACATTGATCCTACTACAAAAAGTTTTTCATAATCATAATCTAATAATTTTATTGACCTGTCTGTTTATTCAAAAAATGATCTGAGATATGGACTTGAGATTTTTTATACGTTGTTTTCTATATTATGAAAAGCTTTTTTTCATTATATTAAACGTCGTTCTATGAAATTTTTGAAAGGCGTTAGGCAATATTTGTCTGAGCATAACTTTTTATTAGTTTCCTTACGGTATGATTTTATGTATATCTGTCACCAGGATACCTTGAGAATGAAATCAAGTATATAAAAGTTTGCAAGCAACTTCATCGAACTGTTATTTAGTACTCAAACTTTGTAAAAAATATACATTGAGACAAAGATTCAAGCCCTAATATATATATATATATATATATTTATATAAATCTATATATATATATATATAAATCTATATATATATAATATATATATATATATATAATATATATATATATATATATATATATATATATATATAAAACAAAAACTTTTACATAGCATTAAAGGAATTTTAAACGCAATATATTATTGCAGTTATTGCTACAAAGCCTATTTGTTGCTTACAAATAATATGTTTAACGAAAGTATCAGGTTTTAATTTAAAGATTTAAAGCTGGTAAAACTATATAATCCATAGTTGTTTTAAAACACATATGAATTTGTATTTGTAAAAACATTTATCTTAAATCCAATCCGATCAAATAAGGTGTCATTCTAAACGCTTTATACGTATTGTTTGAAACTAATTTGTTGTGTTTAAAAAAAAGTTAAGGTAATAAGTAAATTTTAAAAGTACCCGATAAAAACTACTTCTAGTCTTAGTATACAATGCAATTTTCGATTTAAATGGTAGTACTAACAGTTATGTGATTATTGCAAGGACCATTAAGAACAATTAATTGTAAGAATTTTAGATAACCCTGAAGGCAACCTGACCTTTGAGCTGATAAGCTATTCATACATTTCCTCTATATCAGGTAAACATATTGGAGGTAAACACAATGATTTATGTATTGACATTGCCTTGGAATATCCCATGAGACAGAGGAAGTTAAACAATGAACAGGCCCTTCTCCCTGGCTGTTTTATTTATAATAATTCTTCTCGGATGTCCGATGTAACGTGAATTCTAAAACATATTAACCTATAGATCTTTAAAAAAGTAATATTTATTAAGGTCTGTTATTTTATTAGGAGGCACTAGTTTTACACCACGTAAATTAAAAAATATATGTACCAGTGTAAAATACAGCTACTGTATGGAGCTCACGAGTAGAAGGAGAACTGCGCCCTCCGCATGTCTGGACTCCCTGTCAATAACTTTTTATGCATTTATAACAGCATTGCGAATACTAGGATATAAATAATGTACTTACGCTTTTTAATAAAATAACATTACGTAATTAATCTTTATTTACAATAAACTATTATAATTTGATTATATATTTTCTTACATTTCTAACAATTTTATGGTTGCATACTATTATTGAACCTATTGTTTACGTAATTTTTCTTGTTTGAATTTTGTCTATTAGATTATTTTAAATGTTAGTAACTCTAATATTGGTACGCAAGTTAACTCTATGAGTGTAATATATTTCGCATTATTAATTGTATTGTTATTTTTGTAGTTATAAATTTATTTAACGCAATTAAACTATATAAATTAAAAAGTATAGATAACACAAATACAAAGATTCGGCCGCGTTATAAAATTGATACCATAAATTAGGGTATTTAGTAAAATAATAAGTACACCTGTATTTAAATAGACACTATACAGAGTGTAAAAAAGACCCGCACGGGCTTGACAGTACCCGAACGATTACTGTTAATGCAATAAAATTGTACATCATTACTGCTATTATAAATCTACAATTTTAATGCCGGGGAGATGGTCCGCAAGGAGTCATAGAAAATCTCAAATTACTGTAGAGCATAGGTCGAAATTAAATGTCTCTATTATTAGAGCACAACGCCCCAAATCTAACCTGAAAAGGTTTACTATAAACAATTATGCTGGTAAAAATTTACAATAGAGGTACTCTTTAGGGTGGTTTAATGAATACTGGACTTCGTTTTGAAGGCACTAATTGACTCTTCACATCCAGTGAAGGATGGTTCTACAAGGAGTTCGGTAAAAACATTAACGTAAGAATAGCCCAATATGTACATTATGTAAATGTTTACAAGTTTAACTTTCACAACTTAGGATAGTAAAAGAATATTTAACATCCTAGAACAGGACCTATATTATAGACGATTAAAACTTTAAACCAGCATAATGTTTTTAAGAGTCAACCTTTTCAGGTAAAAGTTGCAGCTGTATGTACTCTAATAATAGAGCCCCTTCATTTGATCTACTACTCGACGTATGTTCTTATTTAAGATTTACTTCTGACTCCTTGCGTGCCATCTCCCCGGCATGAAAATTTATAGTTACTTCAAAAAGAATAATCATAGGTGCAGTATTAGTGTAACAAGTTTTATTGCTTTTCCTGTAGTCTTTAAGGAACTATCAAGCTCATGCGAAACTTTTTACACCCTG
The DNA here is from genome assembly GCF_021130785.1 of Homalodisca vitripennis. NCBI lineage: Eukaryota > Metazoa > Arthropoda > Insecta > Hemiptera > Cicadellidae > Homalodisca > Homalodisca vitripennis. The sequence continues at coordinate 205,467,896 of NC_060207.1, forward strand.
TACATTTTGTTATTAATTCCTAAATTACGATTACTGATTTTAATAATGCACTAGGCAAATTTTACAGCGATTAACTACTAAAATTAAACTATTAAATTGACTAAGGCAAAAAACACAGTGGACAAGTTTACACAGAGGTATGCATGCACTGCGGGATAAGGTTGGGGTAAGTATAACGGATAGTCTAGCTCAAGTAATTCGCTCGAAAATACACCGCTCCCCCCCCCCACCAAAAACCAACATACCACTTGCTGCACCGAACGCGAGCTCCATACAAAACTGTTTTCCGGATAACTATTACGTAATCACTTTTTGTCCTAGTTATACACCTAACATTTATCTGGATGTCAAGAGCTTATTTACATTGTATAAACGAACAGCTTGTTTTTCTTTGAACTTCGTAGGAAATAAATGGAGTTAAGATATCAAAAGAGTTTAAAATATTAACTATAATTAATAATTTTGTTTATAGATTTTGCTTGTATTTCTTTGGCATGTTTCATACAGGCCGTCGGGCACATTTGAAACATTTTCTTATTATATAAAGCATATTTCACTACACATGACATTTTAGGTAATGATTTGTATTAAAATATAATTGAAAATTACAGCGTACATTTTAATTTATGTATACCAGTATAATATAACACTGTTTTCAAACTGTCCCCCAAATTTAAATGCTTAGATGGAAAATGTTTTTTATGGCAGTAAATTGTAATATAGTCAAATTATATATCGTATTTAGTCGTAAGATTTTTTTATATTTTGCAAGGACTAGTATTTAAGAAGAAGATACTTTTATTTTAAAGTGCCAATATTGCTTACTGCTATAAGGATTTGAATCGAATGTAATGTACGATGAACTTAGCACTGGGAAAAGTTTTTCAATTTAATGTTCGCCCAACAAGATAATATCGCTGCTATTACCCCTTCTGCTGTCTGAGACTGTGTGGATCTCCTCATGTTGTAGCCTTGTACTTTATTTTCTAGACACTGCTAAAACTTCTAATTGAATTACTCTATATAGTTAATAAACTTTTTGCGAGCTTTATTGCGCTTTATTTTTATGAGACAAAATGGTATATTCAGCACTCTTTTCGCTTCGTACGAATTCGGAAGATCATTTAATAATAAACCTTATTAGTGCAATTTAATTGTATTAGTCGCTAAAATCACTCATCAAATTAGGTCAGGTAGAACTTTCTTGAAGAAAGAAAATTTTACATAAAGGACATTTTATTGTATTTGTATTATCAGGAAATGGTTGGTATGTATAAAATAAAAATAATTTTAATAAATATTGAACCACGAAATTATGTATAGTTAAATATATATAAATACAATTTTCTTTTGTTTCTGTTAAACAGACGCTAAGGCTGAATTTTTAAATAATTTAAGTAAGTCACTCTAAATATTTTTAAAATAATAGCAAGATGACAAGGGTTAGAGTAACTGACATAAGCTTATCCCACATCTAACACATGTAAATTGGATGAAATAGTTCGCTAGTATGTGAAATCTACAAAGCATTAACATCTTTTAACACATGAATCTTTTTCACTTAATAGCTGTGAACCCTTCAGAATCCGCCTGTACTTGGGAGTTACCGATGCAGAGAAAAATGTAAGTTGGCACACATTTTCTTAATAATTTTGTATTATTAAACTTATATAAACGTTGAGGTTTGCATAACTGCAAAACCAGTCCAGTATGTAAATACGTACACAAAATGTATAACCACCCATCGAATATTAAATGTGTTACTCGATAGAGAATAACTAACAACGGTCTAAGGTTTTAGACTTTGGGTCTGCGTTAGAGATAGTTTGAATGATGTATGTGATCGTGACAAATTTTATCAGTACCCCACTGACTTCTGATGTGTCTTCCTTATTCTATTAGATAAGGTCGTCACAGGACGGGAAGAATAAGACTTCAAAGGAGATCGGCTTTCCTAAAATCATGCCTGAGTAGCACGCGTGATTTATTAATCAGTGAGTATGAACCAAAGAAAACCATTCTCATAAGACTAATAATAGGATTTGTGAAGGCCCTTGGGGTAAAACCGTATTGTAAAATGTATTTGGAATTAACCAAACCTTCACCTTGAATGTAAGAGTATTTTATTGATACACAATATGTATAACATTACAGTATTAGATAGCTCCAAATACCGTAAAAACCCTACATATAAATAACATAGATGAATATATTTTAATAAAAAGATTAAAATATACATTTAAAAAAAGACATTACATTTATGAGATACATTTACCTTTTTGCAAACAAATATTATATTTAAGGTTACTATAAAAAAAAGAAGATACCAGTTTTTGAAACCCTGTTTTCCTTGTTGAAACTCATTAACGATGGTACATTTCCATAGTATTGTTATATTATTTTATTTCACCAAATCGTCAAAAATATAATTACAATAATTTATAAGTGGAATACAATTAACTTTATAATTTTTTCCGCTGTCTCGTAATCTTTTTAACGTCTTTTATATCAGCCAATTCTCTCATTTACGTTTACCTTAAATGCTTCTTGAAATACATTACATAATATATAAATAATTAACTGCACATTTTCCGCCGTAACCAAGGAAATAACATAGATGAATATATTTTAATAGAAAGATTAAAATAGACATTAAAAAAAGACATTACATTTATGAGATCACTCCTTTATAACTCTGCAACTTTCTACGCAACAGCTAATATTCAATAAAACAAACTGCACTTTACCACTGAACAAACGACATCTGGGAATGTATTGTGTGCTGCGGAGGAAGCAAGTTTAACACTTGTGGGTTTTATGTAGAGCTACAATAACTGTGATATATTTTCCTAAACGGCAGCACTTTGTCATACAAATGGCCAGACATATTCAAGTTTACTTAGTCTTCACTTAGTTATAACTATATTTATTTGTCATCCAGCATTTAAGCTACAAATTTACTGTTCAAATATTTCTCAACAAAATATGTTACAAACAATGGATAATCTCTAATTATGGGTAAAAATTAATTAGCTCTCAACAATTCCATGTAATTAGCTGAGTAAAAGCTTTTCAGTATTTCTATCAGATCGTTGGGTACTCTCAGAAACCTATCACTGTTGAAGTTAAAAACATTTTTCATACGTCTCCTAGTAGGCTATCTCAAAAACGAATTAATCTATAGGTATGAACCTTATTTGGAACATAGATGAAATCACATTGTATAATTTTTGCTGATATTCCATTGTGTAACGAATCAGACACGGTTGACACTACAAATAGATCTCATTTAAATAACAAATCTAGCTTTAGGTGTAAACTTTATTTAATGAATAAGCAAGAACGAGTTGCATAATTTTTCTGATGGAGCATCAAGCAGAACAAAAAGATAGTGGTGCTGATGATGCATCAATCAAAGTAAATGTCACTGTTACCATACATTATCACAAGAACGAATTACGTAAGTTATAAGAATGAACCTTGTTTAGTGCAAAGGCAAGATCGAGTTGTATGATGTTGATAATGGTATATCAATCAGAACCAATTTAACTAAATAATTTATATAACTAATAGAATTTATATAAATGTTTTGTACAGTTGTTCACTCACGGTTATATTCGAGAATATACTGCCTTGTCATTTTGTCCATAAGACTTTCCTCATGCTTATCTAGTGATGCCAATTACGCGCACTCAAGGTTCTTGTTCTTAGTAATAAATCGTGGAAAGACGAGGGAGGGGGTTTTATTACAAATTAGGCTATTAAAAATATTCTTTCTTTAAGTAATCAACATTGGATTTAGTTTCTTCGAATGGTACATGTCATATTAGTTTTTTGGTAACAATTCCATTATTTTATCAATCACTTAATGATTGAATATATAAAAAACATATACTATCATATTATAATTATCAAAATTGAAACAGGTTCAAATATGGTGGGGGATCGGCATGGTGTGCCTTATTGTATTTTTATCCGGTTATTAATGTTAGGATTTACACTTTGTTATTTTTTGTTAAAAAAAAATATTAAATCGTTAAAGCTGGTAGGTGTACTGGTATAGTTTAGGACTATTGTCGCTTCCACGCCTTATACGTTTCATATTATCTTGTATTAATTGCCAGCATAGTCCTGCACGATAGCTCACATTTTACACTAGTTCAAGGTGTTAAAAATATTTCACTACAGTTACCTTATGCTCATCATTCCTAGATAAATATTTTTCCATATAACTAGAAAAGCGAGACACAGGTGTGATATGTATGCCCATTGCCCAAAGCTAGAGTCAAGTTGGTTCGGCATTGACATCAATCATAATGTTAGAATTATACAAGCACAGGAGATATCGATACGATACGATATCACATCTCTTATAGCTTTTAACATGTTTCAGAATTGTTTTAACAGAATTAAAGGAAACTGGTTATGCTCTTACTTCAAGGAATAGATGCTAGATGCTGAGCTTTTCTAAACCTACCGAAAATAACAAAATTATATTATAATATCTAATATTATTTATCACATGTTTTAATTACCAAATGTAATGATAGTCAGTATAACTAGGACCTGACAGTCTAGTTAATATGGATAATAAATGTATAAACATTTCATGTGATTCTACGATTAGTTCAAATGAATACTCATTATATGGAATCAAGCAAATATAAAATTGCACTGAAAACCAATTTAAGTTCCTGTGAGAAGGATAGTATGTGCATGGCAAACTGAACTTTCAACAGGATTCGCGTTACTTTGAAGTAGTTCGTATTCGAGGAACTGTGACAACACACAAGTTTGAGAATATCCAGAATGTATTATGTAGAAGTGGTGTCTCAGTATATCAGCGTTACTACAGTCACAGTCTAGTTATGTACGCTCCACAAACCACAGTGGCAGTTGATCTGGAAAATGCATAAGCTACTTGAGTCGTTTAATATACTTTTCTAAGAAGAATTTTATTCCCTCCTCCCTTTACACCTTACACAATAAGAAGGTTCGATTTAACTGTAAGCGTCCTAGCTTAAAGTTCTTGTTAATTCTGTTATATATAATTAAGCTGAGTGATATTATTAATTACAATTTTACTAAATCTTAAAATGTAAAAATGCGCTGCATATTTTTTCATGTAGTAAACAGTGCTAATAACTTATTATTTAATACATATAGCGGATATAAAAAATATCAATTCAAATCTAACCGAAATGCAATCAACTGGATTAAGACTTCGAATGCCTCTTTACTCTTGATTAAAGTTATGAATGTAAATTAATAACATTTATTTAAAATCAACTTTCGTTTTATAATACACACCAAATGTAACCATGGGCCATTCAGACCCGGTTCAAAAATGCTGACTTAAAACAAATTAAATTTAAATAATAATCTAACAAACGTAGCAGTATCCGAAGTTTGTATAAATGTTATTGAAATAATTTTAAATATAATCTTTAATGTGATCAAAAATTATGAATATAAAGAAATATGGTTAATATTTTATATTTGTTCCGGTATTGCTGTTTTCTATGGAAAGGGATTCTTATTGCGATTAAATGTATTGAAACGTAAATAATACAACACAAGAACACAAAATATGGTAGTAACAAAACGAAAACTTTTAATTTTATGAAATTAGTTTTTATGGTTCTATTATTGTGTATTAGTTTCTAAAAACACAATAGTTAGTTTTTTAGTGGTTCCACCATCATTAAACATGTTTGAAAGTACCATAAAGGCATTTGATCCAAAAACAGAACAGAAAAATTAGTCTTTGTAAAAAAGGACGTATAATGTAACTACGGGTCTTAGAGACACGGAGACATTCAATAATAACAGATTCAATATTCGTGTCAATTTAAAACATACTGCCTTTATTTTTAGATAACACTAAAACACGAATTTAATAAAAAATAAAACATTTGATATAATTTTGGAAGTCTTCAGCGAAACGAAAACGCCCGTGCCCGTCATGCTCCGAGAGGTGGATGTATAACAATAGTTTTGCTCATAAAATAAAATTATATATATATATATATATATATATATATATATATATATGTGTGTGTGTGTGTGTGTGTGTGTGTGTGTGTGTGTGTGTGTGTGTGTGTGTGTACCTGATATTACATATCGGTGTAACGTTATCATGCGGCATGCTGTTAATAATTCTTCCACGTGTACTGTTGTAATTAAATGTTCTATTACACAACTGACACATTAACTTAACAAGCAATCTGGTCACACGATACAGGTAATGTTCCGAGTTATATATTTAGCCCAGCTTATTATAGTTAACAAGTCATCATTATGTAATCACGAGTTCCTTTGCGTATAGCTGCAAGTCTACTCCCAATATTTTTTTTTATTTCATAAGTTTCCCACACAAAAAATATAATTACAAATAGTAGGTGCTCCTTCACTTACCATAATTTTTTGGGATTGCTATATATAAAGACTCGGTTTTAAAGTTTAAATTGGCTGAACTAAATTGTATTACTTACGCCAAACTTTCTCATCTGAAAATCAAAACTTATTACAGTTTAAGAATATTACAAATAAAAATCCCCCAAGTCTGAACTATTGATCGATTTAAAACCAATGTAAAGGACATTTATATAATTAAAATATTGTAAAAACGAAAAACATTTTATAGCCAAATACATTATACAATTTTGGTGTATGAAATTTTATTACGAATTAATGATGCATAAGTTTAGGCTATAACTACTTATTACAGATAATATCAAGTTGTAAATTTACTAATGAGAAATCCATTACAGAAGAGTTTAAAAATAGTGTGTATTTTTCTGTTTGTCATTAATTTGATAAATGTTTAAGAATAAAATATGAGATACATTGTTGTGCAATTCGTTTTTAGTTACTCGTTACAAAAAAAAAACCCACTAGGAAAATATTAAAACCCTAAGTTGTTGTTTTACACAAAGGAATACGGAGTGGAACACGTAAAGGACCATGGAATGGAACAGCGAGTAAACCCTGACTCAGGATTATGTCGTCATAACTCGTTTTAGTTCCACCACTGGACCGAGTTCTTGGTTATCCTCAGGCTGTTTCATGAGAATTTTTATTTGCGGGAATACATCAAATATATTATTCTTGATTATATAATTGTGTAACAATTATCAGCATGCTGTAATGAATGCAATGAATGATTTGATATGATTTATTTAATTTTCAACAAATCCACCGAATCGATGAAACATTTTTGTTTGAAATTTATTTACATTGATAAAAAATTTTTTTATTAAAATTATGTTGACTAAGAGATAAGGAAAGTAATAGCGCGTTAAGCCATTACGTTAGTAATAAAGTTTTTTAATAAATATTTTTAAAGCTATATACTAAGAGAATTATACGTTATTTGTCTCTTATAGCATATATAAATATTTCATACATTTCTTAAAAGCCACAAAAACATTAAGTAATAATACAAACTTATATAGTAATATCATAGCAAATTAAAATACATATGTGTTTTATATATATATATATATATATATATATTATAGTAACTAAATATAGTATATGATAAAAATAGTTTTTTTCTAAATAAACAATGAATACTATTTAATCTAACTAATACTGGTTAGATATATTCTAACTGGAAATTCGCTCACTAGATCCAAAATAAGTCAGAGTGGAGGGGTGAAAATCCATCGTAAGAAATTACCAGTACCAATTTTTGTCATGGGGGACGGAGACAATGGTTTTACTGATATGGATTATCTTATTATTATTTAGTTATTAATTATGTAACAATATGAATGTACATTTATGGGTGTATTACGTGCAAGTATTTCAAAATTAAACACCACAATCTTAAAAACTATATCTTTATGTTGTCGTAAGGACCTTTTATTTTAAATATTTGTTTATTTATATTTAATTTGACTTACTAATACTAAAAATATCATCGTAAAAGTTTAATTACCATATTTAGTTTTTACTCTTCAAAGCCTACTATTTAAACATTTCTTTCGTAAAATGTGTTTTCTTCTACTATGAAAATTAACAATAAAAAATATTTAAAATAACGTCATAAAATTCAATGTTCTTTTAATACAGGATATACTTTCTAACTATGCATTCAGAGTTATAAAATTTCATATTTATGGATTAATAAATGTATTTTTTTTTAATAGTACAATTGTACCAAGGGAATATTGGAGATAGAGAGAGAGAGGTGGTCTTTGCATAGTGGTAAAGATAAATTATCTTCATTTAAGATATAAATGTGGTCTCACTGAATATTCAGTAATAAGAGTTGATTTGTGACACATAATTCAAACGTTCCACTGCAGACCTCTAGGCTGATCACATTTATAAAAGTTCTTTTAACAATTTTAGTCATACCTTTTACATATTATATAGATTTCACTCAAAAATTCTCATTTATTCATGCCGATATTCCAGATTAAAACAGATTATAAGTAATAATAGTATTGAAAACAATAATAATAATTTGTTTATGTACAACAAATATTTATGTAGAAAATTGCTACCTTATTTACAAAAATACCATAAAGATTAATCTTTTTGAAATTTATTAAGCTTTATTTAAGCCATCAATTATTGATACAGCTTTTTAATAAAAATGGGTTTTTTGGACTAAAAACACAATAAATAATAATTACCATGGATTTACTTTTTATTGCTTAACTTTTAACATTGAGATCATGCTTTGATTTGAGTTTAACACATGCATATTTGTATAGTGCAAAATGGAGCACTTAAGATATTGCAAAAAGGTTCGGTACTTTTGTCAGTCAGAGCATTTTAAAACTATAAATTAGAAAGCGGAATAAACATATTCTTCAGAGCCTAGTCATGGACAGTTTACCAAGTAAAAACGTACGCCTGTTTTGCTAATTACAGCCTTCTCGAACATATTTAAGAAATCCATTCAATATACTTGGATCAAGATGGTGGAGCTGAATTTTATCGTCAAAAGCGTATAAGAATTTCACTTCCTTTAAGAGATCCAATATTTTGTTTTTATAATGCTTACCAACTTTATAATTTTCGTGAGATTATTTCTTTAGGATAAATAAATATTGTGTCCTCTTTAAGCTTGGTATGTAAAATAAAAAGACCATTTATATTATAATACAAAAAGTATATTTTGGCATTTTAATCAGATTAGTGCCAAAAGAAAATTGGAACTTGTAAATCCACATATCACTCAAAATTTCTGTGACAGACACAAGATATGAAAGTTATTCTCGGCAGAGGGAATTTTAAAGGCATTGGAAGTATTTTAATCACCGACAACATACTCGTCCGCAGCTAAATAATGAGTATTTTCTAATTGAGTTTGAGAGAAAAATCTAATTTAGTTTTTATCCCCAAATATTTATTTCGTATTTCTTTCATAGATTGAATAAACATGAAACTATATTCAAGACTCATAATTAACAAACAAAAAGCATCTATATCAATAAAAATTTTGTTTTATAAATTTATTTTTCGTAACTGAATTTGGTTTCTCCTTGAAATTCGAATAAACCGATTTTTACCACAGATAAAATAACGATAACATTGTTTTTTTTTTTTTAATATTTGCAACAACTAACTAGAAAAATGTATTATTTAACATTCATTAGGCTTCCATGGCTCTATAGGCTACGCGGTTGTTATAAACCATTTGTTAAGTTGTGTTACACTACCACTTTATTTGTTTGAAATTTCATATTTAATATGTATCTACATACGAGTATAATCAAAAACACCTGCTCTCACTTCATTTTTATCGGCTTTTTAATAGTTTGAATAACTAAATTATTGACTTTTGTTTTTAAAATGAAAACTGGATTCATGTGGTAAAGATCAATGACTAATACTCGAAATGTAAATATATATTTTGTTCCTTGTAGTCTACTTCCGGTCTAAGTTATTCCGGTGGCGGTAAAACCGTTTAAATTGTTGCTAACATCAATAAGATCTATAAATGCAAAACTTTGAAAAGTCATACATAATCACAAAACCTCTACTTCCAGTCATACCAATTTAAAATTAGCTTAAGGTATTTCCGGTAACGTAGGAACTATTGCATTGACCCTGATCATTACAATACACACACACACACAAACACACACACTTAAACATATATTAATTTGTATAAATAAATAACTTTATTTAAATTCAGTCAAGATTGAATCTAAAAAAAAATGCTTTACCCCCGGGACTCGAACCAGAATCTTTCACTTCCCGGATGTGTGTGGTACCACTACACCACAGTTTGTACGGATAAATTATGTTGTATTTGTCTGTTTCTAACACAAATAAATGTGTTTAATTAACCAAACTCATATACGATTGAAAGTCCAAATATTTGTTAAATGTCTTTTAAATATTAAATCGATTTGTATACAAGGCAATAACCTAATTTAATTTCAATAAACAATGCACATCAAAAAGTTTTTATAAACCGTACTGACGTTTGCATTTTTTTCCAATCAGGAAAGTAAATAAATAAATTGTCAAAAAACTCAGTTTCTCTAAAACAGGTTCTATTTGTAGACACTGTATTGTACTCACAATATAAGAGATTTCCAATTTTTAGAGATTGTTCAGAACTTAATGTCAGATGTGTCAAACTTCACCTTTAGAAGGCAGCAATAATTATAAAAACAAAATAGATATTAAGAACTTGTGTTTTAAAATTGCATTTTAAGACATCGAGAAATTGAAAAAAAAATACAGTTTTTCAGGTAGTTACAAACCCATTTTAATATCAATGGGTGATATACATGAAATTTACTTTATATTCTAATTAAATTATGTGGCAAATGACGGCTAAATTACATCTTTCTTAAATATTAAGAGGTGGGGCAGTTATTGATGAGTGACTAAGTGAGGGAATGACCTTTGCCTTATGCATATTATGCAATGAAATATAATTATGAGTGCAAAAAAGGAAATTTGATAACAAAGGTTCTTTAAAGCTCGAATGCCCACAATTTACACTAAAGAGCGCCACGTTGATAACCAGATTATTGGATTACCCTTTCACAAAATCTGATATTAAAAAGTGAACGAAACGCTGAGTGCAGGCTTTTATTCTGAGAAGCGGAAGTCTTTTATTTCATTTTCATTAATTAATCAAGGAACAGTAATCCAGTGTTGCCTACTTTTTGAAGAATACATTTAAGGAAGTTTATGTGAGAAATTTGATTCTCCTTTGCAATATATATCTTGTATGTGCCAACTGTGTATTGTAGCAGGCACGGTGGTCATCGCTAGATAACCGTGTCCAGCAATATCGAACTTGCTTGCTGTTTTTATGGGTGACCACTGAGCGATCCTGTCTTTACAAATAGCCCGTCTGCCTGGCTATTGGTGGTGGTTCAGACGTCACCTTTAAGCCTTTGATCCCCAGGATAAGAGTTAAAGATGGCATCTTAGATCTAATTTTGTCTGGTAGATTAAGACAAGGTATTTTTTTTTAAGTATAAATGTATAATAAAATGGGTTTAAAAGTTAATTGCTATAAAATAGAGTGATAAAACTTTTAATTTTGTTATTGAGTGTTTAGTTAGTGGAAAACCTTTTGAAAAGTATTTTTCTTTGGGTGGTATTTATCCAAGTGTCCAATAATCCCCTCACTTACCAGCCCAATCCTGCCGCAAATTTAGAGAGCTTTCCCATCACCTTTACCACAGACCGATGACCCTTACTTAAACGCACCAGACCAAAATACCCACCCGGTGGAGGTCTTTTGTACTCCAGATTACTCCGAGGGCTAAGTGGATTACTTCTCCGAGGGACTAGTGTATAGTTCATAATGAATACTGGTTTACAAAACAGTCGGTTTTTATAGCATGGCTCAACATGAACGAGTAGGATTAATATAACACTATTCTTGATCACATAAAAAATGCTAAATCAGTATAAGAGGTGATAAATATTTTACCTGAGAATATTCGTATCTTTAAAACTCTTTTCAATCTAGAAAATATATTTCACTGCGTATACAGTTTTATTATTATATTTTTTACCTATAATATTTTACTTGTAAGGAATACATTTTTATAAAACATTTAAAGATGATATTTAGAAAATTTTAGTTTTGTCAAAGTATTTGCTAACTTATTTAGAATCACAAATAAACCTAGAAGGTTCCGTCAAAAATAATTATAGTTTCAATTGTAGTATTTGTTTTAAATTCCCGGTAGTAAAACAGTACAGTCCTTATTATGCGTTATTGAACACCCATAGCAGGATAAAATATTAAAAACAGTGAAACAGGCAAACTTATATTGATGTACTAAACAAACGTCTGAATCAAGAAAGCAACGTTTCTTTGAAATTCAACTACTACACAAAGTTATATTGTTTCCAACAACGTCAGGAAAAACAATATTGAAAAATTATTGAGAATTAACCTGCAAAAAATGTTTTAAGAAGTGTTTAAGTTTTTTACCTGCAAGAATGTTTTTAAAAAGGGCCATTTAGCTAAAAAATTTTGGAATGGATTGTTTTTATAATAACCCCACTACTTAATAAGTAAATTATACAAACTGGCTATATTACTTAAACAGACTATAAAGGTGTGATTTCCAATCTTTACAATCTAATGGTTTTCCCAAACGCCACAGACTTATAGGTACTTCAAGCATTGTTATTCATGCAAGAATAAACAATCGATAATTAGAATATTGTTTATCAGCTGGATTGTCCGAAAGCTACAAGCTATGGAGAGCAGATTGCTATTGGAAATCTCTTCAAATTGGACTAACGGAATAACTACTCCAATTAGCCTTCACTTGTGTTCCCTGAATTCAAATATTACGGGGGTGTGAATTAAGTCAACTGCCCGTACAATGAATTCTCTTATTATAAAAAAAATATTAGAGCCAATCAAATTTGTAGATGAATTATATATATATATATATATATATATATATATATATATATAGAATATATAAATATTTTATTTTATTTTTGCACTGAAACAATATTGCACTTCCAACTATTTGTTACAACGCTAAAATAAACAAAACCTGCAGTATTTTACATAAAACCATTATCAGACTACGTGACAAAACTGAATTAGACTAACTTCAGACAACGTTGATAATATAAACGTATGTATGTATTTTTATATGAAACCCATTATTAATGAATTATGGATAATATGAATATATTTTAGCTTTACTAGCCAAAATTTACGTTTCTCCAATCATATATCAGTAATAAAAAACAATGGATACCCTCTATTGCCGCATTGGCCACAAAACGCTAAGTTTTAAGTTCACATTACTCTGTGCTATAGACTTACCTAGATGAAATCTATTACTATGCGTGTATATATATATATATATATAATTGTTCTAATTAAACAGCGGCTTAAGCCGTCCTCAAATTCCTGAATTTAAAAGTATAAAAAAGCTATAATTACAAAATCAACAGGGAAAAAAAGAAAATATTAAGATTATATATATATATATATATATATAATATATAATAATTATATATCTATCTAATATATATATAATTTAAATAAATACTGAATCCAAAAAGGAGTCGAACCCGGATCTCTCACTTGCCGGGTGAATGTGCTACCATTACACCACAGAGCGCTTACTTTTTCCGATTCAATTATTTTGTATTTGGCCATATCTGTCACATATGCGTTTAAATAAGCAAACTATCATATGATCGGAAGACCAAATACCTGTCAAACGACTCTTATTTACATTAAATTGTATAATTGGCAATAGCCCTATTTAATTTCAATAAACATTGAATCACAAAAAGTACTTGCTCCGCCGCGCCGGGAGTCGAACCCGGATCTCTCACTTGCCGGGTGAATGTGCTACCATTACACCACAGAGCGCTTACTTTTTCCGATTCTATTATTTTGTATTTGGCCGTATCTGTCACATATGTAATATATATATATATATATATATATATATATATATATATATATATATATCTACATGTGTGTGTGTGTGTGTGTGTGTGTTTGTTTCTTTGTTTGTCTGTGTACATACATAGTTTGTATACATATAACAGAATGTATATATTATTAATTCAATTCAAAACTGTGCGATATCAAATATCTTTATAAGTACTTTAAATGAATAAGCAATTCCTCTGTGTAAGATTAACATACATTTTTTAACAAAACTTATTCCTTTTTAAATAAACTACGTAGTTTCATTGTTTTTATACAAAGGTTTTACAATTTTAGGTACTATTGTGGGATATTTAATTGCGGTAAAATAAAAATACAGGTATAATCAAATAAAAAAGCAAAAGATATACAGTGTTGTCAGCCAAGTACGCATGAGACATTGTGTTCCTTTGCTTATTATATTAGATGTATTACTTATTATTATTTATTATAATCAAAAATAAACATAAAGAGTAACATGAAATAAATAAACAGTCTTTCAGCTCTCCCTACCACCCAACAGGAATAATTGAGAGGGAAAGAATACAATGGTTATAACATGCAGTAAGGTAGTCTGGCCATAACAGGGATTAAACACATGATGTGTAGCGTTTTCCTGTAGTTCAAAAAACAAGCTACTGAAATAAAAAGTATAGCATTATTTTCCATATAATACTCTTATTGTTGTTATTGGTAATTCTAGTCTCGTGTCTGTCTTCAACAATCTTTATGACATAATAATGTATTACGTGTCAGCACTGAATAAGAATGTAGTGTAAATCCTTTGTGTTATTGCCACATTGTTAAAATGTAGTAAAAGTGTGATTAGTTTGTATGTGTATTCATGTAAATATTAATTATTGTGAAATAAATTTTTTGTCGTGTCGTCTATTATAAGTATTAAAACATTGGCAACAACATTTCCACAAGAGTGGAATTCGGAGTAAAATTCTCACCATCTTATATTTTAGGACATTTTATAAAATAAATGAGTACTAAACCAAACGCTAAAATATAAAAGCTGCGTTAAAAATAATAATCCTTAAAGAATTTATACACTAGAATGTAAACAGATAGAAAATAATCGTACATTAATTACCCGTATGGTTGTGTTGTCATAAAACAATGTTTACACAGAACAGCTGATTATACAAGCTTCTTCAATTAATATTTGAAAACTGTAGTGACAAAGGTGAGAATTTTCGCTATATTAAAGACCAGTGAAGCATACTCCATATGGATTTTCCAAATAAGCATATGAATATATTTACGGAGATTGTAAGAATGTCCATGCAAACTTTAAGTACAATCGGTTAATTAGTTTACGCATGAAAGTAAAACTAACAAACAAAGGCAAGAGAGCAGGGATCACTTCTGGCGGTTTTATACCTTTCAGTTGAACCTATCAAACCTATCACTGGGCACAGTAAAAACCGATGTGTCACTTAAATCTGAGCAACCTTATGGATGACCAGGATCGGCACATCACTAACTGCAAATTTCCAGAATCTGGGGTTCAAGGGCAATTCGATAGGTCTAGTCTACTGCGTACGAAGACTGTCGGAGTTGGTGGGTTTTGTTCCCTAAGCTCAGAGGTTCTTGCTATCCTCAACAAGGGAGTGCCAACCCCTCACCTTTCTACTTTGACTGGAGATGGTGGTTCAGAACTGTCCTCCCCTTCTTCCGGGGAGACATGACTTTGAGATTTAGTGCCCTAATTTTTCTCACGGATCTCTATAATGAGGCGGCTTCTAACCCATATATTACCCATCCAGAATACACTGTTACTTCGGAAGCGAGGCTAAGGTTCTTATAGGACTGGGTGCAATAATAGGCTTCTTGTCCTAAGAGAACAAAAAAAGACAAACTAAGTCACTTCCGCATTTGTAATATCATCAGTATATATCATGCGTCAAGCATACCCTTTGAAATTTATTAAATTTTTAGCACTTTGAGCTTTTTTACTTGTACTTACTTTACCTACATGTAAAATACTATTGTATATTATATTACATTTTAGAGCAATATGTATGACTGTATTGGTATTTTTCGGTTACTCTTAATCAAGCCGTCTAAAAAAGAAATAAATGTATTTTACGTAAATTATGATTTTGATTAACTTTAATTACTTTTAAAACATTTCCTATTTTTTTTCATTCGGTTTTATTTGTTTGTTCATCGTTAAAAGCTTGTTTCCCAATAAGCTTTTGACTAAATTTAAAGTAACTTCATGTTTTTTTATAGATCAAACCTCTTTCTATTATAATATAAAATAAGTAAGATCAAAGCAAACTTATTAGTTTTGAAACAATACGGGCTTATTTAAAACCTGTTGTGTTTAGAAGGAACTTTTAAGGAGGATAAATTGAAACTTTATCCAAGAAAGTAGCACCTCAAGGTATCATTAGTAATCCCTTCAGTGCAATATCTTTGAAAGGATATTGATGGATATTTTTATTACGGATAAAGGAAATTATCTATCTTTTCTGCTTTGATACATATTTTATGGAACACAGATTCGATTTTGTCAATATAATTATATAATGATGATTAACTTTAATCTAAAAATACATATTTACAGAATTGTAATTACTAAGAAAGCTTTGTAGGTGTGATTCTAAATAAACTAAGTGAATGGGTTTTTAAGAAGGAAAAAGGTTTTCAACCATAAAAAAGAGGTTTAATTATATAATTTTTAATATTTACATAACTAGTTTACCTTAGGTTCATGTTTATAGAACAAAATATAGGAGAAATGAAATGCTATTGCATTTTTGAAATCAAAACAGGTATATAAATTAACGAGTATTAAAATATATTAATATGTTGAAACGTTTTTCCTTAAATGTTTATGAAATAGTTTAATTCTGGAGTAACTTAGGATTGGTAGATTACACATAAACTTTTCGGAAACCTGAAATAGTTAGTTTCGAAAGAAGTATTAGTTAGTTTAAAGTAAGAGTTAAATATTACAAATAACGTCAGTTTAACTATTTATTAAAATATAGTTCAACTTGAGTCCATGTATATTATAAAATTCCAAATTAATAAGTGAATACCATGTGAAAACCAAAACAGTAATAATACAAATCTTATTGACATCATTATAACTAGTTACTCTTTGATTGATACTTTAATTTTGGGAGTGCGGATAGCAAAGCTTCATAAGACATCGAACTATGCATCTGAGTTTAGAGTTAGTTATCACTTTGACCATTAAAAATTCAAAATAAAACAGTTTTATGCAATGAAAATCGCTTACTTTCCCATAACAATAACAATGTCAAAAAACTGATTTCTCAAATTTATAAAACTTCTGACAACGCCTGTTCGATATAAAACGTGTTTAAATAATTACAAGACCAGAGAATTTAAAATGTTAAAAACCTAATAATCTGAAAAGAACGATAGCTTTTAGTTAATGTTTAGATGTGCTCTTAAACTATGCTTTAATAAGCAGAATAATAAAACTCTCATTTCAATTAATACACAGGCTGCAGATAGGTTAGACCAATCAGGTTGACATTAATAGTGAAATAAAAGGTGTGCTTTAAAATGTGATTTCTTTTAATAATGCGCAAAAAGAGTTTGTAAATTATTACGGTATAAAAGTAATTGGGTAAGTTTACATATCTCTAATTTTATATTCAGATCAATATTAATGGGTCACACAATACTGCTAAAATAGAATTAATTATTCTCTTGAGTCAAAGCTATCATTAATTATCAGTTTCTTAGAGTTATAAAAGATATATTTACTCGTATATATTTTTTCAATAAATCTTTAAAATAGATTAAACCAGATGTGTTTACTTGATTGTATTAAAGACTTTTTACATAATTGTTATTTAATAACTTTTTTATTTCATTTGAACGCAATTAATTACAGTCTGCTTATAAATTATAGCGTAAGAGTTCTAGGAGTATGATGGTGTGCAAGAACAAAACACAAAATACAAAATAAGAAATTTTTTCTAATATTAGAAAATGTTTAACTGTATATTCCAAAGTTCACTACATAAGATACGACATTGCGGAATATAGAAGGAAGTGTTAAGTGTATTCAGCCCAGACACCGCAGCGCGGCTTTAATTTGTGTTGTAAATTAGTGCTGTGACCGAGCTCCATTAGTAAGGAAGGACTTTAAACAAGGCGCTATTTCCATGATGTTATTACCAAAACGAAGTATTTTAAGTACCTCATTAGTCTTAAGCGTGGCCGAACTCTTTCAAAGCAGTTGTGGCTATAAGTATTATAGAAATAAGAATAAAAGTAATAATAGTCTTTAGTTAGGAATTCAGTTATTTTACACCCATAAAGTGTTACGCCATATTCAGTAAATCTCGTATAAATCAGTACATTTTGTATTTCGTACCCTCGTGTTCATAATTTTAGATTAGAAAGGAATTTATATATTTATAAATTCATGTAAATTATATTGCTTTTAAATTAAATTTATTTATTTTACTTATTGACGGTAAAATTTAGAAAAAAATCTAATAAATATATTTTATATTTACCTGGCATAACGCTCACGAAATCTAAGCACATCGTTAAAGTAAAATAAATACATTTTCCAGCGTTGTGTACGTTAAGCAATATTTATTAAATGTAAACGTTTGTATATAATAGGCAATTTTCAATTAATGCGCAGCAATAAATAAACAGCTGTGCACCTAAATCATTGTGAAGGGATGTGAAGGCGGCATAAATCTACAACAGATAACAAAAACTTTTAATAAGCACCATAAAAGAGAGGAATTCTGCACCAAGACTTTGTTCAGTATTTTATTTCGTTACTGAACCGTTAATCGCGATGTTTAGTGAATCTAGAAAAAATATAAATTATAAGAAAATATAACATTACATAATGTTGAAATATATGCAGATAACAAATTGGTATCATTTGTATAGGTTTATTGATAATTTATTCACGAATGGGCCGGCTTAGGACAGAAGAGGAGTGAACAGTTGTTTATGAAAAGTGAAGAGGAATAGAAATAAAATGATGGCTTGTGGTACTCCGGTTTTTAAAGTTGAAAAATTATGTTATATGGATATTGGCTATTTTGAATGATTTGGACCTACAGGAACGTATTTATTAAATACAACTGATATTATTCCGCTGATAATATAATGGCGGATTTTGTGTAGTTATCAGATAATTTCCAACAATCTATATTTATTACTTAAACATTATATTATTTTGTTATTATGACTATATAGAGAGTCCATGAAAATGTTATAATCGTCAGCTAGGTACCTAAGGAAGGTTGAAACCATTGCTTCCTTCCTTTTATGTCGATATCAATATTCAAACATTTGAATAAAATATTCTGATTTATTATTCATAAAATCATGATCATTTTATGTGTACATAAAATATTGATGTGAGCACATAGCGATAAATATAATGTTTATAAGAGTTATTGCACAGTAGTGGGAAAACCATAAATGTCTCCAAGAAAAACAACTTAAAATCAGACATTTGGTGTCATATAATCGTAATGTAACTAATAAAAAGCTATAAATAAGACATGTTAGATTTATTGTTTTGTAAATTCCAACCATTTAATGCTGTTTATATTACAAGCGTTAACTATCAGTAAATTCCCAACTTTGCACGCTATTGAATAATAGGTGTCATAGGTATATTATTTATAATAACATAGTAAGCAGTCCTGAAAATAATTTATTGTTACTGGCAGATATTCAATCTCTTGATAAATGTCTAAATAACTATAATTTTAATTTAAAAAGGATTTGTTGTGCTCTTAAGTGGGAAGGCGAAACAAATGAACATGTGTTTTTTTCTTTAACAAATGCCATCAGTTTACATCAAAGAGTGGCACGTTGATAACTAAAATAATGCATTTCCGGCTTACAAAATCTAATATTAAAAATTAATGAAACACTGAGTACAAGCTTTCTGGGATCGGGAACTTGGAGAAATAGTGATGGGTAGGTGATTTATTTGGCTTTTATATATAGAGAGATGCTTAGTAAACCGCTGTACAAATGTTCGGTAAAAACTATGAAATCATCTAGGAAAATGCCCTTGTTAAAATTGTGTATTCTAAATTGTATAATTCCAAAGAAATAGGATTTTAAGAATGTATGCTATCCTTTAGTAATATTTTTTAACACATAAGTGCATTTGAGGTTAAAATAACCCAAATTTTCCTACCAATTTGATATAACAGTAATAAGTCACAATAAGAATGTGTTAGCTTGATTCACACTATCATCCTAAAAACGAATAATAATACACTGAGCTAAAATATGTAGTGTGACGGTAGGTCTGCTTGCAATATACAAACCTTTGGCTACTAACCACAGCCCAATAAAAATAGCGTTCACATGGCAGAACAAAGATTATGAAAATTGAGTGAATGGGGTGTGGGTTTATTAATATTTGTTCATTTTATATGAGCTTTATAAAACAATACTATAACTGCACATGTATTTATTTGACAACTATGTTTGGCTTGAATTCAGTTTAGATTCTTTTTCAGTATTGGCCACCAAAGTAGTTTATAATATGAAGCTTGGCTAAGTTGCTGATCCGCTTTTTTCCAACCAATTTTTCAACTGCTTAGTCAATGTTATTCAAATTTAAATTGCTTTGGTTGTCAATATTATAAAACTAAAAATAAAGTGTATTTAAAATAGCTGGCCGGGAGTTACTGCTAGTAACTGCTAAAGACCTGGAACTATCAGAGGCTTGAGTACTTGAGGGAGTTCTCAAGTACAATTAGCTAACAGAGTGAGAGATTTATTATAATTTGGGGTTATAGTGCTTCATAATTAGTTTAATTTCCAGTTTTCTGACTTTAAGAAACCAGGTGGTTCAGCATCGTAACTTATAGATTCCAATAAAATAGTCTTGTGAACTGCAATGGAAAAGTACTCTTTTCTAGTGGTGAGTTTAATGTTATTTGATCGTTTAAACTTTATTAATAATGTTTGGATTTTTATGATTTTTCTGACGTAAAAACACGTTTTCTGTCAAGTAATTTAAGTTTAAATGTATTAATAAACATGTCAGTTTTTATTTCAAATATTTTTTATGAGCTATTGTATTTGCTGCTTTTACTATTTATGCTTATTGCATTATCGTCTATTGCATTTACTGCCTTGGCTATTATTATAATTGTTTCTACTTTTTGTAGGGTAACACTTGTTAACAGCCTATAAAGGAAAAAAGGAATTTTGCACCCTAATTTATCTTAACGTTAACTTAAACTACTGATAATAAAGAACACAAATTTTTGTTATTTTAAATTCCATGTTTGTAAAAAATACGTATAAATGATTTAGATCTCTAAATATATAAAGATCCTTTGAAACTAAATAGTAATATAAATATATTTCAGTTCAAAATATAATAATGTTTTACAAATGGTTTGAATTAATTACTTTTGAGACCTATCTCATTAAATATGATTGAAAATCAATAAGTACCAAAGTAATACGGGCTGACAAACTGTTGGTTAAAAATTACTTTTTAAAGGCATAAATTGAATCTTTATCCAACAAAGCATCGCCTCAAGGTATCATTACTCAGTAAGAGAGTATTTTGATGGATATCTTTAATGATAAATATCATAAATAAATTCAGTTTTATTCTTTTTACATTCCTTGATAAAACAAAATTATTTAAAATAATTAAATTATTTTAAAGATTTGTAAAATAAAAATATGTTATGTCCATTTAAGGTAAAGTGTAGTATGTCTTACATCAACCATTTATATTTTAAAAAAAGTTCACATATGATTTTGTTATGATAAGCTTTAAAGTAAAACTAGGTATGAAACAATGGATTTTTTCAGCATTATATTTTTACTTCATAATGTAATACTTAAAAAAATACTTTATTGTTCATTTTTAAACCAAAATCCCAAGTTTAATGGATAATTTAAGCTGTTTGTGGATCAAATCATATTTGTTTTATTGAATATGTCTATTTGTATTTATTTCTTTAGTTTTTTAATATCAGTTTTACTCCAATATACTGAAAAAATAAATTGTATAAAGGTCAGTTAGTATTGCTAGCTAGATCACTATCATCTAGGAGTAGATCAGGTGGAGGAGGCAAATCGGTCACTTCATCACTAGTTGTTAACATGTCATATAGAATGTCACGCAATTAATTTGTAATTTGTAAGTCATGAAAAATAAATGGTACTAAAATAACCATTCACGCATTGTTTAAACACTATAGTCAATCAACTCAATTAAAAGTAATAAATGTTATGTATATTCACGTGAAACTCAGGCCTAAAACTAATTAAATTATTTAATAGCATGTTACAATAGATTTAAAGAAGGAAAAGCTTTTATTATGACGAAAACAATAACTAAAGTGCAATGAACCCGATTCACAGTGGATCGACTAGTTTGTTAACATCGGTAGACAATGCACTCAGCCGGAACTTTTGTTGCTCGTCAACAAACCAGTAAATATACTGCGAAAAATCGGCTGCAATATTGTTTAAAATAGTGAAAACTATGCCTGAGAGGTGGCAGCACAATGCAGAGCTAGTAGAACCCAAGGAACTAATCTCATACGACGGTACAGTGAAACATAGCACGACAGCCATGCAGTGCCCGTGATTAGTCAGCTAGTGGAACTATATATACCGGGCAGCGCCTGTGTTTCATCCCGGAAAAAAAGATAAAGATGATTTCATGCTTTTTTAAAGATATACATTTTGAGGAGTGTTATATGCCCCTTAATATCAAATTTAAATCGCTTATAATTGGGTTTTTTTAAAGCAAAATGTTTTTGCCTCAATGGCGAAATAAAAAGCGGTTAATTGAGACCGTTCTTTGAGCTAAATGCGCCAGCCTCCATGATGTTTTGTCACTTCCAGATATAAAGTGTATATTTCTCACCGCCACAATATAGGAGTGCACACACCAATGTGTGTGTGAGAGCGATTGTTTGTATTCAACATGGCAATATTTGTTTTTATTTTTTTATAAAATCCTACATATACTCAGTTTTAATAGTAGTCAGTTAGTACGAGAACTTTTAACTCGTATTAAAACTCGTTTTAAACCTGCCATCCTGTCTTCCGGTTCTTTTTTAGATGACCTGACATGCTGCCAGAGTAAATACCTCTATATTTTTCTCGCTCTTTCAGAGTCAGACTAAGATAAAGTTTACTATGCCTTTTCATAGTGGTTATAACAAAAGACGTCATTATAACGCGTGTCCAAATCCTCGCCCAGACCCACATTAAATTCCCTATCTTGATCATGTTAGTTCAGAAACCTCACAGAAGTCATTACAGAATCAATTTGCAATAAGTTTCCTCAGCTTATGATACCAAGGGAATAAAGATAATTTGCTGTTTAAGTCAAGTCCAGTTCTGAAATTCACACCTAATTAACGTATGTTTACAAATGTTTAGGTTTAAGATTTCCTAATCTAATTCAATATCATAATGTAATAGGCAAAATACTAACTTTTGCCTGTTGTTAGATACTTTATTTTAGACGGTTTATTTTAATCGTTTGAAATTTAATATTGGTATTCACGTAATTATCATATTGAAAATATGTAATAATATAAGTGTTTTTTAACCTTTCAATTTAATTTATGGAGATCCAAACAACTTTATATATTTACTTTTCTATACGATTCTCGTAGTATGGGAAAGCAAGATACAAAGTGTGATGATGTCCATTTAATATTTTAACTATTTAACAAAGTCTTTAATAAGGTATATTTCATAGTTCAATACATAAGATACGGCCTTATGGAAGATAGTAGGAAGTGTTAAGTGTATTCAGCCCAGACACCTTAGCGCGGCTTTAATTTGTATTGTAAATTAGTGCGGTAACCGAGCTCCATTAGGAAGGAAGGACTTAAAACAAGGCGCTATTTACATGATGTTATTACCAGAACGAAGCATTCTAAGTACCTCATTAGTCTTAAAGGTGGTTGCCAATTTTCAAAGCCATTGAGAAGAACAGTAATATTCTTTTGTTGGGAAAGTTAGTTATTTTACGCCCTTCACTGTTACACTAAAATATCACCAAATTTAGATCTTGGAGTATTTTTTATCCTAGGGTTTCTTCTTGCCTGGTTGGATAAACTTTGAACAGAATGTTTCAGATCACCTGTCTCAAATATCTTGCGGCCATAAGGATAACACACACACACACACACACACACACACACACACACACACACACACACACACACACACACACACACACACACACACACACACACACACACACACACACACACACACACACACACACACACACACACACACACACACACACACACACACACACACACACACACCACACACACACACACACACACACACACACACACACACACACACACACACACACACACACACACACACACACACACACACACACACACACACACACACACACACACACACACACCACACACACACACCACACACACACACACACACACACACACACACACACACACACAGACACACACACACACACACACACACATATATATATATATATATATATATATATATATATATACAACATGAAATTAACAAAGATGTCGTTTAAAAATTTTCACGTTTACTTGCTAATATTGAATTGAGTTATAACTTGTGTTTACTACACCTTATAAAAATGTCACATTTTTGGACGATACAGTTATTGAGGTAATGAAACCAACTTTCCGGGTATTAGCTCACAAAGATCTCAAAAAATGCTTTTCCCGCCAAACTCAAAATGTTAATTATTCGTTTAATTCAGTGTTGTGGTGTAGAATATCTTAAATAAAATTTGTTTAAATGAACACCCTAAGTTTTGGTTGATTGGATTCTCTAATAATCTACAATTAAAGCTATAGAGCAAGAATTAAAGTTTTGCAACATGTTGGACTGAAACCAGGACCTAACCACATCAAGATTTTGTTGGAGATCAATATTGTGATAGTGTAGAAAGCAGAAAGATCCATTCGGTAAGATGTAAAGAAAAGAAGACAACACTCAAGGTCACTTAGGAAGAGCAAGAATGATGTGGATAAACAAAAAGAACCAGATATGAAGCAGAAATGTTTTAATTTATGAGTTAAATAAACCTTTTGATATCAGCTCTTAATTATTTCTCAAAAAGGTAGGCGATTTAGAAACAAGGTTAGATTAAGAAATAAATAAACTGTTCTTTTATTTTCGCTATATTTGGCCTTCACCTGTATAAGTACTCATAAACGACAGATTTTTTATCAGTATGTCTGTTTTTTTATAACACTAATACAGTTGCATTAGTAATGTTTAAGTTTCGATAGTTTTGGCTGTTAAGGATTTAAAATGTTGTAAATGTGGAATGATTTCCGACAAAGATTTTTAATTTATATTTATTTGGGTAGTAATATTTTTTTTTACTTCACACGGTATCAAAACTTTGCTAAAAAAATTAATAGATATCTTTAAATATGTTGAATTCACTCGTATACACTTATTATTTCAATAATACTTGTCGTTTTTTTAAAAAATGGCGCATAAATAATTGAATACAAGGGTAGTTAAATTGTTAAAGAACTTTACATTTTAAATATTAATTTTGTTCAACTGTGGCTAAATTCATATTTGCAATAAAAGAGAGGGCAAGGCAACGTGTGTCTACGTGCATATACATTCTCCCCTCAAGCAACTACCCCCCTTGCTGTTGCCATCCCAACACTTTCTACGACATGCTTCGTTGTGTGCGGGTGTGTTTTCAGTGCAGACACGAGAACTCTGACCTAGAATACAAATACATAATGAATACAGATAACAGATTATGTAAATACATATACAGTGTGAGTTGAAAGTATGAATACACACTATTTAGTTTTATACAGGGTCTATCCATACTTTTAGATACTCTCTTTCTCTCTCTCAAACTGTTACATAATTGTGACAATGGTTTTTATAGAATGATAGATTTTTCCCAAAACAGTTGTTAACTTACAGCATATTGTCCGTCAACTTATGCAAATTATTTCTAAAAATGTCTGCCACATTCTAAGAACACCTATCCATAACTATCCTATTCACTTCGAATGTATATATATATATATATATATATATATATATATATATATGTATTTAGAACTAAAAAAGTGTGTCACTTTTTTAATCTACAAAATAAAACGTATGACGTAAGGTACACCATTGATACAATATTAAAATTAATGTCAAATTGGTTTAAAACTACCAACAGTTTGACTTCAATTTTTAGTACTTATATATGAGTACAACTATGTACTCGTATATATACTACTCGTACAACTATTTTCACAACGCTAAACTCACTTACCTATATAAAATGTATGCCACAGCGGTAGTGATAGTTGCTGTAGAAAAGTTGGACCTGTGAAATTAATAAATTACTTTACTTTTACTAACTAGTTCATATTAAGAGAAGTACCCTAATTTAAAATATTATTCAAAAATATCTTTTTTTGTCATTATTTCTGTAACAGAATATGTATTAATTATTATTACAAATAGTAATGATTACTTGAATTATCAATATTTAATCGTTTTCAATTGCCAATATTTTATCTACGAGTATTATGAATATATCAAAGATTAGGTACACTGTAATATGAATAACTAAAATTATTAGCTTATAATAAAAAAATTAATTTTGTTTTTTTACTTAAAAGAGCTTTACATACTAGAAATGGTAAGAATCACGGGTAATAAGCTCAGGAAAGTGTTCTGTATCAGTGTAGTAGGATAACTGTTTAGTTATGTTAGCATTTGTCTGTAAGATCTTCATAGCAAAGAATCTTAAATAGTGACCCTTGCAACTTAACTTGATTACGTGTTATGTTTATATACTTAATTAGTCATCACGTCATGTTAGTTTCGTGTTAACATTTTATTTTATTACAGTTAAAAGCAAACAATATAGTAGTATGTAATACAACTAGTTTGTCCCTATTGAGGTATATAAATTATTATTGAATAAATCATCTGTATTGTTGAAGGGCCTATGAATAGAGGTGCTTAAAATTTTCATAACATTCCCATTTTAAAACGATTGGACTCATTTAAATATTTTTAAACTATAAACAATTTTCTATGCGATTGATTAAAAAAATAATTTTTATCGTTATGACATCGTTATGGCTGTTCGATCAGAATAAGGTCTTGAAATTACGAGCCTACTGCAGTTAGATCCTGAACCCTCTACTTTGGGGGGGGAGGCAGGGTAAAAATATCAATTCCACTCTACCTTTACCATTCAGAAAAAATTAACAGGCCTACGTTAAAATAACAAATGATACAAGTAGTAACAGATAAAATATACTTTCACTAATTAAATGCTAAAAATAAATAGTAGACCTATCTGTAGTAATATTAGTAGTATTAGTAGTAGTACCAGGGGTTCCTTCAGTCGTCACGATCAGAATGGCAGTCACCAGTAACAGACAGAGAGTCAAGTGTGTGGCAGTCATCTTCAGAGGAACAATGTTCTACAGATGCCTATCGCTTTGTACTAGTATGTGCACATCAAGATAAATTGGAACATAAATTATACTTGACCTTCATGGTTATTTCCTTGTTTAAGGTACAAGGAGATAAGTTATTTCCATGTCTTGTTATGCAATAACCATTTATTGTATTTTTATGTGAATCATAATACATTGTTAATGCCTCTTAGATATTGCACGACGTTGAAGCAAAGCAATTTTTGAAGCTATGGAGCTAGCTTCTTGTATTTCCTTCCTCTTTAAATGTTGAAAATAAAAGCTTTTTATATCTATGCAAAAAAAAAAAACCAAAATTCACTAGTACTATTGATTGTGTATTATTCTGTAAAAAACCTCGTTCATTATTAGAGAATTTTGGCACTATGTAATGTAGGTAATAGGCCTACAGCGTTCTATCTACTCCGTTTTGATTATTAACAGAAATATATAAACATTGACATTTATTATATAACATGAGGCTTAACTGTAAACCCATTTAATGATTTTCTGTTTGAACTATTTTGTTTTGTTTATTTTGAGTTTTTATATACAAATGTTTGTAGAGTTTACATATGTGTTATTCTATGCTAAAAATGTATTTATAGTGTCTCTTTTGATTTGTGTTCTTTTTTGGATGTTGCCTAAGTCATTTCCCGTGTTCAAGTTGTAATCACGTACACGAAGCCAATCGTCAATTTCCGGGTCGGATATGTTCATGGTACAATAACCACAAGAAATCAAACTATAAAATACTCCAGGACTGGTGACATGCAACTGCAACACGCGATATCTCTGCCACTGAGTGACCAAGGCGGTTTCATCAATGTGCAAACACTCAAGATAGAGGTCCAAGAAAGTACTGACATTCATTATAAAATACTTGTAGTTTCTTGTGTAAAAGTACGACAGAACAAACAATAAAACATAATTATGCTAACTAAATAATTATGCGTGATATTACTCAGTAGCACAAACTTACGGAATCGCCATGAGCGTAATAGTACGTCAAACCCTTAATAGATTAAACGTATTTGTACTGGAAACACTAGTTGAGCCAAACAATTGCAGTTATATTTTACGCGATAATAATAGTAATTTAATTAACTTCTTAGAAATCTCCGTACATCAAATTAACTGGTTTCATTGTTTACAAGTAATAAGGGCACAAAAAACTATAAAGACGTTCAACAATATACTTTTACAATATACACGTTGTGTTTAATGGATAATGCTATTAAATAATTTACGGTTAGATTAAACTGGCACTTTAAAGACGCTAGTTTGAAAGTTCTTAAATGCCTTGTTTCAACACTACTTCCAGTTAAATTAAGTATGGAATTATGTGAAACTCATTCGAGTGGTCTGGAGAGGAAAGTCAAAATGTACAAGTCTGCAGTAATTGAATACTCAGAGTGGTCACATTTACATGTTAATAGAGCGTTGTATAATTTATTATTTTAAGATTCTGAACGTATTAAATGACTATAAATTTTGTATTCTGACAAGACTTAATTTTACTTTCCTAACTTGGAGTTATCGGAGGTGAAATTATATAAAACCAACGTATTTTGCTTCGCTTTTTAACACTGCTAGCAGTTTCTTGGCGTCATTTGTCGTATGATAACCCACTGTGTTACATTTATTAGTGAACCCCACTCATAAGCTTCGTATGTACTGTACTGAGGCCTCCGCAACTCAAATTCGGAATATCAGCGAAGAAACGAGGAGCAGAATGTCTACTCTGCCAGCAGGCAATCTTTTTGAATGAGTTTTCTCCCACTTCATCCCGCTTTACAGTAAAATCCTGCACAACGGATGATATAAAGCAATGAATTTATGGACAGTTTATATGATTTAAATTTATAATTTGCAAGTTTCGCATATACGATATAGCACTAACACCTTTTGTTTGTTACATTGTTGACGCAGAATTCTAACTGACATTTATGATAAATCTTAACTTAACGCCTAACGTTATTGCAAACACAGATACAAATAACATTTTCCTTACAGCCGTCAATCCAGTAAATGTGGCATAAAACAAATCTTTATATTACTTTTCTACAGTTTTGAAGGTCATCTGAGCTTTATTGAACTTCAGACTGTCTGCTCCAGTGTCACTGTTAGATTTCGATTCTACAAAATAGTAATAGCTCTGTACACGCTGGGAGTTATTGATTTGGGATATGTTGGATACTAT